>NC_137634.1:5318751-6518751 GCF_963383615.2 Lipophrys pholis | reverse complement strand
CCACAAATCGACGGATTTCACCTGGCCACGGAAGCACGTTTCCCCCTCGTCCAACCAAGTAAGGCTTAGAGTCTGGGCAGGAATTAGAATAACGTGATATTATTATTGCTGTGTGTTTATTGTTGGTACTTGTAACTTTGGGACGCCGATCCCTGTTTCTGAGTACTTTTGTGTCTACGCGTGGACGGCCATCCACGCGAATCATCGCACGCACGCGCGAGCCTCCTCATCCTCAGCTCACGCTTCTGCTCCCAGAGTCCATATCTGCCTGAACAGCCGTTTTTGGACTCTGTACGTGTAAGCTGAGGCGGTCGCGTCAGTGTACACAGTCAGACACCCCCTCCTCTCTCCTCTCTCTCTCTCCTCTTCTCCTCTGTTTCCCTGTTCACTAACCAGCGCACGGTACGGCCGCCGCTGCATCCAAGCGCCTCCTTTCAGTGCGTCCCTGGGACCGTGTGTAGTTCACTGCGGCTCGGATTTCTCGGCCACAAGGAATCCGGCGCGCTCCCGACGGCTACGGCCCGTGCGGAGCTCAGTGACGTCACGCTATCCCAGGCAGAGCACGCCGAGCGCCTCTGGTGACCGGGTGGGTAATCACATCGATTTCCTCGCCGGGTCGCCGAGCCGTTTGGCGCCCTCTGGTAGTCGCGTGGGTAATTGCAACCGCTCGTACCGCCATCTGGTGGTTGCATTAAGTCATCACAACTGCCCCGCGCGCCGACGCGCACCTAGTGGCCAGATCGGGTGATTACACCGGACCGCCGACGTCTACCTCCCTCTGGTGGACGTTCGTGGTCATTACCCTCTCACCAAGTCACGCCCCTTTCGCTCCACAAACCCGCACACACACACACACACATCGCTCCCCACACTCGAACACACACACACCCACTCACACACATCGCTCCCCCACACTCGAACACACACACACACACACACACACACTTTATTAGCTGGCTTTGTTTTGTATTGTGTTGTTTTATGAGATCTTGCTTGATGTTTATTGATTAGATGTGATTCATAGATTGATGATTTAGGAATAGACGTTTGTTAATAAACACTTAATAGTTGAATTGAACGATTCTTGGTGGTTTTTGTGTGCTTTTCAGCGACAACTGCTGGTTGTAACAGTCAGTGCTCGGATTTACAGCCTTCCTTTCCTGCTTCAGTTAAATTGCGATTATCATTTCAATCAGAAATAATAATTTAAACATTTTAATTGAACTTTCTTTTTTAAGACTGATGTTTCGTTTAAGACCCTAACTTCAGCTGGTGCCCCGACTTTGATTAAGTAACGGTAATATTCAATTGATTAATAGTTTGAATGGTTTAAATCAATTTCAATGATTTTAACGCTTTGGGTAATTTAACACACCTAGGAGGCGTTGGCGAATGAATGCAGGTTTTCCACGGGAATAACCCGCATTGCTTTTAAATAATTTTAAGTGTTTCATCGCATTTTCTGTGGTTAATTACCCGCACTATTATTGATTGATCTGTTACCCAGTTAACCTAATCACAACTTGAATTGTCTCTAAGCTATTGTTCATTTATTTTTGTTGCAGATAGATAATTTGTATGCTTTATTAATTAATAAATTAGTCAATTTATTCAATTAATACTCAAGAGTGCTTTTAATCATTTTTAAGTGGTTTTCGTGCATCTCAGCATCCAATTATCCAGTATTATTAATTCATAAAGCGCAAGTTTATCCAATTAATAATCCTAACTGCATTTAATTCAATTTCAATGGTTTAGCTCATTCAAATAACTCATTGTATTTAATTAGTAAACCCCGACTTTACTTAATTAATTCCAACTCCTCCTTGATTACTCCCGATTGTTATTAGATAAATAACCAAACTTGTTTGATTAACAATCCATTCTAAATTACTTGCAGATCACCTTCGGTGGTCCACTCCACCGAAGTAATTCAGCCTCCCCTCAGTTATTGACTTACAAATCGCAGGTTTGTTTCATTGATAACTTGAATCATAGGTTGCTCTCCGTAATTTAATCATCACTCGTAATCAAGTACCGTTGTTCATTGATAGGTCAATAGCCATTTGTGACGCCTTCGCAGCTTGAGCTTTTCCCCGGTTACTCCAGCGAGTCGCCTCCTGTGGGTCCACAGGCGCTTCGGTAGGTCACGCCACTGACCCGCAGTTGTCAACAAAGGAGTGACCCGTCACGCCTGTTGACCGGTCGTGCCACTGGTGGACCGCCTTCGCGATTGGACCCCGTGGAGGTTCCTCCCGTCAGGCGACCCTTTTTAGCTCAAAGCTGTTGGCCGATAACTGACTATTTACTCCAATCAACCTTTATAGCTTTGCATAACTTACACTTGGTACATTACCTTAGTAATCTATTACTCCAGTAATCCATTACTTTGGTGGCCTACCGCTAGTGATCAGTAATTGTCAACCCGTAAATAACAATTTACTTCTGTTTGGCGATTCGTTTATATGTAAATTACCTCTGACAGGGTAGAACCTTCCGGTAGCCTACCACTAGGGTAATTTGCATATTCTGATCACACGCTGACCCCAACATAATGGTGCCCCGTGTGAGGGTGTTGTAAACCAGCATTGTTACGAATAACTGCACAAAATAATCCTGAATCGTTCACTTAAGGTGTAGCCGTTAACTTTATTCTCCCAGAATTGGTTTTCAAGATACACTTTTTCAGCACTGTCGAACAAAGTCACTTGTGGTGTGAAATCAGTTGTGAAGTGGTTAGTGCCTTGCTTTCCCTGCATTCTACGCATGATTAACACGCTGTGTTAAGATTTCTGACTACGATTAATAGACACTAACAATATTGCTCGCCAAGGTGTTAGACGCATCTGACTAACTTGGATAGGGTGCAGCTCGAGCAATTAACGAAACCGAGAGGTTTGTAAGACACAGGTACAGCCGTTACCTGTGCAGTAGCAAAGCTAATTTGCCGTTAACCACAGCTAACGTTGTTGACTTCGGGCGTAAATCTCAACCACTCAATGGAGGGTAAGAGTTCCCGGGCACAGGGAGCCGAGGCTCCGCCGGTGCTAACTGAGCCGGCCATACGAGACGGGGTGTCCCACCTCGTCCGTCTCTCCTTGGAGGAGAAAGCAAATCTCGAACGCTACAGCGTTGAGATTTGCGAAGAAAAGATCCGAGAGCTGGTAAGTTTTGTCAACAACCCAGGGGACAAGCCGGCACGTACAGTGCCGGACGTCCTGGGCCAGATCAGCCTGCTCTACCAGCGTAGAGCAGAGCTACAGTCAAAGGAGGCGGAGGAGCGTACGGATCGGCTGCGTCTGGACAACCAGAGGCTATCCAAGGACAACGCTAGCCTCCGACAGGAGCTGGACGCCTCCAAGGACGAGGATCAGCCTTCAGAGCCCGAGAAGCAACGGGCTCTGCCTCCTCATAAGGAGACGAAGGTCGATGAGTGCACACTAGAGAGTGAGCCTCAGATCCAGGAGTTAAAGGAAAACCTAGAAGAAGCTCAGTCGCTAATCGCGATGGGCATGGAGAGGGAAGAAAATCTCCGACACCAGCTTTACACTGCCACCCTAGGTGCGCAACGTGACCCTAATTGGGGTCGTCGTAATCTGGCTTCGCCAGAGAGGTCTGGCACTATCGACTCCTCATGCGCCACAACGCAGAGGTATGACGCCTCATATAGCTTAGATGGTGATTCTTTTCAGCCCACGCGCAGCCGCAGCACGGTGCGCTTCGACGACTCCGCCACTCCTTCCCATCTGCAGCCCCCACGCGACGCTAGCAGTCGGGAGCAGGGGTCCAGGAGGGTGCCTCTACACCCCAGTAGACCTCCCTTGTATGGCCCTAGCGGCCCCGACCCGCGTCAGACAGCAGTCCACGGGGAACTGTCGTCAGAGGACTCTGACGGCCCCAGTCCCGTGAGGGGGTGGGATGTCCGGACCCGCCAGCTCGAATCCCTCGCAAAGGACATCGAACGCTTTGACCCGAGCAACAAGGACGCGAGTATCGAGGACTACCTCCGTGAGGTTGAACGCTGCCTCCTCGACATCGCACGTCCTTCCATGCGGGAGAAGCTAAAGCTTCTCTGGAAAACAACGTCCAGAACAGTCCATGTTTTCATGGAATCCCTGCCGCCAGACACCCGAGACCGGTACTCCACCCTCTGCCAGGCTCTCCGGGAAGAGTATTCATTGTACAATGACCCTGCTTCGGCAACGTTTGGTGCATTCGCGATCACCCAACGGAAGTCTGAACCTCCAAAGGAGTATTACAGGCGCCTACGTGTGGCCTACTTCCAAGGCCGCAATGCACCGGGGTTGGAGGAAGATCACGCCTTCAAGTCTCTGTTTGTCAACAACCTCCACGACAGTGGGAGGTTCGATGTGGCTCTATTTTGCAGGACCGCCAAACCCACCATGAAGGAACTGCGCCAGCACGCGCAGATGGTGTGGGAATTGCGTCAATGCCCGGGTAAGAAGCCTGACATTGACCAGAGGGTCCTGGAAATGGAGCCAAGGGAAAACACGGATTTGAGGCTTGAGGGCGATGAGTTGCCGACACCCAGAACGAATGCTGGAGGAGGGTCTGGTACACCCTCTCCGTCTGAGCAGAAAGGCGCACAACCAAATCAAAAGGGGGGACAACAGAGCCAGAAGGGTATTCCACCGAATCAAAAGGGTGGAAAATGGGCCAGGTCAGAACAAAACTTCCAACCGAAGAAAGGGCCCGACCCGAATTCAAAGTGGAAAATGAAAGGTTCGGAAAGGGACCACGGTCGCTACAGAGCTGACCAGTTAAAGACTGAGCTACAGCAGTGGGTTCAAACCTGCATCAAAGAGGCTGTACAGAACTTGGACCTGTCCAACCAAAGGGGGCGCCACCCCCCCTCAAGGGGACGGGGACGTAGGCCCCCTCCCTCCTGACTAGAGCGGCGGCCCCGACCCACCACAAACAAGGTTTACCTTGTCGGGTGGGGGGGAGAAACAGGTGAGGCGGGAGAACGTTCAAGAACGACAGCTTCCCAGTCCACCGATTTGCCGTTCCTGACTTTCTTAGGCAATCTCGTGCACCGAGAGAACGCCAACCGCATCTACACATCCGTGGTGGTGGGAGGATGTGTAAACGCCCTCGCGCTGTTAGATTCCGGGTCCGAAATAAGCCTAATGTGTTCAGCCACCTTCGCCGAGCTTGCGAGAGCTCTGCTGTCTCTTGGAAAGCCACTGCAGGTCGAAGCTTGCAGCATTAACATCAGAAGCTTCACTCAGGACACTTCACCCATCACCCAACGCGTCTGGGTGGATGTCACTTTCCAAGAGATGTCTTTGGTGCATCCCATCTATGTCACCACGCTGGACACAGAACCATTACTCATTGGCCAAGATCTCCTTAACCGATTAGCCCCACTGATCGATTGCCGTCGCGGGTACCTTTGGGCCCAAGTACGCAACCCGACTCGAATCGGTCCAGACATGGACCCTCCCTCTTCTGACAGCATGAACGCTGCCATCGAGTCCAGAAGTTCTAATCCCATGTGTACGCCTTCCAAAGAATCTGGCTCAAACACCCCTCTTGTCATGCTCCCTGACGGCCAGCAGTCGCGGCAGTCTAGGAGCTATCAGTCTCTGAGAGAGCATCCATCATTCCTATGCGCACTGGCGAACGATGGATCTCCACTATACAATCCCCACATCGTGGGGGGGGTACACCTGAATGGGACCTTGGTCCCAGAGACACTCTTGGCTCTGTGGTCAGAGAAATCTGCCATTGATGCCGATCTTCTAAAGGATCTGTGCCAACACAACGCACTCCTTGTCCAAGTGCAGCACAGCCATCGCCTGCTTGCTGCAGGGTCGCCGCAGACACTAATCAAAGCAACTGGTGTATGTGCCCTCTCCGTGCAGATAGGGCAGAAGAAAGCCATGCACTATATGAGTGTCGTCCCGCAGCTCCGCCCTCCTTGTCACATAGGAGCGGATCTCCTTGTCAGGCTTGGAGTCCAGCTGGACGCCGTGAACCAGGTTTTGTGGTCACTGGCGAGCGCGGACACGCAGCATCTGACGACCGAGCCGGAGCAAATGGCATCCGGTCAGACGATCCCGCAGGCGTGTCACGCTGCTAGTGAGTTGGAAGCCACAATTCCAGCACGGACAGCCGGGTTCCCAATCCGTCTCGCACTTCTCAAGGGGCAGAGGATGCTTGGCCCACAAGCATTCTTTCAACCCTTACCGTGCTTTTCTGACCTTTGCCTGACAATTTGTGGCACACCCCTTCTAGAGCTAACCAACCGCTCAGCCTACCTGCTAGTCCAGAACCTGACCCACAATCCGGTTCAGGTGAATGCGGGAAAACCACTAGGCGTCTTGGTCGACAGCTCATTTCACGACTTCGAGCTCAGGGTGCCCGTCATTGGCGACCTACCTCCATCCCTCATCAGGGACGAGACACTCGACAAGGTGTTGTACACGTTCCCCACCCGCATGATCACCATTGCTCGTCACGAAGCCCTCGCACAGGAGGCAATCTGTGGTTCAACCCTCAGCACCGAAGGTGACATGATAGTGTACGCGCTGGCGACTCAACCAGAAAGTGCTGAGAACCCCGGTGGGCAGCCAGGGTCTGCACCGGAGGAACCGTACTCTGGTTTTGAGTCAGAGATTGAGCAGCAACTTGAAAAGCAGAATGTATACCGCAACCACATCCGCAAGCCCCCCCAGCTGACTGAGGGAAGGCTAAGCGGAATCCAGACCACCGACACCATCGAGCATGCGAAACAGGCAACGGTTCACATGCTTGAACAGTTGGACAAATTCATGGTCACTGAGAAAGACCTCAGCGACGGTAAGCGACCCAAGCGGTTCCTCGGTGCACTGCTCTCCGCAGCAGCAGGCATCGGCTCGCTGTTCTCGATTGGCCTCTCCGCAGCCAACTCGGTCAGCCTGAAGGCCCTTCAGAGACATGTCGGGGAACTCGAAGAAGAAATGCCGGAAATCCAACAGAGACTCCTAATACAGAGTGAACAGTTACAAGGCTTGACCAAAACGGTTCAGGGAACCATACTCACTGTAAACTTGCATTCTGCTTTAATCAATAACACCTTGCATGCCTTAACAACCTTGTCAAGTATCGTCAGTGAGGACATAACGTATGTGCGAATAGTCAGGGATCTTATGCAAGATCTCCTTAGAGAAGTCAGTTCCTCCGTGAGTAGCCTCAGTACCGGGAAGATCCCCACGTACTTAGTTCCACTAACACTGGTTGAACAGATTCTCAAGACCACTACCACCACTGTTGTACAACCTTCACAGGCACATCTGGCATATAGTCTCGGCAGTGCTATTCCGATCTCTGTGAACCCACAGAACCTAGAGTTAGGATTTATCCTAAACCTACCAATCATTGAAAAGCAGAATGTGTACCGTTTAAAAACCGTATTGAATGTGGGATTCTGGGAGGGTAACACACACGTACACCTCCGAACGCCACCCACACTCGCCTACCACGACGACAACCCCTCACTCTACCTGGTCCCCAATCTCAGCATGTGCACAAACACCAAAGACATTCACTGGATCTGTCCCAGCAACCCTTTCATTAGAGATGTCACCAACTATCTATGTGGGCTGAGGGCAGACGCCCCGGAGCAGAAATGTCAAGGTAGTTTGTCCATCAAAGATGAAGGAACCGAGACCAGAGTAGAGAGAGCAGGTAGTCGATGGCTCGTCAACACACCTCATTCTGAAGCGACCATGTCCTACGACCGCCATGATATAGCCACCAAGCTCACCCTGCCCAATCAAACAATATTCCTCAATGTCCCACCAGGGGCTACAGTACACATTGACGACATAATCCTCCATCATCTCGATGCCGACCGACACGAGGTGGAGATTGAGATGATGGATGCATTCGTCGGGCACAATTTCACAATTGATGCCACCCTCCAAAGCCAGCTTCTGGCTGAGGGAACCAAATTGATTAAATTCAATTTAAAGCCCACAGGGCTCTCAGCCACTTTCCCTAGGCGGGCAGGTGGACACCCATACCAAGACCATCCCATCAGCATGGCAGCGCTCGGAATGTTGCTCAGTGGCTGGATCATCACGGCCGTAGTGGCGTACGCGATGTACAAGTACATCCAGAAACTACAGGCCCGACTGGATTCCCTGACCCTGGTCTCGCCACGTTTTGTGGGCCCATCCACAAACACACAATAGGCCAGCCCTCACCCAACCAAGAGGTGAAGGCACGGCCTACTAACCCTTTTCCTAACCACCCGTTCCCTTCCTATTTCTCACTCTCCTGTCCCTTTCCTACCTCTTTCATGTTCACTGGTGACGACCCTTAAGAAATGAAATGTATGTGTGCTTAGATAGTTAGAATAGAAATAGTAAGTCTGCCCAGACTAGCCTTAGCCTGCCCAGACTAGCCCAGCCTGCTCAGGAAATAACCTCACATGTGAACTGGTGGACAGAGAAGGACAGTATGTTTCACAGGACATGGGGACGTTCACAGATTCTATGGATTGTTCGGCCCAGGTTTGCTCCAAAGACTGTGACCTGCATCCCACTCTTCGGAACAAAGGGGGGATGTTGGAGCCAAAATCCTTTGTTCACTCACCCTCATGAGGAAGGGGGGGGGGGCGAGGAGGGGGGTGAGCCACGTTTCTTTGAGAACAAAGAAACCATGTGCTCAACCCTGGAAAATTCGCCATTGATCACATGACCCCCCCCTGGGGGGCCCCCGGGTCCCCCCTCCTCTAGCTGCGGCACTGCAGCTCGACGGCAGGGGGACCCAAAATCCCGTCATCACCGGGTCACCGGCCCGGTGACGCGCAAGCCAACCCCGCGTGGATTGGCTGAACCACGGCCAACGCCGCGGGGAGCCCGGAAGACATCATAACGGTATAAATTCAGGCCCGGGAAGAGATCCAGCCTCTTCCAAAACGAAATCGCGTCAACCCAGACGCACCTTTTCGTAAGGAGACAAAGCGCCTCGTGTTAACGCACCTGGACCGGGCCTGAATTTTCTTCACCTCGCTGGACGAGCTCAAGAAAAGCGGGAATTCCCTTTATTTTTGGTTTCCCCTTCTTTTTTTTCTTCCCTTTTTTTGTTTGCATCATCCGGACCCCGAGCGCGCGCTGCAACCGCACGCTCGTCTGCAGACCGACCTGAGCATCGCTTCTTCACTCCCCCCCTCATCGCAAGAAGCTGCTGATCGCCCCTCGGATCACACTACGGGTTTCCCCTCCGTAGTCCACGTCAGGTCTCTATTTTCTGGGACGCCAGAGAACCGCCCGCGGCCACAAATCGACGGATTTCACCTGGCCACGGAAGCACGTTTCCCCCTCGTCCAACCAAGTAAGGCTTAGAGTCTGGGCAGGAATTAGAATAACGTGATATTATTATTGCTGTGTGTTTATTGTTGGTACTTGTAACTTTGGGACGCCGATCCCTGTTTCTGAGTACTTTTGTGTCTACGCGTGGACGGCCATCCACGCGAATCATCGCACGCACGCGCGAGCCTCCTCATCCTCAGCTCACGCTTCTGCTCCCAGAGTCCATATCTGCCTGAACAGCCGTTTTTGGACTCTGTACGTGTAAGCTGAGGCGGTCGCGTCAGTGTACACAGTCAGACACCCCCTCCTCTCTCCTCTCTCTCTCTCCTCTTCTCCTCTGTTTCCCTGTTCACTAACCAGCGCACGGTACGGCCGCCGCTGCATCCAAGCGCCTCCTTTCAGTGCGTCCCTGGGACCGTGTGTAGTTCACTGCGGCTCGGATTTCTCGGCCACAAGGAATCCGGCGCGCTCCCGACGGCTACGGCCCGTGCGGAGCTCAGTGACGTCACGCTATCCCAGGCAGAGCACGCCGAGCGCCTCTGGTGACCGGGTGGGTAATCACATCGATTTCCTCGCCGGGTCGCCGAGCCGTTTGGCGCCCTCTGGTAGTCGCGTGGGTAATTGCAACCGCTCGTACCGCCATCTGGTGGTTGCATTAAGTCATCACAACTGCCCCGCGCGCCGACGCGCACCTAGTGGCCAGATCGGGTGATTACACCGGACCGCCGACGTCTACCTCCCTCTGGTGGACGTTCGTGGTCATTACCCTCTCACCAAGTCACGCCCCTTTCGCTCCACAAACCCGCACACACACACACACACATCGCTCCCCACACTCGAACACACACACACCCACTCACACACATCGCTCCCCCACACTCGAACACACACACACACACACACACACACACTTTATTAGCTGGCTTTGTTTTGTATTGTGTTGTTTTATGAGATCTTGCTTGATGTTTATTGATTAGATGTGATTCATAGATTGATGATTTAGGAATAGACGTTTGTTAATAAACACTTAATAGTTGAATTGAACGATTCTTGGTGGTTTTTGTGTGCTTTTCAGCGACAACTGCTGGTTGTAACAGTCAGTGCTCGGATTTACAGCCTTCCTTTCCTGCTTCAGTTAAATTGCGATTATCATTTCAATCAGAAATAATAATTTAAACATTTTAATTGAACTTTCTTTTTTAAGACTGATGTTTCGTTTAAGACCCTAACTTCAGCTGGTGCCCCGACTTTGATTAAGTAACGGTAATATTCAATTGATTAATAGTTTGAATGGTTTAAATCAATTTCAATGATTTTAACGCTTTGGGTAATTTAACACACCTAGGAGGCGTTGGCGAATGAATGCAGGTTTTCCACGGGAATAACCCGCATTGCTTTTAAATAATTTTAAGTGTTTCATCGCATTTTCTGTGGTTAATTACCCGCACTATTATTGATTGATCTGTTACCCAGTTAACCTAATCACAACTTGAATTGTCTCTAAGCTATTGTTCATTTATTTTTGTTGCAGATAGATAATTTGTATGCTTTATTAATTAATAAATTAGTCAATTTATTCAATTAATACTCAAGAGTGCTTTTAATCATTTTTAAGTGGTTTTCGTGCATCTCAGCATCCAATTATCCAGTATTATTAATTCATAAAGCGCAAGTTTATCCAATTAATAATCCTAACTGCATTTAATTCAATTTCAATGGTTTAGCTCATTCAAATAACTCATTGTATTTAATTAGTAAACCCCGACTTTACTTAATTAATTCCAACTCCTCCTTGATTACTCCCGATTGTTATTAGATAAATAACCAAACTTGTTTGATTAACAATCCATTCTAAATTACTTGCAGATCACCTTCGGTGGTCCACTCCACCGAAGTAATTCAGCCTCCCCTCAGTTATTGACTTACAAATCGCAGGTTTGTTTCATTGATAACTTGAATCATAGGTTGCTCTCCGTAATTTAATCATCACTCGTAATCAAGTACCGTTGTTCATTGATAGGTCAATAGCCATTTGTGACGCCTTCGCAGCTTGAGCTTTTCCCCGGTTACTCCAGCGAGTCGCCTCCTGTGGGTCCACAGGCGCTTCGGTAGGTCACGCCACTGACCCGCAGTTGTCAACAAAGGAGTGACCCGTCACGCCTGTTGACCGGTCGTGCCACTGGTGGACCGCCTTCGCGATTGGACCCCGTGGAGGTTCCTCCCGTCAGGCGACCCTTTTTAGCTCAAAGCTGTTGGCCGATAACTGACTATTTACTCCAATCAACCTTTATAGCTTTGCATAACTTACACTTGGTACATTACCTTAGTAATCTATTACTCCAGTAATCCATTACTTTGGTGGCCTACCGCTAGTGATCAGTAATTGTCAACCCGTAAATAACAATTTACTTCTGTTTGGCGATTCGTTTATATGTAAATTACCTCTGACAGGGTAGAACCTTCCGGTAGCCTACCACTAGGGTAATTTGCATATTCTGATCACACGCTGACCCCAACAGTGAGAACATTTGCCACCTCAGCATTCACTTTTATCTTTGGAGAGAAGTAATTGTAGAGCTACAACTACAACAGATGAGGTCACGATTTGTGTCTAACAGATGTGCAAAATAATACATAATCGCAATTTAGTTCAATTTAATTCAACTTTTAGCAAAGATGCTGCTGATATGTTATAACTTTTATTTAGAGACTTTATATCTCTTTTATATAAAAATATTAATATTTTCCATGTTGCTAAATTCATTTTCTTACCAAAGTAAGCCGTGACGTGGGTATAACAACAAATGGACACGTGAATAAGTTTAAAACCTTTCAATTGATAAAACCTATGACGCTGTAAATGGAGGATATGTAGAATTAATTAGCAGATTACTGTAGAGCAGAATAGCATCTCCACTATTGTAGATGTGTGTTTGCATGCAGATTTGTCATGATACTTCTTTATGTAATAAAATTGCTGGCTTAACTCTTTGAAGGAGAGTGTGTGGGCAAGTTGCAATCTGTCAAAACCTCATTTCCATACTCTGATTTGTGCCTCTCTGTGCCACTGCTTATGACACAGTGAGATGGGAATACAATTAGGGAATAACAACACAAAATAAATTGTGTTTTCCTTTGTTTACATCTTGTTAAATATCTACGACGGAGCTCTGGAGAGGATTTCTCTGACAGCAAAGGCAAGGCGGGGGCAGAGGTTACACAACTCCCCTCCAGCAGCTGCCTCTGCAGCGCGGGGCAAAGCCCGGAGGAGACGGAGCACACGTCTGCTGTTTCATCTGATCGACAGCACAGACGCCCACCTGGAACGGAGGTGCCGAGGGCCACAAACACCACGGCGGTGACGGAGTCTTTGAGACCGATGGTGCAGCCGAAATGAGAGGCCAAGTCCCCGGTCACAGCCGTCAGGACGCCGATGAGGGAGATGGAGACGAAGAAGCACGCCCAGCCGTTCCAGTACTCGGTCGGGGGGACGAAAGCGAAGAGGACTTTCCAGAAAACTGTCAGGAAGTGCATAATGTAATCGAAGCAGGACGGCAGGCGCTCCTCCCCGCTCTCCTCCTCATCATCATCACCTGGCAGGGACAGAGAGGAGACATGAAATGGTGAATGGGTTTCACCCGGAGCGCTTTACATTGCTGATCATCACAGTCACACGCCAGTGGAGGCAACTGCCACGCAAGGTCTCAGTCCATCCATCGGGAGCAATTCAGCGTCTTGCTCAAGGACACTTCGACATGCGGACAGATAGGGAATCAAACCTGCAACCTTGCGAGACGACTCGCTTTACCAACTGAGCCACAGCCACACACTTAAAGACATTATTTTAGTATTGTTAAGCAACTCAGAGTCAATGTTGGTGAGACTAAACTAAAACGATTATGAATAAACTGTAAATTAATAAAGAAATCCACAAATGATCTATTAGTTATTTCTTCTTCTGCTATTTCTTTACATAAATCCAATCTAAATTCACCAGTTGTGATGAAAATATAAAATGTAACTGAAAGATAAATGCACTGATGCATGACCCTTGTATTTACCATCTATATCACAATAGTTACAGTACTTTATAATATATACTAGTAGACAAAACAATACGGCAATCATACCATTAAGGTGACAGTAGTTAAGGCTTCCTATTGGTTACACAATAGTACATATAGTACTCATCAATTGAAAAATGTTGCTGTATTTGAAAAAACCCCAACTTATTAGGTTAATGTGATTAGTCACGGGTCAGGTGACTAATCACATTAAGAGGAGAAATACTGAGAAGGAGGAGTTTTCATAATGAAGATGAAGAGGATTCAATACAAGGAGACTGTGCAACGCTGAAGAATGAATGAATATCCTCTAATATAACTTCACATCTGAATACAACATGATGCATGTCGGATGATTGAATTAAATATCCTTTTTTTTTTCAACTCATTAAGTTTAAAACAGGAGCAGGAAGTCCTCTGTCGCACTTGTAAAGCCCGTGGCATTTGTTGTGTGGTCTTTTTAGCAGTCTTTGGTCTGTGCCGAGTTCCGACTTTAATTAAACGTCAATCAAACTGCAGCAGAGTTTTATTTTAAAGCTGAGTCAATCTGGAGCTGCAGCAGTCACGTCTCCACACACAGTGGATAAAGCCACAGCTGCACCCTGGTTTGTTTTCACCGTTTTATCAGCTCACTTTCTTCTTTATTGTATTCCTGTGCTTTCAGACTCGCTCAGCACTCGTATAATGTCTTTTTCCACCATCTCCCATTCCTTTGTATTTCACCTGCTTTTCCATTTTTCTTAGACTGGAGGTGTTACGTTGGTCTGTTTATCCAGCTCAGGTTTATTGTGTGCATCAGTTTGTTCCTGTTGCTTTTCTCCTGTTTCTCTGACTCACGTCTGACCTTGCAATGTGCGATAGTTTCAGTTTGTCGAGACCAATAGATTTTTTCAGTTTTCAGTTCAGGAATATTCATCACAATGAAGATAAGTTTTGGTTTAATCGTCCCGACTCAGGGTCACTTTCAGCTTTCACCCTCGACACCCTCAGACAGCACGACATCAGAAACGGACATTTTTCTTCAGCAAAATCTACTGAATTGGTCTTAAAGCTATTGTGCACGTTCATATTTCAGCGAAGAGTCCATGAATGCAAGTGGAAAGTCAACCTTGCTAAAACAAAAGCATCTATTAACAAGAGGCAGAATTGCACTCATACACACTCAGTCCAGCTTTTTTAAAATGTTGAAAACTGTCACATGGGTTGATCAATCAAATTCTAAAGGGTTTTCTTTGGAGGTTGTGAATGCTGTTCTAAGAAACTGCTTTCATTTGATTTGCTTGTGAGAATGTGTACATCCACCAGCTTCACTTAAAGACAATATGGGGATCTGCTGAGAAACAAGTTCAGTAACGACTGATCCATACGATTAAGTTTTCAAAGAAAGTCCTCACTCATTTTTGTAAGACGATATCAAACCACATTATGTATGGTACAGTCATCCACCAAAACACAGAAAACAGACAAATATGGAACAAAACAGTGACAGAAACCACAAAATTGTTTTGGAAGAAACAACAAAACATGTTTTTGTCTTCTATTTGTTTTCTTTTAATCTTTAACAATTCTTAGTTTTCCATTACATATGATGACCAAAGCTGATGTATTGCAAAGGAAAATGTTTTTTGCAACAGTAAACAAATATCAATTTCAACATTCGCCACATTGTCAGAATGCTCTTTTCCAATTAATACTGAGATTTATTCCTCTTAAATCATTGCACTGTGTCTTTTGTGTAGATTTCACGCCGTATCCCAACATTTCTGAAATCAAGAAATATCGATGGCGTCTGGCCTCACCGGAGGCTTTAAAATTTCTATGATCCATACAAAGTTCAAGTTGCTGAAATAATGAAAATTACTCTGCAGATACTGCAGAAACAAGAGACGATGTGGACGTCGACACTCATTGCTCATTGCTCAGTGCAGCTGCTCTGCCTCGCTCTGGCGGACGGAGTTATTACCACAGTCGGGGCCTGCGGCCGTCGATACGGCCGTGGTGGCTCTTCTGTGACTGCTCTTTACTGCTCCCGTTAACATTAGCCAAGAAAACATTTACGAGGCCAAATGGGATTTGAACCACTGATCCTAATAGATGTGACAGATGCTCACCGACTGACCACGGGAGGGCCGGGAACACACGGACTGAAAGTCCAGCAATCACAGTTATGTCAATTTACTGCACACTGACAGAAAACAAAACAAAACTGTGTCCAGTCGGGTGTCACGCCCTTTAAAAACAAATATATCACAGCTCTGAGCCAAACCACATAGCTGTAAGTGGAGCTGTTTGTCTGCAGCCAGCCTAATGGTTTTGATAGATCGATCGATAGATAGATAGATAGATAGATCGATCGATCGATAGATAGATAGATAGATAGATAGATAGATAAGTCTTAACATCTTTCACAGTAAATGGATGGATGGAGATATAGGCAACAAAGCATGTTTGTTATTAAATGTACGTTCTGCATGTGAATGTGATTGAGCCCGGCCGGAGAGGAGAAGTAGGACAGAGGCGTATTAATAAAATGACACTTCTCTGGTGTCCAAGTTAGCTTTTAGTTTTCCAAATGTTTTGGGCACGAGTGTGTATCTGTAGTACTGGATGCCAAATGGGCGACTTTTTAATAAGATGAAAACACGGTCGTTGACACAAATACTTCCCAGCCACTAATTGTTCATGGTTTCAGTCACTATCTGGTAAATTAGATTTTTTTTGTTGTTGTTGTTGTTGTTGTTCGTCCCGCTTGAGCCAATGTCAGGATGAAGCATTTTGGATTAAAAAACAAAAAAACAAACAAAATAACACAACAAACATTGCACAAGAGGCAGCTGGTGGGCCGTATCCGGCCTGCAGGCTCAATCTTCCACAGATCTGGTCTCACAGGGATGAGCAGATGAGACATTTAAGGACGCCGCGACTCACCTGCGCTGACAGTGACAGCGCTAACAAACTGCTCTCTCCAGCTGCTGCTCCCCACCACCAGAGCCAGGTTCGTCTTCTTGATGAGTTTGTCCACCGTGCTCTGCAGATACACAGAGAGCAGGAGAGGGGTGCATTTTACAGTCGCATAATATCAGCATAATCGGAGCATTATATGGCGCCGGGGACGCTGATGTGGTAAATTAAGGTACAATTAGCAGCATCCCTCCTCCCTCTATGCTGCAGTGAGTCACCAAAACAGATGCGGGCGAGCACAAAACCCCACTATCCCCCGAGGAAAAAAGGCACTCTGCCAGCATAAAGCGGCTTTACACCACTGCAGAACACAGAGCCAGCGCATGAACCTCCTGCTGCGAGTGTCCGTGTAGTGTCATGTTACAGCTTAAGTGTTCTTAAATTGTCTCGAAGGGACTCGCCGGCCGCTTTACACTTGAAAATCAGTTTACGCCTGAGAGGGATTGTAATATAAACCTGTGAAAACCGCTGGAAAGTGTCCTCTGACGCCAGCTAACGGTGAGCATGGCTTAATGATGTAATCAGAGTTCAGCCCGGAGACGACAAACAGAGGTCACAAAGTTTAACCTTTTCCCAGGTGGCGGGAAAAAAAAAAAAAAGAAACACTAATAGAAGGGAGGCTCATGTTGCATTGTGGGAAATGGAGGCTGCTTTTGCTGCATTGATTTTAAGACACAAACGTTGCAGTAGAAAGTCAAAGGAGGCCCTGCTATGAATACTGCAGAGTAATAAACGATACAATTTTCCTGTCTTATTTGACTATTCAAGCGGGATGAAACAAAGCGTGAACGATTCTACAGGCGGACCCATTAGTTTCACCAGCATAACTCATAATTTATTACACATCTCCGGCTGGATTAAATATTAATCCCCAGCCGTCGAAGCCAAAATATTGTGACACAACTAGAACTCGTGTGAGAGTCCAAAATATCCATGTTTGTCTTTGTCACGCTCTCTGCGTTGCCTTTACCTTGTAGAGTTGAAGGATTTATAGAAGTGAAGGTGTTCAGCAGGAGGAGAGCAGGTGACACATTACAGGACGGGGATTTACTCGTTTCCAAACCAGTTATTTCAAACCTCGGAACAATTACTTGATTTCTCACAACACTCCAGCCGCTCTCATTGCTTTCAGTTAATTGCTCATGGTTGAATGTGTTTTTTCTGCAGCTTGCTGAGTCTATATGTGGTGAACTTAATTATTCAGGGATAGATTAAGTAAATATACAGACTGAGAGACATGTGGGGATAGTTGAAACGTGTTTTTCATGCTCCCCCTGAGGCCCACATGCAACCCATGTTCATATGTGGATATTAACAACGTATTAGCACTATGTTACTAGCTTTCTCTGGAATCAGTTCTTCACATGAGCATTTATTTCTCTGAAGACTTTTTCACTTTTACTCTCTGCATTCAAATATGTGTATTTTCTCCTCCTTCAAACTGGCTCATTTCTTCTTTCAAACTGCACGAGGATGATTCAGCGAAAGTCTTAAAGCAGCCCATGGTACCAGTATTACACAGTGAAGCTGCCGCAATGGAAGAATTTAAGTTGCATGAATGAAGGCTGAAGACCAAGACTTCCTGTTTCCGCTCCAAAAAATGATTTTATTTTTAGTGAGAAAATAATCACGATGAATCATCAACTGTATCATTTGCACACTAACAATGATTATAGTCCATTGCACACATGAATGTGAATTACACTGCCAGCCTTTATTAAAAATTAAAGCAACTATAAAATTCATCTTGTTTTTGACTTTTTCATGCCTGAAGTGAACAAGTTGTATTGGTACTGTCTTTACACAGGTATCTGTACTTCTACTTAAGTAACGACTTGGTAGTTTTATAGATGAGTCAACGGTATTAGCAATCCAACTTTCTCATCTTTTCATGGTAATCTCTGAGTATTCACTATTGTTAATGGTTAGAGCACATTGTTCTCTCGTGTGTGTGGTTTCATTGCAAAAAAAACAAAAAAAAACAGCACACACCAGTGGCCTGGCAAGATAACTACACCGTTTTCAGCATTTCTACTATTTCAGTATAACCGAACATTGTTTTCAAAACATTACTGTAAATGCTAAACTTTGAAAGAGTGTGGGATTGACCTGTTGTGGATCTATTATGATGTTTTTTTTATGAAGGCCTGCGGTGAAAGCTATACTGAACTGGGTCTTCAGTCACTTTGATCCACCACTCAGTTCTCACACGTTTCAATAGACTTTGTACTCCCCCCTGTAATAATGAACCATTTTCACGTGGCTCACTCGCAAAATCGACATTTGGCGAAAATGTCAAAGCCTTCACAATTTCTAATCATAGTCTCGTCACTGGAGCCATCGCATGCCAAATGATTTATTCACTTATCTGAATCTACCAGACACACATTTCGAATCCATACATTTAAATACACTGGAACATTAATCATAGCTTCAGCTATGAGTAACAATCAGCCAATTATTAGCAGCTTTAGAAGCAGAATCACTTGTGTTGTTTTTCACTGACGTGTCATGACTCTTTTATAAAAAAAATGTTTTGTTTAGTTTTTATTGGCATGAATGTTAATTTGTTGTCCATTTTCTGTGTAGTTTTTTTTTTTTTGAACTGCCGTTTTTGTCTACAAACAAAAGCTTGATCCTGGTTCTGTGGTGTGAATAAAGGAGGGGTCTCAAACTCAATAGGCCAGGGGGCCCGCTGCTAGAATCGTCTTCTCAGTGGAGAGCCACTTCAGTGTTCAAGTGGTGAAAAAAACACGTTTAGTTCGAGAAATGTGTTCTTTAATTTAAAATATTGATTCTGTTTAATAATGTAAAACCGCCAACAGGAGGAACAGAATATTTTTTTTCTTCATCCTTAAATATTTAAAGCTGTTCAGTGAACTAACAAATAAACAAATCTGTACTCTCTTCTGGCAAAATGGTAAAAAACACCTTATTTGTAACAGGTACATCGAATGTACAGTGAAATCTGCTTTTAAGCGGTGGGCAGTTACTGTGCAGCATTTGAAGGTCCGGGGGCCCACAGTGGAAACCTGTCAGCTGTGGGATCTGAACCTGTGAATCTCTAATCATTATATTATAGATTATGTTTCTAAATGACAAGTGAAACATGTGCAAGGTGCAAAACATTCCTGCTTCACTTGTCGATATAATCTATTTACCGTTTTCAGAAAGCCGGGTCATTTCACAAATGGGCCCATATGAGTGAGGAAGACTTTAGAATTGCAATTAGTTTTACCTTGAATTCATAAGACTCCTCGATGACCACCTCCAGCTTGGTGTGTTCCCCCAGAATGGGGCAGCCCATCTTGGACACGTCCTCCGGTCCCACCGCCGTCTTGTTGTCGTTAGTGTCTCCTGCAGCAAAAACACAGTTTAAGTTTCAGTCTGTTGGTCGACTTGATTTTTTCTTTTTTTTCTTTTCACAAAACTCTGCTGAGTGACACAGCAGCTAATCACAAATGTTTATCCTGTCCCCACAGGGAACAAGTGTCACTGATGAAGTAAATAAAAAAGGCCTGCCCGCAGAGCTGGAACTGTGTTTTAAGATATCATACAGAGCATTTATATAGGGGTATAATACTAAGACTTTGTTTCATACTTTTTTGTTTATTGCCTAAGCAATCACCACAACTTAAATAAAAAAAAAGAGTCTAAACTTAAAAAGCTACAGCCTGAAGTGTGTATATCTTTTTAATATGTACGGCTGTGATGATAATATGATCAGTAACCCCAGCAGTAAGATGGAGTTTGTTTCCTCACCATGACTTCACATTTCAAAAAATCACTGGATCACGGTTTAATGTTTCAGAATAGGTGATTTGTGTCTCGCAGAATTCAAATCCTGCATGACTGAAACTGTTTTGACTTCAATCTGCTCATAATCAAAGTTGTGAGGACTGAGGAGCCAGTCTTCTTTATCGTCCTTCCATTCTGTCCAACTCATTTTCACTGAGCAGAAATATAAACACAACACTTTTGTTTTTGTTCCCATTTTTCAAGAGCTGAACTTTTTCAATATTGACAAAACGCCAATTTCTCTCAAATATTGTGCCATATCTGTGTGTCTTAGTCTGGCCACAATGAAAGGAGGGACGCCCTAAATTGTACAGTTTTACTGTATATCTGGTGTGACCACCAATGGCCTCGCACAGTGCCACAAATCTCCTTCACATAGAGTTGATCAGGTTGTTGATTGTGGCCTGTGGGACGTTGCTCCACTCCTCTTCAAAGTGCCAAGTTGCTGGATATTGGCAGGAACTGGAACACAGTGATCCAGAGCATCCCAATCATGCTCAATGGGTGACATGTCCCCATGGTTTGCTGGCCAGACTGTGCATCATCATGCTGTAACATGAGGTGGTGGTTGTGGATGAACGGCACAACAATTGTCCTCGGGCTACTCCATTCACGATGTTGACATCAGCAAACCGCTCACTCAGCCGACGCCATCGACGCTGTCTGCCATCTGCCCTTAACAGTAAAACCCGGGATTCACCCGTGAAGAGAACACCTCTCCAAAACGCCAGACGCCATTGAATGTGAGCATTTGCCCACGCAAGTCTGTTACAATGACAAACTGCAATCAGGTCCCGACCCCAATGAGGACGACGAGCATACAGATGAGCTTCCCTGAGACGGTTTCTGACAGTTTGTGCAGAAATTCTTTGGTTCTGCGAAGCGATTGTTGCAGCAGCTGTCCGGGTGGCTGGTTTCAGACCATCTTTGAGGTGAAGGGGCTTGGATGTGGACGTCCTGGGCCGGTGTGGTTAAATGTGAGTCTGCGGTTGTGGGGCCGGTTGGATGAACATTCACTTCACAGGCAAAAGGCTCTGGTGGACATTCCTGCTGTCAGCATCCCTCAAAACTTGAGGCGTCTGTGGCGTTGTGCTGTGTTGAATTGTTGAAATGAATTGAACTGAATTATCTTGTGCTCATTAATACAGATTTAGACACATTTGTGAAGAGAAATGGGCTTTTTGTGTACAAAGAAAAAGTCCTAGATGTTTCAGTTCAGCTCATGAGTTGAAGTATTGCATTTATATCTTTGCACAGTGTCTTTGTGAGGTTGTTTTATTGGTGTCATTTGGTGTGTAATTGGTCTTCAAACTTCAGTAACAGTTTTACAGACTTTTTGTTTTCTCTCATGAGATTTTTCACAACCTGACGGTTCGTTAATTTGATCTTAGTTGGATATTGCCAACTATTGTGTTATTGCCGACCCAACATTTGTCCAATGACCCAATAGTTTGATATGTAATGATGACAACAGTGAGTTTATTAAGACACTATTAGATGTTTCTGTCATGTTCTTAGGAATTCTAGCATGAAAATATCAGAGCAAAACAAATTTTGTGAATAACCCTTTTTTGCACATTCAGATCCATCAAACAAACACTGAAATTGCACAGAATAGTGTGAGGATCTCATGCTGATAGATTAACATACAACAGTGATGGGATTTACAGCATAAAATGTTTGAGTTGTTTATGTTTGCATTTCTTTTTAATGTATTTTAAAAAAAGGACATGAAGATTCGGCTCAATACATTTCCTTGGCTGGCTCCTCTTGGTGTTTATTGGTATTTATTTTAAAACATTTTCTGTTCCTCTCCTTCAGTCTTGCAATCTTTTCTGGATCTCTTCTGTTGCTCTTGTTTTTCCCACTGCTTTGACTTTGTGACATCTCTTTTATTGTGTTTTGCTTTTTTTTTTTTTTCTTATTCTCGCTTTTGCCAAGTTCAGATTTATTCCCTACATCTCTACAGTATTCCATTTTGTTTTGTGCTTGTGAGACTCACCGCTCCGCCCAATCCCTCCACGGACAACACAAGCAAACAATTTAACACACTTCATACAGGATCTCCCGTAAATCAGTAAAATGCAACTTATAGCAGAGTATGTGGAACTGTTAACCCTGACCTGAATGGTAAATGGATTTTACTAGTATTGTGCATTTTCACTGCTTTAGCACTCTCAATAGAGCTTTTACATGATTCATGACATTCACGCAGTCGCACTTATAATAATTCACACGTTCACACAGCATCGGTGACGGCTGCCGTGCAAGGTGCTCCCACACCATCAGGAGCAAGTCGAGTTTGACTGTGTTGCTCCAGGAAGCTTTGACATGTGGACAGGACGAGGATATGAAGGCCTCCCGCTCCACCAAACGAGCAACAGCGTCGGCTATTTTAGAGGCCCAGCTATTTTGAATCCTCCAGCATAAAGCCCCGCTAATGAAATGCACCGAAGAGCCTAAAGGGACTTTGCCTCAGAGTGAAGAAGCACTTGTGTCAATGGACATAATTTGTGGAAGCCCAAGAATTTGAATAAAATATGAAGGAGAGTGGATTCAAAGTTAAATTCATTTTAAGGCAGGATAATGAGGACGAGCTCTGTGCAGCCGTGTCCTCGACTCACCGTGCCTCTGCCCCACCTCCAGCAGGATGGGCTCCTCCAACACGATGGTGAAGGTCTTGTTCTTTTCGTACTCTTCGTCATCGATGATCTTCACATTCAACAGCTTCCTGAAAAGGGGAACAAAGAGAGGATGAAACCACAGAGACACAGCCCAGTTGCACATTCACATTTATTTAAGAAAAAGCATCTGTTGATGTGAGTTTACATGCAATGAGGCTAAGTTCGCTCAAAAATAGAAACCAGGCAACCAGTAAGAGCAGTTTTCGTGCTTTTGTGGAGCTTCAAATCAAAGCAGTGGAGCCAAGTCAGCCTACACAGTGAATCATGGCACAGTTCTGTTAGATAAGAAGATGGGAGCTGGAGATTTGCACAAATTAACAGATACCCAGTACTGCAGTATGTAGAAAATAAATTTATATAATTTTTTTCTTTCCCCCTCGACTGGAAAAGAAGGAGGCTATTAGAGCAGGAGTACATATGGCCAAATAGCCCACACCCCTCCCACACACACTTAAACTTATAGGTCAGGGGAAATTAAATTATCTTCTTGTTCTCTGTGGAAATCGATCGCTGCCGATCTGGAAATCTGGAAAACTCTTCAGACTTATTGAGGAATCAGGTTTATGCTCCTGATTCTGCTGCGAACACATGCGAGGCCGCAGTGTCAAACTGTGACCGACGCATTTTCCTCAGCTCGCCTCATTCTCCAACCCTGTCACAGTCAGTCTCGCTCGCTCGCTCGCTCGCTCGCTCTCCCTCCATCTCCCTAATGATATGTGGGTGGCTGTCTATTTCTGTCTGCACGTACAGTCAGGATTTGACAACATGCAGGAAGAGCGTTTGCTTGCCGAAGAGAAGAAGTTTATTTTAAATGCTGATGGTTTCGTCATCGGCTGTCTAATGTCATGGAGAGTCATGGCAGTGGGAGCAAAGTGAATCACTATATAGTCTACAGTCCTCACAACGCCAACAAAGGAGTTTATGTGCGCTGTATGTTTGCTTTGAAGCATCATGTCAGGCTCTCAAAATAAAATGTGAAGGATCGGTTGCTATGGACCGCACTCACGGAGGAGCCATTTTGATATTAAACCACATCACCGAGATGAGCAGATCATTGCTGCTGAGGATCAGACAAACGTTTACATTTTGCCGGCTCCGGGGTTAAAATACAAACGAGAAATGAAAGGCTGTCAAAAAGCAGCGGGGAAGCGGGCCGGTATATTGCATTACACTGATTAGCTGGCAATATAAATTTCAACCTCTGCCACAGTCTCATTTTCATTTGCACTCATTTCAGACAAAAGATGGGCGATAACACTAAAGGTGAGCAAATCCAAACTGACTCCAGCAGACTCCAGGCTGATTAGTTTTATAATTCAGCCTTACAAGTAAAAGACGCCCTTTCTCCCTCCGTCGGTCTCATCTCCAGTTAGATGTTAGTTAGACCGCAAAACTAACAGGCTCAAAGAAATAATCAGAAAAGACCTGAATGTAGTTCCACTTTGGACAATTATGGCGTGAATATAATTTAAACTTTTTAAATCAGCTCTTTTGAACTGTTTGGAATGAATGGGAATGTGTCAGTCGTTAAAGTCAAGTAAAATAAATGATAACAAACAAAGAAATGAACAATGGTACTGAATATAATGGCAGACTGTGTAGGCTGTTATCTTGGCCTTGTGTGAGATTTTGTTTTGGAAATTGGAGGGGTGAGCCATCCTGTAAAGAAAATCTACCTTTGAGGAGTTTGAAATCTTTAAATGTCGTAGGTTATATTCCTTCAATCCACCTTCTTGGTTCAAAATGTTTTTCTTGAGGGAATCAAATTCTTACCGTTACATTAGGTGATATTAGAGGGAGTACTAGTTGATTTCCAGTGAAGAAGAAGATGACGTCTTGCTAGTAAAGAAGTGAAGGCTAAAATTATCCAAAAGCCTGCAGGTAAACTGCCAATGTTTCTCTGGGAGTCCGAATGGGGAGAAAGATGTATTCTCATTAGGAGTATTTTTGACATGGTGGAATGTTTCAGCCAGAAGGAAGGAAGTAGTGAACAAGAGTAAAACATATGAGTTAGATTTACAGGGTGATGCGTGACATTTGTCACACTTGTCGGCGACGTTAGGATAGATGTGCGACAGACGAGCTTTGGAGTAGTGAACCCTGAACACTACCTTGAACGGCACGAGTGTGACGCGAGCACAATTTGAGCTTTCATGAACTTTCTTTTTTTTTTTTTTTTTTTCTTGAACTTTCTTAAGAGCAGCGTCCTCACAGTTCATTCCCAGCTCCTGCTCCCCAGCCCTCTTCGCTTTAGTGACTGGGGAGCTGTGAAATGATAATAATTTGCTATAAACTTTAGAGATGGGTGACTTTTGAAGTCGTGCGTCTCAGAAAGTCCTCCCGCCGTCGGCTCTGTGGTGCAGCGGTGCAGGATGGAAACAAAGCCTGAGCACAGTGTCTGATCTGAAGGTATCGAAAGAGATGAGAGGGAGGGCGAGATGAGATCAGTGAAGCTGCACAAAATACCATCTTTGTTGAAGTCCTTAAAACATTTCAGGCTTTTATCAGGTGGAAATCACTGCTCTATACCATTTTATTCTACTGAGGATAGATGTCCAGTCCATCACAGAGAGAGACAGACACACATAAGTATCTTCAATTTATACTAAACAATTCACCTGATAAGCATGTGTTTGGACTGTGTGAGCCTCAGTATACAAAGAAAACCCATGTGTGCACAGGGAGAACATGCAAACTCCACAGATAGGCCACAAGCCAAGACTTGAAAAGGCTATTGGCACTGTGAGGCAAAAGTGCTCACCACGACAGCACTCGTATTTTTCAGATAAAGCCGGTTATTTGGTGCGTTTATTTCTCTCCACAGCCTGTGACTTTGCAGAAATATTTGGAGCTTGTAACTCTCATCTTCGAAAGAAAGTAAATTTCCCAGAAGTGCTACCTCGAAATATGAAGCTGTTCTTTAAAAGTTGTTGGTTCCCTTGATGTGTTTTACTGCCAGTGAGTTTGAAACGGCCACTGAGAGAATACATTTCACGAACGCTCTATTCATTCCTGCCGCATGCAGGCCGATGTAAACTGGCTTTTGCAGCTCCGGCTGGATTCTATCAACACTGTGAAGACCTTGCTCGGTGCAGATCACATTTCACTGTGTATCGGTCATCTCCGCCTGCCTGTCGGCACCAGTCCTGATAGTTTCTGGGTAACATGCCCTGCTACTGTATCTGTCAGACTCGCACTATATTTCCTGGGCGCTGAAGATTGATCTCCGTTCCACCTGGAACAATCATAATCTCTTCTGCCTGCGTGCAACAATCTGGAGACTCCTTTTATAGGATCTCATAAAAATGGAGAGGTTGTCTCACATTTTCTGAGGCGGCCGATTGACAAAGCATCTCTACTTTGTTTCCACAATGATTACGCGGATTAACTTGGATTAACGTGAGAACAGAGGAAATCTCTGGCGCTGTGATGGGGAGTGTCACCTGCAGAAACAGGGACCAAACGGCTGTGTCTCTTCAAGTAGCTAAGACCTCTTTCTATATTAGAGCTTTCTTCCTCTCCACAGTTCGTGTTGGATTGGTGAGGTTGCTTGTATTTCCCCACACAAATCCAAAGACACATGAGCACTGGAAACTCCACGGTGCCTCCAGGTACGAGTGTGAGTGGATTCATGCTTCTCTATTCACCCTGGGAGAGTATTTCTGTTTTCTAGCCTCTGCATGCTGGCAAAGGCTGCAGTCCCCCCCTGAGACCCGGACAAAAACGCAGCCAGGCAGGAGAGCAAGCAATAAGCATTCAGTTAAAGCCGGCGTGTTAGCACAGATCTACAGTGCTGAAGTGTCCTTGAGCAAGATATTGAATCTCCACTGGCTGTGAAGAGGCTGCAGAGTGGACTGAATACAAACGCCACGCAGCTGCCCTGTGAAGAAATATGCCTTTCATATCTGCATAGTGAAAATAACAGCGTTATCGTGCCATCGCTGTGTTGCTGGATTATCATATAGAGGAAATGTACAAGGATTTAAAAAGTAAAAAAAAGGGTTTTGACATTGATACTGATGCATGACTCTACACCTGATATCTTAGTTGCACAATGGTGCGGCAGCTTCACGGAGAACGGCCTCCTAATGACATCTGAGCTATTAGGCACCAGGCAGACATTCAAATCTGTTTCTAGTCTATTGCCATGCGAACATTTTGCTACTGTGAGGATCTGTTGTAAATACTTGACAGGGTAATGTGACGGTGACGATGTTAACACGCAGCTGCTCAGCGGTGCAGCATTGATCCTTTCTTGTTAGACTCATTGGCAATACACCCATTAATAATGTAAACACAATGTACAGATCGTTACTGGGAAGGACTCTGGAGCTGGTGTTTGCGCTCAATGAATATCTAAGCAGTGATATACCTCAGTATTTTAAGTTAAGTGAAGGCCCTTCATCATGTTTTTATCAGTCCCATGGACAGTAATAGGGCCCCTGCTGGAACCACAAACTAAGATAATTGGCGTCCTGTAGTTGCTGTAGTGAAAATGATGGGTCAGCAGGCAGAAGATGACCTTGGAAAAGGTTTCAAAGTGTGTGTTCCAACCACCTTACACCCTCACCAGACCTTCAACCATCTTAACGCACATACTTTGTCATGTTTTGTTTTTTTTTACATTATAGGATATTACTGTTACAGCTGTTGGAGCATCATAACATTTATATCACTTTTTGTTGAAAAGTTGTGAATCATGCTTTCATTATACATCATACAACCAGTATTTGTGAAGATATTTCAACATAGCAGGCTGATTAACCAGGTTTGGGTCACCGGCATGGATAAAAACAGGATTTCCAACTTGATTACTGAGTAAAAACCATCAGAACGAAGGTTTATGTCAGTGCTGCTTAAACCGAGAAAAGTCTTCTTCCTCCTTGGTGAGTCCACACAAAAAGCATATGATCAGACAGAGGTTTTAGACGCTTTCGGCTAGTTTAACATTACCGAAGCCCGACTGCGCTTCTTCATTTTTATCCGTGTTTTCAGGAAGTTCAGCATGGCATCGATCCTGACTGCAATAAGCACGAGAAATAAAGAATATCAGGGTATTGATTTTCCTATTCAGAAGTGATCCCCTCACATCTCTTTGATCTTAGCTTATGTAACTGCCCCCGTTTTTCACTCCTGCCTCACTTACTGTATAGTGCCACACATTTCGAGGCGCTAACAAAAACAGATACGGACTTATGCTATGCACAGGCATCAAAGGGGGCCCATACAGATCTTCCCCTAATCCATAAATGCCGGATGTAAAGTGTATGTGTATGACAACCTGTTTATTTTGGCTCAGATGTTTGTGTCTGTACCTCATAATCTATTTACTGCACTGCAGAATTTAGATGGTAAATTATTATTTAACTGCACGCCTGGATTTTAAACCGCTGGTCTTGGCTTCATGTCAAAAGCTTAAAATCTTGGCTTCCTCCTCTTATGCTCCTCAGTGAGCTCACACACACATCGATAAGGAACGGCAGCTGTATATAGACAGAAAGGCACACAAAGCTTTCGACACTGCAAGAAAGGCACACACAGAAGTGCCTGGAGGCCCGCTGCCGAGTGTCAGCTCTTTGTCCTGGACGCCCGGGGAAACACTCGGGTAAGAGAGGCCCGCTCTGTTCGAAAAATGAACTTTGGCAGGGAAGGGGCACAGAATGTGTATGAAAGAGAGGAAAAAAAACACACACACACACACACACACACGCACACAAACTATACATAAACAAAAGCTGAAATGCTTGTACATGACAGTCAAAAAACACACAGCGATAGGGCTTCACCTGCATCTTTTAACAGGCCTGTCTGAACACTCCAAATTAAACAACCTCATAAAATATTCAGTTTGACTCAAGCATCTCGAGGAGCGCAAAGCGAGGAGCAAACTGTGATTTGGTTGACTTGAAAGCTGGCGAACTTTGGCTCGGGTTCAACATCAAGCTGTGGTAAACACCTTCAGGGGGCACGTCGAGATGAATGCTGCCCTTTCCAAAAGATAAAATTAGAAAATTAATTTTGATTCCCCTTAAAAGACGCTGCGGCTTGACTCGACCTTGCAACTGTGATTCAAGATCTGAGTCAAACCTTTTTTCACCTGTGATCACAGAGCTTTCATGCTTTTCCCCTTTAAGTCCTCGCTTGCTATTCCGAGGAGCAAAGGAGTAGCTGAGAAACAGCTTTGGCATTTCTTAATGCATGTGGGTTTTCTTTTCAACTGTTATCTGATAGCAGGCCGCCGCTGTCCTGCCAGATCCCGCTCACCACCGTCTTCCCTCTCCCGCTGCATGGCGGCTGTTGAGGGAAGCATGACTCCAGATAATATAAAGTGCGCAGATGCTTGTGTCGCTGTCAGCTCGCTATAGTCAGATGAGCAGAGTCTTGGCTCAGTATGTGAGGATTTTATCTACTGCTCAGACTCCGTCTGAATGCGGCTACAAGCTGCCTCCCTCATCTCGCTCTGTTATACACTATTGACTCATTAACTGCAGTTTCTGTGGCTGCCTGCGCGGCGAGAACTTTTGGGACTCCTTTAACCCCCTCCTCCTCGTGCCTAATTGCTCTGGATGCTCGAGCAGCTCTTTTTAGTTCCCCTCCGGAGCGACATTTTGTTTGATGTAGGCTTAAAGTGGATTCAGCGCACAAGCACGCCCTTAATAAGACACACACACACACACACACACACACACACACACACACACAGAGACCGATGCATGAAAAGCAAGATAAAAGTGCACAAGCAGAAACTGCAAAGTGCACACTACCAAATTCAAATCTCACCTGCCATGCGAGGCAAGAAAGAGACAAACAGGGAGATCTGCATTCTCTTTGACACCATGTATTCACCTGCCTTTCCTCCCACTCTGCCGACCTACACAATACACCTACACACGAGCCCTGAAAGCCTCCTCGCACAGACGGCTTCATCTGACACATTTTATTCCTCTTGTTTAGCCCTTTAGCGCGCAGCACATCATTTATGCAATGAGGTTGAGCAGTTGACAAGCATTTTGTGTGTTTTCTTAATAAATGGGAATAAAAGAAAGGTGCTTAATTGCCAGGCCTTTTGCTTACAATTTTATGGAACAAACACAAGAGTAGCCATCATTCAGCTGACCAGTTCCACGCAATGTGGAAGAGAAGAGCTGGTAAAAAAATAAGAAAGAAAATCCAGTGCTCTTTCGATGCACTGTCTCTCCTCCTTGATCTTTTTTATCTGCCTCTCTGCCAGTGAATCCAGTGAATCTTTTTGTAGAAATAATCAAGCGTACTTCACCACATGCACCTGTTTCTTAAGCTGCTCAACCCTGGTCCCCTACTCACCTGTCGGATTTTCGTTCCTCGTCTCGGTCGCTCACATACACTTCGCTTTGTTTCTGCAAGGGAGTGCTGCATTACAATCAACTCCCATATAACCTCAGCAGAAATCCCAGAGGGCTGCATTAATTCGGCACTCATTCATAGAAAACTGTTTCTGTGCTGCTCATACTTCTTCTTTTCTTTCTTGTTCTTTTTCTTCAGCTGCAATGTTTCATTATCTGCTGTACAATTATAACCTCTTATCCTCCCACGTCATGTGTCTGTAGGATCTAAACTTCTCAGAGCAAATGTATCCGTGACTCATAAAAATATCAGTTTTCATCCATTAACAGAACGGATAACTTACAGTAATCAAGCAGGACTGTTAAACAGACCAGTGTGTGGGCTGTGATGTTTAATCAAGTGATGCAAACTAACAACAAGCTTTCACAAAGAGAAGAAGAATTACCACTCACATGGTCTCATCGTTCTGGAACTCCAGCTTCCCCGACACCTCGTCGTAGTCCTCGCCCGCCTTCGCAGTGCCCTCCACGGTGTGGTAGGGGATGGCCACCTTCCCCCTGGCCCCGGACGTCCGGTGAACCTTCACCTGCATGCTGCCGATGCTCTCGCTGACCCTCATCGAGTTGCTCTCGAAGGTGAAGATTCCGGCGTGGTCGTCGTCATAGATGGTGACCGTGGCGGTGTGAGCGCTGCCAAGGGCCGCCTTCGGGGGCACGTGGGGGGAGAGGCCCACCGTGCTGTTGCTGGAGGTGATGGAGCTCGGTTCCAGGACAGAGACTTCGGCCCGGTGCACAATGCGTGGGTTAGTGAGGCGCACGTAGAAGTGCTCATCCTCTTCGAAAATGTCATCGTCAATAACGCCGACAGTGAACTCCTTGGTCGTCTCGCCAGGCTTGAAGACCAACGTGCCCTCAGCAAACTCGTAGTCTGAGCCTGCATTAGCAGTCCCGTCCTCTGTCCGGTAGTCCACCTGTGTGGTACAAGGAGAGAAAGTTTATGAAATATTCAGTCACTGGAGTCATAATAAAATGTTGAATTATTAATATTTTACGTCCCGGGCAGTTAAAGCTTATTTTAAATTGACCTTGATGCTTTACAGTATTTCTTTTATTACTTTTCTCTCTTACCTTCACAGTGCAGCCGCTTTCTCCGCCGTGCCGGCTCACTGACAGCTTAAGTGAGCCACAGTTTTCAAAGCACTGGTAGTGAGAAGGGTCAAACTGCAGGTAGATGGTGTTAGGATCTTCCTCTTGCCCACTGGCCTCATGACAGCTCACCACCTTCCTGGCCTGGTCAGCCGCGTGCTTTTTCAGGATGTTCCCAGCTCCGATCATCATTCGAGTGGCTTGAATGCGGTAGAAGGCCCGGCTCTTCTGTTGTTGCACCAGCACTTGGTAGTTGGCCATCTCGATCAGCTGCTCCATGTCTTTCTCCGGGTGCCTTTGCTTTAGGTCTTTCAGAGTGCGCGCCATGTCCCGACGGGCTTCTTCTTCCTGATCCTGCTCCGTGCTCATCCCACCGCCTTCCTCCACTCCCTCCAGCATCCCATCCAAAGCCTCCTTGGGGTGAGTGTGGGAGTTCACCCCCTGCCCGTCCATCTCCAAGTCCATTTTAGTGAACATGGCGTCCCCCTCCGACTCGATGATGATGCCACGGTTCTTGTCAGCCCGATAACGCTTGTGGACGTACTTGTAGAAGAGCAGACGCCGGTCGGCGATCCAGGCTTGTAACACACAGAGAGGGAAGAAAAGGAAGGTGAGGACTGCCTCCCAAACCTCCACCTCTCCCGGGGAGATCACAGACAGTATCAGGTACAGCCAGATGTAAGCGAAGATGCTCCAGGCGGCGGTGACAAAAAACACCCGCAGGTGCTTTATCTTGCGGGTTTCATTCTCTGGCACCACGTAGACGCAGATAGCGATGATGATGAACATGTTAAATGCAGCACTGCCCACGATGGTGCTGGGACCCAGAGATCCGGCTTCAAAGTTGTGACCCACCACTTCAATGACGGACAGCAGGATCTCTGGTGCCGATGAGCCCAATGCCATCAGAGTCAGGTTGGACACCGTCTCGTTCCAGACGCGCACTGTCGTCGTTGTGGTTTCCCCATTTGGCTTCTTGATGGTGATCTCCCTCTCCTGAGAGGTGATGACCTCAATGGAGGACATGAAACGGTCGGCGATGATCGACATACCCAGGAACATGTATATGAGAGCTGCGAAGTAAACAATGGCACGCGCCACCTTGTCGCCCACCGCCGGGTTTTGGGGGTTCCACATGGGGAGCACCACGCCCTCCGAGCAGTTGTCTTCACTGGAGCAGTTTCCCGGCGTGCTCCCGGCATCTTCATGGCTGGCGCTGCCAAGGGAAAAATGAGTGATTCCCGGGAGGAGGAACAGCAGCACGGAGCTGAGCAGGCGCGGGGTGATGGGCCGAGCACAGTTCAATATACGCTTGTGCAGAAACATCTTGTCTGGAGTCGTCTGATGCTGGAGATCAATGTTTGTCACATGTGCAAGTTTGTACAAATGTCTGAAAGAGACAAGAGAATGAAGTGTGTTTGTGGGGGTGAGTGAGACAGTTGCACTGACTGCGTCACATTTTCATTATTCAGAGTCTTATTCTTGAAATGTCCTTTACAATATTGGTTTTAACCTCACAGAAGTACTCACAGTTATGCACTTTTGTATGCAAATGACGTGGGAGCCAGCACTTTGGCTGGTCCGAGTTTGGAACGCCAGAAATATTGGCACCTACTAATCGTTGAGTCACCGACTTTGAGCTCCCCTGTCCGACTCCCACACATATAATGTGGTCATTCTGTTCTAAGCGGCAGTAAAGAATTCTGCCCTCTGCACCTGTAGTATCGAGGGAACAACTGACTCAGTCCATTGTGCGCTGTCAAGTTCGATGAAACTCCAAAAATAATTTCTGACAATAACAAGAAAAGCTCTTGCAGGCAGATTGATGCAGATCAGTGGTCTTCACTATTTGAGGTGGGTCTTTCCTGGTGTATAAAACTATAAATCATTTCCCTATAGTCATGATAGTTGCTGAGTATACATGCAGACAAGTTAGTTATGTCGAATTAACACAATATAAGTCAGAATTAGTTTTTTTGTTGATATAGACCAACTGTGTGAAACACATCTTAGTTCAGGAGCCACATAAAGCCCAATTTCATCTTGAGTAAGCTGGACGTGGAGAATAGTCCCATAGGGACCTTTATATTTAAACTTTAAGGTTTCTCCTTGTTGCAGCATCGAGTATACGTGATGAAAAAGTCATTGTGCATGTTTTTACAAATTCATCCTGACAGTACAGCTTTGAGGCGAATGCTAGTTTCCTAACGATAAAGTATCTATCTTTCATAGGCATCATCACTGATATCTGAGCTCGGGTCTGAGTATCATGTTGTTTCTACTAATGTTAGGAAATTTGTTTTGTTTTTTTTGATTATGTTTTCTTTGAAATTATTATCATTTTCCTGGTTGCTTGGTGAGCAGGTCTGGAGCCTGTTGTGAGCTGGTTTTGGCCCACAGACCTTATGTTTGACACCCATGGTATAGACCCTGGCAGACGTTTACAGTAAAATCTCATAAAGTGATACGAAATGACAAATTATGTGAAAGTTCAGAGAGCTGAGAGGCCCATTGAATATTAGGCCAGTTATTATTTCCCTATGTTTAACAACCAATTGATTTATAGAAAGGATGATTTCAGGTTTTGTTTTTTTTACAGCTATACAGCCTTGCTCCAAACTGCAAGTGCCTAAAAGGGTAGCAAACACTTTTTTCTTTTTCTTTTTCTTGCATTTTACGTAAGCCATAATCTATGTCAGGAGACAACTTAAAATAAATTCACAGTACTTTTCTTGGCAGCAGCATCTTCACAGCATCAATTCTATTCAGAGGATTAACATCAACATCAGTATGAGGAGAAGGGAAAAAAGAGGAGAAAAAGAAATATGCCAGGTGAAGTAATGTCATGCTTCCCAATTAAACTTTCAAGACCATCGCCACCTCAAAAATAGGTTGCCTTCATACAGCGGAGGGGATCTGACAACGCGTTATGTATGGCACATACTCTCATTGACATGCAGCAGAGAAAAGCTGCATTTTCCACTCTGACCTGCACGTTTCCCATCAAGGATACATCTCAGGATGCATTAAAAAACAATGCAGCACGGAGACAGGAATGAAGTTGTCATTTTTTAGCTCATACATAAATGACGAACAGGTTGTTTTTGTGCAACAGCGTGACACCTGTCTGCAGATTGGATTGGGTGAAACGTGAGCGAGATCAGCACCTTGGACAGCTCCTCCTGTTACTGCCAAGGCCATCCTGCAATAAGTGAAAGTACCTGTTTGGGGGAATGAGGTATTCCTGAACATTTTCGTGATTGATATCACCAGTGAACCTTTCAACTGTCAACAAAATCTAAATCTTAACACAATTGTTCTGCACCGGCTCACAACCATGCACAAATTTTCTGGGGGTTACTTTTCTATGGCAAAAACAGGTTCTCCAACTGGTGGGAATCCTGGAATAAAACATGTTTTTTGACAAGACAGACACAATCAGTCAGTATCTTTCCATCTGCTCTGCTCTATAGTGCTCTGTGGCGTGGGTTCCTCACTTTACCAGAAAGAAGCAAGCTAGCAAGACACAGAAAATCAATACTAGAGATACATGGTCGTGTTGCCTCGAACAAGACTGAATGTTTTGTGGATTATAAGGACGCAAACTAGAGTTTTGTACTGCATACACAACTGAGATGTCACTTTTTATTTTCATTTTTAACCTTTAACAATTCCGAAAAGTAGCCAAATCTAAAATAAATAAATAAATATATAGTCAGACCCAAATAAATAAAAAATTATTATATCCATCTGCATGCTCCTATTTGCAAAGCTGAGGTCTCAAGCTGGCAAGACAACACTTAATGAGTCACACTTTGATGCCTGCGCTTAATGTGTGTCTTTGCATGTGTGCAGCGTCTCTTTCAAATGGTGACAGTCTCGATTTGTATTGAGACTCTTCATAAATGTCATCTTTACTATTTAGGGAAGAAGAAGTCAGACAGAAAGAAAACAAAGCAGCAGCTACGTCTTAACAAAAGGTAAAACAGAACATGAACTCCTTCAATCAGTCAGACAAAAAAACAATCAACCTAAATCTACACAAACACATGCCACTCATGCAGGATTATGTGCTATTGTGTATGTATATGTGTCTTGTGTATGGTTATTGTTCTTGTTCTTGATACCGCAAGAAACAGCATTACTCACCTGGGTGCCGTTGTCAGTGAGTCAGCCCAGTGTGGAAGTTGTGGCCTCAAGAGGTGAACTTATCTTTCATATTGCTCTGTGGAAAGACAGGCCATCGTCAACTGCTAAGACAGAGTTTCATAATGAGCACAAAGAGGTGGAAATGATTCCACACTGGAGAGTTTTAAGAAGCTTATTATCAAACAGATATGTGAGACAGAACAGACAAAACACAAATACATCAATGCTGCTGCAGAGCAGATGGATTTTTAAAAATGCTAAGTTACAGATGGCTTTCTAAGACAAGAGGAAAAGACATTACAGATGCAGAGAGATCCCATCAGTAGGCTGTGCATGAGGCACAAACAGACTGGTCCATTCCGTGCTCACAGCAGTCCCAACAGATATCCTCACAGAAAGCCCAGAATCTCAGCTGGATCCTGGTCACAGCGTGGCTGCACCAGTTCACCAGAGGAAGACACCCCGTGTGCCATTCACACAGCAGGCTGGATTAATGCTGTTGGCTTGTTGCGCTGGTGTCTTTGGAAATGACGCGTCGCTTCTTCACAATGCCCCCCCTCCTTTCTGACAGGTACCCTACCTCAGTAAACTTAACACAGTCGGATTAGTTCCTCTTATTAAATCATCATTGTTCCACCAACACCGACACCTCCCGCAAAGCTAAGTGATTTCTCCCAAAAAAAAAAAGAAAGGAAAAAAGAGACACAATCCTCTCCAGACTGCGCGCGATTGTTGATGCGTAAAATAAAAAAATAAATTACTGACTCTGTCCTCATCCGTCCCGCTTGTACCATTCAGGAAATTCTCCCAAACTAAAACGCTTTAAGCGTGTTGTTCTGTATCCGAAAGAGAAACTGAGTAGAGGAGTAGAAAAGCTTCCCTCCTTCTTCTGCTTCTTCTTCTCCTGTTTCTTCTGTCTGAGCTGAATAACGCAAAGAACCAAACAGGACTGCACATGAGAGTAGGCGTGAAGGAATGGCAAAACGCACGGATCAGGACAAGATGGACAGCAAGCAGACACACAGAAGGAGTATGGTGTTATGGAAATGGAAGGTCTTGTCTTACTCTTGCGGTGGACAGCATTGGCACAAGACAACGATGAGCGAGAAGGAAGGGAGAGAGAGAAAGAAAAAAAAAAGCAGTAACACTGCAGAAACAGGGGAGGAGACGTTGAGGAGCAGCGCTACACGCACGGCTGGTCCTCCTGACTGCGCATCAGGAGTCCAGCATCAATGAGCGTCTCATTGCTGCCCATCAGCAAGAGATTAAACTGGAATCTGAGAGAGAGAGAGAGAGAGAGAGAGAGAGAGAGAGAGAGAGAGAGAGAGAGAGAGAGAGAGAGAGAGAGAGAGCCGCTGTTGGGATCTCAGATGTTGCTGCCTGTGGGTCTGCTGGGGGTTGGTGGTGTGATGTGGATGGGTAGGAGAGAGAGAGAGAGAGAGAGAGAGAGAGAGAGAGAGAGAGAGAGAGAGAGAGAGAGAGAGAGAGAGAGAGAGAGAGAGAGAGAGAGAGAGAGAAGTAATCATTTTATTTCTGGTAACACGGCAGAAAATAAATTGACGACTTTGCTATTTAAACTATGTCAGTATTTGGGTGAAAACAAAACATGGCCTCGGAGTGGAGTCAGGCTAAAAGTTAACCTCGAAGTTCACCCAGCATGCGGCATTTCTGGAAGAAAAAGAAAAAGAAAAATCTGAGAAAATAGCCCCTGTGGTGTCATGACTTCATGTCACCAAGTTTCAGATCCACAGTAGGTTAGGTTACAGACACAAACAAGTTGCCAGACTATAAATTAGATTGGTTTGACATGACCTGGGGTAAAATGAATGAATTCAGCACTCCTCAACCTCTTTTGCTCCTCTAATGTATAAAGGATTGAACAACACTGATAAAATGTATAAAATGTTGGCTGCTGTCTGACCCTGGTTAGTTAATCATGTTCACCCATCCACCCAACCTTTCAAAACCGACTAGTCTCCTCCTCCAGGTTGTTTGTGTGACTGGGTGTGTTTGGCTTAACTGTAATGTTTTGGACAAATCACACACTGGGTGATGTTCCACAGCATTTCATAGAGGCAACTGTAGAGACTAATAGGGAAAAAAAGAAGCATTGTATTATATAACATCACTGTGACCACCAAAGACTGAAAGACGACTGAAACTCTACAAGCAAAACTACTTTTACTTTGGTTAAATTGTACTGAATTATAAGTACTGTTGCTCCCACGGAAGGAAAACTACACATTATTCTTACTCAATATTCCTCTAAGTAGTTTTAAAGTTTTAATACGTATTTAATTGCATCATCTATGGCAGCCATTCAGTTTACTCAGAGCTCATTTCTCAGACAAACAAAAACGACACCAACGAAGAAGAAATGTTCTCTGCTGAAAGAAAAAAAATATATTGGGTACAAAAAATAAAGATAAAATATGAATATGAATTCTAATTGTGGATATAATCAGTACTGTATGGAAGAAGGACTAAAATGATACAATAGAAAAAACAACAACAATACCTGAAAATACTACTGAAACACATGTGGATTTTTGTAGCTTGTTACTTCCATACCTGCTTACACTGAACTAGACACGCTTTAATAGCTTTAATATGAGAATCTACTCATTTAAAACCATTGCTGAGTGAAAAACTGTTTATCAAAATCCACCAATGCTGTGATATAACAAGTTAGCAGTTGTTCACTAAAGAAATCCTAGATTGGGTGGATTTTATTCAACAAGTTTTATGATATTGTTTGTTTGTTTTTTAAGATGGAACAAAATGGAGGACTGCAGTTCAGGATTTCTTCTGATCAGTGATCATGCTTCTTCATCTGATCAGTGCTCATCTATGTTGTGTGTCTTTGGCCGGTTTATTCTTCTGATCCCTGCCCGCAGAAGCCCACGTGTCATACAGTATGTCACCATGTTCACAGCCGTTCAGCGTAACCAGGTTATCATGCTTACACTTAGCTTTTCATTAAGCTGGCATGCTGCGTTAATCTCAAAGGACAGCCGAGGGTGAAGCACTCATCACCACCATCATTAGGATTAACCGTGACTGTCCATCAATGTCTGTATCCAGCAGCATCCGCTGGATGTTGACGCTGGAAGTCTGACAGTGCGGGTGTTGTCATGGCCGGAGCTGCACCGCCGGCCGAGCCCAATATTGTTGCTTTCATTTGGTGGAAACTCATTTGGTTTTTACAGGTAGATGGCTGCCTGCAACGATTGTGGAACAGAGACTGGAGGGAGTGATTATGGCAAACCCTGGAGGGAAATAGAAAATATTAGACTGAGAAGTGGAGGACAGAAAACATCCCAAACACTATGAGTGAGAGGAGGAGGAGGAGGAGGAGGAGGAGGAGGAGGAGGAGGAGGAGGAGGAGGAGGAGAACGAGGCTTGTGTTCCTGTTGAGAGGAGCCAGTTTTAAAACCACATGCTGACAGTGGTGGAAAGGTTTCTACTGTCACCTGTGGAGATGCTTCTCCTGAATAAACCAACACATCCAATAAACTGTACATAAAACAGATCACTGCCCACGTTAGGGCAGATATCCAAGCATTTCATTGAAGAGAAGGAGAGGGTTTTTGAACATTAATGTCAAGTATATATCTGTGGGCTAAACCCGAAAACAGTTCCACACGTCTGACTCAAACTAAAGAGGGGTATTCAATCGGGTTTAATCGGATTAAATAGAAGACTGAGCGGCATAAACTGAAAATTTTGACCTACTCTTATGAGGACTCACCGCTTCCCTTTGCGTTTCTGCAGAATCTATCCTACAAAATACTAAATAACACCAGTGTGGCTCATTTATTCATTCACTGTGGGTGGGAGCAGATGGTGGTGTACTGTATGTGCCTTTATCTGAGGAGAGGAGAAGGTGTTGCTCTGTGGAAACCGTGGCGCGGATGCAAATGTGTTTTTCCTGCTTCCTTCCCAAACACGCACGCACAGACACCGTCACAAGCCTCCGCGTGCTCACATTAGCAGGTACGTCTGTTTCAGAGCATTCGGCTCCAATAACGTCGGGAGTGGTGTTTCAGCACCACGGACAGCTCCTCGGAGGGTCTTTCACGCTGAAAGTCTGCAGACGACGCATGTAACACTGATCGTGCATGAAAGTAATCACATGTACGCCGATTACGTCCAATGGCTCGTTCATCAGGAATGTGCACAATTCAATACAAACCATGGCACAGCTGCCATGACACATACATTTAGTTTCATGATGATGATGTCCATCCATTGGGTTCAGTGGATTAAGATATACTGGAAAAAAGAAGTAGGATATAGAAACGACCCAGGTGCTGATTTGGAGCTGCTGTGTACTAGAATGGACAGATTTAACGTCCAAATTGACAAACTGTCATAGCTGGTTACCAGCGTAATGCATGCACTGCATGAAATTGAGCTGATTAACACAAAACAGGTAAGTGTTGGAGGCTGATCCATCCCTCACAGAGCTTCAGTCACAATGCGCCCACCCCAGACCCCCGAAACACTCACACCCCCCATGCTTTGTCTCACAAGAAGTACTAATTTTGAATTATAATTAACCACGGCTCACGGCTGTTCGGATTGATAGTCTTCGGTCTTAGTATTCTTTTGACATAACACAGCAGCTCACCTTCATGGCATTGCACTCACATTCTATAGCGCTTCGAATAAATTCAGATCCAAAATCTTTGCTAAAATTAAATTCATGTCTTCTCATCGTGAATTATACATCACTGTTTGGATCATCTTGACTCATCACTTATTCCCCTAAAACTGGGTTGAAAGCTAAATCAGCATGTGTTGGCTTTTGGTTCTAGTTTGAATGTGACTGCCATTGTAAACGTGTTGCTTTGCCATGTGAGTCACTCTAAGACCTTTATAAACAACCAGCAAGAGAATTCGAGTTTTACTACCTGAGTTTATCAGGCATTGACTTAAAAAGTAGTGAGCAGCTCACAGTGTAGCCCAGTTTGCATTATTACGATTCTCTGCAGACCACAACACAAGATAACTTTCAGTACAAGACAACACAAATCTAATTAAATGGATAAAATTATCATATAAATGACATTTTTACAAAAGTAAGCTTGTACAAGCTGACTCTGGATCAGGGATGTCAAACATAAGGCACATGGGCCAAAACCGGCCCATAAGAGGCTTGTAATTTTAGCCTGATGATTTAGTAATTAAGTAGAAATTGGTTAGAAAACAGAATCAACCAGGCTAAGACACAGACATTATCCTCAGGCGGATCATTTCAACACAAGACTGCGCTTCCAAATTGGCTCAAATTGATCCTTTTCAGTAAGTCCACCTTGTGTAACCGACATGTAAGACAACTGGTAATAAGCACTCTGAACTCCCCCGAACTGCGATGCCACACAAGATCAGTACTTTTAAAAGTGGAGGACAGTGGAACAATACCAGCAGGAAGAGACTGCCAATGTAAATTGCAGCAGACAGTGATTTTTCTTAATAAGGAGACTGATTGAGACGAGGAGATGGAGAAAATGGGTAATGGAATACACTCTGAGTAATGAAGTAATATCTCGCCCTCCTCCAATTCCCTCCTTGGGCAGGAGGTAATCGCTTTCCCCATGTTGGAGATTTGTCATGTTTTAGGAACGGCGATGACGTCCAATAACAGCTCCAACATGTGGACCCCAATTTTCTGATAAAGGACACCGGCAGTTCACATTGTTGCAGCTATAAGCTGAAGCGTTTATGAGTTATGTCTTGTGAAGCAGACGATTTGCCTTGTCTGAGTCCTCCTTTGTCTGCGCCCTCCGGTCAGGGACTCCAGCCCTCTGAAGCATTGTCTGGCCCTATTGGTGGCTGAATATGCTTTAAAATTATTTTCTTCTTCCTCACAAAAAAAAAAGTGAAATTCTAAAATATGTGTTGCTCATTAAAATGCTGATTTTATTTCATACTGTGTGTGTATTTTTGTTCTTATTTTCAGTCCTGTGTCACATGGATTTTGTTATTACTTACTATGTAAGCCAGGGAGGTCAAACACATTTCAATTCACGTGCCACATGCAGCCCAATTTCATTCTTCTAAGACTTAAAATTTTGGGGTTTTCTTTGCATCATTTGATTGATTGATAACTTTTGAAATGTATTTCTCCAAACTCCAAATATTTCACTTATTTTCAAGATTTAGATTTTGAATTCAGATAAAGAGAACCAAGTAATGGTAACAGGAAAAAAAGTATGATTTAACTTTTCTCTTAAACAATGTCTCATGGTGCAAAACACATTTTAAGAAATTACATTTTTCCGCCTTGAGCATGTGTTCGCAAGTTCACTCTCACTGTGTGGCTTTAATATTAGTGATTTCACTGATGTATGAGTTCTGGCTTCAGAGTGTGAAGTCTGCTTGGAAAAATAATTTTGATCCTTGGTTAATAAATTCTATGCAAGAGTTACTTTTCTTTTTTTTTTTTATGACAAATTCTTATAGTATGTCTTTTATGTTATTTTTGCGTCATTTGCAGTCTTTGTTTTGGCCCCCAGGTCATATGTCAGACTCCCCATATCCAGAGATTAAAGCTGAAGTGAGGAGTTTTAAAGACTCTCCGATGTGAAATGACCTTTTTGTGGCAGCAAACAGCAAAACGTCTCATCTCTTTCACACTGTCAGTACAGTTTGCTGTGCATTTTGTTTCTGTTGATCTTTGTAGCTACTCAGTTACAAGAGAAGTGATTAAAAACAATCAGCCATTCATTGATAACGTCCCTCCAAATATGAATCTATGTTTGCCAAGGTTCTGCAGAGAAGCAGCGAGCGCCCATTAAAAAAAAGAAAAAAAATTTTTTAAAAAGAGGAAGACCTCCTCCAGGATTATCAGAACGGTATTTAAAGGCCACAAAACATTTGATTTCTAGTGAGAAACTAAAAAGCAACCTTATGGGGTTAGTTTTCCGTTGCCATGGCAACTGTTGCTGCTCCTGTGTATCCATGGATGTGAAGGACGTTTTCATGGTTGTGGTCATGCTGAGCGAGTTTTTGGCAGACACCAGCATACTTTCATTTTTTTTTTTTTTCTTCAGCTCAAAATAAATTAATTAAAAATGGAAAAGGACTGTTAACCATTGTTGTACAGTCATGGCAACAGGTATGTCTCTTGGCTGCGACGAGGAGGTGATAAGCACTCCGTTTCTGCTTGTTTGTGACACAACATACTCGAACGGCATCAAACTTAAAAAACAACAACCTTGTTGCTTTTGCACATTATTGCATGACAGAGAGAGCGGTTTGAGCATCCACTGCATCCACTGCATCCTGTCTTGAGCGGCGGCGTCCATTCAGCACATGCAACAACAGCTTCTTGACAACCAATGAAGACGCCTGCTGCTGCGAGTGTGTCACTGAGGGGACGTAAAGTGAGATTTATGCTTTAGGTGGTATTTCTGCTGTTCCGCACTGTGTCCCCGTGGCTGCTCTGGCAGTTGCCTTTTATACATTATTTCCTTCTTGAAGCAAGTAATCAATAGCGCTATTAGGGAGGGAAACATTTCATTTCGGACCCGGAGGTCAAAAGGTCAGAACGCACTAAATTGATCCTGTCAGCTTGGCACGTCGGAAAGCAACAGCAGAAATTCCGTGTCAGTGTTTGTGGACGTAAATGGGAACACAAATGATGAATTAATGAGTGATGAAATAAGTGGACCCACTGAATTCTGCCAGTGTCAGAAGCAAATCTGCAGTGAATTTCCCCTTTAAACATAACTTCTATGGGAACAATATGTATAATTTTTTTCTGTTTTAGACGCATCAATTCATATCTCCTAAAAATAGGTGATCATTATTAGTGCAGCGTGCAGAGTACCTGGTGAGACATGTATATCTAAATGCTATCAGGAACCACTAATGTAATAATGACCAATCATCTAATATTGCCACGAGCATAATAATTTAGGCCATTAGTTGTAATTAATGCAATAAAGCTCATAATGTAATAAAATAGAAAAATAAACAAGCTTCTTCTAGTTGCATCCATCTCATCTTTAAGCTTTTCTTAGGCAAGTCACCTGATCTGGTCACGTCCCCGTTTGATCCTCTAACTTTAAAATAGAGAATGAAAGGTTTATTAAAGTCTTACAGAATTCATTAAAACTTTGAACATTAATGAGACTCTGGAAACACTGGATCGTCACACAGCAGTCTCAGCCGTGTTTCAAATGTGGAGAAATTAGTGTGTAACCTTTTATTACATTTCTTTTCCCATTTACAGATAATTTTTTTAAGATAAAAGACACCAAACGTGTAATTTTGAACAATTGTTTCTCAACTATAAATTGCATTTAATCATATTCATGTTTTTAACCTAAATAGCTACTTAAGTTTAAAAACAAAAATATATTCCTGTCAATGGAGCCAAACTATGGAAGAATGAGTGACATAAAACAAATTAAATATATTACATATATTAATGATTGCGTGTACCTATATTGTTGGTATTGTTAATGGTGATCGGTGATGTTTTAAAGTCAAATCGGGCAGATTAATTAAAATTTGAATTGAAGATTGAAAAAACATATCATTTGCTGCCGACAGAAATGAACAATTCACATTTGAACTATTTCAATAAAGCCCTTTGAAAGGTTTGACTGTAAGACACTCTTTGAAAAACATGTTGAATGATGAATCCCACGATGTAGGAATCCCACAGCGAATGTTTATATTATTGTGTTTTTATTTGATGTGTCAAATAATACTTGCGTAAAAATGCTCTATTTTACTACCGTAGGCCGTTTTAATAAACACAAAATGTTTCCCACTCATTCTTTTAGAGTTACCTGGCTCGGTAAAAAGATAATTTATTTCACATTATATGATATTTTACCTAATTGTTGTCTCAGGTCAAAGATCATCGTGTGTCACCACAGGCCATGTCCTCGTCAAATCTACATTTTTGTCTGTAGAATACAATGGAAATACTTTATTAATTACACCACATAATGTATTTGTAAAAGTATATGTATCAGGTTATATAAATGTATGAATCAAGGCTCCAGTAGCCTTAATAGTGACACAACATTTACAGTGTTTCCGCCCTTGTCTCTACTTTTAGGGTTTTATTAGTAATAATTGTTAAAATACTATGGGAACTTCCCAGTACCCATAAAGCTGTGGCCATCCTATGATATAATCACCACATATGTCTTGGAGTTAATATGTTATTCCAGTCTATGTTTCAGGCATAAAAGCTGTACATTTTTCAATCTGGGTTCCTCGTGTCGTTATTAATAATAAAATTACCTTTGCACTGATATTCCATCTTGTCTGAATAGCCTCTAAAGACTTTTCTCCTCCATCAGAAGAATTGCCAATGACTCCTGACAGCCTGTACGGCGAATGAATTATAAGGAATTTTGAGTTTAATTACATCTTTAACTAAATTTTATTCAGCTGGTGCTGAATCACAGCCACATCTCTGTGAGGCCAAGGATTCTGCCCAAGTGAACGATTGCTGCAGTCAACACTGCTGTTGGCGGTGTAACGCCGCCAGCTGTTGCCACCTCTGCCTCTCGTATGTTGCCATCTTGTGGACAATTTAAAATCTGTCAGTCTTCGTTTGCACTAATTCACCCAGTTAAAGTGTTTCTGCCTCCCACATACAGACGTGAATCAAATGGGTGAGATGAGTGACAGACAGCGTTGCTCCTCATTGCATTACCGACAACCAGCACGACTGACTCTGACTTGTTTCACCTCCAAGACAAGAGAGAAAGTGACGCATGCTGAGTTCCTCCTGCGGTTGATTTTTCAGGGAGGAATTCTAAATTTATACTGGCGACAATGAAGAAAGTCTCACTTTTTGCTTTTGCAGTTTGAAAATGTAACACACCGGATGATGATACATGAGAGCAACCGTGCTGAATAAAAGCATATCATATAGCGTGGCAACTGGAAATCAATCAATTATTTCATTTTCTATTCCACTTAATCCAAAACATTCAGTTAAATTCATTTTTATTAATATAGAACCAATAACAACATAGTTATCTCACTGCTCCTCTACAGAGGAAAACTATTCCACAAGCAAAATTAGTATACTCTCAGATCACGATCGTCAGGTTCCACTGTCAGAGATCCTGCGGGAAGGCACAGAGAAAGAAAGGAGAGAGCAGAGACTACATGAGAGAGACAGAATATTAGTAATAGTGGAGCATCACTGCGTGTAGAGAGATAAAGGAAAGAAGCTCAGCATGAATCTGAACCTATAGCTTCACTAGAAAAAGGTCCAGGGTGGCCTGAAGCAGCCCTAACTGTAAACTTTTATTAACTGGAACACTCTAACCTTAAATGTAAAGACTGTGTCTGCCTCCCTGAATAAAACTGGAAGCTGGTTCCACGCGATAGAAGTGATAGCTGAAAGCTCTGCCTCTCATTCGACTCTTAGAGAACCGGAGAACCTCCAGTGAGCAACACTCAGAGAGCAAAATACACAGACATTTACACCTCAAAGCACTTATGGACACAGATTCATATAAAATGCGTGTTTTGTGGCTGTGAGAGGAAATCAGAGTACTTGAGAAAAATAGAAATAATTAAAAAAATCTCCACAGAGAAAGCCATAAGGCTGAAATCGAAATGTGACGCAGGACCACTATGCATTCTTAACAAGATATATGTTTTTAATTAGTTCTTTAGTGAATACTGAAATATTTAAGAGTTAAGTGTTTGTGCTGTAAACAAACTAATAGTCAATTTTGTTTAGTCATGTTCTTATCATGAGGGATCTAAATATAAATATGCATGAATGCATCATGCCGGCTAAATAAACATAACGAATTGACCCAGGTTCCCTGCACAAGTGCACAAACATAAAACTCTTCCATGAATATTGCAGCAACCTTCCAGCCAGGTAATAAAATGTGCAAAGAACAGTTTGTGTTGCTTTCTATATATATATATATATATATATATATATATATATATATATATATAGCCAATTTAAATTAGATATTTAGTAGTGTACTATTTCCTGTTTGGGAACCATTGGATATTTTCTTGCTTTCACAATAGCAGCCATTTCATTCAGTTTACCTGTATATACTTTTATGATTTGCTTGGTTAAAAAAATGTCTCTGTTAGATCTAAAAGTTTGAATATGAATTCGTAATCTCTAGCCACATTATTGTAAGTAATGAAGTAGATTACGTGGTAATAATTGTGTGATAAAGTGTGTCTGTACATTGCATAGGCATTCTACAAATACGTAGTGTGTTACTTCTTCTAAAACATGCATCGTTTTACTATTTCAGACTTTTTAAAATCATGATTATGTAACAATAAACGACAATAAAATCATATCCGAGATTGTATAATACCTCCATATTTATTTGGAGTTGTATTCGCACACTTTCCATTGCTCCATATAGGAAATAAAAACACAACAGTGGCTGCAGTTTCTGGTGTTTGCCACTAGTGGGCAGCATAAAGCCAGTTAAGAGGCGACAGAAGCACACAGAGTGTCATTTTCTCAGAAATAAATGTGTGGTTCATTTGAAACAATCAAACATGAAAAATTCAATACATTTAACACGCACGGTCAAAATCATGTAAAAACCCACACCAAAAACTATTATAAAATCCCCGTCCATCCATACAAAAACTGTAAATGAAGACTAATCACACACAGACACAGTCCGAATAAAAAATACAAAGACTGACACTTTTCCTAAATCGGACTGAGATTACACACCAAGTCCAGAAATGTCACCAGGCTGAAGGTCAAATGAGGCTGTTTCCCTCTCGCACACTTTAATATTAAAGGATCACTGGGGGCCGGCAGACTGACCTCCTTGGATATTCTTCCCTGGCTCCTGATCCAGAAACACTCATGTGGTGTTTATGTGTTCTCACAGCTGGATATGGAGCATGAGGTCACCTAAAAGCCTCCAGCACCTGTGGCATTGCAGCTCTCATTAGAACAAGGACATTTCTGAAAGCTCTGCTCTCTGTTGACATTTCCTCCTCCTGTTTGGTTTTGCAGCTCAAGTGGCTTCGGGAGGAGTTTGAGTGATTTACCTTAAAAAGAGCTCGACACAGTTTGACCAGACTGCAGGGAATCCCCGATCACTGACGGCACAGGGAACCAAAATAGAGCAGAAACCTCTGTTCGGCGGTCAGATGGCTAACACACTTACCCAGATGGGTGAACGCGACTCACTCAGTGCGCTGCAATGTAACCCAGAAATCACTTCTCACACCACATTTTCATGACGGGCCTTTATGCAAACCTCCATATGGAAGGGAACATTACCAGCCTGGTCAGCTTCATTTGTGGCCAGTGACTCAAAGATAAAAGACCAAAACAGATTGAAAAACCAAAATGTGATTCTAAATTGAAAATGTGAAATTTGTGAAATTACTTTAATATGCAAGGGAAATATGAAATCTATTTACTGTGATCATGTATGGACTCAAAAATGACATTTATGATGTTCATTAGATTCATAAAAACACACAAAGGGACTCAATACAACCAAAAATCCCCAAATTTGATCACAAAATCATGCGATTCATCTACAGCGAAACAATAAATGACCCCAAAGAACTGGAAATTGTTTCTAGGAGATATACTGTGTCCTTGTTGAGGGACAAAACCACCAAAACTAGAAGCAAAGGAAGTTAAACAGGACAAATATTTTCAAAATAGGACCCAGTGTCAACAATATGACGGAGACGAGCAAAGTAATGAAGAACAAGAGCAATCAGAGATTTCTGACCTTTGCCACGGGGTGGACACGGACGAAGGGAAACAACACATATTCCACATCCAGATCAACCGCCTTTATTCAGTTATTTAGTTTGGTGATCCCATGATTTTATTTCATCTTTTGAAAGAACACAAGATGAGACAATATACTGCAAAATGAACATTTTCTATTGAAACAATTATTTTGATCCGGATCACCACCAAAATATAATGGATTCTTTCTTTCCTTTGTTTTTTTAGATATTAACAGACAAGCAGACAAATAAACACAAGTGATTTTATAACATCCTTATCGGAGGTAATGAAGGAGAAACTGCCACAGAAGTCTCTAATAACACATGTGGAAATAAACGTTTAACAGTTTCAATTAAGGCTTCGATTAAAAGAAAAGAAAAAATTCTTGAAGCTCCAGGGGTAGAAGGAGGAGATGACAGGATTGTGAAAACATTTCAAGACATCAGGGAAGAGTTTTATCTCATTTAAAGACATTTCTTCTAATGAAATATTTGGTCATTTTGGACAATTCTGTTTCCCTCAAATATTGTATTATATGTAAAATACATTTAATTTTTATTTTTTTAAATGAGTCTTGAAAAACCCTTTTAAAACATTCAAGTGTTTAAAAACTTTAAAAAGGTTTTATAGGTCGGATGACGTTTGGTTTTTTTAGTGCAGTTTGTAAAATATTCAACAGGATCCTGAGATGTTAAACACATTTAGAAATGTCCATCATATTTTCTGCAAGGAAACAGGCAGACATATTCTTAAGAGACACAATAAGTTCTTCATCGTGTCAATCAATGACAATGAGCCAATCAGATGATCAGAGTCCATTTATTTCACTGTAGACGCTCCAATCTTGCAACCAGAAATATAAACTTGATAGAAAAGATTACCAAAATTAAAGAAATAGAAAAGACAGAAAGAGAAAAACAATCTGGGCCATGAAACCAGACATCCCAAAACAGAAAAGGTAAAAACAAACAAAAAATAATACTAGTAAAAGGTCCGATAATTCCCATAATTCTCCATATTTGTACGTTTTGTGTGTCCAGCTGCTTCTTTGTCGACAATCAAGTGGCTCAAAACGGATGTTGTTCCTGTGTGGGAACACTCCACCGGTCAGTGTTTGCAGATTTGTTGTAATCCGGCCCATCTGGTTAAAATTTGAGCCGGCGATGGATTTGACTCGTCTCTTTGACAGAACCCACTGATCAATGCTTGGTTCAGTCAGATCCATGGAAGACTCAGCGAGGGGCTTTTACACCAGGTGGAGCCTGTGGAGCTGCGAGGGGGCTCTTTAAAAAGGTCAAACGAAAAGAAACCCTCAGCCAACCGATAACTAACAGGGAAGTGTGAGCCAAATATCTACGTTCGTTCATTGAGAAAGCAGATAATCAGATTAATTAAAAAGTGTGGTCAGTACATTTATTACTTATTTAACAGTGGTATGTTGTACCAGGGTAAACACAGCAGCTATCATATTATAATCGAAGGGAAAATGATTTTCAGATGAGATTTCAGCTAGTATAAGTACAAGTTCACATTTGCTGAGAGGACGGGGGGAACAGACCCTCCGTCTGGTATATGAAGCCCCCTCACACGGCCATTAAAGCTACTTCGAATATGTTTAAGTGTCTAAGTGAAGCCGAGCTGTCAGCTCTCACACATATAGAGTAAAACTCTTGTCATAGAACTGCACTGTATGCATTCAATGGTTCGAGGCTTATATTTTAAAGGAAAAGCTCCAAAATAAACCCCTCCAGTGTTCGGGTGCAGGAATCTTAAATGTCTTGATTGTCAGGCAGAGCAGCGCAGGCCAGTGAGCATCTCCAGTGCTAAGGTCATAAAAAAAAACCTGCGTCTTAATATCAGACAGAAAAGCTCTGACCGACCTGATCACTGTTTCATTTAATGCTCAAAAGTAAGATCATTTTAATTCAGATTTTTATGTAAAACCCATTTGATTCTATGTGCTTTACATTAACATTGTTTATTATCAGTATTATTAGATACAGTAGGTTCCAAAAACGGCTGCGTCTGAATTATAGAATTTTCTCTCTCGCTCTCTTTTTTGTTTATTTTTTTAACTAAAGCACGGAACTGTCATAAAGTTTTCAGGATTAGTGTTGCAAAACTATTTATCTGTATTTCCACTTCATCTATTGTTCCGCTATTCTCCGGGGAATGAATGTTGCTCATAACGCCTGCATTTCTTTCCACAGTGGACATAAACAGTCTCTACTCCATGTAAGGGGAATATCAGTGAAGAAAACCTGAGACCCAGAGGTAAAACTGCATACATTTATCAACCCTAACTTAATATGGTATAACAATTCTGAAAGAAGAATCAGATTTTCTGACATTCTGAGGGAGCTGATGTTGAGTGTAACAGCATGGCGACACTTCACAGCTGTTTATAATGTCATAGATACCAGTAACAGTTAATTACACTTTCTGTATGTTAAAAATTTTCTCTGGTTGCACAAAGAATGGAAATGGAGCACAGCCAACATACAGTGATGTAGAAACACAGTATCTTATCTATCTATTTATCTATTTATTTACTTACTTACTTACTTACTTACTTACTTACTTACTTACGGACCTGGAAATGGTAAAAGACAGAGTCACACAGACAAGAAAAGTGATTATCCATCTTTATTTTTTCTCTGTTTGTTAACAAAGTCTAGAATTCCTCAGCCGTAATCATCAGCTCCATTTGTCTGTCGTTCGCTCATCACTCTGGGAAGAATCATTTCAACAAAATCCTGAGAAAACAATCCAAGCTGCATCCGAGACCCGATCATACATGACAACAAAGAGACGTTGTGAATAAAAGTTTTTCATTTTATTTTGTGACACTAATTGCGTCGGTGGAGCCTGAAAATGATCAGAGTAAAGAGAAGAACTAATCAGTTGTTTGTGCTTCATATCAGCACAGTTGTGACTCAGTTGTTGAAGATAATTGTTTGTATTTAATGGTTGAACTGGGCTGCTGCTGCTTTTCCATTTCTTTTCTCTGGTTATGCGAGGCCCAGGAGGTTGTTAATCTTTTCTGTGAAGTGATGCACTGTTGTTCACTTCTTCCCATCAGCCTGCAAAAATCCCTTTCAACTGAATGTGCTTCTTTTGCCTTCTATTTGGAATATCCCTTAATAAGGCTAAACTAACCCAGTGGGGTTGACGGCCAATAATCTGGACTGATGAAACATCTGAGAGGTGAAGTGATGACTTCACTAAGTTCAAAGAAGGATATCTGGTCTGATTTTGAAGCAGATATAATTACAGCAATGATAATAATTTTGGTTTTCGCCCCACAGCTGTAGGTTTCTTTTTAAGTGATGTCTAAAACTAATGCTGAGGAATCCAAAGCAAGACCTTGAAGAGTGGACCAATGTCAAGCACCACATCACAGACCACTCCACAGAACAGCAGCACAGCTTTAGAAAAAAAAAGAAAACAACAACATCCAAGTGTTTTTCTCACTTTGTGCTGTTTGTGCATTTCATGTCTTTGTGATGAAGACGGATTTCTCAAAGGCATCGTTTCACTGTGAAGGATGTAGCAGCGACGCACATTAGATGGCACCAGTGGTTTTTAAATTCAGTTCATTAACAGGGTGAGACTGGGCATGTGGGGAGAAACACAGAAAGAAAAGAAGAAAAAAAAAGGGTATGATGAAAAAGGGAAATTGGGTGATATAAGGGTATGAAAATAGAGCGGCGGATTGAAAGAAATGACAGGTGATTGAGAGCAACACCCTCTCAGAGACAGATTTAAATTTCAGGGAGCGACAGATGACTGAAGGCTGGGGTGTGAGAGAGAGAGAGAGAGAGAGAGAGAGAGAGAGAGAGAGACTGCCCTGCCTCCTTATCGGTCTCCTGGGAACAAGGGATTATGGAAATGTATAAATGCGAGAGAGAGGGGAAAGTGACAGACAGCAAGGAGGAGGAGGAAGAGGAGGAGGAGGAGGAGAGAGAGAGAGAGAGAGAGAGAGAGAGAGAGAGAGAGAGAGAGAGAGAGAGAGAGAGAGAGAGAGAGAGAGAGAGAGAGAGAACAAATGAGAGAGGGAGGGAGGCTGAGCGATGCTATTGGCTGACCGTTATAACATCAAGCGTAATAGAAATATTTCTCTCTCAGTCTAAGAACTGGAGGAAGAGACGGCGAGAGCAAGAGCAGACTCAGGAAACACGTTCAGGTTGAAGAAGGGGATAAATAGAAAGGAAGGAAAGAAGGAAGGGGACATGACAGAAAGGCGGACTCATTAACTCATGACTCCCGGGGGCTGTGGAGATTTTTCACCTCAGGACTGGAGCAGATTTAAACTCGGCATCAATGCGTCCCAACATGTAGACACTCTGGCAGGTGTCTGGTGAAAAAAAATCTCTCCCCCCCCCCCTTCCTTTTTTTTTTTTAATATTTAATTTTTGACCCCTCCAGAATTCATACTGTGACCCTGCATTTCAATGCTTTTTTTTTTTTTTTTTTTTTTTTTTCCTTTTCCTTTCTGGAGGAATCTGAGGGATGCGCCTGAGACAAAGATGCAGAGCAGAGAGCTTTGACATGGTGCCGATCCAAACTGTCAGAGGCGAAAAGGAAAGAGTGGACTGTTCAGTGGCAGACACGTCTCCTACCAGACGCAGGTATTCTCTGCTCGATATTGAGGTCAGTTCACATATTGATCCCTGCTAACTGAAGCCGGCGTGTTCAGTGTGCTCTGATATTCTGCTTGTAAATCATCTGGAATGTGTGAGATTGCGATCATTGGATCTCGCACCTCACTGATTTGTACTTCTTACTTTGCAAAAAAAAAAAAAAAAAACGGACTCCCTTTCCTTTGCTTTGTGAAGAACGTAAACTCTCCGACGTGCAAAGCAATACCTTGAATCTGAGACAGTTTAGTAATAAAAACAATAGCAGGCCTTCAGTAATAACGCACACCGGATCTGCCAACTGTGATTGTTTACAAATGTGGTAGATACGACTTAGATACGTGCGTCACTCTTGGTGTTTTTGATTCAGAGCAACAGATGAACTGAAAGCCATATAACAAACTGCTGAAGAGTCACAAGCCATAAGCATCTCAGATGATAACCCTCACTGTTCTTACTGCGCTCGGTATCGGAGAGGATCCTGTTGTCAGCGTGTCAGTCAGACTCAGTGGTTTGTGTTACTGAGAGAGAGAGAGAGAGAGAGAGAGAGAGAGAGAGAGAGAGAGAGCAAAAAAGATGTGTAGGCTTTGTCTAAAGCCAAACTACAGAGAGGAGGAGGAGGAGGAGACAGACATTTTGCCTGTCAGAGAGTGAAAAGAAGAGCACCGGACCAACAACAGACAACTGTGGCTGTTAAAAAAAAAGAAAAGACATTTAAGTGCTTCCTAAATCACAGCGACAGAGGAGCCGTCCTGCTGTCAGACACACACAAAAGAGAGACAAATGCAGAGCATGAGTGTGAGCAGCAAAGCCACAGCTTGAGCTGATTATTGATTGTTACTAAAAACAGTGCTTTACCTGGAACAGTTCAGACTGAAGAATAACCTCCTACAGTGAAGGAGGGAGGAAGGAGAGAGGGAGGGAGGGAGGGAGGGAAGGAAGGAGGGAGGGAGGGAAGGAAGGAAGGAGGGAGGGAGGGAAGGATTTACCCATATTATTGAGAGGCAGAGCGGGGAACAAGTTCCCTTTCTCCGTCTCGACCCGTCTCGTCGTCAGGCTGGCTGGGACAGCCATGGCATTCACCTTTGCGGCCTTCTGCTACATGCTCACCTTGGTACTGTGCGCCGCCCTCATCTTCTTTGTCATCTGGCAGGTGAGTGACACTGGAACTCGCCACACACACACACACACACACACACACACACACACACACACACACACACACACACACACACACACACACACACACACACACACACACACACACACAGAAACTAATGCGAAGGGCCCATGAGCACTTCATCGTCCCACACAAGCCGACGAAAACATAGCTGCCCACACACGCACACACGCACACACGCATACACGCACACGCACACACACACACACACACACACACACACACACACACACACACACACAGTTCAACAAAAAACACAGAGACACAGACATTAATAACTTCATAGGTACATTTATTCCCTGCAGATTCACTTGAACTTGTAACTTCAGCCTCATCCGTCCTCACCGCTTTAACCAACTCAAAGTGAACCGGTGTGGGAGGAGCCAATGCCAGCTGACAGCGGACAAACGCCATGATACACTCAGATAAATCACCAGTCTGGATGAAAAGCCTCACATGCACAGGGAGAACATGCACATTCCACACATACCTGAAGAATGCTACCCACTTCACTTGAGTCCTCGATTCTAACCCAAAACATGTTCATGCATCTTCTATATCACTTTAATTGTGGCGGCTGGCGCTGATCCCTGCTATCACAGAACAATCCCAGCGTGACCGACAGTCACACCTACAGAGAATCAGTAACGGTCTTTGGCCCATGAGATGTAATAAACAGAACCTCAAAACTGCACACAGAAAGGCCTTTTCGCTACTACACCATCTTGAAGACCCTGAGGATGTGTACGAGGTTTAACGTGTGTACGTTTGACTCGGTTAATTCGCACGTACAATCAACTGCAGCTCCTGCAAGCCTTTGACAGGAAGCTCAAAGATGTCAGCCAGCTCCTGCAGCCCGGGTTTGATCCCAGAGCACCAACTGTAAACACCTCCTCAGTCAGAGTGTAAAGGGTCCAGCAAACTGCACGTGACGAGTACAAAGAGATGGCTGAACACGGCCCTCTGAACTCTCGCCGCCAGGCTGGTATGCATCTGCCTGCCTCTGGCATTTTGGTGGAATTTGCACAGACATCGCTGGGGGGCCAGGGCACCTACTGGTCACACAAATACAGACTCGGCAAACCACAAAAAAAAGCTTTGCTCTGTCACCTTTACCATATTAGCTCCATAGAGGCAAGAGTAACGTGAAATACATAACGCCTCATTATGAATATAAGGCTTGAAATGACTAACGTTCCGATTGACTAAGTGGGTGAGACTACATATGAGTCAGTCAGTGTGTCTGCTTGTGGAAGAGACGGCGAGAAGCGTGCGTCTGGCTCGACACCCGACCATGTGATTGAAATGCCTATCAAACCATGGTTTTACACCCCCACGCCCACCCCACCCTCCTCCTCCTTTCCCAGTCTACCTCCACCCACAGGCCCAGCACCCCCCCAACTATACCTTTCAACCAATCAGAAGACTTTTTTTTCCCCCACTGCTATAGTAACCATGGTGCCCGCTGAGGGGCTCAGCATGTCGCCATGGAAACTGCATCTGTTTACAACAGAGCTGTGTGAAGGAAGACGAGGGCGGGAGAGCCACATAGGCTCATAGGGAGAGAGGGGGGTGTGGTGGTGGGGGGTTGAAATTAACAGGACCATTTCCATCTCAGACAGGCTAAAGTGTTCTCTTCTCCGCTGCCATCCACCACTGTTGATGCTCACTTACCTGCTAACAACGCCAGTTTATCGCTCTTCAACGAGCCATCGAAACAGGGAGCTGCTGCTTCAAAGCCGAGCTGATGATGAGCACAGCTGGCGGCTTTTCCACTGGAAAATTAGTGGCACTTTATTGAGTTATTAATCGGGGAGCTGGGGAGAGAAAATTGTCACTCATGCTCGTCTCGCAGCGAGCCACCAACGTGGCGTCAGTTCAGCCCAAACACTTTCTCTGCTATGTCCTTGATTTATTAGACTTTGTTACGGACAAACAAAATTAGACAAGATCCTCCTTTGGACAACAATCCCTTCGTGCTCAGAATTCAAAAAGAATATTTTCATCTTCATAGATAATATTGAATTTTAGAAAAATGTTGAGGCAAAAATTCTCAGTTTCCAATGTGGACCTCCATCAGGCTGCTGTGTGTTTGATTATACACAATTTGTATTACACAAGATAAATTATAGAAGATTTTTTTTTTTTTTTTAAAAAGGCTAGTCAATTGTAATTGTCCTCAAATTGTTTTCTCCTGGAGCCCCCTTCAGTTTGCCCCCTTAAGAAATATTTTTTTATTAATTAATTACCAAGTATTTAATAGTTTTAAATGAAACACCACAGTAACTCTCAACTGAACTATGTTCCCTTCAATAAAACAATATGCTCCGTATTCTTTCGTTTCCAATGTGAAGATCATCGTCATTTCTGGCGACACCCAGGAGGGTCCCAGACCAACGGTTGGGAAAACTCACAATCCCTTCAACTCAATATAGAGTACTTTTGAGTTCATGGATATTATAAGAGTTCTCTTCACCTTCTGACGAGCATTGATTAGCTAAAATGCTGCCAATGTCAAACTTCTAATGTGCGCCTAATTAACAGGCTTCATATAAAGAGGCTGGCCTTATAAATCTGGAGGAAAATGGAAACGTAGAAAAAAAGGGTCACATTGACAACAAACCAATGACAAACTGGGAGGGGAATTTTAATCAGAAGAGCAACATGTTAGAAACCCAACAGGAGTTGGCAAACAGTGAAAAGAGCAACAACAACGCTCCAAGTAATTATGCATGTGCACATTCGCCATTAAATCAGCATGCGTGCGAAGAAGTGACTCTACAGGACGCAGGGTGTATCAGCGAAAGGCGTGACCATTTCCCCCAAAGGACAACCGCCGCATGTACATTACAGTTACAGTCAGTGTGCTGCTGGTGTTCGGAATGAGAAACATGCTCACACGTGTTTGTTCTCGTTTCCTTTTCAGATCATCGCGTTTGATGAGCTGCGCACAGACTTCAAAAACCCCATTGATCAGAGCAATCCCACCAGAGCGGTAAGAGGCCCCGCTGTTTCACTCCTTTCAAGACTCATCAAACCTCCACTCGCACTCAGAGGAATCCCTTTCCTTTCACTTTCAAGGAGAACATTCACTTATCCACGCACAAAAATGCTGAAAACAAATGTAGGGTTTCTCTCCTGGCATGTTACATGTGACTTCACATTCTCAGAGGAAATGATGTCTCATGAATACAATCCTTTAAACAAAAATACACTTTTGAAAATCTGTGCAATTTTGAAAATAAGCAGGGGTGGAAGTGATTGACATATATATATATATATATATATATATAGTTTAGTATATATATTTATATGACAATTTTGTCTCAAATGTGCTTAATACTGGGGATAACAAGAGTTGTTAAACTGTCCTTTACAATTAAGAACTTCATATTCATCTTCAAGTAAGATAAGGTAACAAATTACAAATACCTACATTACTTTAAGTGAGGGATACTAGCAGTTCTACTATATTGAGTTTTTTATTCTATTGTTTTTTAAAGGAGTCAATCACCTGGTATTCCCACATATCCAGTCTCCCTTTAACTGTCTTCAAATCAATTCTTAGTATTTATCAGGAAAAATAATCGAATATAGAACTCATTCCGACCCTTTTTCATACTGCTAGCATACGCCTGCCTCACGTTGATTGGCCTCAGGAACGGTCAGTCATGGCGGTAGCATAGTGATAGCATAGCAGACTTTTGCGCCTACAGAGATCCATGTCGCAGAGCAACACCCCCCGTAAATTTTAAATGAAATACGAGGGTCATTTGTAAATGACATGGAGTTCAAAGGTTATACTAATCCCGCTAGCGGCTAGCCAGCGGCTAACGACGTTTTACCAAAACAACACAGTGAAGCCAAACACTGTAGATCACTCCCACTTCCTGCCTTCCAAATAAAAACACTGGGCCATTTTCCTGGTCTGCGCTCGACTATAAAAAAAGATGTAAATAAAAAGACAGTTTTCATTTGCAAATTTGATCATGACACTTTTTGAAGTAAAGACTTAAGACGTCTGACAAATCTGCCTTGAACTTAGATATGTTATTGAGGTAAATCAAACAAAAAAACTCCTGATAATGTGAATAAAGAGTGACTCGTACCTAAGGTTACTTTGACAAAACTCCTTTCTGCTTTTACATGACTAAATTTCCCTTAACGAAACAAGTGAGCGTATTTAGTCGCTTCCTCATTTGTTTTGACTTTTCTTCCAAACTAACAGCATTACTTACTAACCACAACAATACAAACATTGAGAAAAGTGAAACTTGGATCAGGCTTTGACAATTATCACTAATACTGCACTATTACTAAATAGCTAATGCTGCACTGTGACACTAATAGGTCATAAATGTGTAATTTCTCTGCAAATAAGAAATTAAATAATTCATCCTCAGTAGTTTTCTGCTCTAATTTCTGAAATAAGTGTGTTTTATGTCAGTTTCTCCTTTAAAAAAAAATATTTTATTATATATGAATCACCTAAAATAACATGCTCACTGACATAAAAATAAAAATAAAAAAATTCTAAAACTTGCATCATCTTTCCATAAAACCTGAAGGATGTGTATTTCATTCTCAAAGCATTTCAATAAATTCTCAGTTAAGGGTCTTTCTCTTCTCACAAGTTTCGTTTGGGAGTTTATGGAGCTTCATCCTGAAGATCATCTCAGCTGAACCTTTTTATCATGTGGTGTCCAACAAGTATTGTGAGGAATATGACTATGGAAACATATAAGGCCTGCAGATGTTCTGAACATGATTGAGATTGAAATTTCTTAAATTTGCTGTTTACCGCTCTGAGAAAACACACACATTTCCCTCAGCAACGTTGCACTCGAGTGGTTTCAGTTCACGACTTGTACAATTTGTGTGCCGATCTTCAGTCCTCCTTTGGCTTTAATTTCTTTGCACCAAATATTTGCACTCCTCTGGAAACAGTCCCTTCTAATCTGAGCTTCCAGGTGATTGCAACAGAAGCGTGCAGGGAGTGTTTTCCTTGCACGCTCATTTATATGCAGATTGAACTAATCAGCTTCCCACTAAGACGTCTGCTCGTTGGCCTAATCATTTAGAGAGATCCATGCAAATGAAGCCGGGGTTTGTATGTGACACACTGCGCCGTCACCTGATAATAAGGTTCACGCCGCTGTAGCAGGAAGAGGCTCATTGACGCGAGGCACAGTTAAACACGCTCCAAAGTGAAAAGTGACAGAAAATAATCGCTGATCCCGTGTGGAAGTTTCTGGCTCCTTGCCTTGCAGACTTGCATGCTTCACTTTTTCCTGTAGTCTGTAGAAATGGGCCGATGGTGAGTCAGTACTGCGTGCCGCCGGTCGTTGCGCAAGTTAACAGCAGCCGTGAATCTCTTTTTCACAAGTTTTGTGAAAAATGTTCTGGCCATCATGTGCATCTGAACTGCAGAGGGAGAGTGATGAGGAGTGGGAGAGGAAACCGTGAACGCAGACTGTGGGAGTGTGGAGGCACGCCAGCTCCAGGAGGGTGGACACACAATCGCTGCAACACCTGTAAAGCACCCTGCCGCCATATACAATACAGCCACCCTCCTATAAATACTCCAGTCAAAGCCTTTTGATTCCCCCTCACATGGAAAAAAACAAAAAATGACATGTTGGTTTCTTTGGCACAAAAAAAGGAACGAATGCTGAAGATTACCAGCTTTGTGGTGGAGGGATTTGTATCAACTGGATGGTGCGACATCGTGTTGTCGAGTGAAAAACTAAACATGGGATCCTAACTGATGTCAGTATGTCAGATGTTTTCAGGAATAGCTCAATCTGCAAGGATGCAACGTGCTTGTCAACGGCCTTGAAAAAATGCACTGCTATCATTTCTGATGTTAGCGGCGTGTTCACTTCACTGCCGCCGTGGACAGAAACGACAAAAGCAGCAAATATTTGTCAGTGCGAGAGAAAAGAAAGAGAAGAAATGAGAAAGAACTGTGACACATGCCTCCAGATCAGGTCTGTGCACATAGAGAGAGACTCGAAAAAATGATGGTATTTAGTCTTAAAAAGGTGGATGACATGTCAAGTGATATTTCTCTACTTAAATCACAAAGCTCCCGACGTTTCCTTCGTTTTCAGTGTCTCTATTGATTAGTAAGTATGAAAAAAATTCAAAAATGTAGCACTCATGTACACCGCGACATGTCTCTACTGACCGCATGTTTCCTTTTTTAATTTTTGTACCGGAGCTATTGAATGAAGGAGAAACTTAGGTGACCTGACACACACTGGATCACCATGGAGGCTTCAACTATTCACATTAACAAACCACACATACTGTGTGTGCAGAGGGAGACCCCCTGCAGAGCTCCAGCACCTGCCCTTTTAACCCCTCCTGTATAAATGCCATGTTTGGAATTAATTAGTTGATTTTGTATTTTAGATTTCTTCTTTTAATTTCTGAAAATGAATCCTTATTATGAGATTAATAATCTATGTGGTAATATTTTGAACTGAGTTTGTTGTTTTGAAACAAAAACATATATAACATATATATATATATATATATATATACACAATATACTTAAGTGTCAAGATTACTTTTTCTATATTTCTATATTATATTTCAACCATCAAATTAATTTTAACAATTTTTTTAAATGAGTTTAAATTTAAGTTGAATTCAACAAAATTAATTTTAATAAAAAATTTTAAATTTCTAAAATTTCAACTCTACTTTAACTTGAAGTTTTGATTGAATTGAATTCAATTTTATTTATGTAATTTAATTGTTGTCATTTAAAATTTAAACGCTATTTCAATTTGACATTTTGATTTATATAAAATAAAATTGATATTAAATTTTTAACATATCTAAAATTTCAACAGTATTTTAAGTTGAAGTTTTGCTTGAATTAAATCAAAATAAAAGTCATTACGCTTTTTTTTTTTTTTTTTTCTTTTTCTCTTTTTTTCTTGTTTTTTTTCTTTCCCTTGTCCTGTTCGGCAGCTTGGGCCAACAATATGATGTGTCATAAGATAAGTCATTACGCTTTTAACATTTCAAAAATCTCAACCCTATTTAACTGTGAAGTTTTGCTTGCGTTAAATTGAATTAAACTAAATTAGAAACAGTTAATTGTTCCACTATTGTTGCTCTATTTCTGATAATAATTAAGGAGGAGAACAGTATTTTTGGTTGTCAGCTCTTGCCATTCAAAATCTCTGACGAATCCTAATCTGATGTAAAGAATTGTATCTCAGCAAATCAACCACTGTGCACAAATCAAGTATCTCACAAACTGACAACGGTGAGGCTGAAGAGTCGGCGTCTGGCTGCATATTCAGGGCAAAATCCACTTTCAGGCTGTCAGGGGAGTTTTAATATATGTCAACAGATTTATAAAAGGTGCACATGGCTCAGGCTGAAGGAAGTGGACATACTGGGGGCCTCTACACTGGTAACCGAGACAGATGCCTCAGTGCGTCATGAAATGAGTGGGAGAGTGTTGAGGCTTCATTAAATCAAGAGGAAATGTGGTTAACACATGCTGGCATGAGGCAAAGTCCTTGACATACAGAACACTCCTGCATATTAACTTTGGCGTATTTTTGTTTTATGAATTGAATGAAGCCAAACACATTAACAATCCATCTGACTATTGCCACTTGTGTTCGCCCGCTCTCTTAGCCTGAGGACAGCGTCAGAATATTGTAGGTGAAACCAGCCAGAGCAAAAAAAAACCTCCTGTTTGGGGAGCCGGCTAATCAATGGACAACCAAATCAAACATGGCCGTAAGAGGCGCTCCTCTGATGGCCTGTCGATGCACTAAAAGATGGATGGTTTTCATTTTACAGGTGGTAATTGAGCTCTTCGGTACGGCTCACAGGGGACGCACAGCTGTGAGGTTCTTAAGACAAAGCTCCACAAACACGAAGCCTGAGTTTAAACAATGGAGCATCAGAATAGTTTGCGACAGCGAGAGGCGATTAATCTGCATTTGTGGTCATTGATGGTGTTGTAGGGAGTGGTGGTGTTGCACTGCGATGTCTCATAAATGGCTTGTTGTCATTCTGATTCTCCTGCTTATGATAAAGGGTAATCATTACAAGCGCCGTTCAATGTGCAGTTTCATGCCTCTGCAGATTAGAACCTCTGTGATGATCTCAGCTTTATCGCTTCTGGATTCATTACAGAGCTTTTACACATTATGAGATGTTTTTATGTCTGCGTATGTTTGTAGATTTGTTCTGACTGGCTTCACATATGAATCACTGTCTTCACAGCTATGACACAATATTTTCTTCAACCAACAAAGAGAGGATGTTGTGCCCGCTGATGTAATAATATCTAAAACAAAGTAATGAAATAATTTTTAATGTAATAAAGTCAACGATATAATAACTTATATAATATGATCATTAAATTTTTTTTAAATTTTACAACCATAATTAAAAGACAGTGTTGCTATGCTATCTACTACCTATGTTTGATAAGAAAGCTGCACAAAACCTCAAACAAAAAGGAAATTATAACAAGTAATGCAGTGTAATTTATGCATTATTACATTATTGGAGGCAAATGATTTTTTTGATAGTACTCCGTAATGTAATAGCTTACTAGATTACAAAAATGGCCAACATTACATTATTTCATCTAAAATAGCCAATTATTACACTGTTGGCCTTCATTACATTATTGGTAATTACACAGGACCAGACAGTCAATTTATTCATCAAAAATTCTTATTCAATGAAACTATATTGCAAATAATAAAAATGTTCTGCCAAAAGTTATAGCAATTACTTTATTTTAATGAACTGTCAAATTTCCACTTACTATTAGGAATTATTGTAGCAACTTGAATTTGCAAGTCAGTGAAAAGGCAATATCAGGAGTATGAATATGAGCTTTGAAGTATTTAACTGATGCTTCACAATCTGTATGAATGCAGCTGGACAAAGAGCTGGAAATTTTGTGATGATCTTATGAGAAATCAATGATACGACTTTTTATGTTCCATAGGTTACGATAAAAAAAGGAACAGCAGTAAAATGAGATCAACTAAATTAAGGATGAAATTGCGAATTACCCCATTGTGGGTTAAATAAATTAATATCTATTTTACAGTTTCTGCAGAAGGGTTTTGTTTAAAATTGTCATATAAATTGATAAATAGTAATTCATTAATCTAACCATGATACATTTCACCACATATAAACTCATATAAAATGGATTTTGAACGTGTTGATTTAACTTGTTTGTATTCAACATTAAGGTCTTATGAACTGAAGTCTGTCCAAACCTAAAGCGTGTTGTTTTTGCCTGAAGACGATATTATTAGCCGCAGCAGGTACAACACAGACATTTTGACCAGACTTTTCTTTTTACGCACTTCACAGAGGGAGCGGATTCTCAACATCGAAAGGATCTGCAACCTGCTTCGCAGAGTGAGTAATATTTGTTTTGTAGTTTTTATTTTTCACCTGCTGGAAGTGGAAGACTCAGACAGCCATGACTGTTCCGTCTCTCAAACCATTGTGAAGGCCGTGACGCATGCGGATTCATTGTCTTATGTAGCCAATCACCCGCGGACCACAATTAGTGCGGCGATGGAGAATACTGTTGCAGTCACGGTTTCATTTCTTTGGGTTTATTTCGAGGTTTTGAGAGAATGAACTCAGTGTCCCTGGAAGCTCACACGCTGGGATGAATATGAATGTTTGAAAGACAGTCGGTATTATGAGCAGAGTTGCAATGTTTTTTTTTTTGCTTTAATTCAAGAGGAGCGTTTACACATCTACTGCTCTGTTAGTGCACTCATACCATACAGCACGCTGTTAATGTGCAAGGAGGCCATGAAGTGTTTTTCAATCAGTAACTGATGAATGACCAGTGGGTCGGTCTCTAGCGAGAACGATTTCTTTTATCCTTATGAGTTCTACCTGTGTGAGCTGCAGACATTTGCTGCCGATGAACAGGGTGGAGAAGTGAAGTGTGGCGGATATAGAGCCGCTCCATTACCGCAAAGGCTAATTGAAGGAGGATTTTAATGATACATGTTTTTCAATGACCTGCTGTCGTGTAAATTAATTTTTAATTAGGCTCAACAGCTGCTGGGGGACTCATGCAGGGAGGTGCACATGTCCGGTTCAACTTAGCCGGGCGGCATGCGGCTTCTTTCTCCATTGGCTGATAGATTCATGGAGCATTTTCTTTGTTCGCATGAGGCACCATGTCTCAAGTGAAAACGTATCGATTAAGAAAGGTTTAAAAAAGATGTCTGTTTCCATGGTAACGGCTGAAACGCTGAAAAGGATGCCATTGCCATGTTGAGCCACTAGTGGGTGCAGTTTGGTAGGGTTTTTTTTTTTTGTAATGAAACCACACACGTGTGCAGAGAACACTACGCTATAAACATTAATAATGGCGAATGCACAGACATTCATATAAAAAGATGACAGTTACATTATTATTACGGCGACTTTCAACTCTAAAAAAAAACTACCAAGTCCCAGGAGAATATGAACTGGGAGTCATGACACGCAAACCGTGTTGTTATTGTCCATCTACTCGCGCACGTGCATAAAAAGCTAATGTGTTAAAAACAAGTCTAAATGCCTCTGAAGTCTAATTTAATGAGTTAAAGTTATGTTCATGCTTTTGTCCCAAACGTGGTAATTCATGATGCCCCGTTCACGAGTAACTGAGAATTGTGAAAGATCCCACTTCCTATTTGGTAAAATACGTTGGAATGATGTCCTCTGGGACCATGTAGAGCCCCAAGAAACTAATGTGACTTCACTAAACATGATGGCATTGCTGCACCAGACACCAGAAACACATTTCTTAATAATTTTCAAAAGTAATTTCCTAATATTACATACTCAAATTGTTTAAATGAGAAACATCCAGACGTTGAGTGCCTGTGTGCGGCTTATCTAAATGACGACAGAGCTTTTGCGTGTTCATGTGAGCGCTCCGAGATCGGGAATGGGACCTGATGTGCTAACATGCTAAGCTAAGTCTGGGTTTAAGGACGTGAATCAAACTGCGGCAACTTCAGCCGTGTAAATAGAAATATCAGACTACATGTGTTTGAAGCAAATTTTGCACTCGTAACAGCAGCCAGCCATGAGTAACATTAACACCTTTCAGTGTGAAAGTGTTTCGTACACTGCACTCCTGCCTCATCGCGCAGGGAAAGAGTGTTTTCCGGGGACTCGCTGCAGCGCGAACATTTATTCATTTCATCCGCGTAACATGCAAAAGTGCTAACGACTGACTGCCTGCGTCTGCTCCGGTCAGCTGGTGGTACCAGAGTACTCCATCCACGGACTCTTCTGTCTGATGTTCATGTGTGCTGGAGAGTGGGTCACACTGGGCCTGAATATCCCGCTGCTCTTCTACCATCTGTGGAGGTAGGGGTTCTCCTAACGCACGTCTGACTCGCTCGTCCAGTGGGCGTCAGTGAGCCCAGCTTCCTGCTTCTTTCAGGTTTTTCCACCGGCCGGCCGACGGGTCGGAGGTGATGTACGATCCCGTCAGCGTGATGAACGCCGACATTCTCAACTACTGCCAGAAGGAGTCCTGGTGTAAGCTGGGCTTCTATCTGCTCTCCTTCTTCTATTATCTCTACAGGTAAGAGCAAAGTCAACAATCTCTTCAGTACACTGGTTTTTCAGACTTATATTTGAACAAATCTGTCTTGTGTGTTTGCCACTGAAGTATGGTCTACGCCTTGGTGAGCTTCTAACAAAGAGGAGACCTGAAGACTCAAGAGGAAAGTTCAGTAAGAAAGACACAGGAGGAGCACACGAGCACATGAACTCTTCTTCTCTACGGACTTTCTTGCCATTCTGACCTCGGACAAGAGGAGAAACCTGAGTGAATGTGAATGTAAAGGTGTTGCCTCAGTCTGATTGTGTCACCTTATCCCAGATACTGTTGTTGGACAAGGTTTTGAATGGACGCAGGTGTTTGTGTTGCCTTTGACCCATGAAACAATTTAACAATATTTCTGGAAGGGCTGGATCCCCCCCCCCCCCCCCCCCCCCCCAAACCCATGCTGCTCTTACTGATCCAGTCGCTCATCTCACTGTGAATTTCCAAACACTTCGGGGCTGGAAGACAGAAAATAACATGTCTGTACTCTCTGACTTTTAAAATGTACTAAAATCAGGATTGCTTTGGTATTATTCCACGTACTTTTCACACTTTCAAGTGTGTTAACCTGTAAAAGGGAAGGTTTAATTGTGAGGGAGAACTTTGAAATACTGTAAAAAAAAAAAAGAAGAAAATGCAGAAGGCTTGGCGAGGAAACAGTGAATTTGTGTGTTGAACGGACACTTTTAACGAAGATGGTGACAAAACATAGAGCAACGGAGCGTTCGCCAGGTGCTTCTGCCAAAAAGGGAAAGTCAGTATAATGCTGTAAAAACAAATAAAACAGCAAGTAATTAATCTTAACTTTGAACTTAAGGATCAGTGTTTGCAGTGTGCATTCAGAATAGATATGTCCGGAACGGCGAGGACGTATTTTGTGTTACATGCTAGGTTCATGCTTTTACAAAGAGCCTCAAGCTCGGACATATATAGCCAAAAGTGTATATCTGAAAAAAAAAAAAACATTGTGCCAAACTCAGAATCATCAGGACACATGTAAAGAAAAGCTGGGAAAGTGCTTGCAGTATGTTGTCGAAGCACTGTCAGGCGCAATGATTTTTCTTGAAAAAGACAAAAAAAAAAACTTAGTTCTGTTGTATTTTGTGCAGGAAGCGCCTTATTCCGATTTCCAGTGACGTTTACTCTTACTCATCTGCATCTATACTATCGTCATCTTAGCGACGTTTCTCGGATCCGAGGTAGACTTTAGTAATCTCATGTACAAAAAGCAATGAACAACAGCAAACTAGCAAAGTAAAATGATTCATGAGACATATCGCAGTGTTATTCATTGCTTGTAACAACGGTGGGTGGGAACCAAGTGGCAGATGAGACAATACTGACTCCGTGGCAATGTTTCCACCGTTTAACAAGTGAATTCATCCAAACACATCCATAATCCAGCTTCGGGAGTGACAGATGGAGGACGTCACTCGCTGATGACCGAGATTTGTTAAAGCGTCAAAGCCTTTCCTGAGCTCGTACCGTCAACATAAGTTTGATCGTCTTGTAGATAAGTGATGGTTCAAATGTGTGGATTGAGAAGAAAAACCGGTAGCCTGAGAACAAACTGTGATTTTAACGCTGGCTTCACGTGTGTCGATGATGACGTGTAAGATAGATGAAACGTGGGGCTCAGTGTTTTTAATCTACTGCAGCCCGTTGAAGTAGTTCCTGATCATTAGCCTTCGATCACTGTACTTGTGTCGGCAGTAGATGAAATTCTAAATGACATTTTCTTTGAGGAGAATTCTATATCTCATGCAGGAAAAGCCAATAGCTGTATCTCTACCACTTATGAAGCAGGAATCCAAAAAAAACACAAACCTAAAGCACCGCCTACCTTCATGTCCCTACACATTACTGACACAGCAGAGGACTTGACTGCAAGTAATATTTCAATGACATCAAAACTAAATATTTCACTTATGTTGACCAGATCTGCTTTGTTAGAGTGTTCTCTGTGAATCCTCCGGGCGGCGCCAGAGAGCATTACTGGTGTGGCAACAACATGAACTACGAAACAAAACTTCAGTTGAGAGGGTAGCAAACCAAGAACCTGGGATGAAGAAAATATACCCAGGAAGTAAATGATGGTTATTTACTTGGTTATACAACGACGTGCTCGCAAATGAATTCTTAGGAGAAAGCTCAAGAAAAACAAAACAATTCCGATTTTTAACACCAAAATCTTTCATCTTCATTCTCCTGACGTATCACTAACAATCTGCTCTTCTGCAGCCACTAAAAGCATCAATAGTGCTGATTTTAACTGTTAGCTGAGGTTATTGTTAACAAATCTCATGAAAAGACTAAAACAAACATGTTTTCCTTCGTGAATTATATCAACGTCTTGAATTACACTGAAGTTTAAGCTCATTTGTTTCCACAACAGATGAAAATATATGTGTTGTTACATATTTTTGAATAACTTCCTAATACTCCTGGACACTGTGGGTTTTAGAAAATGTCACTTAAAGAGGAATATTTTATTGTAGTCTTTGAATACTCTGAAAGGCTATGAAGGTTAAGACATTCACCACTCAGCTTCCGGGAGAAGTGTGGTGATCGGGGGAATGCTTTTCCCTAGCATCTTTTTTTCTCTTAATTTTTTCATATAAGAAATAATGACAAAAAGAAAAAAACAGGTGGTGATGAAACTACTATTATTTTTAAAAACAGTCTAATAGAAACAAAATATTCTCTAGTACAGAACAGTAATTGTAACAGTTATGACAGTTGCAGGTAATTATAAAGACTCGCCTTATATATCGTTTTAAAAGCATCTAACTTTTCTTTTGAAGCCTATTAATTAAAACTGAAGTTAAGAATATCGTATGATATGAAAAACATTAAGAAGTCTGGCCTTGAACTCAAAATTACTGGTGTGAGGTAGACTATGTGGGTTTTTAATCCTCCCTCATTTTGAAAACCACAGAGGAATGAGAAAATATTTGAGTTTTCCGACACAACATACGGTCTTAGCTTTTCTTCATTAAATCTGCACAGAATTCAAAAAGCTGTTAAAAAGTCCAGATGTTTAGCTGTGGAAAAATAACCCCCGCTACTTAACCCACATCAATCGTAAAGCATTTTCCTATAGCCAGCAAGTCAAAGTTGGTTTGAATGAAGCCACCTGAATCAACTTTAATAGGCTGACGGGACTTCTCAGTGCGCGCTGTGCCAAATGATGCTCCATGAAAGTCATCACAGGACACTGAGACCTCGAAACTCTGCCAAGTCTGGACAATCACTAATAAAGCACAGGAACAGGAGTACGGGAGGAGAAACACAGCTTAGTTGAATGTCATGACGTAGTTGCTCTACAAAAGCAATTTAGAAACTTGTATTTAAGTATTTGTATCTGTCTTTTATACATTTCTCATCAACGTACGCTACAGTCAGTTTGGTGGATTACTTTATATTTATTAGGTTACACTATAATGTACAGCTATTTACATGCCATATTCTAATAAAACAGTACTGCCAAAAAAAAAAAAAAAAAAAGCATGTCTGTGTCTGATTTCCTGTCTGCCGAGGCTATTTGCCCATCTGTGAGGAGTTCTGCAGACGTGACCAGAGATGTTCTAGAGCAGAAAAAAAAACAACTAAACGTAACTGTGAGGATGATGAGAGGAATTCAAGAGCGAGGACACTTAGTGGTGCATTAGACCGAGGGAAAGAAGCTCCATGTGGATGGCTGTCCGAAAACAGCTGCATTTAGAAGTGCCTGGCAGAGACATGCGTGCAGACAACCAGAATAACTGAATTCCACGAAAATGCCCGAGCGATGTGGGAAGAGCTTCTGGTGAAGAGGCAGCAGCGAGAAGATGATAGCCTTTCATTAATGTCTCCACCTTCAGAATATTAATGTTTCAAATTGCAGAGCACAGGATGACGGCACGACAAAACCAAGCTGACAGAGTTCATCCCCACTAACAGGGGAAAAAAAAAAAAGGAAAATGTCACTGCAGCTAACGGAAGAGAAAAAAAAAAATCTGACACTTTCTTTTCTCTGGTTGCACAAGAAGAAAAAGGAAAAGAAAGAAAGAAAGAAAGAAACAGCACAAATAGCCGAACGTGTGTCTAAGGCAACACTGGGACTCAATTGCCGGGTTTGCAAGGTTATCACTTGTCTAAATAATGATTCAGACAGCAAACACAGAAACAACGAGGCTTCAAGCTGCCTTTTTCCCTCTGTTTGAAGAGGACATATCATTCCCCGCTGTCACCATGGAAACTAAATTGTATTAGAAATTCCTGTTGACTCACTGTGAGGCTCTCACTCAAAACACAGAGAAACCCAGCACAAGTTGGTGTCCATGCCTGGCAGCCCGGCTTCTCTGCACAATGTAAATGCATTATTTGTTAAACGTTTAAATATTTAAAGCTGTTGTATGTGTTCATCAATCAGTCTGCATGTGAGGTGTGAAGTGCTTCACAGATGATTGACTTCGAGATAATAATGTGAAACAAGTGCAGGCTGAACAACAAGCAGCAAAAAATATGTTCCAAGGGGATTATTAAGAAACGCAACTGAATAAAAATAGGTAAGTTCCTCCCACTGTCTAATGACACATGGGCAGCAATCTTAAGGCTTATTAACCCTTTGTGCGCACGTGACTAAAGCAAAACTTGCAGGGATCGACACAGAATTGAGTCCCAGCTGCTCCAGATGTGGAGGAGATTTAACATTTTTTTTAAATAAAACCTCATCCACATGTTCTGGACATGAACTTGTGTACAAAAAAACATTTTCTCAAATTTGATCTGCCATTTTTAGACTAAATCAGGGGTCTAACCTGCAGCTCTAGATATGGCTCTTCTATGGAAGCGTTCACTAAATTACACCTGATTAAACATTTTATCTTATTTTTATTTTCTTTACACATCAGAGTCCTTTGCAAAATGGCTTTTATCTTTTGGACAAAATAGGCTTTTCAAAAAAGTCACAGTCACTAAATTGGGAAGAATGACTAGAATTTCTAAAAGGAAAATAAAAGCTTGAAATGAGATAAAAAGGTTAAACTGGCTCAAATGCCCTTGCTTCCTGTGGCAATAAGACTCTTTAACTCCTGCCTGTAAATAGTTTTTGCTGTGTTTTGGTTGATCTAATACTTTCTGTACTTGTATTAGTCACCATTAAGCCTTGTATATATTAATATTTTAGATTATTTATTTGATTTTTATCCCGTCTAATTTGATATTCAAATTTCTTTCCATTTATTATTGTGTGGAGCAATGCTTAAAAGAATGTTTCCCTTTATTCTATTCTATTCTATTCTAAAATGTCAAAATTGCTTAAAAAATTCTGGAAATGAAGGTTAAATCAAGTACAGAAACAATTGAAAATATAATGAAATGTTTAGCATGTAATTGAAACTTCATAAATGCAATATAAGATATGTTTTTTGTACGTGTTTCAAAACTACTGCATATGAGGAACTTTATAATCTGTGTCAAAAATCATTTCTAAAGTTAAATGTGTTTTGTGGCTCCAAGTAAATGCGATGTGGCGGAAAAATGACAAAAAATGGTTCATTTGGTCATAAAAGTTGCAGAGCGCCGATCTAAACCTTAAACCAAAGTCTCTGATCTTTGGACAGACCGGAGATGATAACTTAACTCTCACTAACAAAACATAACTTGGCCTTCGTCTCGCTCAGAGCGAGAAGTGCAGCACGGATGCTGCCCCACATACCCACATCCAACGACTCAAAGACATCATGTTCTGTCTCACTGTCACAAAAAGCTATTACTCACTTCACAAATCAAATGAGAAAGCTTGGTGACTCTTCTCACAGTACAGCCAGACTGCAAAACTCATCCCAACCCAAATACATCCTGACTCGAGTTATATCTCCCACGTCAATTCTATCCAGATCTCTTTACAGTTTTTACACTATTTAACAAAACAGAATGATAAACCTGATGCACCGCTGTGGTAATGGTCATGTGCTACTATTTAATAGAGGAGCTGCTGTTCCTAATTTGTCCACTAGGGGTTGCACTGTTTCATAAGCAGACACGCAGACAAAAAACTGAACAGCAGATGCAGCAGTGACAACTAACCACCTCACTGACAGCGAAATTACATCGAAGTCATACCGCGATGACCAATTAGTGAAAACACGCCTGCTGCAAGCTGCAGAAGTCTTGCCCACGTTAGTCTGAAGTGAACCGCTGTGGCAGGTAGAATGTCAGGAGAAAGGTCACCGTGCTGTTTTCATTTGTTTAGCCCAGTAGAGACCAAACTAAAGTTGAATTCAAATGAAACGAGACACACTTCTGGTTATAATCCTACATTTTAGGACCATTGACAGAGTCCAGCACAAAGATCAGCGGGAACACTGACCCAGAAACTCTAAGCTTAAGGGTCATAAATAGTGTGTATACATACGTTCAGGTGCAGGATTCGCTTTTAGAAAAAAAACAATAAAATCATTTCAGTACCGGTGTGATTAACAGGGCAGAGACGCTCCTTCTGGTGCTGGTCAGCAGTCGAGCAGCAGAGTCATGACAACTGAAAACCAATTTTTCCATGTACAACACCTCCTTACCCCAGGATACACACATGTACACACACAGACACACACACTTCGGTTTCTCGTTCTCATCCCACGGTTCACACTGTTTCACACTTATCATCCTGGGCTCTTCCTTTTTCAGCGCCCTCCACCACCATAATTGTCTCAAGTCCTCCTCCCCCCCCCCCACCTCCACCGCCCCGACACACACTTCTCTCCTACATCCATGTTCTCGCAGAGAGCTGTTACCATGGAAACTGGCCACAACTGATGGGCCTGAAACGTCACGATTGGCATGCACAATTGGCAAGTGCGCGCGCACACACACACACACACACACACACACACACACACACACACACACACACACACACACACACACACACACACACACACACACACACACACACACACTGTGCTCATTCATTGTTATGCATGACACTCAGGGTTGTCTCATATTATTGTGGCTTCACAGGCACGCTCACACTGTTTGGACGCTACAGTCACTGTTGATACAGGTACAGGCATCAACATTCACAGCAAGTTTGATGAGTAATACCTCAGCGAGGACAGAATATAAAGAAGACATACTGAAGTTTTTATAAAAAAATAAAAAAAATGTAGTTGAATGATTATTCATATTTAACTCAATATGAAATTACAACAGAGACTAATTTGATTAAGTTTTTAAAACTATACATGTGGAAAAAACATTTAGCCATGAAAGAGGGTTAAATAATAGGAATATTTGCCACAGTATCGTTTCAGAAATCGATTTTGTGTTCGTATCAAACAGGACTCCTCATCCTCTGTGGTGATTTTCTACCTGAACTCCCTCAGATCGATGGCTTTACACAACTGCTGGATCACGTTAACATCACTAAGTGAAGGTATTAGATTGTTCAGAGAATGGTGGAGCAGATGTGCTCTTATGACAGTGTCTTTTTGTGTCCAAGAACGTGTCAAACCTGTTCACACTTGTGTTTTTATTTGGACCGTGGTTCGTCTCTCCAGACAGAGCCACGAGCGTGACTCACTCTGACTGTCAGCTGCTGTCTGGTTTCAATAAATATCCATCACTTTCAGCTGGAACACAATGCTAGCTCCTTGTGCACTCAGTGGTCTTAAAAAAATATGTTTGTTTTTTTTAAATCTGAAGTTATAATGAGACTTTATAAAGCAAAATGTGTAAAAATGAAGCTTGTGGAGGAATTCCTGCTGCTCATCGAGGTTGATTGAGACAGAAGAGCGAATCCCTTGCAATAGGCTTTGTTGAATCAGACAGTTCTGCTCAAATCTCATTTTCAGATTCAATTTTATGCTCAAATCAAAGGATATCTTTAATGAATGAGGCCCTGAGGTTTTTAAATTGGAAGGTTTTTTTTTTTTTTTTATCCCTTAGTAATGATCATGACATTGTCTAATTTTACTCCTGATGATGGACTACTCTGATACAGACAATCACGGTGGTTTAACGCTTGAAAGATCTTTATAACCTTCTATTAATATGTAGAGAAAGAGCCCTTTTTTGCACAGATCAGATGTTATCAGACACATTAAATCCAACCTCTAAACTACTGAAGTCCGAGCTGAATCAACAGATTTCAGTCTTAAAAGATGACAGTTTGAATGGCATTATAGAAAAAAAAAACCATTGTGGTGTAATGTCAATAATACATGTAAATCACAAAACAAGTCAAATCTGAGCATTAACAGATCTTTACAGCCACAACAGCAGCTGCTGTATGAGGGCATAAACATGTACACGCATGCAAATTGGGAGCTTATATATTAATTCAGCATGAATCTACATTCCATGTAGACATTCATTGCATTGCATAAGCCTGGACCTAATAGGCACTTAGCATATGAAAAACAACACAAAATAGCCTGTGTAGGCGAGGCCAGAGGCCAGCTGTACTGTAAATGGGTTTAACATTAAGCTGTAGCAGAGTGCTCCGCCATCCGTACGCACACGCCTCACTGCATGGATAAGAAACACCAGTATACAGCGCTCACAGGGTGATTTATAATGGAAAAGGCCACAGACACAATACACATAATTTAAAAAAATTTTTTTTAGGTGGGACGGCGTCGTCTGCTCATAAAGAAAAGGAGGTTGTTGGTTTGTTTAAACAAGCCGCTTAATAACACACACAAGGAGGATTTTTCTCATGAGCCATAGTATAATTACAGCAAAATGACTTGTGTAGAGTTAATGTAAATGTGGCCTTAGGTAGATTTGTTTGTATTAAAATGTGCGCATTTGTTGTCAGACAGGGACACCAACAGGGACCTGTAAATGTCTTCAGTTCCACCACAGGCAGGCCTCCTCTTTCTGACACGTTCTACCATAACGTCAGGTTTATTACAATGATGATGATTACAGTGACACAGCTCCTGCAACGCTATGAGTGAAATTCCTGATATGATGATGCTCAATGTGACAAATGCTGAATAACTAAGGACACCTGCTAGTCCACACCAGGGGAAAAGAGAACCCACAGTTGAAGCTGCCACAGCAGAAAATTCTAACTAGTGAAGCCAACCTTCTTGAGTTGAAGACATTTACAGGTCCTTGTTGCAAGAACACATCTTAGATGAAAACAGATAAAACACAAGTGAAAGCTCTAGAACAAGAACCAATCTGACCTGCCAAAGAACCCAGCAAAACTCAGGTTTGTTTGTTTGTTTTTTAACTAAAATATACATTTCTGAAAATGTAAAGTTTCCCTGCTATCAAGGGGCTATTTATCCAACTTTTCTGAGCAGCACCCACACAATTTTCAAAACACAAGTGATGGGTTTTAAAAGAGCTGAAGAAAAACTTCCCCATCTGAAAAGAATCTGAGGCATGTAACAACTACTAACATATTATTGGCCTATAACGTAGAAAGTGCCAAAATGGCAGTGATAGCTTTCCTGAATGGAATGAAGCCAATAACATTTAGAGATAGAATAGTAAAATATTATTTTACAAGCATGATTGTGAGAGTGCTGCAGAGTATGTTTCCTTATTGAATGATGGCGACTAAACATTCACTGCATCTGTTTTTATAAGCGAATTGAATAAAACCTGCAAAAAAAAGGTTTGATTTGCAAAAAACCCAGCCTTAGTTATGTAAAAGAAACATCACTGAAACATAACTCATAATGTGATACAAAGAGAAGACGTATATCTGTTTAAGATATTACTAACGGCAAGCAAGAAAGTGATTACCAGATTGTGGTACAAAGTGGAGCCGCCGACCCGGGAGCGGTGGTTACGTGTTGTTGAGGAAATATTTGTAATGGAGACTCACTCACAAACTAAGATTACAGGAGTCTCAATTTGAAGAAAAGTGGGAAAAATGGACTGACTTCAGGAGGACAGAAGAGGACACCGCCACCACTGGACAATAGAGACTTTGGTTGATGAAAGATGGATAGATTTTGTATATTTGTTTTGCCCTGACACTGTAACTGTGAAAACTGAAAAAATTTCAATAAAAATTAAGTTTAAAAAAAAAAAAAAGAAACATCACTGGCTGCAGTTATTACATTTTATTTAACGCTCCTTCAGTCATGTAGTAACTTTATCATATTATTGGTTGATACAAGGCAGCATGAGCTGGTCAGACACCTCAGACTTCACTAAAACTATTGATTTAAGTGAAGCTATACCAACTTTATTAAACTAGTATCTAGTCGGTTGTTGTATTTGATTTCCCTTTCAAAAGCACCATTATTTCATTGCAGAGACAGAGATAATATCTAATTATACACCTAAATGTCCCATCCATACAGAGGAGGTATACTTATATAATATCCATATAATTATAAGGCTACAATTTGCATATCAATGAAGCATCTGAAGGCCAAGCCAAGTGTCTTCTTTTTGTACATTTCTCTAGTGTGATAACACCATGCGCTTGTCGGGAGTGATGCTTCATTTCAACAGTAATAATACCTCTGCCTGTCACCTACACCGAAGCAAAAACTTCAGCAGGGAACATTGGCCGACTGAGGCTTTTTCTTCTGCAACCCCACTCGTACAGATACACGCGGTGTACTTTTTGTTCTTTCCGAGTAATTTGAGGCAGCGCGCGTTCAAAGCCGACACCTGACAGACGTTAAAAAGAGCCTTGAGGCTCTCAGAACATCTGCTATCGGGTCCTGCAGGTTGGAGAGGGAGAATCCATTCAAACAGGATGATGATAGCAGGTTGGGGGGAAAAAAAAAAGGTTATTAAACAGTGACACTGCTCTTTGCATGGATATGTGAATATGGCTGCTGACAGGGCTCTGGGCTTCCAGTTCTCCTGGAAATGTGAGATGAGCAGGAGTAGTACATGTTCAACTCTGCAAACAAAGGATGTGTATTTTCGACAAATGTCACGCAAAGATATTCATCCTCATTCGAAAACAACACAGATTAAAGAAACCGTCTCAGAAGAGACTGTTTTGAATTTGTTTATTTTATATCGAACAAATACACAAAAACACACTGTAAAAAAAAAAAAAAAGGCACTGATATTTTTGTTTGTTTTTGTTCCTGTTCACTCTTCTTTCACTAGGATAAGAATGTTTCTCTCAACATACAAGCACTGAACCGTACTTTCAAAGCAGTGGTTTTCAAAGTGTGGCAGGATGAAATAGGCTGAAGTCTTGATGAATCCGGTTGAAACGTTTTTATTTAAGCGTTTTACACCCACAAAAGGCATCGGAAACTTGTTGTATGTTTCTTATTTTAAATTTACGTCAGTTTAGTTTGCGTATTAGTCCACCTAAGGCCAAAAATCTGAGAAAAACTGGACTTCACGGGAAGATCCTCCACTTCAGGGCCTTAGTGACCCCCGGGGTACATCCCACTGAAAGCTCTCTGGTGCCCCTCCCAAGGAAACTCAACATACACTTTGACAACCACTGCTTTAAAGTGACTTTAGTAAACCAGATTGCTGTTGGTTTTCAGACTCAGAATGTAAGGAATGAGTAGGAACGATCGATAAATGAACTGTGGCCTTGTTATTGAAGGCTGGTCGAAAGCTTCTCGGCAGCAGCACTGTTCACAGGTTTGTTTCTTTTCTGTCATGGAGAATGGATTTACCTTCCAACTTATTGCCGAGTTTGCGTGAACTTGCAGAGTCACAAGGAAGGTGTGGGGTGTACGATTTTGGTCCCAGTCTCTCCAGTCTTCTTTCCATTTCAGTATATATAAGGGAAGATCCTGAAAGGGACGCGCCGACAGTACGTGTCCCAGGCGAGTCCGTATTTGGCTCGACACTGCCTCTCGTCGCGAGCTTCTCGGTGAATCAGCAGGACGGTGAAGTATATGACATAGAAGTAAGGCAGGAGATGTGAGAAACCTACAGAATGAAGAGCAAACAAGCGCGAATAAATACCTAAAAACATAATGACATGTTTTTCGGTGGAATTGTAAAAAGGAAGGCTACGTCTTCTTTTCACAATAAACACGATGTGGATTACATGAAGCAGGCTGTAATCAAGTGAGCACCTTGCATTTTCTCTTCAGTCTCTGTAATACAAACACTCTGCAGTGAATAGTGTTTGATTAAGCTCGTAATGTTCAGAGCTGATTCATCCCAGTGGTCATTTGTTCAGAGTGCACTCAGTGTTTTAGTGTGAATATCTTTTGTTTCTTTCTGATTATCTAAATCTGACGGCAAAGAATGTGTGTGTGTGTGTGTGTGTGTGTGTGTGTGTGTGTGTGTGTGTGTGTGTGTGTGTGTGTGTGTGTGTGTTAAAGCAGCTCTTACCTGAGTGGAATTTTCTATCATAGATTTATTTATTTCTTATTTTTATTTGGGGTGGGGGGGTTGTGACTTTTGCAGCAGCAATTAAGTCAGAAACTAAAGTGCATATCTCAGTTACAAAAGCAGCTGCATGAGTGAGTCACATCGGGCTGAATACCAATGAGAAGTGTGTGTCAGCTTAACAAAAGTCTGACAGTCACTATTTCACAAAGTGACTTTTCAAAAGAGGCATGAGGCAGCTTACACGCGAACAAAAAGAACAGACCGTGGCTGCCTCCATTGTGGAGACATCAATCGCAAAATAAGGTGCAATTATTGAAAAAGATGAGGACGGAAATGTGAAGGAACACAATAGCTCAGACTGGGCGCCGCATGTCAATACCTTTTTGGTCCAAACAAAGGAAATTCAATAACACAACGTCCTGGAAACTCAGGAAGGGGCCACAGTTTCTCTCTCGTGATGCAAATGCACATCTTTACCCGTCCACATCTCAAAGCCGAACCAGGTTTTTTTTTAAATTCCCCCACTGTGGAACCTGTTTATTTATTTCCAAGCGTTTTCAGAAAGTTGCGTTTTCTCTGTTCACACGGCGCCCGAGCATTTGCGAAAAGTTCCAGTGGCGCCGAACACCACTTTCATGTGAGCGAACCCCCAAAACAACAACAAAAGTTTTGCTTCTTCACTTGAAAATGCGCTTGTGTTTGGATGTTTCTATTTTCTCCAGTTGCACGTGAAGTGAAGTTTATGATTCAAAAGAGCAGAACGTATTGGAATGTGGAAAAAACAGTAAGGAAGAAAGAGGGAGGGCGACGTATCTGCTGGTAGGCAACGGCGAGGTTGAGTGGTTTGTGAAGACAAACCTGATTAAACTACTTAATGTTTTTCAAACAGGAACTGTGTAAGAGCACTTTCTCTAATGCAGAGGTCCAAACTTTCTCAGCGATTGTCTGATCTGATCATGTTAAGTTCCCTCAGCACAACAGCCACAGATAACATTATTTTAAACAATTTAAAAAATGTCTCTAAATAATCTCATGATAGCTCTTAAATATTATGTTTTAAAGTCAGTGGTGAGTAAATTTGGATGTGTGTTTTTATTTGCATAATATTCAATTAATGTGACATAGACAGCAAAGAATGTGATTGGTCCACTCTCTACATAATCTGTGTGTAAAATACATGATCATGCTGCCATCAGTCAAGAATAGGAATTTAAGTTGCATTTATTTTTTGTGTTTGTGCCAAATAGAATCTGATATTGGGCCGTTATTGACCCCACGGCTGGAATTTGGACGTAATCGGTCTAATGTCTTTTGGCAAATTTGTAGGGATCAAGTCACATCGAGCCACTATTCAAATCAAATGATTAGTGTCATCATCTCTTATGTTGGCACTTCAGGAAATAACTAAGATAAATTGCAAGAGTTAAAACTTGATGACTATTTGTCAAGTTGAAAGGTTTTTTTTTTGAGAAAAATAACACCGAAATAGCACCGAATCAGCCTGATCAAGGTATAATTATGTTATCGAGCCTTAAAGTAGATAAAGTATTAGAACAGCTGCTCCTGTCTTATAAATTTATTACCTGCTACACTGTGAATAATGGATTTCAGGAAGTTGGGTGCGACAGTATCAACATCACGATGTTGCTCTCCAATAAATCACAGGTGAAGTCGGCTACAACGTACCTCAGTACGGAAACAATAACAACGTTATCCTGTACGACACCAGTGCTTCGGGGATTATAGAAAGAAAGGAGGCAGGGATCAAACAGTTGTTTCAGTGCAATTTACATACAATGCTTGAAACAGCTCGACGTGGAAGCAGATGGTAAATTTGAATGCGGTCCATCCTTTTTAATCTCCATCTGAATCCACAAACTATTGTTTAGGCGCAACGCTGGCGTCACTTTCTGCTCCATCTGATACTGTCAGGAAGTCCGTAGTTAACTGTGACAACAGCCATTGGAGAACCGCTCACATTAATATCCTACATGAATAACCAAATATGTCATCATGACTGCTCATCTTTCATCTGGGACAGGCAGAATCGCACTGTGTGTACGCAATTTAGCACTGCTGGGATTAAACTACAAGCTGGAGCTTTTTAAAACAGATCATTAAACGTATAAACTTAGCAGACAGATGGCTTCACCAAGCCTCACTGGTATGTACAGCAGGACATCGAGACTGTACCGCAAGCAGTTTCAGTCATTCTGTCTCACTTGCTCGATAGACAGGGATTAACAGCAGGAAACACAATCAGCTGGATGTGAACAGCTTAAACTGTGTAAGAGTCATGCTGCGATTTACTGTGGATCTTTAAAAACTGGATCTAAAAATCTGTTCCAAGGATGCGTTTGTGAGTGACTCAAAGGCGGACGCTTCTGACCCTCAAACAAACAGGGGAGCAGACCAGGGATACATAACAACGTAGATGTGGGAATATCTCCCGGTGAGGGCACTGTGATTTCAAATTAAAATATGACTAAATGTGATAAATATTCTGACAGTGAAGTCGTGTCCACATTTCATAATGAAATTACATCCACGGCTGAGCCAGCTCCAGCTCCTAAGATGTCTTACCACATGGCAGGGACCAGGCCAGGGCCATGAGGAGGTCCCCGAGGTAATTGGGATGACGAACGAGACCCCACCAGCCGGACACCAGCAGGCGCTTCCCTGTTGCCGTGGCGATGGTCTCTAGCCCTGCGAGGACAGTCGGAGAAAGCGGAGTAAATTTTTACAAATCACAGCTTTACATCTCCGTTCTGATCCTGGCAGGAAATGCATGCGCTGAGGTACATTACAGGGAATGAGATGTGAAGGAGGATATTGGAGCGCATTTGTACTGAATCAGAGGCAGTGAGTGTGTTGGGGAGAAAATGTGAAAAACAACTGACTTGCAACACTTGGATGAGTGGGGTCTCGTCTGAATTGGTTCTTCTGCGAGTTGGATTTTCTGAAGATGTAATATCCAACACCTGAGGGCAGAGAGAAAATGTGCTTCGTTCATATTGAGCTGTAAACGGTAGCAGCTTTCAGTCTGATGAAAAAGATGATCACCGTTCAGTGCGACTATCACTGCAGCCTGGAGTGATGTCAGAGCCTGCGGGTGAACGACCAGGAAGGCGGCCTGCAGACCGTACGTGAAGGGAACCCAGGCCAGGTCACCGAACACCAGCATGAAGCCAAAACCGTCGTGCACGATGTCCATGGTGGTCAGAACAGCTTCCTGTTGCAGCACAGGGAGGCAGAAATTAAACAGTTAAGAGTAGAAAGATGTGAGGAATTTAAAAAAAAAGTAATGTACAACTCAGAGCAGGACACAGATGTGACGCCGCCGACGTCCTCACCTCATTCCACAGAGCGTCTGCCACATACAGCAGCTGGAAACTGTTGACCAGGATCATGCCGAGCGACGGGGAACCTCGGAGCTCCACCTCCTTCATCAGCATGCCGAGGTTTATGACCACCTGCAGGGGAGAAATAACTGTTTCACCATCCACATGCAATGATAACGTAGACGTGTGTGCTGGCGGCCTGTCTGCACCCTTCTCCTAACATAATGTCAGCTGGTAGCCCCGCATGTATAGAAGATTAATGAATGAACCAATCTGCCAATTATATAATGATTGCAATGATTCATTTCTTTGATCCATAAAATGTCAGAAATAACAAAATCACAGTCCTCAATATGTCTTAAAGTTCATGCTGACATTCAGCAAAACAATAAATATTCATGGCTGTTTTTCTGTTCCTCTAATGTTTTTTTTTTATTAACTGTGGTTTTAGAATTTTCATTATCAACACACAATCCAAACTGCAATTACATGGGGGACACTTTTCTTTCTTTAAGTGGCTTTGCCTCGACACTTTCAACTTTCAATTGGCGCTCCTGTTTGTGTTAAATTGAATGTGCTGACGCCTGAAGAATAAAAATAATTGATTTGAATAAACGGCTCGGAGGTTTGTCCTCGTTTCTTTTGACGTTTCTTGATGTTTTGTTGACGCATTCGGTCAAGAAATAGCTGCCATTTATGACTCCGTGAGACCGGGCCTGGGAAACAGGTGGTCCGAGTCAGTCTGAGTCATTTCCCACATAAAAGGCAGTTATTTGTTTCCCTGGTTATAGGAGGAGGAATATCATTCCAACCATATAGTATTAAAAAAAAACTACATATTGACCATCCATTATTTTTATTTCTAGCACAACTGCTTGGTCACATTTTGGTCCTCAGGTAGTGAGTTTAAATGTTTTCTCGACAAATAAACACCGGCATTTTTATCCATGTTTTGCCATATGGTGCTCATTTTTATTTAGCAAGATGTAAGCTCAAGCAACTTTTCTAATGTTTATTGATGCTACAATTTTCTTCTTTTACACACAAATTCTTTTTTATGAATTCATGTCCAAGTGCCTTTATTTTGCAAGAGGCTTCACTACCAAGCACATATTAAACATTTCAAAGAATACATTGATTTAAAAAAATAAAATAAAACAACACACATTTCAGAAGTGCAGTAGACACAACGTAACACGAGGAGCCGAGCTGAGATGTCCCTGATGCTGCCATGAAAGATAGCAAACTAGCATTATGCGCAAAGTCACGCTGTCAGGGAGAGTTTGTAAAAACATGCATCATGCAACAGCTATAGGAGAAGTTTTCTGGACATTTCACATCAGTAATTTTCCATAGTGAGCGTTTATTCATTCTCTTCCGCTTATCCGTTTCCGGGTCACGGGGGTGACAGTCTGAGCACTGTCACCCAGATCACAATGCACCATTTAAGAACCTTTCTGCAGGTGGTGAGCCCACGGGAAGGTGGCGCCCGGCGTGGGACATGAACCCACTACCCCTGAGATTGTGAGTCTCATGCTCTACCAACTGAGCTAGCCGGGGGACTAGTGAGCGTTTAGTTTATCAAAAATATCGATATTATGAATACTCTGTGCCACGACAGAGAAAAACTCTAAGGTTTCAATTTAAAGGTTATTTTGGCACTATTTTACCACTCCAGATTAAATTGGACTGCATGTTTCCCCTGAACTACAATGTGTTTGCCGACACTGACACAGAAGAAAGACAGAAAAATATTTGTTTTATCAAATTTCTTGAGATTCTTAAAGATTTCATATGCATTTACAGATTGCTGATGACAAATACCAATACTAATTTATCAACACACACAACCTGACATTACCTTTGAAATAAAAACTACACGTCGTTTTGCAGACCAACGATTATTACCAGAAAAAGTCTGACAACACAGATCCGTCAACCTCTGAATTAATGATGCACATAAAAGCACGGGGACATATTTTACAGCAGGAAAAGTCCTGGAGCGCCTCAATACAAAGCAGGATCATAGACAGAAACATTGGGAGTTGTGATGCTTAACGCCGAGCAGTTGATTCATGCACAGTAGTAGCTGTAGCCTTTTCATGCTCTATTGTGTTTGACATCAATTGTGAAATGCTGAATGTTAGAAGAAAGTAGTTTGAGCATTCAGCAGGAAATGAAAATAACCCACACACTGTCTGTAGCCAGTTGGTGGACGCTTCTTCTGAGCTCTCCTACGCACATGGCTTTAAAAATGTTCAGATGTGCAAAGGTTTCTCTGTTTTGCACTGTAAACACAAAGGAACAAAAAACACTCATTACGTGGAGGTTTTACGTACAGCTCAAGTTTTTTTTTTTTTTTTTTTTTTAAATCAGGTGAAACGTTTTCTATGAGTGGTGAAAGCGGACATGAAGTAATCCTTATTTGTAAATCGCTCTGGGAAATTTATATTTAGTCTTTTTCTGTCTGATGAGTCAGACACAGATAATGATGTGCACCCCTGTCCTCCCAACAAATCTCTCACTGTGTCAGGTCTTCAGGGAGAAAAGTTTGACTGTGGCAGCCGATCAGACTGCAAATGAATGTGGAGGATCAGAGGAGAGCAACGTCGCCACCTGTTGGTCTAATAGAGTCCCCTCAAAATAGACTCTTACCATCACTGCTAATTAACTCAATGGACACCTCTGCATGCCGGCACATCAGTCACAATAGATTTATACATGTCAGCTTTGGGGAAAAAAAAATAAATAAAAAAGGTAATTACAGTAGATACAGCTGCCAGTGTGGAAAATGCAGATACAGAAAGACTCCTGAATTATTTGTGTCAGAGGATATGTAATTTCCAGGGTTTAATCAATGTCTTTGTGCTTGTTTAGAGGAACTGACAGCTATTTACTTCTTCCCACTCAAATCTGTGTTTACATTTCTCTCACAGTAATGAGTTCACAGTGGATAAAAAATAGTTTTCAGAGCTTGAATGTAGAAATCTGTTCTCACATTGAGTTTCTGGAGGGGGAAGGTTTTTCTAGCGTGTTTACGGGTGATTCGCATCAAGATCAATGACGTCCTCACGAGTTTCTAAGCCAACCCCTGCGTCAACATTCAACTTACAAAACAAAAACGTGAAAACTAGAAACACTGTGATGAGAAATTGACAGGGTCAATTCACAGGTCAACTCACCCAGCCAATCAGACCCGGCCTGAGTTCACAAAAGTATTTAAGGTCAAAGTTTCCAATGCGGGGGTTAAGTTCCCGGCCGATGAAGAAGTCATACAGGGGATATCCTAAAGAGAAAAACAGAAAGAAAAACGTTTTTAAAACCGCCCAATGAAGCAACGTTACTGCATGTACACTTCTGTACTTTCTGAATCAGCAGATATTTGCCAAAAAAACTCAAGTCGACACCTCTCATAATGAAAAGACTTACTCGTCTTGTCAACAACTGGAAATTTCAAACAAACTCATGAGTTAAAACTAGATTGTGAAATACAGAATTCTACAAACAACGTCATCCACCTCTTTTGAGCTTTTCACTTGTATTCTTTCCTCCAAATCCGTGTTCTGCCTGCATGTGATTTCCCAGCATAGCTGTAAAAACCACACATTGTTGAAGCGTCTTCGCACACTGTGATAAAAGTAATCTCCACTGAATCTGAATCACAGTACTGGCTGCTTTCTGCCTTCACATGCAGCAGAGCAAAAAGGAGCTGCTCCAGCAGGTCAGCTCACTTCAAAGTGAGCATTCACCGGATGCCCGGTGCCTGCAAGCTCCTGTAGAGCTCGGCTCTCAGATATTTACCCACAGGAATGCCAAAATCTTCAGGCGAGTCATAAAAACAGGACTACAAATGCAGTGGCTGTTTTAAAAACAGTATTTTAAGGCTGATTCTTCTTATACGGGTGAACTTTTAACTCCTCACCTGTGTTGCCCCCCACAGCGAGAGCATGGGGAGGAGCCCAGAAAGAGCGAATGTAGAGGTAGACGGAGAGCAGGAATGACACCGCGATTGCGCACACTGCCAGAGGCAAAAGTAGCTCAAACAGATACCCCAGAGGAGCCCCGAGCCCCAGGAACAGCAGCAGCAACACACCAGTGATGCAGAGGCCATGAAAACCTGAGGGACGGAAACAAACACAACTAAATGTTGGAGCCTGGAGGAGAGAGAGATCCGCAGCCTGACGGAGGTCAGCAGGAGAAACAAACCGGCAAAAGTTGGAATAGTTGGAGAAGTGTGTCGGTGGAGTGACCGTCAGCTCAATGTCAGAACAGAGAGGCTAAACGCAGCTTGTGGAACAAAGAATAAAGTTATAGTCGATGGTACAATTGTGAACAAAGTATATATATTTAAAATACATTCAATACTAGTGGAACAAGTCAAGGCCGAGCTGAGCTGACAAGACAACTGATCCGGGACACCCGTCACAACTTTGAAAACACCTCGAAAACCACCTCTACTGCTGAAGCGGATAAAACATGCTCATTATCAACCATGGCAGTACTAGAGTAGCATACACAAGCTCAATCGGTGGCTGCTAGTGTGCAGTATATGTCATCATACCTGTGTACAAAGCGAACAAAAAGTCAATAATGATGTTGTAATGAAACTGAGGTCTCTGTAAATATTACAGCCGCTGCTCAGGCTGTCATGCTGAAGCATCCTTCTTCTTCTATCTGCAATATCACTTTATTTATTTCAGGGTATTGGGGGGCTGAAGCCGATCACAGCTATAGAGCACTACTCACCATTCACCCCTGATAGTGAAGCATAGCTGTGACAAGAGCAAGAAGTCATATTCAACACTTACTTCATGACAGAAAGAGTGAAGTGGAAAAGTGAAAATAAATACAAATAAAAAACATGCAGTTGTAGTAGATTAGATTCAAATATTTCCTAAAAGTAATTAAGCAACATTACCATTGATGGGATATTTGAGGCGAGTTCCATCCCTCAGGACTAATCCCTCAGACACCTGCAGGTAAACACACACACACACACACACACACACACACACACACACACACACACACACACACACACACACACACACACACACACACACACACACACACACACACACACACACACACACACACACACAAAATCATCAATCTGAACAGAACCAAACATGACGTAAATCGTATGTATGTATGTATGTATGTGTGTGTGTGTGTGTGTGTGTGTGTGTGTGTGTGTGTGTGTGTGTGTGTGTGTGTGTGTGTGTGTGTGTCGTTAACAGAAGCAAAACCGCTCTACTCTCATGAAGTGAGACAAACTTCATGATCGACACAAGCCCGGTCGATATCCCATCTTACAGAGTAACTTTTCCAACCGCTGGAGTGACAATCTGCTCGACAGACTCGTGCCTGTTGTGAAATCAAAAGAGCATTGTGTTGTGCTGAAAGTCACATGCTTGTTTATGCTTTACAAGTGAGCTTCGTTGTAATTAATAGAAGAAGAAAAAGAGAGAAAGCATTGAAAAAAATATGTATTTTTGAGAGCCGTGGGAGTAAAATCAATGGCCAAACACTGACAACAATATCAGTGTGAGAGAAAATGTTCCTTCATCGATCAGGAGGGGAAACCAAACAATGTCCCTTTAGAATGAAGACGCATTCCTCATCTGATGAAGGTTAACGTCCAGACTCGCTCCGTAGCCTCTATAGTTCTGCTGTAATCAATAGTTTTCTCCGGTAATGTTTTTAAAACTTCTGCCTGTTTATACTACTCTTTAAACATCTCAGAGAAACCAAATCTTCACAGCAGCCGATTGGGAAGAACTGAAGGCAGCGTCAGTGTTGCTGTATTTTGTCATTACCTCTCATTTTCTCATGGTACTCTTAATTCATTTCCGCAACAACACATGGACATAAATATCTGCAGACAAAGGTGATAAACTGTCTTATTTATTCAGAATAATACTTTAATACAGGGGTGTTGACTTTTTTTTTTTGTTAAGGCCAATTGCATCTTGAGTACAATAATAACTATTAAAGTTTTTCTTGGTTGTGGCAGTGTATACGTGATGAATCCGTCGATATCTTCACAAAAACGAAACAATTCCAAGTGAAAATGACTACAATCTCAATATAAAGCCGATTTTGATGAAACCTTATGGGGCACAATGCAGTGAAACGTCCAATCGATGTTTTCTTTGAAATGTTTACAATTTACTTGGTGGTTTAGTGAGCCGCATTGGAGCCTTTAGGCCTCATGCCCGACACCCCTGCTTTAATGGAACCATGGTGGCGTACCTTTCCCAATGGCATCAGGTAGAGCAGTGCGTGCAGAGCGAGCCACCCCAGCAGAAGCACGAGGGCCGCGGGGTCCCACAGCTGCTCGGTGGAGGGGACGGGGGGCGGCCACTGGAACGGGCTGGCTTCTGGAGACCGACTCACGCAGATCAGGAAAAGCACCGTCAGCGGGAGGAAGACGGGAATGCATGCGGCACCTGAGGGACGCAAACGGAGGAGAGTGAGGCGACGGGCTGGGAGTGCCGGCACGGCACAGTGGGATGAAGGCTCGGCCACGGAGACTCCTCGCTGCAGAGCTGCAAAGCAATTAAGTTAAATTAAATTAGCTGCATCACAATCTTGTGTGTTACTTCAGGGTGGCAGGATATGAACTCTGTGGAGAGATTAACTGTCAAAGCCCAAAATGGGTTCAAAAACAACTGAGAGGAAATAGATAATGATGCTCTTTTCAATCGGCGTGGCGCCACACGCACGCACACACACACACACACACACACACACACACACACACACACACACACACACACACACACACACACACACACACACACACACACACACACACACACACACACACACGCACACACACACGCACACACACACACACACATTAATCGATTCTTTCTCTCACTTCACGCCTACTTTGACAAATCCGTCCTTGGAGGACGTGATGATTCTCAATTAGAGCAGTAATGAACAGTCCAGTGCTGCGGAGCGAGTGATCTTCACTACAGCGAAGCAATCAACATGACTTCTGAAAGGCTTTACTGGATTTGCCCAGTCTTATGAATCTCCAGAGAGTGGCTGGGTATGATAAATATTACAGAGGAGTAAGTGTTATTTGGCTTCTTTCAATTCTAAAATCTGCTTTTATACACCACAGAGCTTCACTGTAGGCTCACGCAAGTTTGCATCAAAGAAATCTACATTGAGCCCGACGTTGTCGCCGAGTAGTTTAAATGTGTATCTGTTATAAATACAGTTTGCATCGCGGAGCTGATAATGAATGAAAACTTAAATGTATTGAACGGCGGGCAAAACACACGGCCGTGACTCACCCAGGATTCCTCCGAACTCCCTCTCTGTATCATGTTTGTTTTTCAACGCTTGACTGCTCGGTCTCATTATTGCTCTCCTGTGAAGACACTGACATGGACAAAACATTTCAATCATGATTAAATACCAGTTGAGGAGCGAATAAACAGCGATGATTAAACTTTGACACCAAGCAGCTTTAAGTAAAGCTGAAGAAAAAGATTAAAATGAGCATTAGTCCCTGAGAGAAGCTGGTAGAGATGCAGTCTGGAGACACAAAATATTATATGTGAGTAAAACTGAAATATTTCAGGCCGACCTTGGAAATAACATAAATATAATATATTTTGAGCTCAGCATAATAGAAGCAAAATCATGCAGCGGTGTTAAGTAATTAACACCGCTGCAAGTACCGCAAGTACAGCCTGGTGGCAATCCTATAGTACTTTGAGTATTTATCTCCTGCACTCTGTACTCCACTGGAGTTATGCAAGAGCAGCAGAGACCAAGAGATGATTTACCACGGACTCAAATGTGTTCTTAAATCTCCTGTGAATGCAGGTGTAACTTATTGTCGGTGGTTGGACCTGCTCATGTTATTTACAATAAAATAAAAAATGAAAACATTGAATCGTGCCAAAACATAAAATCCAAGAGACAGACACTTCACTTGAAATACTGAAGATGGATGAATTGGTCTTTCTTGTATTTAAGTATTATTATGAAGTACTAATACTAATGGCCATGATATACAGTAATATCAGTGGAAAGAAACGCAGAGATCGAACAAATCCAATATTCATTCAAATACAATTGTTGAAATGTCACGACATAGTAGATTATAGTAATCTGCAAATTGTGTATATAGCCAAAAAAGAAACTTTATCAGTCAACGTCCAGAACAGATTTACAAATAGAGAAAGTAAGTACAACTTAAAAGGACCTGATAGCTTCATAAAACCAAGATTTAGGACCAAATTAATGGAGCGCTGTATTTCTGTAAAAGCAGTCAACTTATGGACCAATCAAGAAATGGAAACACAAGAATTGAAATGACATCCTTGACTTTATAACTAGCATATTATTCTTAATCAAAGAAATGAAGTAGGAGTATTATAGTGTTGTCCTGAGAGAAACCCCAGACTTTATAGTCCTTCTGTTTGTTTTCTTTTTGCTTGTTTTTAATGTGGGACAGATTACTACATGTATTCTTCTTTCTGCTCCCATTCATTCACAAGTAAAGAGACTTTTATTTTGTATTGAATTGCTTTGTTTTCGTTTGTCAATGAATTAAATAAATACGAACACACTAAACAATGTCCATAGTAGAGGTTCATAATGTCAGTTGACTTTATAAACACATTGAACAAAAGGTTTCCCTGAAGAGAATATATGTATTTGCAGCATAAACAAACAGATGAAGGGGAGTGAACATCAGATTAATTTAAGGCTGTACTCAGTAGCAATTTAAGGTTTATGAAGTAGATTGGATTTCATTAACTGATGCCATTTCAGGGGTGCTGGAGTTGACCCTGGAAATACCTTAGACATACCTGGAGAGACCCTGGAAAGACCTTACAAATACCTGGAGAGATCCTGGAAAGAGTCATAATCCCAAACCCAATCCACCATTATATACACTCACATTCACAGATCATTTAGGTTCACCAATCAAGCACATGTTGTTTGATTAAATCTGTGATTCTTACTTCCACATAAACATTAGAAAGAAATAAAGTTATGGTCAGAAAAGTAAAGAAAATCCCGGATTATTATTACAGGAGTATTAGGGAGTAATAACACTAAACATCTTGAAGAGAGAAAATCAATAACTCGACTTTTGATCAGCTATAGATTTAAACCTAGCTGTATTTGTACATATTGTGAGATAGTGGGAATTGTTGCTATATTAGTGCAGTTTCATCAGTCAGACCGAACAAAGTTCGAGTCTAAAGGCCGTTTCAGATGAAAACACACGCGGGAGAGTCTCGAGGCTTCTCTTGTAAATGGAGATAATTTACACAGCAAACAGCTTTTGTTCAACGTGAGAAGCGTCTTACCGGAGCCTCGTCGGGATGTGTTACCGCAGTATGGTGCTTGTTACCGGGAAGCCGCTGCAGCGCTTCTCATCCTGGTGCATCCAATGGCCCGCACGTGGACACGCCCCCCTCGGGCCACGTTCTTCACGCACGAAAGTCTCTCAGCCAATCACATCGCTCCCCGCCCATCAGAAGAGGGTGGGGCGAAGACGCTTCAACCAATCAGAAGCGTTCTTCAGATGGCGACAGTTCTCACCGTGACAGACGTTGTGAAATTCACCTGAACCACATTATTATTATTGATGCGGACTCGCAGGTATTCAACAGAATTTAGAAAGAAATGAACACACGTTCAGAGGCGAACATTCGTACACTTTAATTGCAGACAAATACATAGAAGCAATCCAAAAGTCTGTAGGCACAGTCAATGATGGGCTCGTGCACAAAAGAGGAGAATCACCCAGGTCGAAGTCAATTTTACTTATGGATTAATAATCAAAAGGCATTTGGAGATTATTCTGATTGGTCAGAGAAAAAGGTCACACAAAAGAATTTCTCATGAGATTTTAACTGGGTATACCATTTTGTATTAGTGTTAACTCTAAATGAAAAACTATTACACATGGGGGTTTGCTGGCAAGCCCTTTTATGGAGACAAAAGTTCAGTCTTTCTTACTGTATGATTTATAAATGAGTAGTACATTGTTAAATCTGTCAGGATCATTATTGATCCTGGATTCTAAATGTAGACCAACCACTCACATTCTTCAAGGTAACAGAGGAGCAATTCATTGTTGTCATTTGCTTTTAATCTTTTGGATTTAGCAGATGTCTCATAAATATTTATGAACACGTGTAGAATATTTCCACCGAATGAGAATACGTTTAGCAGCATCCGAGTTGAGTTTCATGATTCCAGTGTCTGCTGTTTACGGAACGTCTGTGCGGCGCATTAACCTCTCTCACAGATGACTTCGATCACACTCTGCTCCATCGGGGCAGGATCCAGGCAGCGGTGGGCGGAGCTGCCCACTATTTCATCCAGCAGGAAGTGCACGAGGTTCTCGTCAGAGACGAAGCGCCACAAGTACATCTGCAGGTAGTGACAGTCCACCTGGATCTGCTGCAGCCCGTAACGGCCAAAGGTGCGCAGGCGGACGCACTCGAGGAATGTCTTTAAGCTGATTTTTATTATTCCCGTCATCACAGACACCTGAGAAGGGGTTAGAAAGCAGACGCGGCTGAGTGAAATGTGAGAGACGCTTCTTCATCTGAAACCAGGCGGAGATCTGCTCTCACCTTGTTGAACTCCACCGAGCTGAAGATGTCGATCCTCTCGGAAAACAGCTTGTGGATGTTGCTCAGCAGATTGGTGTCCATGGGAGCGCTGTAATTGGACAGAAGACAAAGAAGCTCAACTACACCTACGAGACAAATGATAGCTGGTAGGATAAGACAGGGCTCTGCAACAACTGGTGACCCTGCAGAGAAAGTGAGAGCACCAATACAGATCAGCTGCATGTTTCTGTTGTTAATGTCACCAACAACTTGAGAGTGATTCCTTTTGTCATGAAACGTCAATTGTTCGCCAGTAAACAAAATAAAGCCACCACACGCAGAATGTCTCCCGTCTCTCTGCAGTACCTCGGAGTGTAGCTGGCGGCGTAGCGGGCCTGCTGCCTGGAGCTGCTGTAGACAGAGAAGGTCCTCTTGCTGGAGTCGCTGCTGTGCGCCTTCCTCACGCCTTCTTCGTACAACAGACCCACCTGCGGTGCGGCAAGCTCATCAAACATGCCGTTCACAAACCATAGTGACTGCACAATGTCAAGGTGACACTGAAAGTTTTATTGACCTGCACATCAATGGAGGTCGTGTCCTCCACGACCCTCTTCATCACTGCACGGACATTTCTCGGCTCAATAGTGTTGACCCAGTCTCGAGTTTCGACGCTTTTCCTGAGCATTTGAGAGATAATAAGGCCCTGAACCTGGGGCAGGAGACAGAATACACCAAGAGAGATGATGAATAAAACATCAACTATATTGCTTTCAGTTTGATGCTGGTTCAATAAAGCTTGTTGGTGAAGGACTTACCTTCACATAATGGTTGAGGAGTTTCTGAGCAGCCTCCCTGGCTTCAGCACATAAAGATGTGACAGGTGTAACAGGACTGTGATGCTGAGGACGTTTAGAGAGAAGAAAACTTGTATTAAGATAAACCTTCGAGGGGCAAAGTAGCTCTTTTCAAAGGTTCACAAACAAAGCAGATCAGTCAAACTTCTCTGGAGTCAATGAGACATATTTGTGTAGTTAAATACCTGAGCAAGGAACTGTTCATCTGTGAGCGTGAGTATGTAGGAGATAGTCGAGGTTTCATAGTCAAGGCAGAGGCGAGACAGCAGCAATAACAGCGCTGGAGGAGTCGAACCTCCTTTGTCTCCAGCACTCTCGCAAAACTGGCGAGAAGACTGGCACACAAACTTGATGAAGCTCACTACCAGACTCTCACGTACTCCCTGGCTGCAGAATTCACCCTTCAAGGACACAGAAATAGCTGTCATTCGGGTTGCAGTAAGACAGAATGTCACAAACTGAGTCCAGACTAAAATAACAACTGGGGCAGTTTCAGCAGTGGTTTAGTTTTTCAGACGATAGAAAAAAGAAAAAGTGATTATTGAAAGAAAACAAACATAAAACACCCCCCCCTCAAAAAAAGTCTTCACCTTAAAGTACGGCTTGTTAGAGAATGTAATGTCCTTAGCTGTGAAGAGATGCACCGACGCCAACACGGACTTAATCTGATTGAGAATGGAAGCCGACAGGGAGGAGAGGAGCTCTGGCAGGCTGTTTGGAGCGTCTCTGCCGGAGGCCGGCCCCCCGAGGTGAGCCCCGCCTCCAGCCGCAGCCGCGCCGGCCACAGAGAGGCGAGGGGTGGCCAGGGCCTGCCTCACGTCCGTCAGGCTGTCCATGTAGAAGCTCTGCAGCGCAGAGAGGTACTGCTTCACCCGCTCCGTTGCTGCCCGCACCACAATCTCAGTGCCCCTGTTGGGCACGTCTGAGCCCGGCAACAGTTTGGCCACGGCCTGCAGTCTGCGGTGGAAGCGGTCAAGTGCGCGCACCAGTAGGGAGTTGTCTCCGACACTCTTCTCCTCCTGTATCCTCCGCTCCACCAGCGAGAAATAGCGGGCAGCCAGATCATCCACGAAGGCTTGGAGCTTGCCCGTCGCCATTTGAGGAATGTTTTTGGAAGCCAGCTCACCGGTTTGAGCGTGGTTGATAAACAGTTCTTGATAAGATGTAATTACTAGACATAAGCTGCTCACAAACTCGTTGCAGCCTCTGTCGATAAACTCCAGGATGTCGGTGTTGGTGGTGGGAGAAGGTAGGACGCCACCAGTGGGGGAATTATCGGTTGGCGATCCGGCAGCTGCAGTGGAAGACGGCCTCGGCGCAGAACTATCTTTCACGGCGGATGGATACGGTTTTATCTCTGCTTCCAGGCCCTGCAGGTCTGACTGCAGTCGTGACCGAGCGTGGCTCAGGAATTTATCACAGAGCTCTTCTGCTGGTTCATCCAACTGGAGAAGAAGCTCCACACACTCTGATAAGTCTTTGGCACTTGTTCCACCGTCCCTGTGGAACACAGGCGTCAGCCTCAATGTTACTATAAAGTATGCAATGATATTAAGATAGTTAAAGCACACTATGGACAATTTACTATCGATAAATGTGACAAATATATTTCTCCTTGCAATTCTTCTTGAACAAACTGTAACAAATCATTTCAATTGTAAGTAGGGAATGTATATAGATACTAATAGAGATATTATGACAAAGTTAGTTTAAAAAAGTAAACCACAGCGGACGAACTGGGAGGAAATCATTTTTCTGCTCTTATTTGTTTTTAGAAGCGTTGATGTTGAAATAGACAGGACAAAAAGAGAAAAGCTTTTTGCATCATCTCAAGATTATATTTCTAGAACTGATAATGTGTCACATAGACAAATAGTGTTTTATATCAATATTACTATTGAATGGTTGATTTTACCGTGCTGATGTAATGAAAGTGGATTTTTAGTTTCGTTTGAGACAAAACAAACAGGTATAACGAAAGATTAGAAAACAAATGTAATGTAGCTCATGTTTTCTTATTTCTGGTATTTATAAATTCCCAATCCATACTTCTTTTTAGAAGAGTCCGGACTGTTTTTTGTCATCTCCCATCAAACTGCCAGACAAATCCTCACCTGAACTTCTGTCGAAGTTCCTGCGCCAGCTTGTCCATGATGGCATGGCAGTCGTCTTGAATCCCCTTAAATGACGGCAGGTGGCTGTACTGCTGCAGGACGCAGCGGGCGCGGCGGTGGGAGCTCACTGCTTGGGCGTAAGCCTGCAGCTCCAGACACTTATTTAGCCTCGCGGGAAGTTCAAATAGAAACTGCAGCTTCCTTAGCAGAGTGTGAACCCCTGAACATGACAAGATTGGGGGGGGGGGGGGGGGGCAACGTCACGAATCACTGATAAGAGATCAAATCCAACCAAGTGCCAGTTTACGTCTCACCTGACAGTTTTGTTATCTGCGTATGCTGGTCCTGAAGAGTTCCACTGATCCGAGCACTGAAGTCAGTGATTGCCTCCATGTTAGCGGACAGGCAGTCCATTTCATCTTCCATCTTCTTGAAATCATTCTTCATCTTTCTAATGGTGTCTGACACAAGGAAGCAACAAACAACAGTTCAGTTTCCCGGGTTTAACTGGTGAGGCAAGAGTCGACATTTCAATGGCGGTGAGCGCTCCCTTCACCTGTAGCAGATATGAACTTGTTGTAGTTTTCATACACCAGCGTCTGCATGTCACTGTCCAGAGAACGGATTTGTTTCACCATGCAGGTTTCCTGGTCCATCAGCTCTGCGAGGGAGCACTCTCTTCTCAGCTGTGTTTAGGCACAAATCACACAATGGTCACACAAATACCAATGAAGAATGTATTTAATCATATCATTAAAATTTAATTGTGATTTCCGTTTTCACAAGAAGTCAAGTAAACCCAATGAACTCCTACTTGTCAAGGATTTATATATATATATATATATATATATATATATATAAAAAAATGGGATTTTATTCACAACTACATGTTTATATTCCTCAGAATCACAGTTCACCTGCACACTCAAATGTATAAGCCGAGTGGAAACAAAGTAAAATTAGTTGTACTGTACTTTAAAACGATTTTTTTTAGGAACTTAAACTATTTTTTTCTATATGAAGCTTCCCTACACCAGATATCTCTTCAATTAATAGGAAAGCCTCTAGTTAATATTGAAACAATGTGGTCATCAGAGTTACATTTTAGTTTGGGTTTTTTAAGCGTCATAATAGTAATTCTTCCCTTTATACTCCCACACAGTTTTGTTTCAATACATTTCTAAGTCAATCACTATGTTCCCCAAGCTTTGAGATGAGAAAGTTTAGTTTTAAAAATGGAGAGCAGGTTTGTGTCACAACGTTTTTCCTATTTGTGCCCCTATTTACAAACACTTTCTGATTCATATATACCAAGTGTTGGCATATTCATATATAGGATGGAACAGTGGTTAGCACTCTCGTAAAGCAGTGAGAGGTTGTGGGTTTCTAAATGGAGTTTGCGTGCACTCTTGCACTGTTTACATAGTTTCAACGGTTCTTATAAATAAGGATCTGGACACTTATAATATAGAATCCTTATAAAGGGACATTGACAGGTCAATTTCTACGATAGTGGCTACATAATTTGAAAGTTAGCAGTCCCACTTCAACACATAACAGTGATTAAAAGGAAAGAAAGTGACTTGACACAGTGAGCAGATGATCAGTGGCTGTCAGTGTTTCCACACCTTGTTCAGGTAGACCTCCGGGTCGAAATGGGGCCCATTGATGTCGCACGGATCCAGAGAGTCCGGCTGCTCCTCAGCCTTTCCCTCCTCGTTCAGGCCGTAGTAGAGCTTCAGCATGCCGTGCACCCTGCGCCTCCTCCCGTTGTCGTCCGTCACCACCATAAGGCCGTCCGCCTCTCCGTCCATACTGAAGTCCTCCGGCCAGCTGAGACGAACCAGACGGTAAACAGAGACCAGCCGAACGAACTCACGACTGACAGCAAGAAAACGCCGCCCCTAAACGGAAACCTCGAGCTCCGTGATGAGCAATGGATCAGTAATTTAACTACCTTGTATTAATAGCAGTTATTTTAACAGAAAGAATCAGGATTTTACATATTCTACCGGATACAAGCAGCTTGCTGGAAGCTTCATTGCTTCCGGGTTCGGAGCCAATCAGCTGTTACGTCGTCGGACTGCGCGTCACCAGAGCGACGCGCGTCGTTTTGTAGTTTTTAATGAAACCAGAAGTTGGCAGCATCGACACAAAAACACCATAAACAATTGAATTAAGTGACCAACTTCTCATTTTTTGGTGGAATTTCAGATTATACAGGTGAAACGTATCCAAGTCAGCGCTCAACTTGACTCCATGTTGCTCAAGTCATCAAATTAAGGTAGAAATCAGGGTGTAATTATAGACTCTGAAATGAAATTCAACAATGATCATTATTTAGACTATAACAAAATCATCTTATGCCATCTGTATAACAATGTAGGAATTATCTGTGAAATATTGAAGGAATATAAGATTTTTACATTTATTTCCAGCAAGCTAGAATATTGTAACGGTGTGTTTATAGGTCTTGTTAAAAAGTCTATCAGCTGCAGCTCATCCATTCTGGATGAGCTGCAGCTGATAGAGGGTGGAAGACATTACACCTGAGCTTCAATCTTTGCAGTGGCTTCTTGTGAGTCAAAGGATCCACTTTTATATCTTACCTATTGTCTATAAAGCTCTGAATGGTTTCTGGTATAAATACATCTCAGATTTACTACAATATGAAACCTAAAGACTCCCATGTCAGAAAAATCCTCAGTGAAGCAGCTTATGACACTGCTCACCTGTGGAACAAACTTCCAGAACACCTGAGGACTGGTGGCAAACTCTCTTCTTTGTAAATCAGATTTTCTTTTATGATGTGCAAATCAAATTTTAACAATAATGTCCAATCTCCAAATAAAGCTTACGCAAACTAATAAAAATCAATAATGAGGAAAGCTAGTCAAAACAAAGTTGAACATCAACAAACTTAAAACAGGTTTCATTTTATTGGTCAAATATTCAAAAATGGGACAAATAAGCCGTACTGTATCATGAACAATGCCTTTGGAGTGGAATACTTGTAATTTGATTCAAAAACTGTAATTACACTGAGTAAATAAATCTCAGGTGTAAAAATAAACAAACAAAAAAAACATATCTACAAGAGTATTAACAAAAAGACATTCTAAATATTAACAGTGTTATTCATCCCTGCACACAAATGGTATCAAACAAAATGTATTAATAAGACAACACTTTTTCAATTATCATTACATGTAACTTACACCGCAGGTCCGAGAAGTAAGTTGGGCTGATTTCAAAACAAATCTACAATTGAGTGTCAAAACAGAATCTGTTACAATGCAATAAATCAATATTATGGAAGATGTTAGATGAAATGAATATGGCTTCAGTACACTTAGGCAGTGAGCAGTGGAGGAGTAAACACACCACCATGTAACAAATAATCTGAGAAACGGGCTGTTTACTTAAAAAAAACAAAAACAAACATGTATTTGAACGGAGGCAAAAAATGACCACTGGGAAGAACCACGCCACGCTGTTCACCATCCATCATTCAATATTCTCGCTTCAGCAAGGAAAGATTAAATCTGTCATCTTGTTAACGTTAGAAAAAAAACAATGGCATCACCAAACCGGCCTTTCCTTTTCATAACAAGGTGAAAGAAACAAAAAGGCACTTAAGTTTCTGCGGTGGCTGCTAGACAAGATGCTTGATTAGACCTATTTCTTCATCGTCGTATACAAACAGTGACAAGTATCTGAAAAATGAACGTAAAAATATCTCATAAAAGTTGATAAACTGCTGATGAAAAAGGTTTATAAACTGTATTAGTATCCATAGTGCAGCATCATATGATGTGCAGACTGTGGGAATGCCTAATCCTACAATGTGACATGCATAGTGTACGTTTGCAACGATATACTGGACCCCCGTAGGTCGCTTACAGACAGTAGCTGGCATACAAGTCAAAGCGTTAAAAAAAAAAAAATTTAAGAACATTCTGCAGGTTTGCATGCTGAGGTTTTATGGAGACAAGGACTCTCTTTCATAGCCGTTCATTGAGGTGGGTTTGTACAGCAAAATCAGAGCCTGCATATATTAGTGGCATCAGGGTGAAGTTCAGAGACACACCCAGAAGACTCGGCCAGGTGGGGCGTTAAGGTAGCACACTGGGCTGCAGCATGTCGGACAGATTGAGATTCAAGCAGCGTGGTTAATGGTTGATCAAGGCCACACGCACAGAGGAGTCACTGCCCACTCAAAGATACAGTATGCAATATTTTCAGAGACGCAAAAACAAACTCAAGAGGAACAATCAATAGTTGCAAGTCCTCCAATAATAAGTGAATCTGCTAGCTGATCATTCCTGTAATCCCACTTTGTCCTACAAGGCATTGCAGTGAGTCACTTTACCATTTTTCTTACCTTCAGTACAAGAACAGAAAAAATAGAAGCAGCTGATTTTGGATGAGGGCTGCAGTTCAGAGAAAGTGACTCACTGTTGCCACCCAGTGTACAAAAGTGTAATTACGTACATACTGCACTTTCAAAACCGATACCTCCAGATATGTTGATTCATGTTGCATGACATTAGGTTTATCTCAGACTAGGAAGTTTGTACCATCAATGCTTTACTCAGCATGAAACATCCTAAGAACTGTAAAATCTGAAACCGGACTGTCGCAAGCTGACATCTAAAAGTTGCCCATCACAGTTGTATCTTCAAACTTGTGTCTGAATAAAGGAGTGCCGATGAGATTGACGAGCCAGTTTTAGATTTAGTGCCGGAAGATGCTCAGATTAAGAGCTGCCTCTGTATTCTTTTGCTAATCAGGTCTTGCAAAACAAATTGAGTTGAGACCTGTGCATCAATGTCAGTTGTACACATGGCTCTAAATTTGGAAGATTGTCTTTGAATATAACATTTCAACAGGATAGAACAATATGGCAGGGTAATTCCAAGGTTTGACTGTCACAATTTAACTTTTAAAGTCCAAATCAGTTTAAGGCCTTAACATTGTGCACTTCTCCTGGCAGCATTAATTAGTACATCCAGTAAAATCTCCTGTAAATTTTAACTTTTGGACTACATTTGTACTATTCTGCTTTTACAACTATGAAGCAACAAAATTCATCAAAGAGGGACGTGCTGCCGGCTTTCTCTCCACGACGACCTGACGGATGCTGCGTCTAAATCTTAAATTCACATACTCACAAGAAACCTCCACAACACAGCCAAGGTGCGCCCATACAGATCTCGTCTTCGATCGGTAAAGGTCTGAAGAGGCCTCGCCTCCCTTTTCATGAGAAGAAGGCACTGGCAGTTTGAAAAAGCAGACCAGAGAGCGCGAGCCTTCACATCGCCCCCTGAAACTGTTTGTCATGCTGACTGGAAGGAGGTGGTGGTGGCAATCTTTGCACTTACGAGGAGGAGTGACAACACAGGGACTGATTGCGACACTCTCGATGTTCAATCCCCAATAAGGTAAAAAGAGGTAATGCAGTGGTCGCACTGCTTTGAGGCGTCACATGTTCACTTTGTAGTGGTAAAGTCGCTGCAGGGCGTGTATGCAGCCATCACCGTTTGAGGATTTCTCTAAGGCATGTCTCAGACTTATGAAAGAGGTCCATCATGGATGCAAGGCCATCGATTGAATAGCCACTTCAATTCAACCTCGGAAGCATAACTGATAAATCACTTTGTGTTTCACATTACTGTACTCTCTTAATATACACAACGTCAGAAGATAAATATTCTCGCTCACACTTAGATACCTCTCACTTGGTCCTTTACATGTACATATATTAGCAGATAAACGTCTCGATTCCTTTGTTTTTGTCGTCTTTCTTTTTCAATCTCAGTGTAATTGTTCGGATTTGGTCTTGGAGAGGAACGGGTCCGAGCGCCTCGGCGACTTTAACCCTGCTCCAAACTTTCTGTCACTTGCACAGCCGAGTATGTGGGTACGGTCGCCTGCCGTGAGAAGAACGACGCGGCTCTTTTGGGCTTTAAGCGTTTGATTTCCTTTCCTGAAACGAGAAAAAACAAAGAAGATAAACATTACTTTGCACAAGATGATGCCGGTACTAAAGATTCATCTCTGCAAAGTCAGCAGATGAAAGAAAGTACCCTCATCCCCCAAGAAGCTAAATAATGATTTCGTTTATGAGATATGGGAGCTTGATACAAAGTCTTTTATTATTTATCTGAATAAGGTGCAAAAAAAACAGTTAGTTATTTCATAGCAATATAACAATCTCTCCTGTTCAACCTTGAAGTGCAAAGACTGTTTATTTCCCTTCTAACAGATGTCAAGCATGTAAGAACAGCATTTGTGGGATGAGCAGCAGAACTGGGCCACAATAACTGCCATCAAATGTTCTGCCTCTCTGTGCTTAGTTTGTATTTCCAAACATCTAACATGACACAAACTCAGTTTTCAGAAACTAAAGACAACACTACCTTAACAAAATGTCCACATTACTGTTTGGGTGTGTTGACATGATGTATTCACAGCTGAAGCCTCTGCTGATTTCACACAGAATGACCCGACTGCCACAGTACCGGACCGGCAGGACTCACCGTTGTCCACGTAGCTGATGGTGTTGAGTGAGTGGACTCGGCTGCACACGACACTCCCTTGCCTGTGCAGCATCCCGCGCCGCCCTCCTCGTCCGTTCTTCTTGTTGCCCTCTTGCCCGTCGGGCTGCTGGGACTGGTTCACGTCGCCGTCCGCCTCGGCCACAGCTCCCCCTTCAGACGCAGACTTCAGCTCCACGCAGAACTCAATGAAGCCGCTCATCAGCTCAGCCTGAGGAAAAAAAAAACAAAAAAAACATTAGGTCTGACCCTTGATAACTGTGTGTGATAAACAGCTGTAATGTACTTTTTAATGGCATCTCAGAGAACCTCTGGTACATTAGGTTCACATAGTCATCTTTGGATTAGAGCCTGGTGCGATTATGCTCCCAGGCTCTGTCATTATGTAACACCTCTTCACCGTATAGCGGCTCAGACGGACTCAACCAGCAGCCGTTAAGTGGGGACATAAAAATGTTAGCGCAAAGAAATCATTGATACTTTCCGAGATTTGACAACAGTATGAAGTGTTGCTCTGCTGAAGGATCAAATGAGCACAACAGCAGCACCTCATCGTGAAAACCTTTGAAGCAGCAGGTGCAGTGCAGCTCCCCGGAGGTGCACGTACATCCTCTCTCCTTAATGAACACACTTGAAAAGACTTCATCCGTCATGTTTCAGGCAGCAAGGCAACTCTTGGGAGACTTGGGAGAAGATTTTCTTTGATTTCACTGCTTCCTTCTGACCTGCTTTGAGTAGATTTTCAGCAACTTGTTGACAGGAGTGCCGTCCTCCTCCCCGTCGAACTCCAGCCACAGAATGTGCGAGTCCCCCTCCTCCTCGGGGTAGCTGTGGTCCCAGGAGAGCTCGCTGAAACGCAGACCCAGCAGCACATGCTGCAGGACAGCGAAATAAGAGGAAATCACTTTCTGTAACTCTGCAGAGAGCTCGGTGGTTATTTATACACAAACACAGTGCGACATGGACCATGTGTTACATGTACTACTAACACTTTTTAAAAGCAGTTTAATTCTAGCCTGGACTAAAGCGACTGCGTTTTGTCTATCTTATATAAGATGAGCATTATTATCTATATAAAGGTGGAATTTAGTTTGTAGATGCATTTTGGTTCACTTGCAATTTAAAAAAAAAAAGAAAGGGGAAAATGAAGAATTGACCTTGAGAATCCAGGGCTCACCTTCTCTTTCACATCCATTACATACACTCCATCTAGGCAGATCCCCACGTTCACGGCTTTGCGTTTCCCCCGCTGCAGGAGCCCCTGTGCCGGCTTGTCAATCTCTCCAAAGAAGAAACCGCACCTGTTTGTGTATTTGATGTTAGTCGAACCCTGAAGAGATTTTCAACTATGTCCATAATGAGTCCAGCTGTGAAAACGCACTCCTACCCGTAGTAAGGCAGAGCGTGACATGTGCTGAGGTACTGGTGTAGGAGCTGTGTGGGCTCGGGAGAGCTTCCTGCAGACGTGCTGATCTTTCTGTACTCGCCCAGGAGGTTCTGCTCCAGCCCGGCGTGCCTGCTCGACTTCCCTCGCAGGGTGGAGAACAGCCCTCCGCTCCCCATGACCACGTGAGCAGGCAGATAAGAGGACAGCTTTTTCTCCCTGCAGAAAACAGAAGCGTTTAGGGTTTAGAGTGTCATGATTCACTAGGTGTGTCTTCCTTTCTTTCTTTTCCTAAATTACTGCTTTAAAACACTGTTTTCTTTTGCTCCCAGCAGCCTCACAGTTTGTCTCATGTCAAATAAAACTTTTTGTTAAATGCCAGACGTCTTTATTTTTTCACATTATGAGAAAGCATTAAAAACAATTTGAACTTGAAAAGTTCAGATTTAATGATAATGTACTATCTTGCAAATAGGCTTAAATAGATGAAGTAAATGTAACATTTAAACACATTTACAACAGTATAACCTAACAAGTATAAAGTACCTTTAAAAATATCTGACCAGATGTAAACCAGGCAGCCTGTCATGTCTGCCAGTGAGGACCTACAGTAAAATGTATTGTGCTGTATAGACGTGTAAAGTAAAGAACCCTGTAAAGTACCTATAACTTGTTATCACTTCACTCTCAGCAGCATTTCAAACAACCTTCTGCAGAGAAGAAAGAGGCACATTTCCTGAACGAGAGGCTCTTCTCACAAATGTCCTTTTGTGCATTCCTGGTGTCCAAGAACCCACAAATAATTAGAAAACACTGCGGTGTCACAGTTTAAGTGTTATCAAGCTAAAAAAAAGAAAAGATCAAGCGAAAGCCTTCTTCACACAAAAGGACGCTGTTGACCTTTTTTCAAAAACGCCTGTGGATTTCCATCAAATTGCGACATGTTGTGGCTGATTGTGCCGAAGCACTCAGAGCTGCTCCCCCTGTCTGATGCCCTTTACACAGAGCTGGATTGAGGCATGGGAGCTGGGTGGTGCTTTCTTTTCTCTCTCTCTCTTTTCTTTTAAAGTGCTAACATTTTTCCGGTACATTAAGCTGCAGTGAGGCTTTTTTTTTTTTTTCTTTTCCTTCGTTCCCCCCTCAATACTTAATGATGGACAGCAGAGTCACAAAGCACTTCTCCATTTTTAGCTGTGACGGGGTCACGAGAGCACCTCAGCCACTGCTGGAGTCACAAAATAGAAAAACAGGATCGTGCAGAAAGAAACCTGGATTTATTTTTATCATCTAAAGTAAGTGTTCCTATTCCAAAAAATGTCAAGCAACTGATTAATTTTTTAACTTAATATCAGTGTGTGTGTATATATTTACTACACAATTACATTCTGTTGAAATTAATTCATTTATTCAAAGGAGTAACGTAAAGCTTTAGGAAATACATTTACGAAATGTTTTAAAAGACTGGCTGATGTCAGGTAGCAAGGAAGCTAAATACAGCAGCGAGGGGATTATGAGACACACCTGAATCGTTACTATTATTATTATCTGTGTAACTTACCTTACGGAGGTGGTGAACTGTTGGCTGTCCAGAGCCGTTCCCTCTTCGAGAGCGACAGTCATGGCTCCCAGGCCGTTCCAGTGCTCGGGGTCACAGGGGTACCGACCCGCGAGGATGTTACTCCGGGCCTCCTCGTAAAGAAGTCGCAACACTCCCTCATCATCGATCTGCTCAGGAGAGAGAGAGAGACAGTGACGATAACTGATCAACAACTTACAGATTTTAGCAATCTTATAAAATGCTAATAACCAGTTTACAAAGTTTGGTTTGTCTGAACTGTGCATCACCGACCTCCATCCCCAGTGTGATCAGGATATTTTTATTCTTTTCCAATAATCCAGAACCAGGAATCTTTGCTTATTTATACCCTGTAGTTCTATTAGTATTTATGTGGCAGGGAAAAGCTCAGTATGGACGTGGACAGAGAATGTGGACGTCGTCCAGAAATTTCCCCTCCATGAATCTGCAAACTTTTGTTTCGGTGCAGCACTGGGAAGCTCATTTTCAGCAGCATTTCTATTGGCTGTTAGCAGCTTCAGCTTGTGGCTGAGGTCACACTGTGCAATGTAGTGATCCTGCAGTAATAAATCTCAGGCCGTCCGCGACAATCTGTCTCACTTTCTGACACAAAACCAGATGATCTTAAACCACAAAGATACTCTCATCATGAATACCTTTCCATTGTCTAATACTGCCATAATTATACAGTAAATATCAGCCCATAGTCATTTTTCTAGCTCAATTGACTTGAATTTGATTTTATGATTGTATTAGAAACGTCAACAATGTTTAATCTATTCTTTCATATTTCATTTGCAGCTGTGTGCCAACCACTTCATAATGGGGTTTTATAAAGTCTTTCACCCGATTGCAGAGCCCCTGTGAAGCCAATAAATGACTGAATCTCACTTTCACAAAGCTCTCATTATAAACAATGCTCTCTCCTGACTTTCAAAGTCCTCATTGAGGAGTACTCCGCATTTTGTGAGTCAGCAGCTTTACAAACTTTGCACCCTTGATACCCGGTGATAGATTATGCTGTCTTCATAATTCACTCATTTGTAGGATTAATGAATGCCTGTGCAGATCTAATAATACCTGCAGCTCCTTGGACTTGGGATAAAACACGTTGCGTCGGTACTGGAGACACGGTTCATCTGAGGAAAAAGCAGAGTACAATGATGATACATTAGTGTCTGTGTTTTTCAGTCTCATCGTCCAAAGTGGATGATTGTGGGTAGAGAGACAACTGGAGTGTCCTCCAACACACCGTGCTCGGGCTTTCAGTCCTGCTTGGTGTGTGTGGAATCTACTCCACAACAGCAAAACAAAACACACAACATCTTAAGTGATTATACTTGACCTCTGGGATACATTGTTGTTTAATTGGGAGTAAGATGTCCAGAGGTCACTGTGTCTTTGACACTGTTGGAAGAATGTGGGTGTTTCACTCGCAAAATTATAGAGAAAAGAAAAGGAAAACGATGCCAGACTGTGAGTCAGCGTCTCACACCTCCTCTCCAACTTCTTACAAATGTGTTCTGGCTCTCAACATCTACGAAACGATTATATATTCATCCTGATAGCACGAAAAATGTTGGTAATGATTTCTGATTTGACAGTTGTTTTAATGGTATTTAGTAATAATGTTTCTATCAGACTTCTGACCAATAACTTGATCAATTAAACACATTTTGGCGTTTAAGGTGCTTTTCACTGATATTTATTATATGTATTTAATTTTAATGCTGTTGTAATGGGATGCTCATACTTTGGCTTTTGTGTGGTCATATTATCGTGCATTCATAAAATAATTTTTTTTAAAAAGTACACTACAAATTCCGATTTGAATCATAATTTCACGGATGATGTTTTGCTTTAATGGAAATTTTACCCACTTACAGTCCATGAGTCACAGTTCAACTTAATGCTCCTGTAAAATCCCTTTTTTGTTCCCAACTGACACTTAAATGTTGGGTAAAAGTGATTACACTGAAGAAAACAGGAGAATGGAGGAAAAAAACGTTTGTGAAGGTTTGATAAAGGTTTGTAGTCGACTGTCGTCCATAAATCATTCCAAAGCTTTATTAGATTATAATCCACCCTCAGATGAGAATAAAAGCCTCACAGATGTATGTTTGTTTTGAGTTGCTTCAGTGATGAATAAAGATTCAGAAAGGAGTTGCATATTTCTTGGCTTGCAAATATTCACCATTATAGAGTGAAGTAGATTGTATCTCATATACTTTCCATTTTTTTTATTATACTGTATTTTGAAACATAACAGAAAGCTGGAACTAAAACTAAATGTGTCCAGAGATTTAGAATGAAATAAATGCTGAAAATCACCGTCAGCTCTTTGTAAATGACGACTGGCCATCTGACATTTCCCAGTAAACTAACAGCAACGTTATCTCAAATATAGTCATAACACTTGCAATTACTTATAACTGTCAGACTTTATAAGGAAATAGTCCAAACACACCCAACAGCACATTTCGCCCTTATTTAACCCGACAGTACAACTGAAGGGTGAGATAATATGAGCTTGAGTCACACCATCGCTGTATTTCATGTTTTCATTTCACTTTTAAGCTGTTATTTGACATAAGCCAAGACAGGCTTCTCTTTTCACAGCCTGGCTTGGAAGAAGTGAATACAGAAGAATGATTGGCACGAAAGTGGAGTTTTAACGGTGCACGTTAACTCAGCGTCATCCAGGCCAAACTCTCACCTTGTGAAATGTCTTCCTCTGAAGCCTCAGTGAAGCGATACAGCAGGTCCTGCCACTGTCGGCACAACTTGTACGGCTGATGCCTCGCTTTAAGCTGCAGCTCTGGAAGAAAAAAACAGCAATACATTTACATGTGTTATTTATATTATGTAACAGGGCTGTAGGAGATTAGGTAAACATGTGATGTGAGATAATGTCCAGTTTTGTGAGTACAATAGTACTATCCAATCCAGAAATGAAAACACGGTGTTCTTCATAATCTCTTGTTTTTTTCCTGTTAGGGGATCAGTTCCATCATTCTCTTTAAATCCTGCATGTCCTCCCTCACTGCATCCATGAACCTTCCTCTTCCCCCTTTGTCAGTCTCTAATGTTCCACTGCAATGCCACTTCAAAGATGAAACTAAACAAGTACTCAAGTAAATGATGTGAACGTCTCTCTGCTCTGGGATTTGTACTTCAAAATGATAGTTTCTTTCTTTTTCTGAAAATCTCGACAAGGCGGTAGTAAACCGTGTTTAATTTATCATCATGTCCAGTTACAGTCATAGACTTTCAGAAGCAGAGGAATTGTTGACCTTTTAGTCAGATTCTATAGTCACTTTTCCTTCACGTTTGTGCTTTTGTGTCTCCGACTTGTGACTGTTGCCACCAGGTTTGACTTAATGTTGAATTGGTCAAATGAGTTGTGATCTGGTGAAAACAAGAGGTTTTATTTCAAAATTGTCCAGTAATAATTATGCCTTTAGTGTTCCTATCACAATCTCATCTGCAAAGCTTTTGTCGAGATACTCAAGAGACTCACTGAAACTGCAAATAGTAGCTCTTCACCCAGACTTTATTCGCCCACATTTTGATTCCTTCCTGCCATTGTGACATTTGCTAAGCATTGTGACCTCAGCCACTCCGATCTATATAGAAAACAGGCATCGAGAGCAGCAGGGCTTCATCTGATTGGCCGAAAAGAAAAGAGAGTAGCACAATTCAGTACTTCGCAATATGTATATTGGGCACTTTGACATCACGATGGCCAGAAATTATGATTATATTGTTCAGACATATTATGAAATAAGTGGTGTTTCACTTAATGAGCAATGTTCTCACCGAGTAGTGGGGAAGAGAGCCAGAAGGCAAAAGCATCCTGAGCAGAGTCAGGAATATGAAGAGCCTCTCGAACACTGCGGCCCAGCTCCTGCACCGTGACGCTGCCCAGCCCCTCCACTGATAAGTGCACCGCGCTGTCTCCGAACAAGTACACAAGCACGTCCTGAGCTGTGGGAAACAAAAAAAATGTCACTATGGTACCATGTGAAAGAGCACCGCGAAGAAAGAGGTTGTTGAAACGTACGTCGGGAAAGTGTTGCAGAGGAAGCGACGCTTCCTCTTTGTGAGTGGTCGTCCGATGAGTCTGGAGGAAAACTGTAATCGTCTCCTTCCATTTCTAATTTGAAACACAAAGACGAAACCTGAATCAGTCACAACATCAGCGGGCCTGAGCACTGCAACATCCTCGGCAGACAGAATGAGATGGGCAAATCTGATGAGGGAGAGAATAAAACATCCAGAATAGAGTGAGATGGAATATGATACTTAACCTTTAAGACAGGGTTGCCAGTGTGGCAGTTCTCACTTAAATGCTCAAAGTGCAACTGGGAGAGCTGGTTTATAATTGCCTTCAGGCAATAGTTAACTGTGCTTAAACCTCTTTCATTAATCGAAGTCTTCTTTGTCCAGACATGTCCTCCATTCAAGTCCTCGTCTAGCATGTGTTTTTGAAAGACAAAATATTAAAGTGTCCTAATCTGAACTGGGTAATTTGTGACTCAGGTCCCACAAAGATCACGATGATTGATGTACAGTGCAGTCTGTCAGCTTGCAACTTTAAGTGCTTGATTCGTTACTTAAAATCCGTCCAATCTAAAGGTTGATGACTGCACTAAGAATGTGTGTAGCCATAGTCCAGAGCAAACGTTTCAAGTCACGTGTGGAAAAACTGGTATTTATCAAGGTTGCACAGTCATCAAGCGCCGTGATTGGCTTACAGTTTGTCTGCAGCTGAAGAGAGCAACCAAACATATACAGCCAACAATAATATAAAATATATTCAAGGGAAAACAAATAAAGCATGTTTTGGGGTATTTTGTTCTTCTCCATAAAGAAAGTGATGGCTTGACTTCACAGGACACCAATATAAACAACATGAAATAGGTGTGGGATTACATGAAGAAAGAAGAAGACAAAACAATCAGAGAGAGAGACTAGAAAAACTTTCCATAAGGAGGTTGTGTGAAAGTGTACCAAGAAGTCACCCCAAATATTGAAAACAAATCAAACAAGAGAGACACCAGTAAGCAATCTCACATTGCAGCATAACCATAACAGTCTGTATATTTGTGTCTACAATCAGTTGCTCAATAACAGTTGACTGAGTCCAATTATTGTGAAAATCCACTGGTTTATCAAGTCCTACATAAAAATATATTTTGGACCTGGAATGCTGGCTGCTTCTCAGGCTCTGGAAAACATTTGTAAACAAAATGTATAGCTATGATAAACAGCAGCTGACCAACTGCCAAGTGACTCTCTTTAAGAGTTGAGTAAACAGACATTAGCAGCAGAAGGAAGTGGACATTACACTTTCCTCACTCATGTTTTGACGTAGTTCTGGATTCAGTGTGACCCAGAAGGAACGATCCTGTACAATCACAACCTCTCAGAGGAAACCTGGTCTCACCCTGCTGAACTTCAGGCGTTTGTCAGAGCCATTCAGAAGCAATGCGACAGGGTATTTCTTCAGGGAAGAACCACACTGAATCGTCCCAGGGCCCGTGGGGCGGTCATGAGTTGTCTCCCTCAGATGGATGTCCTTTGCGTGTCCAGACACAACAAGCAGCGGACACACTATCCCGGGCAACACGTCAACTCAATTAGCCGACGATAGCTGCCGTCAAAGTGGCTGTGCTGTGTGTTTCACCCCCCTTCTCAGTGGAAATGTTGCTCACGCCAAACGTCACTGGGGTATTTTTAGACACATAAATACATTTTATTCACCAGGCCGATGGAAACTATTTATTTGCCCACTTGTGCTCCCTCCTCCCCCGTTAGCTAACTTTCGGTGTTTTGTTCAACGGTCCGACACACTGACACACACACACATACAAAAACAACAACTTAAGAAAAACAACATCTCATATTCACCTAATTGTCACTTCTCGGTAGCTTCCCTCCACTTGCCACGGCAGCTCTGGATAAGATAAATGAGTAAATGAAGTAAAAAAACGGACCAACAGTACTGGTGTTATCTCCCTGACTACAGCTAGCCAGCGCTCGACTAGCTTTCCGGGCAGCTGCAACAGTTACGGAGTGTGCGCGCGCTGGATGATCCGAGTCTTAATAATCACTCGTCTTTCGTGGGTGTGACAGTCTCTCTGGACGATACTGAACCACCGCAAAATACACTTTCTTTAATACAACAGTTATAAATGCAAACTAAAACTAGTACTACGAGATTCTTGTGATGTAATAATGCTAAACTTGTTTTAACTTTCACACTGAAGATGAGTCACTTCCATTCGGGATAAAAAAGATCCAGTCTCCAAAACGACTTTAAAAAAGTATTCAAACGTCAGTGAGCGCGTAAACGTATCACGTGATTTTGACGTAACTACAGCTGGAATTTCGACTCTTAAAGAAACATGATCTCAAACAAAATCTAATGTGATGAGAAAAATAAATACAGTAAATCTATTTAAAAATGAGGACTGTCAAACCGTTACACCAATGTACTTCGTGTGACATTTCTCAAGTGATAATACTTCAATTTAATGAATTTATTTATTGAAAACTCATTGAGTAAATAAGTCAAGTCTATTGTCACTGTAGCATTAGTATATCAATACTTCATATATTGCAATATTGTCTCACATCCTTTTTAACTTAATCAAACTCTTGTTGCACAAAACAGATTTTTAAAAATCTGATATCCAGAAGTCGAGAGTCAGCAGCATCTCTGTCGAGAGAACCTTTAGCAATTTTAATCTATTAATACCCTTCAAACATACATCCAGTATGTATATATGAATTAATTCAGAATAAACAAGATAACAAAGATTAAGGAACAACAGCACGGTAGCTGACTGGATTGAGTAAAGTGGATTGGGGGTGCACAACAACAGCAGTGACAGCAATGGAGACAACAAGTACCAAGATAATAAAAAGATATAATAAAAAAGAAAATGCACATCCATTGATACAATTAATAATATTAATTGACTATCAAATTATTCATGTAATCTAACTGGTCTTTTTAATGTCTTTCCATAAAAAAGCTGATCAACTCTGAGTTTATGTAACAAGTCATTGCACATATATTTATTCACAATAGGGTTTTCAGAGTGTGGGAGGACGAAGCCCCTCTCGCTTCAACATTGTTGTGCCCCCAGAACTCTCAGATTGCACAAGCTTGCAGTAATGTTTGGCTGAATGCTCTTCCTTACCTCTTTATATGAAGTCTGCTCCTGTTCAAACAATTACTTGTATGATTTTGCACAAAATGCTGTATGTAAACTACGATACACTAAAATCTTCCCACTGACCACAAAGTTTTTCATGAAGTTCGTCCGGTGCCATGCCTGGGAAGCTCATCCCACACTTTGAAAACTACTATTCTACACAAAACAGATTACAGCCAAAGCTAAACTACATTAGTTGAGCTCAGAGAAATAAAGTAAACCCCCATGGAAAAAGAATTTATTGCGCATACACCTTTGCATTGCACAGTCTGTGTACCTATGTTCATCAACACATTTCTTAACATGCAGCCTCTTGCAAGTATGGATTATCCGCTGATACGTCACTTTTCAAGGACATAACTGGATGCTTTTCAAAATGCAGTGACCAAAGTTTAAAGAAAAAAAAAAGGATCCCATGAGAAATTGAAGAACATTGACATTATTCACTTAATTAAATCAGAAAATGTCACCCCTTTGGACTGTGATGGCATTTTTATGACGCTATCTCAGTTTGATAATCTTTTGGAAGCACATTTCACTCTGCAGCGCCCATCCACCTGACGCAGGTATATAACTGCAGGAGCAGCAGGTTGAGTATTAACCAATGTGATTAGCAGCTTAAACAAAGGGGTCACAGAGGACACACTTGATGGCTTTCACTGCATTACTGACATTGATTAATCAATCTTCTTAATCCGATTCCTTTCACTGACTCGGAGAGGAGAGGCAAGGAGAAAGATGCGTCCCGGAGCACCTGTTAGTGGACAGACACATATGAAGTGTGCACCTGAACCGCACTGCATTCACATCGAGGCAGAAAAAGGGACTCCACTCCAAGAGACATTTTGTAACTTCAAACTTTAATAAGTCCTCAGTTCTTTTGTGTCATAGTCTTGTTGCACAGCTGAGCATTTTGCCTCTTGCCACTCTACAGTCAGCATTATATCTTGGTTTTTGAAAGACCAAAACTTTGTTTTGAACACTGTCTCATCAGTTACTGTTTATCCAGGTGAATCTCTTTTTTTTGTTTTTGTAAACTTCTGACACGGACAAGTATTATGAGAATGCAGTGTGCATCACACTCAAAAGCAATGGAATGAGATTGTAAACAAAATTAACATTAATAACATGGAAGATAAAACCAATGATTCCCTCAAAAGAAAAGTGCTCATTTATTATTTGTGTAAATGAAGATATAATGACAAGTACCTGAAAAACAGAAGGGAGGATGGGTTTAACAACGCTTTTGTGGGTGTCTTAGAGATATACCAACGTAAAATCAAATGTAAAAGTTGAGTACAGTTTGTATATTTTTACATTAACAGAGGTGGTTGTCTGAAATTTAAAAAAACACTAACCCTAAATTTATGAAATTAATAGAAATGTATCATTTGTGTTCACTTCTTAAATTGAAATCATTCATTAGTTGCCCTCTTTGTGTAAAAATTATTTACATGTAAGTTCATTTGTCGAGGTTTTATGCGGGGGTGGTGGCTGCTCCTTCAGGAGTACCCTCCTCCACATCGTTTTTAATCAGGAGGAACTTCAGCAAGGGGTCGAGGTACTCCATGACGGTCTCTTTCACTCCTTTCTCCAGCAGGTAGCCCTCAGTCTCGATCTCTGTGTTTTCCTTCCCTGCCACGGCCTCCATGGCGGTCTGGAGGAACCGCAAGCTCACCAGCACGGAGCCCTGAGAAAGAGGAAGGTGGAGTGTGATGAAGGTGGCTGATGGGTAAATGTGGTTTCTAGACCAGGACCACCAAAGGTATAGTGATGGGTATTCTCAAAACGTAACAAATAAATGAGAGGTTAGTTGATATAGGAATCAAATAACCAAAGTAAAGGATGTTCAATATCTTGTTTCATGATCAGACATTATCCATCGCCCCCAAAAATCAAGATGTCGCCACCATGTTCTGTCTGAAATCAACATAAAACCTCATGATCTACCTGTAAGATGAAGATTGACAGGACTCCAGCGCCGATGGTGTTCATCAGGCCCATGTAGTAGTGGACCAGGGCCTCTCGGCAGCCATGGAGGTAAATGTTGAGCTCCTCCGTTTGGTAGTCGTAGTTATAGTGAGCGGAGTTGTTGGTGAGCTGATACTGGATGCACGGTCTGGGAGAGCTGGGGTTACAGCAGCTGAACGGGACTCCATCCACCAAGTAGCGGCCGTCCACGTTGCTCTTGATGCGGCTGAGTAAACAAGAGAAAAATCACTCGCCGGTGTTCCTAAGTGAATTTTGGTGAGACGTGACACTTCTATCCACTTACTCTTTCACTTCTTTAGAGTTGAAATCCAGGTAGCGGTTGCTGATCCACTGGACCTCGAACCAGTCCCGGAAGTCGTTGTTTCCACAGCACTGGAAATCCATCTGCAGGCGATCGATGTTCTGCTTCTGGAAGCAGCGGCCCGGGGTGTCGGTGTCCTTGTAGAAGCGGATGCCGTTCCTCAGCCCGACCTTAAGGGAAGACTCCAGAGTCCCTTTCATCGCGTAGCTCATGATGACCGCCAACAGCATGAGGACGGTGAAGAAGCAGGAGACAGCGAAGTAGGGCTTCAAGAAGTTCTTCCAGCGAGGAAATCGCCCGGCGTCCAGCGCGTCCTGACAGATCTTCGACGCAAAGTAATTGATGCCCAAAGAGGCCAGGCCAACAATCATGAGGGTGTTGGGCACAATATGTATGTCTGAGTTGTCCATTACCTGGAAGTAAGACACAAAACCATATAAAGTCAGTTGTTTGCAGTATTATGCAGTGTTGCTTTTAAAATTGAAACACAACAAATACATAAAGATAAATCATATTTATAGATGTGAAAATATCATAATATTGAAGTATTCCAGCAGTTTTTAGTGCCTTCAAAAAAATGTGTAGTTGCTGGACGTGGTGAAAATAATGCCATCACATTGAAATATCTCGGCGTTAAATTCAAGTTTTTGAGTTTTTAATATTTACTCCTCACACATAACATCAAGATCTCAAAAAGGTGAAAAGGGACATTTTCTGAATATCATCATAAACTAAACATGATGTCCATCACAAAACATTTGAAAAGATCTCAGTTCAAAAGAGCTGAGCTTTAACTGTGTTGCTCATGCGAAGCCACAAAAACTGCTTCTGATGATGAGAAGCTGAGCACATCTACTTAATAAGTCCAAAATGAATTCTCTCAAAGAAAACATGTTTAAAAAACTAAGAGAAGAAACATACTCATAGTGACATCATAGAGAGTACACAAGATTTATCTGGGACTGACATGGTTTTATGCAGATTTTGCACAAAACATGCAGAATAAACACTAATAAATAAAATGTCTAGTTTCTATAAAGAATTTGACTTTTAAGTGTTTGGGGTAAAAAAAAAAACAATGGTTGGATTGTAAATCATCACAATGAAGAAATAAATTTGTATCTTACATGGAGTTTCACTCACTTTACCTGAACTCCATCATGAAAAGCTATATGGGTTCACAGTAATGCAACGTGACTGTATTTGTGTATAGATCATTTACTTGCTAAGTTTTATTAGATGTAAATGATTAAACTGTCAGATAATTTCCACCCGACAATGAAAAGCGAATAAGTAAGCACAGAACACGTTGGTTTATTGAAAATGGAAAGTTGGTCTGACAACCTTGACGGATTAGGATGATTAACAGTGACAGAGCTCAGTTTATGAAATGATGACTCAGGATTTAAAGTGGGTCACAGGTATATTTACTTCTTGCTGATCTACAATTAGCAAGGTGGATTTCTATCCGATTATATCCTCACAAGACAGTTTGGGTCCTTTACGATGTTTCCTTCCAAATTATTGGTGTAAATTGTTTTAAAGAGATAGGAACAGAAGGCGTCTATCAATGTCCTTGAAGCAAACTATGGTGTTTATTCAGTAGTGTGTATATGTGAGAATGTGGTTGAATACAGTCATTTATTGTTGCCATCTGCTTTGTTTGTAATTATTACAACAACAACAAAAAACAGCTTTGAGTTGGCAGATTTCCACCTAATAACTACACAGTTATCATGTGTTCCTTCTGTTAATGTAATTATTAACACAAGCTTAAAAAAAAACGAAAAATGAAAGGAAGACTTGGAGTACCTCTGCCCTCCTGAGGAGCTCCGTCTTCAAGACGCACCCCAGGGTGAAGGTCGTGGCCCCGGCGACTGTGGCACACCAGGAGAGGAGCCACAGTCCCTGGGCCAGCTTCACCCTTTTCTGGAAGGGGAACTTCATCTTCATCACCACCATGGTTGCAGCGAGGAGGTCCGAGTTGGCCGGGGGAAGAGGGGAAGGAGAGCGACGAGGTGACGAGGGAGGATGCTGTGCTCGGTCTGTGAGAGAGGAGGAGAGGTGAGAGGCTGGACTCCAGAGGCTTAGCCAGGGAAGTGGCAGAGGTGAAACACAACTCGGGAACTTGGAAAGCAGGCCGGCGGAAAAAGACAGAGCATGAAAAATGTACTCAAAAATAAATTGGGATTGAAAAAAAATAAAAAAAAAGTCAGCATTGAAAGCTTTCAGTAAAATCCTTTAAAAGTGACAAAATAAAAGCTTAACAGTTTGTGTGGTGCATCTCAGGTTATAAATATATGAGTGAGTCAAATTTCACCTTATTTGGTCTCCCCGAAAAGTCCAGAAAAAAGTCCAGCGCTCCCCACCGACCACTGTGCACCTTCCAGTGTGCCACACAGTGGATTTGGCACACTGGATTTGGCAAACCTGGTTCCCGGGAGCATCTTACCACTAATTCCTACCTATCCTCTTAAACTGGGCTGCAGATCCAGGCCATTGTCTGCTCAGCACCCATCACTCATGTGCAGGGATACGCATGACAAACCAAATTGAATCTGACAGGGAGATGAGTATGATTAGTGTACAAGTTATTATTTGTTGACCCTGAGCACATTAATGCAAAATATATGCGAGGAAATGAAGCAAGAATCTTCTCCAGCTTCTTCCCACAGCCCCAAAATACTCCATGGACTAATTGGACAAATACGTTTTCTGCCAATGATGGATTTCTATATTTCCCTGTATTTGTTGACTAGAGAGTAAAATGAAATCATTCACAACAAAATGATTAGCAACACAAGGCAGCAAATTAATCACAGTGATGAAATGTTTCCCCTCAGCCATGACAGAATGTGCAGTGGCAGACAGATTAAGTTGTGAATATCTTATAATACTCATGAGGAGCTGAGAGGGATAAATATAACGCTCCAGGTCGCAGGTCCAGAATGTTGGCTTGTCTGCAGACTGTAGGAATGTTTCAGGCTCATATAGGAGCTGCCATCATGTCATATTCAGTTTTTATTAAGGTCAGAATCATATGAGTAGTTTTATGTAGCCCCAAAGGCACTTAAGTCAACTGAGAAATGCTAATAGGCCAGAATTATAAACAAAGTAGGAGATCCATGTGTTGTACAAGAACAAATCATCTTCACTTTGCTTATTTGAATTATTTCTCAGATTCGATTGTTTTTATAAGTCTAGATCATCAAATATGTCTTTTTTATGGGTTAGAATTCTCACACTGTCTTAAAATGAAATGGTACTTTGTTAGTTACTTCCTTTTTAAATGTTTTGGGGGGTTTTTTGGACTGGAAAAACTAAATTATCCATAGAAAAGTAACTCAGATGGAGACTTCGATTCTGTCATTTAAGCCTGTTTGAGTTGTGTGCACGTAGCTTTATTATTGTTGTGTTGCTGTAACATATTCGAGTTGTCAGCACTGTGGGCTTCAGGCTCATTTACCTTTTAGGTTCAGCTGAGGTTACTTCAGACAGAGGGAGGAAGAGAGAGAGAGAGAGAGAGAGAAGTCCTGCAACTATTTTCTTGTAACCACTCCAAAAGCAATGAGTCCACAGAAACCTCATCAATTGTTATTGCAGTAACTTGTTAAACATGATTTTCAGATGTATGGAGGACAAAAGTAATCCTTTCTGCAAATGTGTTATTCTATGGTTCTAAATTTAAAAAAAATTGCATTCCTCCCAGAAAAACTGGATAATCAAAAAAAAAAAAAAAGTGTGTCATCAAAAATATAATGTAAATTGAATTAAGCGAATTTATTGAAACTCCTTTTTCCAACAATATTTATTACATTTTATGATGAACCCCCAAGTTCTTATGTTCTCTTTTTGTTTGAGCAAATTCAGAACAAAAGTGGATCAGAAATAAATCAATGCAGTTTAAATGGTGCATCATTTATTAGATGTTGCTGGGAAAGTGTTACATGGATTTGTAAAGTTCAAAGCATTTAATTCATCAGGTTAGTAATTAAATAAATGTCCTAAATGTCATAATATAATATCACTCAAGCATTTTGAAAATACACACACTTAAAGCTATTGCATAACTGTATTCGTAAATATATATTGTGCTATGGAACTGTATGAGTATAACTTGCCTATAAACAAATAAAGTGGAAACATAAGCTTTAAATTAGAGATGTTGATTATATAAACGTCACTGAACAAAAAAAGTTCTACTGATTTAACACTCTTGACATAGATAACAGGAAAGAAACTATAACTACTATTATATACATCTGAAAAGAAAAACACATATTCACAGTTTACCATTAAAGCTGTGGACAATGTTTAAATGTACATATTATATATTCTATTGATCCTCCAACTACACAAAAAATATAAATATATTTATAACTGGTTAATGCGCTTGTTAGAAGGATCCTGTGCTGTCTGAAATATGTTTGATGAAGTGATCAAAGTTTTGTCAGTGAATATTATGGCTTGAAGTGAAAGGTCAAGTATCTTGAAAAACCATAAGTCACAGCCGATTAAAAGCAGAGAAAACAACACACTCATGTTTGCCATCACAGCTCTGTTCTCTCCCCTTTGAGCACCTTGTCTGGAATCTCTCCTCTCCAGCCATGAACCTCAGCTGCACTCTGCTCGCCGCCCTCGTCGGACTGCGAATGACACAGGAAGTGGTTGAGGATGCGCTCCGCTGACTGCAGGCCGGCCAGGCCGCTGTCTAACTCTGACGCACCAATAACTGCGTCTCTATCGCTGCTTGTTCTCCAGTGATGAATGATCTCATTATCTAAATCCCCGATTGCTTCCACGGCTGTGTGGTGGAGGTTCATCATGGCCTCCGTGCCTCTCAGCTCTTTCTGCATGTGATGGGCGGCCAGAGGGATTTCCTCCAGGCTGGCTGACCGGATCAGGATGGTGGACCCGTGATTTGAACTGGTGGTGATCCTGTAACTTCCCTCATCCTTCATGTCTTCAGAGAGATTCTTAAAGCCAGAGTGACAAGAATTACACTCGTTGTGGACGGTGAACTGCAGATGGGGAATCTGCATTGGATGTGAAGAGATTAGTTTGACATCATTTTCCTCTCCTGCCGACTCGTCTTTATCCAGATCTTCTTCCTGGTGTCTCCAAACATGCCCTCTGTTTGATCCCATCAGTATAAACCGTGGAATATCTTCTCCAATCTCTGACCAGTCGGACTCCTCCTCCTCTGGAACTGAGCCCAGAGGTTGCTCCTGCCCCGAAGGTTTGACCTTCTCGTAGCTGTGGTTATCCATGAACTGAGCCGGAGGCGGGGCGATGGGCAGAAAGACCTGATTGATGGTATCATGAGCCGCATTGTCTGACTGAAACTGGAAGTTGGTTTCGTGTAGCACTGAGGTAACCTACAGTGAGTAAACATAAAGTCATCAGCTGATTACATAGCATGCAACAATCTAAAAAAATGTTTAATTCTAAATGTAAAATGTCACGACTTGTCCAGTGCAAACCCAGTGGCAAAGATGAGTCCTTACATTGAACGCTTCCACTGAGTTCCCAAACTTTGCATTAGAGAGCTGCTCAGTGAGCTCAGAAATCCGGTGGTGTAACCTCTCACGTTCTCCTTCCATGTTCTGCGACTGACACAGAAAGAAACACTTCAGTTAAAAAAAGTTTTTTTTTTCCTGGTTAAAAAAAACAAATAAAATGACATGAAACATATAAATACACACTCACCACTGAGTGAAGTGTTTTCTCAAGTAGGTTATTGGTCTGCTTATTGGAAGAACGCTCATTGTGTAGGCTAAAATGAGGCAGACAAAAAAAAAAATCTCATCAAATGTTTGTTACATGAAGGTCGTCCTCTGCAACGATTGTCTAAAAGGTGCACGTTTCACCTTTTAAATCTTTCTGTGAGGCTGCTGAGCTCCATCCGTGTCCTCTGAAGTTCAGCCTCCAGCAGCTTCTGGCTGCTGATGAATTCCTCTCCGAGGCACTCCATCCTCACTGCCGTCTTCAGCAGACTCTGGTGCAGACCCTCATTTTGCTCCTGGAGTACCCTGACCGGCACAAAAAGTCAGAAGAGAGACGAATTTGACACGATCTGTTCACTTTTTTTTGTCAGAAAATGTCTTCACGATCATTTTCTGATGTAAAAAAAAAATTGTTATATATCATGTGCATACTTACATAATTCGCCCCATCTCGTTTGCTTTTTCCTAGTAAAAGGCAAAGAAACTCATGTTGATGAGAAAAAAATTCTATTTTAAAGCTACAAATAATGAGGTATAAAGAATAATAAGAAAAGTAACACATTCAATATGAAAGCATCTAGTTAGAGTGTAAAATTGATTACCATTTCATGTGTGCGTAATATCTAATCTATTGTTCTGTAATGAGTAATCTACTGTCCACCCGGATCAATATGAAATAAATTAGTGGAACATTGTTGCATAACCTGGCGATGAAGCACACAAAACAATCGCAGTTATGGCTTTGCCAATTGTTTCCTAATGAAAGCAGTGTAGCAGAAGATTTTTAAAATGAGAATTGTCTTAGAGGGGCTGCCATACTTTATGTAATGCCGCGGTGGTGAAACTGGTCTGCTCCTCATCCTGACTGGGCGGGCTGCTCGTGTCCCTGGCCCTGTGAGAGAGTGGGATCCCTGCAGAATGTCCCTTCAAATGAGAGTTGAGTTCATCGAGGCCTACGTGGTCAAGATCTTTGTTTTTGGAGTGAGACTGATGGAGATGTGGTTCTGATGTCTGATGCTCATGTTGATGAGTTGTGTTGAAATAATCACCATGCTGATGCTGGTGGCCCGGACTGTGGTGGTCTCCATGATGACGCTGATGAGATTCACTGGGGTGGTGTCCATGATGATGGTGGTGGGCTGGACTGTGGTGGTCTCCACGGACGTGGCTTGGACTGTGGGGGTCTCCATGATGATGGCCAGCAGTTGGATGGTTTTCATCGTGATCGTCTGAACTGTGGTGGTCTTCATGATGATGGCCTGGACTGTGGTGGTCTTCATGATGATGGCCTGGCCTGTGGTGGTCTCCATGATGATGGCCTGGACTGTGGTGGTCTTCATGGTGATGGCCTGGACTGTGGTGGTCTCCATGATGATGGCCTGGCCTGCAATGATCTTCATCATGATGGTCTGAACTATGGTGGACTCCATGATGGCGGCTTGGAATGTGGTGACCTCCAGGGTGTTGAGTAGAACCATGGTGGTCTTCATTATGATGTGGTGTGGTGTGGTGGTCTTCATGATCATGACCTGGACTGTGATGGTCTCCATGGTGGTGGCCTTGAGTATGGTGGTCCCCATGATGGTGACCTGGACTCTGATGGTCTCCATGATGGTGGCCTGGAGTATGGTGGTCCCCATGATGGTGACCTGGACTGTGATGGTCTCCATGATGGTGGCCTGGAGTATGGGGCTCCCCATGATGGTGACCTGGACTGTGATGGTCTCCATGATGGTGGCCTGGGGTATGGGGGTCCCCATGATGGTGACCTGGACTGTGATGGTCTCCATGATGGTGGCCTGGACTGTGGTGCACTGCATGATGTTGAGTAGGTTCATGGTGATGAGCATGGTCACGATGATCTTCGGTATGGCCTCGACTGTGATGGTCTCCATGATGATGGCCTGGACTGTGGTGGTCTGCATGATGATGGCCTGGACTGTGGTGGTCTCCATGATGGTGACCAGGTCTGTGATGATCTTCATGATGGTGGCCAGGACTGTGGTGGTCTTCATGATGATGGCTTGGGCTGTGGTGGTCTCCATGATGGTGACCAGGACTGTGGTGGTCTTCATGATGATGGCCTGGACTGTGGTGGTCTCCATGATGGTGACCAGGACTGTGGTGATCTTTATGAGGATGCGGTATGGTCTGATGACCTTCATGTTGATGACCTGGTCTGTGGTGGTCCTCATGATGATGACCTGACCTATGGTGCTCTCCATGATGGTGGCCTTGACTATGATGGTCTTTGTAATGATGGTCTGGTATGTGTTGGTCTTCATGACGTTGGCCAGGACTTTTCTGGTCTCCATGTTGTTGTGTGGTCGTGAGTTCACCTTTATGATGATGAGTAGGCTTATGGTGGTCAGCACGTCGATGGTGACGATCACGTGCATGATGGTCATCGTGGTGATGATGGTGTAGATGTCCATGGTGGTCTTCATGATGATGGTGGGGAGCACGCTGTTGGTGGTCTTCATGTTTGTGGTGGTGAGGATGGCCATGGTGGTCTTCATGTTTACGGTGGTGAACATGTTCGTGGTGGTCTTCATGTTTATGGTGGTGAGCATGTTCGTGGTGGTCTTCATGTTTATGGTGATGATCATGCTCCTCGTGGTCTTCATGTTTATGGTGGTGATCATGCTCCTCGTGGTCTTCATGTTTATGGTGGTGATCATGCTCATGGTGGTCTTCATGATGATGGTGGTGACTATGCCCATGGTAGCTTCCATGTCGATGATGGTGAACTGCACTGTGGCATTCACCATGGTGATAAGTTGGGCTGTGGGGGTGTGCTTGATGATGATGATGTCCATGGTGGTGGTCGTCTCTACTGTGATGGCTGGGGCCATGATGATCTCTATGTTGACAGCCAGGACTGGTGTGTCTGTGGTGACGACTGGGGCTGTGGCAGTCTTCATGGTGGTGATGATGGTGACTGGAGATGCGCTGGTCTCTTCTGTGATGGTGGTCATGCTTTTGAGATGGCTGAGGAATTTGAGACCAGGAGGGACGTCTTTTTGCACAGGGAATATCAGAACAGCTTTTGGGCCTGTGATGAACACAACAGGATGAATTTGGCGAATGGCAGCTGTGATGGTGGAAAGACTTGGAGTGAGAGAGCTGAGTGGAGTGGGAATACCTGCTTGAATGCGAATGCTTGCTTGAGCTAATTGAGTCTACACTGGCACGGCGACTTCGCTGCTGCCTGGGTGTCCCGCTGCAGCTCTCCACCTTCCTGGATGTAACTGAGGCCTGCCCTGGACTGCTGGGTCTTTGGGAATGTGTCACCCCGAGAGTGGTGAGTCTCATTGGGCTGAGCACCTGCCGCGTGATCTCATTAAGGAAAGCAGAGAATTTCATTTTTTCTTTCATTAAATCTTTCCGGGCGTCACTTTTCCTCTTCTCCTGCTCATTCTCATCCTCATCTTCATGCACATCTCCAACCACAGGTGTCGTCAGAGCTTCCATTGATCTCGCTTTGCGGAAACTTCCATCATTTTCAGAGCCTGTCGCAATCCCCTGTGGATTTTTCGAGGCCCTCTGTGCACGTGCACCGTGAGAGGATGTGCCTTTCTGTTTTTTCTTCTTGGGGATCGGCCTGCTGGAGTGAACCCTGTCGTGTATTAACGGAGCCATGTCGTCTCCTCCTTCAAAGTGTTGATGTTTTCCAGAAATGTCCGTACAAGACTGTGAATGTCGGGGTTTCTTCAGAGAGTGTCTGCCTGAACACTCACTGCTGTATTCAGAGCTCAGGCTGGAGGAAGAGGAGGACGTCGAAGAAGAAGAAGAAGAAGAAAATGAGGAGGAGGGTGAGGAGGAGCGGGAGGAAGAAGAAGAGGAGGAAGAGGAGGAGGAGGATGATGTTGATGAAGAGGAGGAGGAAGAGGAGGATGAAGGAGAGATAGTTGAGGAAATCAAGGAAGTTTCCGATAGAGAGACATGACGGTGTTTCTGCTTGTGAGGGTAATGATGGGAGTGTGAGGTACGATCCAGGTCAGGCTGGTGTCGGCGGTTGTGGTGATGGTCACTGAAAATGCTGTCCTCTGTTGTAGAATGGGTGCTGAGAAAAAAAAACAACAACACATAAGATGAGTGTTAAAGTCAAACTGGATCACCAACAGATGAACTTAAAGCTTTTAATCCATCCTTTACGATATCAAGACAAAAATAATTACAGCATGTTTGAAGGTTTTGTTTTTTTTTCTGAAATTGTGTCACTCAAAGCTCGTAATCACAAAGGACAGACTCACTCATGACTCTCATTGTCATCTGACTGATTCTGGTAATGAGAATGATGGCGGCCCTGAGTTTGGTCTTGGTGCTTTGTTTGTTGAGATTTTGAAGTGGTGGTCTTTCCCCGCTTGGGTTCTTTTTCCACACGGTCACACATTTTGGACTTCTGCCCTTTGACATCTGTGTTGTCCTGATGGGGATGTATGGACCGCAGCAATTTCTCCATCAAACCGGTGCTTGCAGTTGTGTGTCGACCTCGGAAAGTCGAAAAATATCAACACCTGCAGAGACAAAGACCTGCTTTAAGACTTTAATGTTTCTTGATGATTCTTTTATCATATCAATGTACTTTTTTTTTTTCAAAAAATTCTACTGCTTTAAATAAGATAATCATGTCCCTAATCAAAAGAAAATGTTCATAATGCAGAAATGCTTCTTGTAGAAAAAGGAAAAACTCCTCACATTTAGCCACATAACACAATTCATCAAAACAGAAATAACACAAATCAATGAAACAAGTAATACATCCCATTTAAAGATGACTTTACCATTAAATTGTAGAGATGGAAGCCTACTGGAGTCCTGCTTTATTAAAATTACCAGCAACACATTACAAACAGCAAATTTCAGAGAGGAAATAAAGAATTCAAACCAGTTCCAACAGCCACCATCTGGTCAACATCTGTACTCACGTTCTTTCACGGACGGCAGCGTTCACTGAAGCACAAGGACTCTCTCTGCCTGCTGGACCTTCTAATTTAACTGGCAAGTGGATGTGAAATGCCGACACTCACATCAATATATATACTCCAGTGCTGTCCAATGACAGAAGGGCCTGATACTTCGAACTCTATTAGCCTCAACTGTCAACCTCTATATGTGTGAACTTCAATAACTGGTAACGATGTGCGCCTCATGTACTGTGAATCAAATGCGAAGAATGGGCAAAACAAACTGCAATACATAAGTAATACACAAACCACCGCGGATGGCTCTTAATCTCAAGTTCAAAGGATTCTACAAATATGAAATGATCCCACATGATAATGTGCAGATTAGCTTTGAGGCATGAAATACTGTGATTTCACACTGATACATAACCGCCTCTGTGTTTTGGAGCAGAGCTGCCAACGTTGATTTCCAGCATTCATTCCTGATTGGGATCGTCTGTGCTTTTTCTGTGTGCCACATCAGAAATAAAGAAAGCAGAGGGAAAATGTCAGAGGTAAACTCCACTGTTAAGTGAGCCTGTATGACTGGAGGCATGGTTGTTGGAGGGTATCAGATGTCTCCCACGGGCTTCTTGTATCACTCGTGTTTTCAGAATAGTCGCAAAATGCTCTTCGGATTGTCGGAATTCTTCAGAGCTCGTGAACGTGAGAATATACTGTAGTTGTGAAAGGCCCAAACTAGACACAAAACACAATCCTAGATGTTGTCAGTTCGGTGCAGCAATATAACCCGAATTTCAAGACGGTTGACTTGATTCATGTATAAAACAAAATGCACCAATTGGCTTTCCCATAAACCCAGGTTCTATTAACAATTAAATTAACTCATATTACTATTTTATCAAAAAAGACACAAGGTCTCAAAAAGGTTGAGACAGACCAAAAATCTGTAATGATGGTATCAGTGAATATATGTGAAAAGGCCTCAAATTAATTATTTGATATCATAAATCAAAGAATGTCAAGCAGCTCAAAGTAGATTAAAAAATAAATTAAAAAATTACATTTCTCTCCCAAAGGTCCAAAGACTGGTTCCCTCACTTCTCTGATGTTTGTATAGACATTTCAACCATTTCAAGAGACTAACCTTCAACACTTCGTATGGTTTCTAGATTCTACACGGGATGAAGTATGTGTGTTTGTGTGAGGATTACAAGTGTCTCCTATTTTCATTCACGTTCAACACATTGTCCAAACCTCTTTAGAACTGGAGCTTATATTGTTTCCACCCAAGACTGTCGTGACTCTGGCAGAGCAAAACCGTGGAACCAAAGTGTAGCGTCAAAGTGTCAAGTTATTGATCAGGATGTCCCTATTATGTCAGTTCAATGGGCAAGCTAATAACTCAGAGTTACTGAGAGATACATTGAACTCCAATTGAGTGACAAAAGCAATTATGAAGCAGGATCCATGGAGAGGTTTCATTATTAAACCACTCCAGACTTGAGCCATCTGCATATGTCAAGAAATCTATGAAACAATGCAAATCGAAGCTTTGTGGAGTATATAAGTGCCAGATCAACCGTCCCCGCTGTAATATTGCAGCATGTATAATTTCATCACCGCCGGCAGCTACCCATGCATCGATGCAGCCGTGGCTCAGATCCACCGACAATCAATGGCAAAGTCATGCTGCTGTGACTGCTTGGAAAACGCAATGGAAAGTTCGAGGGCTCCCCCTTCGCGTCACACCAGCACATTTTGTGCCGCCGTCGCTCTGACATCGACACTTCAGTTGGTACAAGTGGTTATGCAAGATCATACAGCCCACAATGAATGCAGATTCCACGGCGATCATACAGCACACAGTACATATAATTGCTTTTTTCTTTCACTGCATGTCGTTGAAGTACCCTGGAGTAGAAAGATATGCTACAGTAGGACTCGGAGAAAACCTGAGCACGCGCAGGAAAAACACAAAAACTTTGCACAGACGGATTACAAAGCTGTTCTCACACCTGAGATGCTAAAACTGAAAACCTACATTATAGGGCTTTTATAGTTACAAAATGACGTGTGTGTGTTTGTGTGTGTGTGTATGGAGAGTTGTGTATATCTATTGATCTGAGTTTGATGTGGTATGTAATTCAATTTTTATATCTGAAATTCGATTTGTGAGTGTGTACATTTGTATGTGTCTATCAATACATGCTTTTTATAATATATATGTTTGCTTTGTTTGGATTTTGCTGCTCTTTTATCTTGACAGAGCTTCGTCGATATTTCCATGTTTTGTCGGCCTTGATGCAGCTCTGTGGTTCTGCCCATTGATTTCAAACTTAACATAAATGTGTCTGGTGCTCTGTACGATGCATCTCAGTGGAAGCAGAACAGCAAAATCCACTTGTGAAGTGGGAATAAAGTCTTTTATAGACCCTTCTTGATACATTAGTACATTTTTGATAAGCACATCGGAATCTGTGTACAACCAATTACAGACACACAAATATTAATCTGCACATAAAAATATCAACATGTGTGCACACTTTAAAAAGCAAAAACACAACTCTACACGCAAACTCAGTACTATATAAGCCCTCTACCGTCCAAACATCACCTTCTCATAAATCTACTGAATCGAGGGTCTCTTAACTCTTCATTGTACAAGTGGCCTGATCTGGAAACTTCCACTTTTCTTGTTATTATTTCCAAACAAACCGTGATAAACTGATGAAATGCACAGAATACATGAATGGTTAGGTGTACCAAACATAGGATTTCTTTCACCTGCTAATTTATTTTAGTTTTTTTATAAAAAAAAAATAAAAAAAAGATTGTTTACACTGACTTTTGAAATTGTTGAAATCATTAAAAGAATAAAATACCAACATTAAAATTGTGACGTATATTGATGGATCCTTGTTAATCTTCTATACGAGCTTTATCCAGACTAGAATTGCAGAAGTGGGCATTATGCAATAGGACAGTAATTCTCTGGAGGGATCTGGAGGTAAAACACGGTGGACGCTTTGTTCGAAATCCTATAACTTCATATGGAAAAGCTGTATACGCAACAATGATGTAATAAACGATGATACTGAGTTCACAAAGCTCCTCGGGCCGCCTGACGCCTCCACACTGAGCAGAATCCACCACCAGAGGGAGCAGTTTGCAAAACAATGACACAGGTGGGTGCTGCAGAGACCGCCAGCATGTTGAAGATGCAGGATTCAGATCAGGATCACATCAACCAACAAAACAGGACGTTAGATTTTTGTCTCTCGTGGGTGTAAACCAGCCACAGCAAGGATTAGATACGCCTCTGCTTTAACCTGCCACTGCATCTTTTGTTTCTAGGAACAACACTCAGTCCAAGCAGATCAACCTCAGATTGTGAACAACCACATCCATCCTCTTGAGATATTTGTACAACCCGGGGTTGCAATCCCAGCTTTACCCCTGTACAGTAATCCCAGATTACATCGTGCACAGGTCGCCATTCCATCATGTTTGTGAACAGTGGGAGGACGCTGAAGCAGCCAAGTTCCACCCAGACTCGAACCTGGAACCCGATGGTTATGCGGCCAATAATCCAGACTGTAATCCTGGGTTTTGCAAACCAAAAATTTAATTTACCTGGAGCAACAAAACACATTTAACCTATAAAATAAGGCAAATGCAGCTTCTAAAGTTTCATGTATATAGTAGTTTTGAAACACTTCAGCTGCTTTTGTACCCGATTTTAGAGGGCTCATACTTCTTTTCCAGCATTTTTCTATTTTAGAATAGGAATACTTTTTTAATCCCACAGAGAAATTCCTTTTAGCCTTGCTCCACACAGAATAAATGGATGAAATTAACAAAAACACAGTAAACATAATTAACAGGGAGGAGTTATATAGTCTTATGTCCAGTGAGAGGAAGGACATTTGAGCAATTTTATCTTTTTTTTTCTCAGCAATTTTGCTTCTCTTAAGCTTTTCTTCCCCCCTTTTAAAAACAAATAATTTCAAAAAAATGTCATTTTCATAACTTCAATAAAAAATTTTATTTGGGTATAATCTAGTGAAAGCTTCAGGGCGCCACTACAAAAGGGCCAAAGAGCCACAGGTTGCAGACCCCTGACCTAACCACCACAACGCAACCCTGACAATCCACTCACCTGGGAAACGGCGCACGTTTATAGGTATTCACATGCTTTCTCGTTTTTACAAAGACGTTCCGATTTAAAAGTGTCACTGTTGAACCTTTACTTTGACCGCCTGCTGAAATAGAGAGCGTGCACTTTGTCATTACCACACACATACAGCAGATGTACTGTTTTTCCAAAAGGCAGACAGTGTAGAGAGAACAAGTGGCTACTCGTCCTCTCGCCTCCAGCAGGTTTCTTTTTCCAGAAAACATCTTGAAATGTTGCCGCTTTAGTGCAGCAAGAACATTGAGCTGTAAAGAGGTCGGTACGTCCATTTTGCGAGATCCTATTCAGCTTCTGCATCAATATCCTGCTTCTAGCTGCCAGCTGCTGTGTGAAAACCAAACAGCCAAAGAAGAGGTTTGTTTAATGTATGCCACTAAAATGTGCAATCTGTACTTTTATGATGCATAAAAACTTCTCTTCAGAAATGACTCAGTCATGATAGTGTACACACCAGAATACTGCATGTCAGGAGTATTCTCATTTAATGGACAGTCAAAAATGTACATACAGTATGTATGACGAGTCTAAAAGCAAAGCACTCGATTGTAGAAGTAAAGCAGACAGTCATAAATAGCTGTGTAAGTATGTGTGTGTGTGTGTGGGGGGGGGGGGTTGTTATCCGACACCAAATCTTCTCTGAAGAAGAACCGCGCGGTGCAACTGGAATCAAATCAATAGATTTAGGTTCTCTCTGCAAGGAGCTGATAATGTACGTTCTACATTTCTGCCAGAATGACCTTTCTCAACAGTTCATTCAGTTTTTGGTGAACTTGAGAAAAAAAAAAAAAAAAAAAAGTTTTTAATTACACATATCCACAAATGTAAGCTGGAATTACAAATATAAATACTGCCCCTCTGCACCCAAGCAACTACTGGATCCTGTGGCTCTCAGCCTTGGTCACTTTTAGAGTTTGTACGTTGCTTCACTAATATCACAGGAGAGCTTCTCAATGCTGTGGTTTTTATATTTTAAAGACGTGTGAAGGGTCCTCACATTTTCCAACAGCCCGATTGTGAATGTATGTAACCAAATAGCAGCCTCTTCAACTCGACAGCGCCCTCTGCTGGGCTAACCCGTGTATTGGAGAGTCCCGTTTCGTCTCGGTCTACACAGCTTGTTATGTTGTGTAATAATGCACAGGGAAGAAAAAAAAAAAGAAAAAAAAAGTGATCATCGCTTGTTTTCAGTTCTTCCCCACACGGATGTTGGGGTTGAGAAGAGGATCTAGATTGGGGTCTGAGCCGGCCGAGGCACGTCCGAGTTTAGCCATGATGATTATCAGAGTAAAGAATCCCAAAACTCCCACCAAAAGAAGCATGAAGACCCGCTGCTTCCAGGAGAGAGACGACCGCTTTCCACCCGAGCGGTTCCTGCAGAGTCACAAACAGAGAGGACGAGTCTCAGATCACCTAATGGATCTTTTTAGATAATAAAGCTGTCAAACACCAGTACAACAACCACAACGGTGACAATAATCACATCATCGATGGAAGTCTATTTGTTTGAGCAACAACACAATGCCGACGCACACGATTGGGCACAAAGCATAAAACATTTTTTGTTGTTAGATTACGTTCACGTCAAACCAGAATCCGACTCTCCCAACCCTGAGAAGGGGCTGGCTTTAGCCAACAAAAGTGGCGAAGAGGATTTCAAATTACACATAAAGAAATGACCTCCCATGTTTAGTTGTTTTTTTAAATAGTTCATCGATTTGTGGCAATACTCACTTGAGAATGCGAGCGAACCAGCTCAGCGCAGGCCTCCGCCGGTACTTGTCGTCGTCGAAGTCGATCTGTGTGACGGAGCTGTGGACGACGTCTCGCGTGTCGTAGATCTTCCTTGGTGACGACGCTGCAGAATAACGACGACGTTTCGATGTCATGCGTTTAACATTGGGTGTGTGTGTACTGAACCGTCTGCGCGGGGCGGCTTCGTGTCTCTGTACCTGTGTGTATCGAAATAGAGTCAGAGTTGGCGGCAGTAGTGAAGTTGATGACGGCGTGCTCGGGCTTATTTGGATCTCCATTTTTGTGATTCCCACTGAAGTCTTCCTGTGTGGCGGGTGGGGCGGAGCTGGGTGGGGCGCCGAGGCTGCTGTTGTAGGAGTGGCTGGGGTAAATGTTGCTCTGTTCTTGTGCTGCAGACAAAATGAAAAGTTTAATCGTGTCGCACATTAATGACTTTCACCTGCAATTAAAAATCACTTCAGCTAAACAGAGGATCTGAGCAAATATACGTGTGATGCGACTTTTACCATCGAACGTGGACCAGTCTCTGTAATCGGTCACATCCTGAGCTGTGGTTTCTTCAGGGGCCCCGATGGGTTCCTCGATCTGTCAGTGAAACATCAGATTTTAATGCTGGAGAACATTACATCGGTCATCTCACTGATCTGCATGTGTATGAATGAAACTTTGAATTTATCGAAGCAGGTTCATATGAGGCGCTGGTTTCCGGATGTGAAATAATAAGTGAGTGTCGGGATGTTCTCAGTTATGAGAGGTCACACTGTGCACACGATCCAGAACACCCGACTACCTACACAGCTCATCTTTAGCATTTTAAATCTAAAATGTTTTTACAGTATTCCGTTCGTGGTGAAGAACTGAATCTGGGACGTAACCCTTCTCTATTCAAACCCAACAGATTTCTCCCAAAAAACCAAAACAAACAAACAAAAAAAAAACAACAGCAACTGCAGCCTCTCAGAGCCGACTGCTGTATTGGTGCGGTAGAAGAAGAAGGTGTAATATGCACTACATGTTTTTACATTTTGTATATTTACTTGCTGTTTGCTTTCTTTGCATTATTTTGTGATTTTGTTTAAGTTTATGAAAGTTAGAATTTTATGATTGGTTGAAAAAAAAAAAAAAAAACTCCCACAGGATGCAAACAGCCTGGAGAGGATTTAATAAGCCAAAATGTCTCCCTACTACTTTTCGAGCATGTTGTCACTTTCTTGTTTTTATTTAGTATTTTCGAAGTAAAATTTGGTTGTTAACAGCTGTTGGGATCCACAAACTATAAAAAAAAGCTTAATACAGACTATTTCTAGGCCTGGGATCATCACACCCCTTATAATGTTTTAAGCTTCTTCAATCCTTCTAATTTGTCTTCATTAGTTAATTCTTTGTAAAACAAACATCTTCACTCTACTGATTCTGTCCTTCCTGGGTTTACTGAACAGACAAACTTTTTTAAGTTGGCATGCAGCCGTCTGACTTGTTTGACCTGTTTTGTTTTGGTCCTGAGTAAACCAGAAACAACCAACATCCAAATGCCACCGAAAACTGGCCATGTCAGGTCCGCCGCCTTTAAACTGATGAGCGCTCGTCTCCTGCGTGGAGCGCACCAACTTCTCATAAGTGCCTCATGCAGCCCCACTTCAAACACTGTCCTTACAACAATAAAAAAAAAGGGCAGTCTTACCAGCGGCAGCCCTAAGCCGGCTCTGGCCCAGTTAACGGACGACAGCTGCTCTTTCAGCACATCAGCAACTGGGTTGGCCATGTTGGAAGGAGGGAAGACTGGGCCCTGACAGCTGGGACACTGGTATCCTGCTGGTGCCGTATGGAGCGGCAGCCGAGAGGCCAGGTCGTTAAGACACGACCAGTGAAACACATCTGTGGAAGGAGAAGGGTAAAAAATAAAATAAAAATGCCTTTACATCACAGAAACACTATTTTACATTTCAACTCCATTTACCTCCATGATGCTACGTTCCAGACATTCACACATGCAGAGTCGAGACAATCATCTTACCATAGCAGACCAGCCGGACTGTGTCTTGTGAAGTCAGTGAATTATTGCACAGAGTACAGTTGGGATTGTAATCACTGTCCTGAAGCCATTGCAGATATGACTGCACGATGCACTGGGGGGCAGCAAGCGGAAGCGCAGGATGTTAATGTGATGCTACGAGGTGCAGGCGAACATAAAACACTTGTTCACGGACGACTGACCTTGTTGTGGTTGGAGACGAGACAATGCTCGCACACGTTGACGCGATGCTCGAAGCAGAATAAATTGGTCACCTTTCTCTTCGGACACTTGCAGAGACCCATCGCCGCCTGCACTGTGTTAACGGCAAGACACACAAACGCAGTTCTCCCATGAACACAAACCAAAGTCTTCAGACTGAGAAGCAACGTCTCTATTGTCTTTCATTTAAAGGCAGTCTTGTTGTTTACTGCTGGCAGATGCATCAAACATGTGAAGTGTCTTTATTTGCCAGCAAATAAATAGGACGTTAAGAGCTTTGAGCTGAATCTATTTATCCTGAGGCTAATCTTCCTTTAATGCAGCCTACAGGCAAAGACTGACATAACTTTATCTCTTCTATATTTCCTGACAGCCGGAGATTTCCCCGGAGACACTGGATGTTGACTTATAACCATTTAAGTGCAGCGAGCTTCACAATGTACTTCCTATTGTGAGAAAAATGTACCGGAATGGGTTTGGGAGCAGCAATTTCTATTATATAACCGGGACACACATGTTTATGTATGGTGTGAATTGATGTGATAATCTGTCATGGATGAACAACAAATCAAAGAAATGGACTGAATGTGGTTCTCCTGAAGTAAGAGGTGGATCTGAAGTGTGATGGGGAGCATTATTAGAACATAGTTTGCATCCACTTGGTGAGAAAAGTGTCCCTATAGATCAATGCGACGTGTTTCTGAGTAACCACCGGTCATATTTATACCCGAACGAAAGAGATTGCTTTCAATATAGCGATGCACCTCCACAAGCCCATGGAGGGCTTTGACGTTTGGATAAAACTGTTAAACAGCTCTCTCCAAATCCAAACATCAATTGAGAAAAATTGTTCTGAAAAAAAAGGGGGATTATTTCCTGTCAAAAAAAAAAAAAAATCAAAATGCCAGGTTGCCTTAAAGCTAGACTAGAGGTCAATCTGTGTGTGTGGTTTTAATCCAACAACACAGTTTACATATCCGCTTGGGTATTCCAACATTTACACAAAAGGAGGGAGAAAGAGTTCATCACAATACACTGATATATTAGATTCTGATAATAAGGAATTACAACCTGCAAATCTTCCTGAACTTAGATGCAAACTATTCAGGGAGGAGGTTTTCACCATTTAATATTGCTATTTATACTGTTATACATAAATCCTTCGAATATAATATAAGTGGACAACGCAGTGTAAAAGACTGACTGAAGGAAAATAATTGATTGAAGTTATTGATCTGTTTGTGCTTCTTTTTCTTTTTGGTGTGTCTGAAAGGTTGATTCTTTTAACTTTTAGAATCAACAAACTATTCGGTAGAAGCCAGTTCATTAGTTACACTTGTTGACACACTGACACTTCAGTAGAGACAAAGATCACTGCAGAGCTATTGTACTAGATCATACAGTGTACATAATTAATAGTCAGTCCGAGGATTTCTCGACACATTACTGAAATTACTATGTTGGCATGCTGCAAGAACAGATCTTATAGCGGTTAGGCGATAAAGCTCATCGTTGTGTCGCTATTAGAATCAGGATGGCATGTCATTGTTATTAGAAAACACAATGGTGCGAATTAAAGTGATTATGAGACATGCTTCTCTAGATTTACATACATAGATGTTTAGGTAGCTATACTGTTTGTTCAAGTGATTCCAGGAGATATTATCAGTACCATCAACACCTTTTGAGTATACATTTTAAAGGATCTTGCCTCTCGAGTCAGCTTGTTAACATTCTTGTCTGTTTTTCAAACAAAGAGTCAGTGAGTTTCGACACATCCTGACTTTAACCGGAGCTAACGCATGTTAGCCATTAGCTTAGCTGGAAGTTATCTGTCGTAAGCGGTCTCGCCACCGGAGCCGAAGAGGAAGTCCCCACACTAAACAGCACACGTCAACGTTACCTGTCCCACAGACTTTAATGAATCCCCGCTGGTTTCAGGTAATATCGTGTCATTGAGTCTCCAGAAGCTTCATCAGCTGGATGCTTCCTCTGTTTATGTGCCACGTCTCTTCCGCCTCCGTCACTTCTTCCTTGTTCCTCCCAATGGCGCTCCCAGATAGTCTGCCCCCTGCCGGGCTGGAGAAGGTACTGTGTCATGTTACATTAAAGAACAAATTCATTGGGAAATTCATTTTCACACGTCCATAAAAAAAATTAAATAAAATGAAGATCAGGATTTTCCGGAGTTCATTAAATCAGCACTTGCTAGTTGCCAGCTTACCCAAAAGCAGTGTTGTTGTAGTACTCAAGAGCAGTCTTGGTCAAAGGTCTTGGTCATGGTCTTGACTCAGTCTGTACCTCTTAAAGTCCTGTTCATCTCTTGGTCTTGGGATGTTCTGGTCCTGGGCTTTACTTGTTCTTGGCCTCTTAAAGTCTTGGTCTTGGCATGTTCTGGTCATGGTCTTGGTTTTAACCCAATTCTAGCTCCTTAAAGTCTTGATCTTCTCCTGGTCTTGAGATGTTCTAGTCTTGGCTCAGTCTCGGGTAAGGTGGTCTAGAATACAACACTACCCACAAGGGGACACATGGGGATAAAAAGGAAAAAAATCAAATCAGTTGAATTGTGAATATCATGTGCTCCTTCTTCTGATGAAATTCATAAGTAAAAAACTAAGTACATCTTATTTCATATATTACCTTTTGCAGAAAAGCATTACAAAATAATGCATTAAACAAATTACTTCACAACAATACAAAACAAAACAGAATACAATGTAATACACTGTTAATTAAAAGCTTTTCTGTGTGAACGTGTCTTCAGATTTTAAAAGAGTCAGTGCTATCTGTGTAGCGATGCTTTAATAATTTCTGTCCAGATATGGAATGAAAATAAATGGATGGCTCAGTGGACGGTCGCATAATCAGAGCTGTATGGGTGTAGGAGAGGCAGAGAAGGGCAAGACCATGAAGAGATTTAAGAGCAAAGAAAAACAAAAAAGAACCAGTAAATGAAAAGGCAGTCAGTGGAATGAGACGAAAACAGGTGAAAAGTGCTCATGTTTCAGTTTACCAGTTAAAAGAGGAAGTTCATTTTGCACCAGCTGGAGGCGAGCGACAGCGAACCCACTCGCCCTCACATACAGCACATTGCAGTAATCCACCTTTGTCCGTGTGGTAACAATGATGTGAATTACAGTTTCGAAATGCTGCCTCTCAAAAGCTGGCTTTATTCTGGCCAGCTGCCTCAAACCAAAGAAAAATAAAGTGGATTTCACCACTGACATTATGTGACTCTCTAAGAGAGATCAGGAGGGAGGCCTGAGGATTTGACTGCTCTGAGGTTGTTAAAGAAAACCACAATAAAATATTTTCTGGAATGAATAGCAGACAAGAATAACTGCACATCGCTACGCATCCATATGGCTTCATTGGGATGTTTTGGTAAAGCAGATATTAGAATTGGGGAGAGAAAACAGAAGGGAAACAATGACTGATGCCACCAAAACAGGAACAAGGATGCATATCAAAATGACTTTACCAGATTGTCTTTCTTTAATTTTCTTTAGGTTCTATACACAATATCACTGTAGTGCTGCCAACCTAAAGTCCCTGAAGAGGATTGTCACTCTAAAATAGCTGACAGACACAAATACCGGCGGGTTAGAAAGGCCTCCAGAATAATGGCTCACCCTATCACCCCTTCTGCCGTCTTTTTGCTCTCCTACCATCTGGATGGAGGCTCCTGGGGATTCACACGAGGTCTGCTGGAGCCTCCAAGAGCCCGAGCCATGAGGAGGAAAACCTCCCCCGGGATCCTGCCTCCATCTCGTGAAGTGACAGTCAGCGCAGCTGGATCGACTGATCCCATCAAACCACCGACTCGTCACGCCGGACGACACGTAACCTTGATCCGTGTACCTCTTTGTGTTTTGTAACATCTGAGAGTATCTGATCGCTCTGAGCCACACATCAGGTCCACGAACAGAGAATCGGAAACATCTGGATCAAACCTGTGTGACGTGGTGGTGTAGTGATTATCTCCTCCTGAGGCGCGATACTCTGGGGTTTAATATGAGGAGTTTGCAAGTTCTGCCTGGGCATGGATGAGTTTTCAGATAGATAATATAAGATAAGAGAAGAATAAGAGAAGAAGTTATTTTCATATATACTACTCGTAAAATTTGTTCTATTTCATTTAATTGCATTGTCAGGAGACATTTGATTCAATTAACCTTGATAGAACAAATAGATTCAAAGCATATTTTCCAGACAATAAAGTATATTAGAATCCCACTATAGCACTAAAAATGTAGCGATACAGCAGCAGGGACCTTCTCTTTTAAAGTGATAAATTGGATACTACAAAAATGTTAGTCAAGCATTTTGAATATTACTTGAAATTGTGGGTGTGATCAGTAAAGAGTAGAACATATTAATATATGACGAAGTGCAAGATGAATCATTGTCCTTTTTGTTCGGGAAGTGAGCAGGAGGGAACTTTAATAGATCAACCTGAAAATGATGTGGAAAAGGGTAAAACAGCTTGTTGTGTACGTTCACAGAAGCCATAAGTGTGTGTGACATTCTATAATTGAATACAGTCTAATAGTGGCTACTTTACTCCCACATCTGGTAACTACAAGGTAGGAATTCTCCATCATGTCTCATTTTCTCTACTAATTATTATAATGGATGCTGCTTTTAATCACTCAGTATTTAGTGTTGTTTGTGTCATTACACAAAAAGCCATACATTCTTCCAAAACCAATTTCATAACAACAGACATCCGTATCCTTAAATTGCTCCATCACTGAAATGAAAAAATAATTAGAAAATTGATTGGAATTTAATTTGACACTAAAATGCTTCTTGCTTTCTGAAGACACGCTGATCCCCCCCTGCACCCCTTTTTGTTTTTTTGGTTTTTTTTTTGCAAAGCATTGATATTTTTTGCTTTGACAATATAGCCCTGAGGCACATCTTCCAAAGAATGCTTTCTTCAATCAATCATAAATCAGCTCCGTCCCCGCAGATAAAGATATTAACCTTTCTTCAGCCAGCCAGCCCACAAAATGTTACATTATTGATCCTCTTGGTGCACGAGGATCTTTTAAGGAGATTGTCAATGACTCTGTGGGTCCGCCATCAAGCTCGCCAATGACTGCAGTGACTTCATTAAAAGTCAAGTTGGTTTATTTGCAAATGAAGCGAACGGCAGAGAAAAACAGACGTCGGGATCACTGGGACGGTTTGAGTGCAGCCAAAATGATGCGTCTTCTCGCGATCTGACGCCGCGGCGTCAAACGAGCAACGTCCTGCCTAACGTGGCGAAAAAGGAAAAAAAAATGAAAATGGGAGGAAAGAGATGAGACTGCATGACTTGACCATTCCTGACAGACACGGCAATAATTCAGAGCTGTTGCTTTAAAAAGTTGCCCGGGACCTCACGTCTCGCACGTCGGCGGCCATGATGGCTCTAAATTGAGGCCTGACGGGCACTTTTGCATGCGCGGCGGTGACATCGACGCGTGAGCCGCGCGGCCCGCTCATGCATAGTAATGACTTTCTGTCTTTACTGTATGCATGTGTGTGCTTGTGTGTCTAAATGGCCATGGATGTGTCTGAGAATGGGGCTACAAATTGTTTCCTTCACGGTTCACTGCACACGTGAATTGCCTGCAGAGGGAAGCGTTGAGAGGGAAATGGGAAAATGAAAAATCAAAAGAACAAACGCAGTCTTGAGGAGTGCAAAAGGGGGAGACAGTGATGTGCCGTACATCCACGGGGTTTATCACTCCTTATGCAATAAGAAATTTTTTTATAAAAAGTTACTTAATGTATGGGAAATAATACAAGAAATCTCATTTATATATCACACGAGTTGCCCTAATTGTTTCATTAAAGTTAAACGACTTAAATACAATCCACTTCAGTGACCATCTTTTTGGGAACGGCATTGATTAAACTATGTTTGCAAATGTGAGGAATCATCTTGTCCCCGGAGACAAACGGCTTCATTCCGTCCAAGAAAAATATGAAAATGAGACTAAATTGCTTTGTGCAAATGAGGACTTGTGGCGTCCTCGGTGATGACCGGAGACGAGTATAAATCACTGACAAGGGCCAAGGGCGCTCGGAGAGGGCATCGGAAAAAGAGCGGGGCTATCAGACGGAAGGGAAATTTAAAGACAAATGACAGAGGCGCTGGAGGACAAATCAGCCCCGGAGCTGATGCAGCTGGGTCCTGAAACAACCACAGCGAGGTTAGCCGGGTGACAGTGATTGATTGAGTCTGGCAATTATTGATCAGCTATCAGCTCCATCTGAGAGGGGAAGCGTTAAGATTCAGGCCCGGCCCGTTCAATGGATCGCCTCCAACCGTGCCTGACGGAAGGAGGCGGTGCTGCATTCACACTTTTGTGGATCATGTTGCATTTAATTCAAGTGGAGTTTGCGCGAGGGTTTCGCATCCGTCACACGGCGGAGGAAAATTCCCTGCGGAGATCTCGTCACGCGGCCTGTGAAGTCGAGAAGTTCCACTGATCATGTAACCGCCCTCTCAACCAACATCTTGTCCCTTTGTTGTCAAAACACACGTATTTTTTTTTTTATTTCTCTGTGTTTCTAGATGTGTGAATCAGATGACGTCGACACAACAGTGAGTTCAATACTGATGTGTTGCTTGGATTCAGAATATTTTACCAGCAATAAGTCCAAAGAGAAAAATGAAGACATGATTACTCTTCCGATGCAAATCACATTTGAGCGTTGGTGTGGGAGTGGGTGGGTGACCGGGTCGGGGCATGGCGGGCGTTTATTGGTGATTACATCAATAGTTGAGAGATGATGTCTCATGCTCGCTGGAAATCCTTTCATCATGTAGATGAATCTAATGTTGCAAATTAGTCTCAGATGCCCAGAACCACTAGTCGAGCCGCGGACTTTCTCCGTCTCCGATTACACAACATCACAAGTAAAAATGCAGCGATTTTTGCCATTTCGATTGAGAAAAATTTCACGATCACTCGGTAACGTTTTAAAAACGATGTCCATTTATGGCGGAAATGCTGAAAAACAATGTGATTAGCATGTCGGGCCACTAATGGGTGCTGTTAGGTTTTTTTTTTGTAATGAAACCACACACAGAACCATAAACACTAGAAATGGAAAATACACAAACATTCGCATGGACTGACAATGAAGCTGGATCGCTATTGTGAGTGACTGTCAACTATAAAACTACCAGGAAAATATGAACTGGGAGTCAGAATCAGAAAAGACCAGAAAAGAATGTGTTGTATTTGGCGCTAGATACATAAAGTTAAATTGAATTGAATAGTTTGATTGTCATGATAAATTTTCCCTTGATTTCTCCTCTTTAAATTCTTTAAATACAGACATAAATATACAAATATAAGCAGAAAGATATTTACTGTAATATAAATCCATACTGTAATAGTAAAAAAAAAAAAAGGTAGAAGCATAAGAATCATAAAATAGGTAGCGTGTTGTGAGTCGTGCCACTCTGGAGGACGGCATTGTTGTTTTTGTCCATCTACTGTTGGATGTGCAGGAAAACTATTTATTATTTATTAAGTGTTCATGCGCAGTCGCAGCGTTTCAGAAAAGTTTTGTTTCCCCGCGTCCACAGAGATCAAGTGTTTTCAAAAACGTCCACCTTGGGAGCCGTTTTTAAAAAGTTACGCTTTCAGTGCACTTGAAAAAGTTATTGTGTAAATGGGGGTATTATTAGCGATTACATTGAAAGTCAACATATCACAGGCTTCGTCTGCACAGCTTCGTCCAACTTTGTGTTTCACGGCGCTGCAGCCAATCACAGTTGAGTATGGCCGAAGGCGGGTCACAGCCTGGACAGTCGATCACAGGTCAAACACAGAGCCACACACGCTCACATTCACGGCTACGGGCAATTTAGAACAGTTTATCTGGTGCGCCGCTCCAGACTAGACTACACGCCACAAAAAGGCCCCTGAAGCCCAGGATCGAACTGGGGATCGTCTCACTGTGATGCCAAATTCTCCAATACAATCGGCCTACAGTCACACTGTGAGGGCTCTAAAAATATAAAAAAAAAAAGATTGAATATTAGTTTTTAAAAGTAAAAAAAAAAAAAAAAGGAAAGTTCTTTCATTTGTTTTGCATCTGTGCACAAAGCTGAAGATGTGATCAATTATTGCAAATATAGACGAGTGGTGGCAAGCAGCCCACTGTCACCCCCACTCTTGTGTCTTCTTTGTGGCCGGCAAAATACAATATATTCCAAACATGGTTATTCAATTGACAACAGTTGAAACCAACATAAATCGTAATAATTCCTGTGAGTAAAGGCATTTCGAGTGGAAATGATCAAATACATACATTTGGTTTGTATTCATTTGAGTTTAATTACTTGCGCTTACTTATCACACACCATTAAATAATCCAGTATGGCTTTTCCCTCCCTCACAGAGGAGGATAATATCTCTGATGTACGGTCGATATTGTAACGATGTGCAGTTTTACTTGGGTTTTCGTACTGATTCATACTGAGGAAAGCTTTTTGGCCTTTCCATTGACGCATGTGAGAGTGGCAGAAAACTGTTTAATGGAATAAAGCTCAATATTACTGCAGACTATGATGAAAATAAATTTAATACAGTAAACAAAAACTTTCCAAACCATCTCAAGCAAAAGCGAACTTCACAAGTTTTGTAAAAGTAGTTTTTGATCGCATTATATCTCTATCTGTATCTAACGCCCGAGCCCATCAGTAGGTGTAATCACTTCAGTTTTGGATTAAAACTGATGAGATTATTGAGTGTGCAGTCGTGAAAATCAGCCGAATGTATTCCGCAGCCGTGAAATGCACGCTTTGGTGTTTTTTTTGACCAGGTAAAAACAATTAGACGTCAAAAGCATAATAAATACTGGGATGACAGTTAAATGTGCTTTATTTGTGTTTCTCAGCACCAATCAAGCAGATCCCAGAGGAACACCCCTGTTTACCCCATTTCAGAGCCGAGCGGCGTGTTTCTCTGAATTTGACATGTTTGTTTGTTTTGTTTTTTTTGTTCTTGTCACACTTTTTTTTTTTTTTTTCCCCCTCCACGCATGATAACTGAAAATGAAGGGAAATGAAATCCACGGTCACATAAGCACATCATCTGATTCCCAACGTAATTACACTCTGGATACTGTTACTTTATCAGGACGGTGGCTCAGAAGCAAATCCATCAGGCCTCGCTCTGGATGAAATTGGACTGACTGATTGATTTATGTATGTCAAGTGAAGGGCAAAGAGACGGACACAAAAGAAACCACCGAGTGTGAGAGCGGGTCAGGGGAGGGGAGCCGCAGATATATGGATGAAGCGTGGCCCCCTGATGGGGGACGGAGAGTATTGGATCAGACAGAGACAAATGGAGTGTGAGAGACGGAGAGAAAGGAATTCAGACATATGCCTGCTGACCTCAACTCCCCCCCCCCCCGACAAATCAATACAGGGAAATGTGCATGTTTGTGTGATCATGTGTGTGTGTGTTTGTGTGAGATGTTTGGAGGGAGGGAGGTTCTACCGGTGCCGCTCCTAATAAACGTCACAACGGCAGTGACATTACCTCGGGCCTGCCCGACTCCTCCCCAACCTCTGCACATGCCTCGATTCAATTCTGGGCCCTGTAATCTTGTAAAAGTCTGAGAGGTCTGGAGCACTTAGGCTGTCCTCGTCACTGAGCCGGGCGAGGAAAGTGGCGGACAAAGCAAGAAACATTACTGCTGCACAACACAGGCAGATCTCTATGATTATTTATGTGGGGGCAAAGGGCGGTATAGGAGGTAAACTTAAGGGGCACTTCGAAGTAATAAAAATTTATATTGAGACTCCAAAAAGCTCAGAAGGAAATGGAAAGAGGTTGTGTCTCTGTGATTGGGGTGAAACTGGGACCATTTAAATGTTAATGTAGAAATTGACTGGTTGCAGTTTTGGTAACGGATGGTTATAGACATCATGTGTAGAAGACGTTTTACATTTGAAATACTTGTATATATAGTTTATAGTATTTTTGAGGACGACTGACATAAACTGAACTGAACAAGCAAGTTGGTAAAGACTTTCTGGTTGTTGATATAGTGGATTTATTTCATCTTGATGGTGAATCAAGCCTTTCTTTTTTTTTTTATTAACTTTATCCGGTTGGACATATTCTGTTTATTGTACTATTGTCTTCAATATTTATTCTTTCATTACCTATATTGAGATATTCAACAGAACACTGAGCAGTTTTCTTGGTGCAAAATAAGAACAAAACTATTCTAACATTGATAATTTCCACATTGACAGAAATATTCTCCAAAAAAAACCCCAAAAAACAACGTAATAGATCCAGTCCTACAGGTTGACATTAGCTTCAGATATTATTCTTTATTACAATCATGGGTGGGTGTCCCTCGTGTGACCCCACTGAAGCACCGCCCCTGCTGCATAAATAATTCAGCTTTAAATCCAACTGAAATTGTGTGACATTAACTCTGCCTTTCTCATTTCTTCATGCAGTTTAACAGACAGTGACGCATTTACATGCAGAAAAAATAGATAATTACAAGCAAAGAATTAGAATGAATGGTTGATTATTGGTTGCTTTTTGTGTGACTGCCAGATTCTCTCCCACACACACACACACACACACACACACACACACACACACACACACACACACACACACACACACACACACACACACACACACACACACACACACACACACACACACACACACACACACACACACACACACACACACACACACAGAAAAGACACCAGCCGTTTTCCAAGGAATCATTTCTTTGACAAATGTCTGCTGCATACAGTATATTGCTTTGAGCAGCTCATCTTTCCCCACGGCACAGAAATCCACAAAGTTTCTTTTAATCAGCAAAAGTGTGATATACTCCAGGGAGGACTCACACTCACACACGTACACACCGAAATCAGCATTACTATTGGTTCCTCGTGTCATTTAGGATAGAAAACGAGAAATAATACACATCTTCAGCCAATTAGAAGAAGCCACGGCGCTGCATAATTCAAATCCACAGTGCAGAACAAGCAGATCACCCCAATACAGTCAATCATCCCGACTTCCTCAACTGACAGAATGAGAGTGAAAAGACTCAAGCTGGAAATAAAAAAAAGAAGAAGAAGAAGAGAGAAACCTGTCTGTGTGGGAGCACATCAGGAAACATTACAATAACAGCCAGGATCAGACCCGGTGGTGCCCGATGTTTACGGAGGAGACAGAGTGCGCGCGGTCACAGATTAAGTGTCCCGGCTGAAAGGGAGTGGAGGTGTGCAGAGGACGGCGGCGTAACCCTCCCTACCTCGGCTCTCAACTGTTATTGGTTCTCTGGATAGCCTGTAATCACCATTAAATCTCAGAGGGCCCGGCTTTATGAGACAGTAAATTAAATTGGCACTCCTCGGCGTGAGATCCTGGTGAGTATTAGATAAAGCTTCAGGATGTCATGATGGACAAAGAAATTGCTGAGACCTTGAGTAGAGTGTCACCGAGTGGGATGTCCCCTCCACTTGTGATTAACTGCTAACAGAGTAGATCATAAATAAAACACAATCCCAACAGCTGGGTGAGACACTTTGGTGGGGTGCAGAATATCATTAGCTAATCTCCGACTGTCGTCATCCAGTCATCGAGGTTATCAAAACAAGACCCCTGTGCAGAGCGCTGCCAAGTACAATACAAGGATCTTTGCTAATTTCACACTAATGCTGTCCAGCAGCCACATTTAGAAAATGTTAAAGCACACTTTGCTTTTAAATTAAAGGAAATATGAGAGGACTCCCGGCTATGATTTTACAATCTGAGCATTTGATCTAAAGCACCCGGACCGAATGTGTCTGAATTCCGTCTGCGCTGTTTAAGTGCAGATAATGTGAGTGAGTTTGGCACGTGATTTAAATGGCTTGTACTCGGTCACTTAATTTATTAAATTGCAAGTCTGTTGTGTTTTTTCTTCTTTCCCCAACATAAAACAAAAACCAGAGTTTCATCTCGTGTGTCCTTTCAACTGCAGATGCAATTCACCTTGTATTTCTCCCATACATGCAACATCATCCATAACACTGTCACATTTCCACCAGCACTTCAATAGAACAGCTGAGAATTAATCTGATCTGCTAATAAAAATAACTCATGATGCACCGATACCGATATCAGTATTAGATGTTAGGTTGCTTTTTTTCTTTTTCCTTTCTTCTTCTTTCTTTCTTTTCTTTTCTTTTTTTAAATTTTGCTTTTGTTTTGAGCGGTGGGAATGGTACGGACTGGCTGGAACCTGCAGATGGCGGTAGTGCAACTTTACGTATGCAAACTGCCTTTGAACCCAAGCGAAGAAGAAGAAGAAGAAGAAGAAGAAGAAGAAGAAGAAGAAGAAGAAGAAGAAGAAGAAGAAGAAGAAGAAGAAGAAGAAGCTGCTGATAAGAGAGAGGGGGAAACAGTCATCAGGGACAATGAGAGTGGCGGCAAATAATGTAGAAAGATAGAACCAGCAGATGGCGGTAATGCAACTTTATGGATGCAAACTGCCATTAAACCCAGAAGAAGAAGAAGAAGAAGACAATAGTTGTAAATAGTAGATTTTTTCGTAACACAAAAACTACAGAAGTGCAGAGCACGATCTCTGAACATGTGCACAGCAATACACACAAACACATGCTGAACCGCCCAACAAACTATGTAATACCATAGAAGTTGGGTTGAATGTGTGTCTTTAACTTTTCTGTTCTTGGTTGTTTTTCACTTTGGAGAGTTTTGTTATTTTTTCTTCACAAATTTTCAGTTCATTTCAAACATGGCAATGAGGACCTCAGTCTCTATGCTTCACTGCAGGAGTGTGCTTACTTGCAACTAAAGGAAATAGAAAACACAGCCTTCACTTTATTCTAAAATAAATCTAAAATTCACCCCATCAGAAAAACATTTTTTAAATGATTTAAAAGAACCCTGAAAGAGTCACGATGCTACAAACCTTTGCTGGATGATCCTGGTAAATCTCTGCATAAGATAATATAACTAGTATGTTAATGTTGATCGTGCGTGATCAGTCCGTACCTGTCAGAAACAGTTTCATGTTTCAGGTGTGAGACGGAGCCCAGTATTGATTTGAGGTCTGTAAAAGTAACAGGATACAGACGAGCTTACCGTATAGTAAGTTTGATCACCATAGTCGCCGTTCAGCACTTCGAACCAGTTTTAATTTAGATTTCATGAAAGGCAGAATAGAAGTTGGTAAATTAACCCGCCGTCAATGTTCCAAACACAAAGCAAACAGATTTATCTCTGACGAAGATTATCTATCATTTATGTGTTATTTCGTCTAGAAGCTTCTATTTTCCAATCACATAAACTAATCAATAGATGTTGTCTAATGCCATTTGAAATCATCTCTGTTATATCATGAGTCATCTCTGCTGTCCGCTGAGACAGACAGATGGTCACCGCCCTTTTTTTTTTTTTTCTTCCTTCTTCATTTTTCAAAACGGAGGCAGAATTAGTCAGCGACGTGTTATTAGGCTGCAGCTCAAGGTGTCTACTGACTCACTCTCTGGAAACCCGGCGAGTTTGACCTGCTAATAGCGTCCCAAGCTGCCGCTGGCCGTCTCACCGTTTGAGGCCATTTGAGCTGCTTCCTCCCCACAACTGTTGGCTTCGAGCGAAGGAGAAGAAGAAGACTGTTGTTACACTGAAAGATTTGTTAGGTTTCATCCTTTATGGGACAGGAGGAGAACGCAGGATGTTGGTTTGATATAAGACCCGGCAGCTGGTTTGTGAGTTAGAGAGCCATCTGTGACTCACCGACTCCCAGTGGCTCTGACAGGCCCAATTTAACGGAACTCAAATTGCACCTGACCGTTCACTGCGAATAACAAACACAAGACACGGACAACCTTGTTCCCTTTATTCAGAAATAGTGCGTCAGTAAAACCTTCGGCAGGGCTGATGAAAAGCATAACAGATGAGAGCAGAACCGAAGGAGACTGTGTTCAGGTGATGACACTGATTTGATGGGTGTAATGGATATGTTCAGTCAGGGTGGAAGGAGATAACCCATTAAAGTAACGCGTCAGTATTACTTGCCGTCGAGGTGTCTGATCAGAGTGGCTTTCTCCACAATACCCGAGTATCGCTCCAATCACAAATGATTAAAAGTTAACGCTTCACCAGATCTGTCAGGGATGGGAAATAACTCGCAGTCACTGGGAATTTGTCACAAATATTTTTCCCTGACTCACGGCGTGGTATCCGTTCATCTCCAGGGAGATGTTGAAAAACAAAAAACAGGCCAAAGACAGACCTACCTGACAGTCAGTGAGTCAGACTGGATTTTTACAGGCCTGAGAGATGCTTCCTTCAGGAACAGATCTAAAAAAAAAAAACCAACAAGAAGTGAAAAACTCAAAAGCATCTTGAAGCTATTGTTCTTTTTTTTTGTTGCTGGCTGACAAACACCTACTGCCAACATATTTCAGCGCCCACTTCTTTCATTGTTTCTTTAGTGTTGACTCGGTTTGATTACTCAGCATAAACGAGTCGGTCTAACGAGAATGGAGTGCCGGCGTATGAAAATGTGGCACGATTTGACTCCCACTGAAAAGATGTATGAGAGGACACATATGTGGATTGGAGTGCGTAATGGGGAGAAGGATGGGTTATGGAGGACGGAATGGTGTTCAGAGCGGCGCTGACGTGGAAATGTTTGTCATTGGAAAGGCAGCTGGGAAGCGCTAAGCGTGGGAATCAGTAGTTCTGGTGCACGTGGGAGGCTGCTGCGACTATTTTATATCAGGAGGAAATTCTATATGAGGGCAAAAACCATAGCAAACAATGCAAACGATGTGGGAATGTTTATTACAAAGTGTTAAAAAAAAAAAAGAAAAGGAAATGTCAAGTTGTTTTTTGCATAAACAGAGTGAACACTTACCATATTCATCATTGTATGCGAGCCATGCATACAGCGGACCGTACCCTTGTGTATTTCAGCGTATCTGGTAGTAGGAGGAGGCAAATCTGGAGTAAATGGAGTGAATTTCACTGGAACAATGAAGAAATAACATTATTTTCTGTGTTTCTTAACTTCACCAGTGACTTTATGATACAGTTCAAGTTATGTGCAGGTAATGTGAAGTGCACTGGCGTAGAAATATGGAAAACGAGAGAGGACGATTTGTGGCGTTCAGTTATCCCCCACTGTTAAACGGGTTTGACCGACAGAGACAAAGGGTCTTCTGCTTACTTCACCCATAGTGAGCCACCAGTCCTCCACTCGGACACCAGTACGAAGCACAGCCAGAACTTGAACTAGCCGAGTGCTAATAAACATGCCACATTTCCTTTTACGAGAACATTGTAACTTCATACAAACAAGCAACACTATGAGTCACTGGAAAGGTTTTTAAAAACCTCCCAACGCTGAAACCAACATATCACATTGCATGAAGCTGTCCTGAGTTTAAACTTGGCCCTCTGACCTCAGGAGAGTGTTTTTTGTTCAAGGCACTTTAAACACAAAACTGTTGTGTAAACGAGGCCGAAGGCCGCAGCAAGTAGAGGAGCTGCTGTTTGATGGCAATTTTGTTTGTTTACTCTCCGTTTCTGTCCTTTCCTTTCATATCCTTTAACCCAAACCTGAACGATAGAAAGTTTCCACCACCGAGCCTGGTTCTGCCCTCAGCAGATCATTGTTCCCTTCCCAAGTCACCGATACTTGCTCAAGTGCAATAGTTGGGTTGTCCTCTTGAGATGACTACGTTGTTATCGGCACTATATAAATAAAACTGAATTAAATGATCCAAGTTTGGGTCGAAGAGGTTAGCTTCTATCACATTAGGCAGAAGGCACCACCACCACCACCACCTCCACCACCACCTCGAGAAAACTCCTTCCTCTGTTATCGCTGGGTATGTAGATGTATCCCTCTTTGGAGATTAAGTCCACAGACCATTTAGTCGCAATTCTGACATGACTTGCAGACTGACAGCCTAAACGATTGACTGTGAAAATAAAAACCGTTTGAAGACGACTATTGGACAAACTGAAACACCGAGCAGAGTCTTTATACATGCTGGATTTAATCAGCAGTGAATTTCAAGTGTCAATTTGAAAATGATTACAGCGTTTCAGCCTGTTAACCATCCGATATAAAGTTTTCCATTCGGCGCCTGACATTTAATCACACGGTGCAGCAGCGAGCCATCCTTTCTATAAAATATTTGTTTATCGCGCCGTGTCAGAAGAGTTCAGCGAAAGGAGCATGTGATCATTAGAGGCAGTGATTTACACAAACACACAGGAAATCAAATAAAAAAATATAATAAAATGAGACTTTCGAAATCTTGTTTGACAACCTGGAATTACAATTATAATCAGCTCGGTGTGACGTGTGGCAGTGGAGATGAGAAGATGAAGAGTTCTTATTGAAACCTTGACAGAATATCAAGGAGCAGTTTCCTGCTTCATTTGTACTATGTACTGTATGTTTTCTTTTTTTTTTCCGGCTCAGCCAGGCACACACATATATGGCAAAAGCACATCTACCCGTCTAAGTCTGATACTGCAGCAGAATCAGGGAATTCTTTTTTCGAATTTAGCACGAACATCTTCAAGCGTCCGAGTAGAATAAATTTACCAGCAAGCATGTGATCTTCCTCTTAATGATAGTCGTTTTATTTAGTCCCTCCTGTAGAATGTATTCACTGTCTGAGTCCATTCAGAATGAGTGTGTCAGGGATATCCTCCTGATCTAATTGTAAAACAGCCAGGCTAAATTGGTTTATAAAATGTAATTTTATTCCAGTCTGGAGCAGCACCTCGGCAATTTGAACCACATCACTGTGATTACAACCACTTCAGAATAAATAGCACACTTCAAACAGATGCTGGGCCACCTACTGTAGATTTGTACCACCACAAATGTATCTTTGATAATGCTAGGCATAAAACCACTCATAGAGAATAATCACACACCTACACACGAATAACACAAGGCTGACTTCTCTCTCTCTCTCTCTGCATTTACTAATTAAAACTAAATATAAGCTTAATCGTTTCAAATCAAGACCACAATACAGTTAAAACTGCGGGGATTTCTGGGAATCTTAAGCACACAGACCTCAGACCAGACAAGAATAACAAGAGTGGGCTGGTATAGTGATACAGTAGAACCACTGCGCAGTAATAAAATGTCTGCAGGAAAGAGATCATGGCTGATAAAAAAAAAAAAAGGGGGGGGGGGGTGTTAGAGGGTTATCACTTAAAGAAAATAAAGACAAGAATTAGAGCGAAAACAATTCTTAGAGACCTTTGAAGCTGAATGCGGGAGTGTTTGTAGGTCACTTCCATTTGGAAAGCTGTTGCAGCCAAACCTGATAAACTGGCACATAACGTGCAGTGATTAGAGCTCAGCTGACACCCAGACAGGTTCAAGAGGATATTACAGCACCAAGGTCCTCTTCATTCCACAGTCACACCGGTGAGCTCCAACTAATACGCTGAGCTCCATCCCTCAGGAGCAGGGATTATGTCGGGCTCCCAATATACAGTTGTCTGTTTGTTTTCCGACACCGAGGCCGCCGGTGTGCGGTTGGTGCACAGAGCTTACCTCTGCCTGGATTTGTTGTTTTTTTTCCTTTTCCTGCACCTTGTATGCGCAGGTTTTCACACCACATCCCGGAATGTTTTCTCTCTTCATACTGCAGGTCACTCCGAGTCCTTAGATGGCAGTGTGTGATTAAGTAAACAGAATAAAGACCATTTTTCTAACCGAAGACTCATACCTGGCTTTAGTAGGTTGCAGGCCCCGCAGAAATCTACACTTTGAGTTTGTCTAACATCTAAACATTGTGTCCTCGGTTCACTCTCGTCTTTCCAGTAGATTTTAGAGGCTCAGACATAGCCTCCTTTTGAAAATCCACTCAGTATTACATTACGCCTCTCCAAGACGATCAGACTGCCAGCTTATTGATCCTTAACAGTCAAAATCTTGGAAAAACATTATTAAACCGTCTATGTTACAAAGCAAGCAAACCCATCTGCTCTGAGACTCTTGATTGTGTCACAATGCCAACATCTCCACCATCTTCGTCTCTGCAATTTCCCTCCTTTGGTCTCATTTCTAAGATTGCCTTTCTCATATTTCATTCCCATTGCCTTTTTACCTGCCGTGCATTGAGGTTTACAGTGGACAGTCTTAAATCCTGGAGGCAGGAGACAAAAAATGGGTTCCTGCACAACCTTCTGGTCACAGTTGTTTTAATTTGTGTTGGGGCTGACCCTGACAGGAGGATGCTGTTTCATTTCACCAAAAGGTGGAAAAAGGAGGCGGAGAAACATACTGTAAGTAATGTTGGCAGTAAAACCGTCCTGGGTGAACATGAGGGTAGACAAGGGTCATCTTCTTCAGGCAAAAGCTGAAATGGACAAAGAATAATTGTTCTGAGGACAGTAGCACTTATTTTAAGCCTTAAAACTGAAATATCTTCATTTCAAAATGGTCACGCGTTCAGCCATTTCAAAGCTCAATTGAATAACTGTTTTTGTGTTTTACTAAGCTCAAGTGAATCTTTTGGGTGGAAAAAGTTTATTGTCTCCACTTGTGGAGGTTGCATGCTACTTTTTGAAAATGGCTCCCAAGGTGGAACTTTAAAAAAAAAAAAACACTCCCGTCTCTGTGTGAATGGCAGAAAACAACTTTTTTTAAAAGGCTGCTCTGCTCATATGCACCACGGCTGTAATAAATAGTTGTTCGGCGCATGCTCAGTAGATGGACAATAACAGAAATGTTTGCCTTCAGAGTGTCCTGACTCCCAGTCCATTTTCTCCTGGGATGTTTTTTTTTTCTCGCGTCGTTCTTAAAAAGTTTCCCGTCCACAAGGGAAACATCTGCGGCCACGCGACACAATGAAACCTACTCAAAATGATGTAGTACATATGACAGGCCAATAGGTGATGTTGTAACGCTGCCATAGAAATACACCAAAAATGGAGGAGGAGACAGGGACCATGCAAAAACGGAGAAATTGACAAATCCAATATATCACCTTATTAAACCAAATATAGGCTAATAAAACCAAGCCCCGTTTGAATTATGGGCCAAAAATGAAGCGTTTACAGGAAACTGCATTGCCATGTGGACAGGGTCTTATAGTTGGGTTACATATAATAACAGTCCAGCTTTTTTTTCTGTCCATATCAATGTCCGTGTACTCTAGTACAGCCACTAGGGGCCCGATATGAAAGCGTCATCAATTTCAGCGTTTCTGCCGTTCCCATTTTAAGGGACATCGCTTTCAAAAAGACAAACTTTTCTGAGGTGAAAACATAAAATGATGCATTTTCACTGGGAATGTCATGCAAACTGGGCCTTAGAGGGTCATGTCATTCAAAATCATTCAAAATCATAAAAATGTTGTTCTTCCTCTTCCACTTGGTGCTCAGAATAAGTCTACTTTAAACCTGAGCAACATGACAGAGGTTGACACAGACGGGGCATACAACAAAACTTCTACTTCAACTATACCTGGTGACAAGTTCAAGAGGCGAAGACACGTTGAGTTTGATGTCCAGCTCCATCTTGGGTCTTCGCGGAGAATCTGAAAGCTGCAGTGTGATTAAACTTTACATATTTCATAACCAATATCACCCTTTAAATTAATTAACAAGCCGCGGGTTGACTCACAGCACCGGCGTGTCGAGGAGAGGCTAATCCAATCATCTTCTGTCGCTCTGCATGGACGACTCGGCTGCCTTTTAAAACTGTTCACGACGCTCTGCAACAGCAGTCACATTGTTCATCTGTGGCGAGACTCATTAAAACGCTCACAGACCCACCAAACTCCCATGGGCATAAACATAAAAAAAAATAAAAATAAACTAGCAGCACACTGCTGTTTGGCAGCAATCAAAAGTGCGGCAGCGAGAAATTCAAGTTCTGTTGGGGGGAAAAAAATGAAACAAAACAAAATATAGGCAGTCAAGAAACAAAAGGTGTGTGTCTGTCGTTTGAGCTCCAATATTCTGTACCTTTGGTTCACAGTTGCCTTTATTAGCGGCACCTTTTCAGCCCAACAGCGTTTGATCTCACTATTCAGACCACAGACAGTAACGATGAGCCTCCTTTTGACACCGCCACACGCAGCATGACTGTGGGTACACAAAGGCTGCCAATGGCGTCTCCATTTCCCCTCAATCAATGTTTGCTGTTTACAAGCAAACGACTTGAATCCACGGCGTTGTTTCCGTGTCGACAGCTTGCCATAATGGAGCTGACAAATGGTTTGCTTTTTGTCACGCACAGCAGCAGACGATAAAGTGGGACAGCCACACTTTCAACACGCATTATTGGCTGGAAGTAATATTTCTGACAAGTTTTTATTTAAATCACAGTTCACAGCAAGGAATCTGAATTCACATGTTGAACAGCTGTTAGTGTTTGCTCACCTCTCTGGAGGTTTCTCTCGTGACACTAAAGTGGTGTTGAATTGGACCCACATGATGTGCTGATGCGTCGCGACATGACTGAAGGCAGGCAGAACATTTAATGGAGAAGTGTGGCCAAACTGTCTTCTTTTTTAATAACTGGTAATGTCTGGGTGAAGCAAAAATAAATCTCAAAGAGTGTGACGCACCATAGATAATTGGGTCAACACTTTTTGTACATCTACTGAGCATGTGCAGAAGTGCAACTTGTGATGGCCGTGGTGCGTGTGCGCAGTAGCAGCGTTTTCCACCGTCTATACGCGGACAGAACCTGCTCGTTTTCAAACAGTTGCATTTTCCTCAGTATACACGACGACAGAGTGGGAGCGTTTTTGAAAGGTTCCATCTCGGGAGCGTTTTTTTCTTTTTAGAAAGTTGCATTTTCAGTGGCTCCGACTACCATTGTCTTGTAAACAGACACCTAAAAAGTAATGACAGTTTTGTGTTTTCACTTGAAAATGTTGTTGTGTAAACAGGCACAAAGACTAAAAATACATTGTTCATCTCACAGGTAAAAAATATGTAGGAGAACAAAGCATGTAATTGTGATTACACACAATTCCAAAAGTAGCGCAGGATGTTGGCGTAGCTGTGTCTCTGTTTCATGAACTCATTAAAGACCTTGAGATCCTGGTGTCTTTCAAAATGTATAACTTGGGCCAGAGGTGTCACACTTAGTTCAGGGCTCATAAAAACGTTATATAACATTGATTTAAACTTTAATGTTTTTACTTGTTGTGGCGCAAAGTAGACATGATAATGTCTATATTTTCATGAAACCAATTTCTACAGAAAACGAGAACAATCTCAACAATTTTCTTGGTGGTTTGGTGGAATTTGAGCCTCTTGCGGGCCGGTTTTGGCCCACGGACCTTATGTTTGAATTCTCACATTTGTTTTTTACATATTCGTCTTCAGAAACAAATCTTCAAATCTTCACAGTTAATCTCGCTCGTCTTTCAGCACATTGGCACTGATTTGTATTGCAAATGGAAGAACTTTGCTTCCCTTTACTAAATTAGTAAGTGGCTGTGTCATGGGTGGGTGGGTTTCCAGAGGTAACTGAAGGGCATCCGGCTGAAGTACAAAGTCCGTCCTCCGGACTAAAATGCCAGGCCAGCAGAGACTGATTACGATTTCATCTGAAGTGTTTTGATGAAGTTGTTCATTTGAAGTTGAAGCTCATTCAGCCTCGTGGTGTTCCAGGCTGCATGTAAACACGAAGTCGCTGCGGGCAGCAGCCTGTTGACTCTTCACAGCTTCATTTCAAAATCTCAACAGGTTCCGAGTGTGTGGCCTCCGGCTGGGGAAGGTTTATCTCGGCTCTGCTCTGTGCCTTCCATCAAATCAAAACAACCAGTAATTTTTAAATAAAAGACAGCTTGAGAAAGAAGAATTTTATGCCCCACCAAGGTTTTCGCCCCCCAGGAACCAGGTGAAAAGACATGTTACAAAAATAACAAGATTATAAAACTTTTATTGATCCCCTCTGAAGATGAAATTATAAAGCAAATTCCACACATATCTCAGGTTCACATATTTTTTTTTTTCCTCTTTTTTTTTTTTACGCAAAGTTATGGCACCATTACTTTCTATTGTTTGACCAAAAAAATATTCATGTGGCTGTGTGGCCATGGTTTTATTTATACAAATGATGAGGGAGTATGCATTTGAATAGACCCACTAGAAAATAGCAATTACACTATATCAACATTCCCCAAAACAGGATTAGCCAGGCCAGTAAGACGTACGATGTTGAAGCCAGTGATTTCTGGGTGCGAGATAAAATATACATTCCGCTGACATATTGTCGGACCACCAGTGTAAAACTTGGCCGAACAGAACAGTCAAGGAAGCACAATTGGTTTCCCCTTTGGAAGCGACACAGTGGTAAACAACTGATGGACAATATTAAACCCAAGGGTAGAAGGTAAGTATGACAAACAGATTTATGCATGGGTGAACTCCACTGTGCCAGAGCCATCAATTCTGCGTCTTTGTCAGTGCGCGAGGATGTTTCTTTCCCCTCCGTCTCCCAGCGCCTGTCATTACATTTCTCCCTGTTCCCTGCTAAGTGCTAATACATTTACATTTTTAGTGCTGCTCAGTAATAAAAGAGGTGCAATGAGTGGAGGCCTTTTACCGTTGCTAAAACAAACATCCATGACCTCCCTTCACCGAGGACTCACCAGACCCCCCCCCCCCCCCCCCGGCCCCCACCCACCTGTCCATCCACTCACCGCCCTCTCCTGCACAGCTTGGCCGCCGCCGCCCCACAGTGTAGGTCAACAGTGTTCGTGGTTCGAGTTTTCCTCTGTCGCGCTCACAGTTGTCGCCTTGTCATCGAGAAGCTCCAGTCCGGTTTCTATGCACACTGTCGCCGATGTCTCTTTCGCAGAGGTGGAGTAAACATTTTGCAACCGAAAGTCACCGAGTGAAGTCACAGGCGAAGCACACAGGCACAACATCGGGAAAGAGGGACAAAAGAAGTTGGTCTCTACGGTCTCATCGGGCTGACATGCTCGTCTTTGGATGGGGTCTGATTTTTTTAAATTACATAATAATATAAACAGTCTCGATAAAGGATTCTCACTCTGTTTTTTTAACAAAACATGAACCCGGAGACAGCCATCACTACATTTTCTTCACTTGTTCAGATAAAACAAAGCCAGTGTCTTCATCAAGAACTGCGTTTCATCAATAATGACAAACAGGAGGGTGAAAATGAAAAGAAAAAAAAGCGTTTGTTGCCAAGACAAGGGAAAAAAAAAAAAACATCACATAAGGAACAAAATAAATAAATAAAGAGAGCTGTGCAAGGATTTCATTACTAAACAAACCACTGATAAAAATAGCAAAACATTTTTCAAACACAGCCCGGTCGGTATCTAAGTAAATTATCTACACGCTCGTGCTGCATTTCATGTGATGCAACACTACAATACTGATCCTGTGAGAATGATCTCAGGAGGTATTACCCAGGCTGACCAGCCCTTTTCAAGACCTTCACCTCGCCAACTACTGAAGAAGGTAATAACAAGCCTACTTTAAGACACGTGGTTATTGGGTTGCTTGAAATCGAACAATTCACAGCTTTACAAAGCCCTTTCCTCGGATAGCTGGTAGGGCACATCAATATAGATTGAGGCATTTGGAACGATGACTTGATAAGACTACATACTCTGTATGATCGGTGAACTGGAAATGTGTACCAAAAAAATGTCTCTTTGTCATACTTTATCCATTTTGAACTGGCTGCTCCTGTTCATGAAAGGGAAACTCTACCTGCACCTGTGCTAAGTTTGACCTTTTCACAGCGGATACATTCTTTGCTTACATGTCATCACAGGGAAAGAGCAGAAAAGGAAACGTACACAGGCCATTACTAAGATGGTGAAGAAACACTCGGCTGTGCATTTACAACTGGGGCATTGGCTGCTGCGTCCTGCCGTGAACTGTTTTCACACGGTTTCAGTTCCAGTTGATCACTTACAGTTCTTTCAGTGCTGTGAACAGCAGGTCATTTGGAATGGGAGACCAGAAGAAGAAGGCACAGAGGGGTGCTTCAGAAGTGTCCATGCGAAGGGAAATTGTGCATCTATACAGTTTACCAATAACACTGTGAACAGGACCTGGTACAGTGCATCATGTGTAACAGTAGTCTATATCTGGGATTCCTGCTTCTCGATAGCCACGATTAGTGCCATGTCCTGCATTAGAAACGTGATTGGCACCTTTGTACAAGCCAGTGCCATTAGAGGGGAATATGGTATGTATGATATAATCCTCTCGAAGGGGTTTCGGCTGCATTGGTTGACAAGCCGGCATTGGCGTCATCTGAAAGCCCGGGCCACGAATCTCCAGGATGGTGTTGTCCTTCTTGGTGCCAGACTCGATATAATCATCATAGTTTTTCCTTTTTTTCGAGTTGCTGCGAGTATAGTGGTCACGGGAACACAAATGCCCAGTCCTATGTCCGTACCAACAGAAGATACAAAAAATAAGAGCCAGAGATGCAATGGCTGAAGCTCCACCAACAATTCCTGCCAGGGGCAACGTTGTCATCTGCTTTGAGCCTTCGTCCTCCTCCTCTTCCAAGGGACTCAGCTCTGATGTTTCAGCTTTTGCACAAACCAGAGCGTCATCAGAGTCAGCATCTCCGGAAATCACACCTTTGCTTTCTGAACTAGCAGGCAAGGGCACCATGCAGATGATGTAGCTGGAGCGAGGTTGCAAGGAGGTGAGCAGGTACTCTCGACGATCCCCTCGGACGAGCGTCTCTGTCATCGATCCCATTGCATTTCCAGTGCCGAGTCGGAGCCAGCTTAGCCTGAAGGAGGAGCTTGGCTGAGCCACACTCCAGGTAACACGGACACTGTTGTGGGACAACGGTTTCACGTTGAGGGCTAGACTCTTACCCACTCCACTGCTGCTAAGAGTGTAGTCTAAGAAAGAGTCGGGAAACCCAAGGCCAGGCCGCTTTGACCGGAGGGTAAAAAGAGAACCCTGTGGAGGGGTGTTGGTAGTAGACCCTTCAACTCCACCTACGCCTGCTCTGTCTTTGGTCCCCGCTGTCCTCACCACCTCACAGTCCTCCATTTCACTGGTCAAGTCTAATAAAGCCATGTCTCGCACCCGGTCGGGACCATGACAGGTGAGACCCCTGACGGTGATGGAGTTACCGCGGGCATGCAGCCAGTCATACAGCCACCGCAGGTTGCAGCCACAGTTCCAGGGATTTCCTCGCACCAGCAGTTGCCCCAGGCTATCCAGGTCTTTGAACAGTCCTCTCGGCAGTGTAGTCAGATTGTTTCCTGACAGGTCCAGCCTCTGCAGCCTGCGCATACCGTCCAAGGAGCCACGTGGCATATGTGTCAGGGCATTGTCCTGTAGTGAAAGTCGTTGCAGATGGGCGCTGGGCAGGTTGACAGGTGGAGTCAGGAGGGAATTACGGACTAGGGACAACTCACTCAAGTTAGAGAGGCGAGAGAATGTGTCGTCTGCAATACGCTGGTTTGCCAAAAGGTTTCCATCCAGGACAAGACATCGAAGTGAGGCAAGGCCTCGGAAGGCGTGGGTTGGAATAGTAGAGATCCGGTTATCATCGAGACGGAGTTCTTCAAGAGAGGCAGGTAGCCCTGAGGGGATACTAGACAAGTGGTTGCGTGAAAGGAAAAGTAAGCGCAACCGCGGGTTGTCAGCAAAGGCCTGGTCCTCGATGGAGACAGTGGAAATAGAGTTGTCGTCCAAATGGAGCTTCTCTAGCAAGGGCATCCGAGCCAGTGTGCTACGTGGAATGGTGCGGATGTTGTTGTCCTGCAAATGCAGTTCACGCACTGATGGTGGCAGGTGCATGGGGAATTCATCCAGTTCATTATCATAGAGGTAGACCACACGAACGGCAAGATGGCGCTCCAAGGAGGTGGGCAGGCCTGGGTTGTTGATGTGGTTGTTTTGAAGGTACAGGACGGACGCAGAGGGAGGCAGTGACGGGATGGAGCTCAGTCCACGGTCATTGCAGTAGATAAAGTCCTCATCGCACCTGCATACGGATGGGCATGTCATGTCTGTCTCTCCAACATACCCTTGTATTGTTGCCGCAGCAAAATGAACCATGCTGGCAAATTGTGTGAAGCAAACAAACAGCACGAAGAGCCAAGCCCCGAGTCTGGTCACACATGCAGGTGCCATTGTGATGCGCATAAGCACTGTCTCTGTTGTCCCAGGGTGCGGTTAATCCTCAAATCACTGCAGGAGGCTGGGATCCTGTGACCTCCACCCTGTGAGAGAAAGAGAAAGAAACTGTTACCACTGATGCATACATAAATTAGTTACTAGTCCCAGGTGAAAACGCAGATGATTCCCCACAATGTCATGCTGCACTCCCATTCTCTTACGTCTAAACAATATGAGATTCTTGTTATTATGTCAAAACAAAGACATCTTGCAGTCAGTAACAAGATTAAGTTTTCTTTTTCTCCAATAATTAATTATCCCATCTTGGGGATGTGCATGCATGGATGGATCTGTGAGAATTCCCAACACAGCCTCTTACAACATACTGCCACCCAGTCGAAGTCAAAATAGACACAGAGATACTCCACAGCCAACAATCATTATGTTGAATTAGCAAGAGTAATCCAAGATTAGAGGGGGAAAAAAAACTCGATTTGGATTTGTAAAGCATTCTGAATATTTAGACAGAAACAAGTCTAGTGAAGCCACTCTGGAATCAACAAATCCAATCTTACATTGAGAATTAAGCCTTGTGCGTAAATATGAGGCCTTGAGAATACTCTCCATGTCTAAATTATTTATGAGATCTTGAGAGGCTCCATAACTCCATTAGGAGTTGCCAGCAGATGGCTACATTAGCCAGTCAGAGCTGAATATACTTTTCATTATCAAGTAGGAAGAACATGCTGTAGAGTGATCGCCGTGAGTCAACCCGGCACCGTATAAAACTTCTCCCTGGATCTCGTTGACTTAACTGAGTTTGGTTGTATCGCTGTACCATGAAACAGTAATGCAAAGATAAAATCTGTAGCTGAATGCAGACGACTTGACAGCTAATTAACTATTTTCAGTCTCTGTAATTGTGCAGTGGGAATCTACATAAGCTGCGCTCAGATGCTGATTGGCATCGTGATTTGTTGTTGCTAATTAAGTGAGAGATACCATAACAGCAAGCGCAGTATTGACAGCAAAGATTTGGAAAATGGTGAATTGCAACACTCCTGTCAGTGACGAACTGAGCCCATCGAAGCCTTCAATAACCAGGATCATTAGTCAAACTGTTCAGGCCCACACGGCGGTGGAACGTAGTCGGACGGTCGTATTGATTTCCTCACAAATCCGGGGTGATCTGCGAGAGCCAGTCGGCTCTCATACAGATTACAGTACTCCCAAGGGTGTAAGCGAGACAGCACGATAATTAACCAAATGAATGACAACTCTGCTGGGAGTTGAATTTGTTGAGTGCCTATTTGCAAACATTCATCAGTGTGCGGTTCTTGTTTTTTTTTAGGAAAACACTGGAAATTGTGAGAATAAACTTTGGCGTCATTTCACTCACTTTCAAGAAATGAATGACCATTTGGGGGAAAAAAACAACAAACATCGTCAAAACAAGCAGTTGTTCAGTCGAGGCAGGTTTGAAGACAGTTTATGGACGAGTAATTACTGTCGGTTGTTTGCAAATATTCAGAAAATTCCTTTCCCAGGCAACAAATGGAGGATTGCTTTTAGTCTCTACCGAGAGACGTGGACGTTAACATGCAAGCATGTAAATAATTCACTATTAGGTTAGACTTCAATTGAACTTCACGGTTCAACTATCAAACCCATCTGGACACTTTTATGCCCATTGATCGCAGCCATCTGATACTTTCACTAAAAACAAAGTGCGCAGCCTGGAAAATGGGCGACTGAGATTGAGGCTGGCTGGATGTAATTTATATTTTGGCTGCTGCAGAAAGTGTCACACATGGAGAGAAATGGATTTCTATAGCTGCGACGTGTGATGTTTTAAAAGAAAATCAGTTTTCAGGCAGGATGTCCTTCTTTGTTCAGTTTGTCCTCCGCGTGGAACAGCCACACATTTGCTGTTTTTCTCCGATTCTGCTTGGATATTGTTCACACATTTCTGCATATATGACCCCAACTGGTGGGATTATCGCAGGCTTCTTATGTGAAATCTTTCCGTCGTCACGTCTGTCGTGCAAGTATTTGGCGTGACGTGTTTTGTAGTTCACGTTTGCCCGACGCCGTGCTCCGTTAACACATCACAAGGGCCCGTCAGAAGTGAGCGTGTTGACTGAGTTTCCGGCTCCAACGAAATATTAACAACTCAAATTCCCTGGTAAATTCAACTACGACTCTGTAATCCCATTTTTTTTTGGTGTGCCTATTTCCATTTCAGTCCTCTTGACACAGCAAAGTGGTGTCAGTGCACTTTAAGTGAAACCTGAAGAGTGAAATAAAAAATTTAAAAAGCTGAGAATGTTACTTTACGCAGTTTGATACTGATTCACTGTATCACCAAAAAAATGAAATATATACAGAGAGAGAGAGAGAGAGAGAGAGAGGCTGAGTAGTGCTAAAGAATGGATGACTTTTGAATCCCCAGAGCTTCAGCAGTGAGTCTCTTGGACGGTGGAGTATTTGGGCCAGCTCTTTAAAAACAAGCTAGATGTGGTGTGAGATTGAAGTGGAGCAGAGAGCCAGAGGGATTAATAGAGCATATTGAGCTATGAGTCCCTGGATTAAGCAGGTGCTACAAAGCACAGCAAACTCACAATTCAGGATCATTTGTTGTTTTTTTTGTTTTCCTCTTTTATATTTCTGCCTGACGGTTGCTCATTTTTCTCCATCTATTACAAAATGACAAAAAAGCGCAAAAGAGCCCGGCTGCCCTCTGTGTTCGTCTGTGTGTGAATATATCCAAAGTCCTGTGTGTTTGTCTGTCCATGCACGATCAAATTGCAAACATTAACCCACATGTGAACAATCTATATGGTTGCATTCTACATTTCAGCCTCTCTAAAGAGGGAAGGGGGGGGGGGGGTGGAGCAGGGATGTGGGGTAATGTGTTATCCAGACAGCCAGCCGCCTTAGGCAGAGTACAGTACACACAACAGCCCCCAATCTAATACTGGAACCCAAGACTGGATCGATTTACATAAAAAATAAAACAGACAGGGAGCGAGAGGGAGTGACAGAAATCAGCTCGGAGCAAGACCTTTGAATCCCATCTCCCCATTAAGACCCCCACAGAGGAATAGGGCTAAGAAAATCTGGAAAACTGGATTTTGGATGACCGAAGGGGTTGCTGATGTATCGGGAAATCCACTTTACTGATGGCGGGGAAAAGATAATAGCAGCCCGCAGCTTATCTTACATGCCACATCTGCGGGTCGCATTTTAGATGGGTGGATTGGACATGTGGAAAAGATGATGCAAAACATGCTGGTTAGGGTGATGACACAAATAAATCAAGAGACAGACGCAAATATCAGGCAGTAAAGCACAATCTAGTCATTCAGACAGAGCATCGGGGCTTTGGGGTTTTATATTTCTTGTAATTCTGCAGATAAGACGCTGGGTTTTAAACAGAAATGTTTTATAATCTTCAAGCCATCAAAAACAAGGACGCACAAATAGCCTTTGTTCCCGAGAAATAAATATATCAACAGCTTAGAGCAGATGCATTTTCCACTGCGCAGATTGCTTCTATCGTTGGCAAAATCAAAGTCCTCATTGTTACTTCATTGACATTTTCTGTTCAGAATGAAGCCGTCTATGTTTATGTTTTCAGACCAAATGAGTCCCCGTGTCTGTGGCTCATGATCAATTTTAATTACAAATGACTTGATGTTCCAGTGCATCACAATCCCATCAAATCTCCATCATCTCCTCTTCTTTTGAGAATACGAATGTGCCATAGAGGCAGATTGAATGACGTGTTAAAGGCTAAAGAAGTAATGGATTCGCCCCCGTACTAACTCACTTTTTTTTTTTTTTTGGGTTTATGCACCGATTTCTTGGCATGGAGGATTGATTGGATTTGCACTCAGCAGTTTCTCATCTCAGCTGCCGACACAAAGACCCAGTGTATGTGACATATAGAGAGATCTGAGGTGGGGGGGGGGGGGTTCAGTGAAAATGGTGTTCTTATTTTTGTCACATACTCCATAATAACCCATAAATGAAAAGTATTTGCACTCCGTATTGAGAGGACAGATTAAACGTGACCAAGGCATCAAGCATTTGAAAAACATTTAAGGAATCAGTTTCACCACTTGCATGTGCAACGAGAGCATTAATGCTTTGCAGCTGTGAGTTTTTCAGTTCCATCCATCTTCTAAATGGCTTTATCCAACGTAGGCTCTGGTGACGATCCCAGCTGACTGAGTGGAGGCAGAGAACGCCATGGAAGAGGCCACCAGGGCATCACATGGCAAAAGCAGACTCGCCCCCACTCAGGCCCAGTTCACACTGAAAACACATATTTTTTTGTGTTTTGGTTTCAGAAATACTTTGGCGTGTTTCTAAAACACGTCCGTTTACAAACGTGACCAATGCTGACATACATAAATGGAGCGCAACATGATTTTACGGCATTCCAAATTCATAGCGCACATTACTACAGTCAACAGCCACTTTATTAGGTACACCTTAGTGCCAGAGCTCACTTTTACCCTCAGGAATACTTCATTCCTTTGTGTCACAGATTCAACAAGGAGCTGGAAAAGTTCCAGAGATTTTAGTCCGAATTGACATGACAGCATCACACCGTTGCTGATTGTAGACAATATTGGAGAGCAATGAACTTATCATGTTCAAGAAGCCAGTTTGAGGAGTGTTGAGCTTTGTGACACAATGCGTTATCCTTATTTTTTTCGAATTGAGCCAAAACAAAAAAATCCTCCTCTAAGCCATAACAACACCAGGAGCAGCCTGTACCGTTGATACAAGGCTGGGTGGATCAGTGCGTTCATGTTTTTCGCATCAAATTCTGAGCCGACCATCTGAAAACACAACAGAAATCAAGATTGATCAGGCCAGACAAGGTTTTTTTTTTTTTTGTTGTTAAATCTTCTATTGTCCAGTCTGTGTGAACCGTCAGCTGAGTTTCCCGTTCTGAGCAGATGATCGTGACACCTGAGGCCAAGCTCCACCGTTGTCTTTGTGTCGTTGTCTCTTTGCCATCTCAAACCACCGTGGCCATTCCCCTCTGACCTCTGCATTTTCACCCAGCGAACTGCGGCTCTCTGGCTATTTTCTCTGTTTCTCACCATCGTCTCTAAACCCTGGAGACGCTTGAAAATCCCAGTAGATCAGCAGTTTATGAAATGCTCACACCATCTGGCACAAACAACCAAACCACATTCAAAGTCCCTTAAATCACCTTTCTGCCTCACCCTCATGCTCACTTTGAACTTCAGCAGCTCGTCTTGACCACGGGTGTCAAACATTTTAGTTCAGGGGCCACATACAGCCTCATTTCATCTGGCGTGGGCTGGACCAGTAAAATAGTGCCATAATAACCTTGTAGTGCCGCATTATGTAATAATGGTGCAATATGTAATAATGCAATAAATTTTTTACTTATTATGGAAAAACGCCGCATTTTCTGATAAAATTCTTTAACAAATTTTCTAAACTTTGCCACAAAAAACGTATACTTTTTCTTTTTTAAGAAAATGTAATTATCCGGTGCATTATGGAATAAATTCTGCCCTTCATCCACATCCATGGTTTTTATGTTTAATAATGACAAAAAGTCAAGATTCAGTTGGACTTGTCACTCTTTGCTTTTGCTCACGTTCTGCCAACAGAGCAATGGTAGAATCCAGAGCTCTAAATCAGGTGGAACTTTTTAGATAAGCAGCCGTTGTGGCTGGTAGATGTTTTTTAAAGTTACAAGCCAACCACTATTTCCACCAGCCATTTCTTTTTTTTCTTCTAGAAGAAATGAGACCAGATTGTTTGTGCCACTGAGTGCATTTAATCATTTAACCCAAATTTTGTAATAAGCGTTGCAACATCTAACAGTTTATTAGAAAATACGTTCAAGAATTTTATTACAAAATGAGGAAGATTATCACAAAATGCAGCGTTATTACATCATGAGTTGGAAATGGAGTAAATTATCAAATATTGCACAATTATTACATAATGCAGCGCTACAAACCTTTAAATTTACTTTAAATATGCAGGTTCTGTGCCCCAAAAGTGACTTTTTACTCTACATTGCTTCACAACACTATGTCCTCTTATACCACTAGTCTAATACCTCGTCCTCTCTGTGGAAGTGGCTGCTGCTGCCCCCTGAATCTTTCAATTTTAATGTTTCTTTATCAGATTACAGGTAAATAAAACAAACAACAAAAAGACTGCAGCTCCTCACAGCAATGTGCTCAAACACATTGTGTTTAAAGGCAACCCCAAAACCTCACATGGGCTTTACAGTAATACGGTCGGTCACCTCAACTGAACTGGTTTATTGCTAAATGCAGCAAACTTCAGTTTCCCTGCAAAAAAAAAAAAAGAAGAAAAAAGAGTCTAACTGATCTGCCAAAGCTTTGTGGGGCACATTTAAACAGCAAGTTACCTGTAAAAGATCTACATACTCAGATGAAGTGAAGTTTTACCACCGTCGTTACAATTTAAAAGAAGCAATTTCTTAAAGCTTTCTTAAAGTGTCTGATTCTACGAGGGGAGATCAAACACCGGAGGAATGAACTGATCCACAACTCAAATAACCAGGCCTTGTCTGAAGTCTGGAATTTGTGGCGAGTTACATCTCTAATCCATATAATGAACGGCTGTTTTTTGAACCATTCTAAACATATGGATCTGTGTAGAACAGACTAAACACATTAACAGTGTTTACGTAAGCCAGTTGGTCTTCAAAGTGACGGAGGATGAACTTCCCTCACGGAGCTTAATCCACATTCTGCCTCAAACTCTAATGTCAATTTAAAGTTTTTTGGGGGGGCATCTTTGTGACCTAATGAGATAATAAGTTTTACTCTTTTTTTTTTCTTATCAGGATTTATTTCCAGAAATTAAAAATGTGGAAAAAACTTGTCAGAAACTCAATTGTTGCAATGGTGACGGCCGTAAATGAGCTTTTTCTTCTTGTCACACACCTGCTGTTTAGTTGAATTTCAGCATCAAAATCATATTGTTTGTTGAAGAAAGACAAATGAGTCTATTAATTGAACACAATTGTGGTTTTATTTGTTATCTCTAAGGAAAACTGGACTTAAACACCGGTCTCCTGCTTTTGGTCACATTTGGCCTCTATTCTGATAGAAAAACTGTTTTTTTTGCAAATGCGTGAGTAGATAGACAACAACAATGAGTCTCATGACCCCTAGTCCATATTTTCATGGGACTTGGTACTTTTATAGTTGGGAGTCACCCCTTATAGCAACCTAACGTGGCTTTCTGTCCACACCAACGTCCTTGTATTTGCCATTTTTAATGTTTGTAGCTTATTGTTCTCTGCAAACGTGTGTGTGTGTGTGTGTGTGTGTGTGTGTCTGTGTGTGTGTGTGTGTGTGTGTGTGTGTGGTTCATTACGAAAACAAACAACAGCACCCATTAGCGGCCCTACATCAGAACTACATCACTTTTCTGAATCTTTTCTGAGCGCGTTCACCTCATTCGAGCCCACTGATGTTAACTAACAGCAACTCTATTTTCTACTTTATTTTCACTTCAAATAACCTAATTGGTTTAATTCCTTGTGTTCAGTGTAGTTCATGTTTAAGTGGAGAGTTTATACACTATAACCCACCTGACTTTAGCAGTGATGACGATGATGAGTTTTATATTTGGTGTTTATAGCTGCTGGACCTCCAACATGGCTGCCAGGCATCCGCTCACAGCCCTGTAAAAGTGTCGGGGATACAGGGAGCTTTTCCATTGATGTTATCTGCCTCCTTTTTTTCCCCGCTCTGTTATTTCTGAGGTTAATTTTCGCCCTGAAGGCGCAGGGTTGTTGCGTGACTCAGCTGCCCGGGCCTCCCACGGCCTTGTATTTTGCAACCTGTCAGGGTTGAATTCAGATTTTACCAATTAAGCTAACCAACCTCCCTTCTCTCCCTTTCTCACAAATAAAAAAAAAAAAAAAATCCAATCAGAGTCCCAGCTGAACCGTGACAACCACAGGCCGACTCCTTGACTTAAAGGCAGAAGATAAATTCGCCTTTATAAGTCGCATTTAAAATGATCAAGTGCCCTTTTTTTTTTTTTTTTTTTTTTCCGGGGAAGTTGGCGCTTCTTGAGAAGAAACTGTTTCCTCTATTTTGCGCAGCAGCAACATTCAAAGCGGTGCGAACCGTTTCCGAAGCCTGCGAGGGCCTGATCAAAGGCCGCATTATGACCACTGACACAGGCTGACACATCTGAAGTTTACTCGCCGGCTCCACTGTCGAGCTCGTGTTGTGTCTTCCACCGGCGGTGCAGAGCAGCACACGGCTCATAAACTAACACCACCTTCGTTTTGAACAGCGCCATATATAAGAAGGCAGAAGCATTGTCTTTACAACATTATGACAAAGACCCTCACGAATCGAGATGCTAAAACAGAAATACCATTGATCAGCAAGTTCAGCAAGCACTGTCGGGATGTGATTTTTATTCTGTATATTATTGATTTACTGCATTTATTGGCATGCAAATTCAAAAATATCCCCATTATCTAAGAAAATGTGCAAATTTTTACTGTTTTATAGTCACAGTCAGGATAAACACTGCAAATTACACTTGCCAAGATGTAAAATCGGATTTCTAGACAAGTTTTTTTATTTTGATTTTACAGTATAATCGTAAACCTAGACTTAAAAATTATATTTCAAGATTTCTTTTCAAGTAAAATTTAATTGCCACATAGACAGATAATCATGTTGTTTATTTAGTTATCTGTTACATTTTTTGCTTTGTTTGCTCTAGTTTGTGTCATTTTATTTAGTTTTGTTGTGCCATGTCCCACATGTCCCAAATTAACTAAACAAAACTTTATGTAGATTTCTTATATTTGGGCAAAGCAGTGAACTTAAGTATCGTCCTGTTGTATAAACGTAATGTTCCCACAACCGTTTAGGAAAGCAAAATGTGTGTTTTTAATAATAATAATTTAATAATAATTATGTACAATCAGACCGTTTGCTGGGACTTTTAACCTTCTGAATTATTTTCATGAAAATTTCAATCTTCTCAAAGTGATCGAAGCTGCTTCACTAGAGTATTTCAAACAAATGTATTTTTTGAAGTTACTTGCTGCACAATGTGTCGTCGTCTATATGCAGAACTAATGACGCCACCAGTTAGAACAGGGGTGTCAAACATAAGGCTCATGGGCCAGAAATGACCTGCAAAAGGCTCCAGAGCCTCAAAGTCATGTCGTCAGGGGGAGTTTGTACAAATATGCAGAATTTAACAGCTATAGAAGAGGTTTATTTTGGATATTTCACTATTTTGCATCTGAAGGTTTCATTAAAATGAGCTTTATGTTGAGATTGTAGTAATTTTGGGGAGCAAGTGTTCAGTTTTCATGAAACTATCTACTGCACATTTTCATCTCGTATACGCTACACAACAACAAAGAAAATCTTTAAAGGTTAAATTTAAAGATTATGGTACTATTACACCAGTCCGGTCCACTCAAGATGAAATTGGGCAGTATTTGTGGAACCTCGATTAAAATGACACCCCTGAATTAGAAGCTGAAGGCAAAAGTTGTTTTAAGTTGTAACATTTTCAGTATTTCTTTTTTTCGCTTTGTCTGAAATACATCAATATATTTATCAAATATATTTTTTTACTAAAACATGGAGTTCTGAAGCTGAATAATATAGATCATCCAGAGAAATTCTGATGCCTGTTAACACATCAGGGCTTTGAGGACATAATGTGCCGTTAGTCTGTTTGCGTCTGTTTCGTTCCTGTAAGTTCTGTGAATCATTTACTGATTTCAAGAAATGCGTCCGCCTCTCAGTAACATATGTAGCCGAGCAATTTCTCAAAGCAAACGTCCTGCTTACTACAATTACCACTCCGGGAATGGAAGCAAACAATCGCCAGCGCACAGCAGCAGGTCTGCGTTCAGTCGCATAAAGAGACCGAACAGGAGCAATCTAGGTGTATGAAGAGAAACAGAGTGAATGTGCAAAACATAATTGCAGCACCGTGAAACGCATCTGCCACCATAAGAGCAGAAAACTTTTTTTTTTTCACCCCCATCGCGTGGACGTTGATATAAAAAAAAAAAACCCACAATGGGTCGTTCAGAAATTAAACTTGCATCCTGGTACGAACCAGAAAGTTTTATAAATAACTCGACCGTTTGAGTCCTTGGTTGGACCGATCGTAGGTCGCTTTCCTTCACATGCCGGGGGCCGTGAGCTCATCTGATTTCGCAGTTGTTTGTATTACTCAAGTGCCTTCCAGCAATTTGTATCTCCACGCTCTCTTCCACATCAAGAAGCCCGCCCCCCCAAAAAATACTGTAGCATCCACAATCAAACACAGCCTGCGCAGCCCGGACATCTGAGGACTCAATTTCACTCCGCATTGATTTAACAAAAGCAGTTCTGCTTCTCATTTATAAGACACACTTTTGTCCTTGCTTGTCCTTGCTTCTCCCCGTCGCAGTTTTTTTTTTCTTTTTCTTCCTTCCAAATCACACATGAGGCTCGTGGCTGTCTGAGACCCAGTTTTCCCTTTGCTTCATCATCATCATCATCATCATCACCTTCATCATCATGACTTCCTCACAATCATGTCGCCCTTTCACTGGCCTGTCAGCAAGTCTGTGTCACATTCACAAATGTCTCTAAATGCATTGTCCAAAATCACAGACATCCGCTGCATTTCATGTCTCATTCTTCCCCTCAGTGATTCTGTCCTTTTCTCTGCATTCTTTTTTTTTTTTTTTTTTACTTCGCAGCTTCTCTCCTCGCTTTCTGCATTATTTTCTCTTTGTGTTCTTTCTCGCCTTTATTTTCCTCTTTCTAAGTATTAAGCAAAACAAATGCTTTGTTTTTTTTCCCCCTCTTTTTTTGACTGATTGAAATAATGAATGTCACCCAGTTAAAATCCACTTTTGTCCAATAAAACTTCCTCTCGCGGAGAAATGACTCCAGTAATGCAACTTGGAGAATTAATTACGGAGCCGTTAAATATATCAAATAGTAATAAATCTGCTTATGAGATTGAATTGTAGCGGCGGTTTAAAAGTAACTGCTGTACATAAGCCGGCTTGTCTTGATAAATATTGTCTTGCGTTGCTGCACTTGAAGCTGTACGAGTTCATCAATTCACCGTATGAGGAATCACAGTGGATAAATAGATACGGGCCGCCCCCGGGGCTCAGGGAACAGATCCTATGCTTGGCTTGGACTTTACACTGTGCTTGTGTGGGTTTCTGCTGCATGAAATATCAGCTGTGGGAGTGTTCAGGTCTCAAGCAAAAAGTTGATTGGAATCCCAAGACGCCTCGCACAGCGTCTCCAAAAGTCTCCACTCTCCCGTGGCTGCACATGACCTCACTCTCACCCCGCCAAATCGAGTCCGACTGATTCTCAAAACCAGAAAAAGTTAAGTTTTAGCCTTGATTTAGGAAATAAACTCCTGGAATTAACACATTGGATTGGAAACTTTAAAAAAATTTTTTATTGTAATCCTACATTAGAAACAGAATGTGGTCATTTCTGTCAAAAACTCTCAGCGGGTGTCACAAGGCAAAGCCCACCTTAAAGTATTGACGAATAGCAGACAGTTACTATTTTATTAAGGGAGTCTCAATTTTAGAAATTGCCTTTGCTTGGCCTCCTGCCCAAAAGGAAAAACAAGCTTTACTGCTCACTGTTTAACCGTTCGGTGTTAGTTTGTTTAACGGCTTTAATTACGTCTTATGTAATCAAGGCCAGTTTGAATAGGAGGTACAGTTTGTATTTGTTGCACCTCACTTTTAATTCTGAGATAAATTGGAAAAAGAATTTTCACCCAGAAAGATGGGGGGGGGGGGGGGGGGACAAAAGGAAACAAAACTTAATGCTGTGATCTCTCACAGTGGTGATTTTCGTACAGTTCGTTGGAACAAGTCTATTGTAGGCTAATGATTTTAAAATCATGATCCTTAACTGGGCTGATTGAGTTAGATTTGCATTAGATGGGGTTTTAAAACGAAACAAGAGCGCGTCTTCATGGCTCTGTCATTACAATTAAATTAGGGTTTCAGAGCTGAGTGCCCATTTCTCTGTAACTAAAACTCAGGGAGGCTTCATCTGAAGGTAGAACTCATTTTTTTTGTGCTTTATGAACGTGAAAATACAAATGACTGAAAACAAACATCAATACACTGTATGAGGCGACACTGTGGTGTCGAAGCTATCGTGGAGTTTGCATGTTCTCCTGAATCCTCACATAGTCAATCCTGATTTTGGGGTTTATTAAATTGCCCGTAAGCATAAGCACGTATGGTTGCCTGTCTCTTTAGACCCTGTTTACGTGACTCAAGCTCTTTCTTCCTCATAACAGCCCCGGTGTATCCGAAAAATGTGTCTACGCAGATGATGGTGCAATAAATGTACACTTTGTTGGAAATGAGATGTTAAATTCAAAAGAGTGAGCCGTATAAACATTTTCAGTGACTCTCAACGTCACGTAAACAAAATCCCAAAACGCAATAGAAGTTCACTATTTTTTGCTAAAAACGTGTGTAAATGGGACTTTAGTGTTTTGGATGGATGGAGAGACGGATGGATGGATGGAAATCCCTTTTGTGTAATATTTGTAATTAAAGTACAACTTCTTAATGCATCAATTAATGGCGGAAATTTCAAACACTCTAACACCGTCCATTCGAATGATTATGGGGACACATTATCATCATCATCATCATCATCATCATCATCATCATCATCATCATCATCATCATCATCGCAACCAACGGGAGCATTCGTGTGAAGCTCAGCTAAACTGCGACTTAAAGTAAATGCAGGTGACAGCAAAGTGAAGAATAACTCCACACTTTAATATCTACATTTTAATTTTATACCTTTTCACTGGTTGATGAAACTAATGTTGTTTAAAATCAATGCAAAGTTAAAATTTTCAAAAAAATTTTAGCACTTTAAATGCAATACACACTGCAGAGCACACACTGCGCTTATAGGCTCAGTTTGTGTGCGGGAGGGAATATTTTCATCAACAAATATATCAATATTACCTCATTCTGCACATCCTGCAGCACGTGCAGAAGAGTCAGGGAAACATTTAGCAAAAATCTAGACTTTTTAAAAACTTCCACTCGACGCCACAACAAATAAAAACTTTAACATTGAAATTTAAAGGTTATTATGCCGCTATATTACCGGTCCGGCCCACGCAGGATGACATTGGGCCGTGTGTGGCCCCCCCGACACCCCGGACTCGAGATCTCCATTTGGTTGATGCCAGAAAATCCACACATACACGGCAAGTAGCTCAACAAAACGCTACACAAAAAGAAGATTGCTAAAAATACACAGTGATTAATTTAGTGGACATCTGCTTCCATGATCTCTATCTCATGCCAGAAACACTTTAACTGCTTTGCTGTGAAGCAAACTCTGCTGTTCGGAAGCACATGATATTTATTCTAATTGTCGTAAGTAAATATTACTGCACTTTTTTATACGACAATTACTTTAGAATGAAATTTTACAAAAACACTGCTTTTGGACTCATTATTGGAGTCATATTCAATTGCAAATTATCTCAAAAAATCATGTGATTCATTTAAAGGGATCCCAAATTTAAACTGTTAAGCAGCTCATTGCGTCAATATATTTTCGATGCATCTCTGGATTTAAGAAGAAAATGCACAAATTGATAAATAGATCAAGCCACGTAAGTTTGATTTTGAAAGAATTTCAATTTGCCACTGTTGTTAACCAACTTCATGGATCATCTTCTCCTTTATACAGTGTCACTGTGACTCACACATTATGGTAATACAGTCGGCTTGAGGGTGAGAGAAGCATATGGAGCAACAATGTGAAGAAAAAGAAAGAGCGACAAAAAACTTCAAACACACACACCAGATATGAGCTTACTTTTTGAAGTGGGGCTGACAGAGAAGGAGGTGCTGCAGCACCATTTGCTCCTTCCTTCCCAGCGCGACTTCTTCAAAGCCTCCAAACCGTATCTTCTCAGGCGTCAACGCGCCGTCCGTAAGCTCTGGGAGGCTGAGTCGGACGATGGTGTGTGTGTGTGTGTGTGTGTGTGTGCGTGTGTGTGTGTGTGTGTGTGCTCGCTTTTTATAGGAGAAGCTCTTTCTCCGTCATTTTCTTTTTTAATGCTCAGATTTGATGCAGATTAGTTGTCACCTCTGGTTCCAGTTCTTTCCTCTGTGGGAAAAAAAAAATAGAGTGACAGGAAATATCAGCGGGGATCAAACATGACCATCAATTTCAGTAAAGTGTCAAACTGCCACATTTCACATGACAGATCTCTCTGCCCGCCATGTGCGCTGCTGCTGTATGTCACAAACTGTAATTCCACTTTTTGCAATTATGGTCATCTGCTTCTGGTTTTAGAGGATTAAGTGATTTATTCCTCATTTGTCAAGCTTTTATTCCATTTATTCCAAATAAATTAGATTTCATTTGGGATAAATGTGAGTCCATGCGACCAGAAAAACACTGCAAGGCCAAGAAAAGCACTTTGCAGAGAAGAGATTTCAAGGCCATTTATAAAAATACTAAGTCAGCAAACTTAAGCAACCCATTTTTTGCTTTCTGCGTGATTTATCGACGCTCGGTTGACGATCGGCCACCCGTGATAGCTGAAGGCTTTTAAATTTCAGAACGGTATCAGTTTCCGCTAAAATCCCGTTTAACTCCTCAACGCTCGGCCTCCATCGCGCCTGTTCCTTCACATAAGGAAACGGGTAATGACTATGAGGCTCCTGATTGCCGAGCACTTCCTTTTATTTCCTCAGACGAGGCTCTGAAGCTACGGCAGCGGTTCACCTGGGCCGGAGTATTGGCCTCACGTCGATGCAGACGGCGTCTCTTTGTCACAGCTGACGGCACCGTGACACGAGACAGCACGCCGTCCACCTCATAGTCACTCCGACTTGCTCCTCTCGTCATGAAACTAAGCTTCATCTGATCAGGCTCCTGAAAACTGAGACTTATCTCTCCTCTCCTCCATATCAAAACTCGGATGCACGCCCTACAAACGATAAAGATATTTTTTCTAGAAGATAGTCCTTGCGAGCTGCGCTTACTGAGACAATTGTTAAATGCCAGGATTGCTCAGTAATGGGTAGAAATATCTTTACACAGTACAGATATTTGGGACGAGTTTGCAGAAGAAAAACTACTGGGGGATGTTTTAATGATCCAAAGCTCATGGCTGCAGAGCATGTGGGCATTTCTAGGTCCAGTAGGACTATTCTAATTAACTGCATGCTAGTGCATGATTCCAAAGGAGCTAAAACTAATTGGTCATTGAGACTTTTAAAAACCAGTACTATCAAGCTTGTTTCCACTTACAAGAAGTCACATTACCATTCAAGATGGGAAGGATCTTTTTTTGTCTTAAGTCGAATTTTGGAAAAGATAGGAAAACTGGATGAACCCTAACCCATTGTTACGCTTCAAACCTTCACACTTAGATGCTTCTTCACCAGAGTCTTGTCAAATGTCTTTGAATGCACTCAAGCAGACGAGTTCTTTAAGACTGCAAAATTACTTCTTTGAAAGTCCAGTTACAGACTTAAACTTAAACTCCTGCTTTTGGCAAAATTGTAGTTTGAAACAGAATTGGGTTGTAAGCACCTTGTGTAAGTATGTAGCCTTAAAATGCGAGGAAAATACTTCAGTAACCTGATTTTAGCTGGTGACTTTTTACTGCTTTAAAACAACAATGAACACATTTCATTATCGGATTAAAGTGATCACAGGTGAGAACATCCGTGCCTTTAAAGTTGCCACTCATACCATTTCAATTTGACTACCCTCAACATTATATTGGTATTATTTATATTTTACAGGCTCTGGTTTTAAGCACAGAGCTTCAGGGTTAGAGTCCTGGCTTTACCTTTCCCTTCACATCTATCACCAATATAGAGTCCATTATTCTACATCCCTGCTTTAATTAAATGTAGCATGGCCACAAGAGGCAGCAGTGAATCCTACCTTCTTGTTCCAGAACTGGTTCATTGTGTTTGATACCATGTGGGCTGCTGGTAAAGTTGCACCATAGTAACACTAACTAACACTGACAACAATAATTTAATGAAAAAGTAAAAAAGAACAAAAGTCGAATCACTGTCCAACGCGGTTCAAGAGCAGTTAGTTCCAATGGCCAAAGGAAAAATACCCTCCTGCAAAGTGTGAGCTTCACTACATTAGATGATATGTGCACTGTGTTCACATGTAAATAATTCATGAGGACAATGAATGTGATTCTCAATGCTGACTGCAACAATTGCAACTCAGTAGGACTCTCAAGTACATTAATTGCATCCATGAGTTGTGCGTTCCAGTCACTGTTGTGCCTCAACCTGCTGGTACTGATAAGCAGGCCAAATCAGCAATGAGTTATTGTGAACACAACATGAAATGCCCCGAACCTTTTCACTTCACACAATGTCTTTCTTTCTTATTGCATGGTATTAGTTAGTCACGCCATAATCAGTCCTGATTTCAAATAATAGTTCTCTTTCTCTTCTTGACCTCAATTATAACCAGAAGAAACTGCATTGCATTTGTATTTTAGAGGACGTGGAGGGGGTGCGGGGGGGGGGGGGGGGGGGGGGGGGGGATTACAGGCACATCTTCAGTTCCCAGCGGCAGCGGTTCACAATCATTTGTTGACTTTGTTGTTTTCAGTCATTTCTTCTTGCTTTTGGTGCTTTTGACTTCTGGCTGGTCGCCACCAGCAATGATGTAATGTTGATACAACGAAGTGAAATACAACCTGTTGTCGACACAATCTAGTGCAGTGGGCCTGCATCTGGTTGGCCCACTATATCGGCATGCACAGTGCAGGGAATCCCACTTCCCTGCACGGTCAGTCCGTCTTTTGTCACGTGTACTGTATATTGAAAATGTTGATATTGTGATGCGGATACGTTTGGTATATATTGTGCAGCCCTGTTTCATAATGTTTTATGCTTTTGTCTTTGCACTCCCTGATTCCACTCTCTGCACAAGCGGTGCTTCACAGTTCGGGAACTTCTGATTCAGATTAAAACGCAACACAGATGCCAGGCACAGATGAAAGTGTGCTTTCAGAGTTAGAAACATAATCGTGCCACTGAACTGGAACTGAAACAAACACAACAGTTGTCAGATTGCTCGGAGGCAGAGCCAGATTGCTGTTGAATGTAATTTCATTACATCTTCGGCTATATGTTTTTAATCATACATATATGGTAGCGTGGTGTAGTCATTGTTCACGTGTTCAACTGTGCGATAAACAAAACAAAATGGCAGCAGCAGAGAGTGTGGAGGGAAAATAAATTTACAGTGCCGTTTCATAGATCTTCTTGAAACAGGAGTTATTGTTTTGAAGCACAATACAGGAAGGTCTGCCGGGTACCTGGAGAACTTTCAGGAAATTCTTCTGACACCAAGATATATTGTTGAAAACACTTCTTCCTGGGCAGTCAGACAGCTCCTGGGCTTTCAGGAAACACTCACAAGTATCCCAGAGAACAAAGTCTGCCTCCTCTCCTCAGAGGAGGTCCAACACGACCGAACCGCCTTTTCTCTCTCTGCACTGAACCTCTTGGCGCCGTCATCGCATCCCATAATTCCTCCTATCATTGCTATGGCACTTAACTGACCTTTTGATTCCCAGCTCTGACACACAGGTTGGGTTGCATATCTTCAATTTTCAAGCTTGAAATCTCCAATTGGATTCCTGCCAAACACCTCCCAATTGACCTTGACAAGCCTGAGCCGCTGTTCTCCCCTCAGAAATCCTGCCCTTAACAAGAGCCGTCAATCACCGTGACACCCGCACCGCTGCTTCTTCCCGGACCGGCGTCGAGTTTGATCTCAGACAACCGAGCGCTACAGCTGCTATTGCAGATTTTTCAGCGAGTAAAATCTGCTGACTCAGGTCCAGTGGCTTGCACAAACACTCTTTGTCTCCCATCTGGACTTGCTGCAGCTTCGATCTGGTTCAGCAGCCCGAACAGAAGCGCAACACGGTCGTCAAACTGAACTCCAGCATATAGTTGGCCTTGTTTTTCATTACTGTGACAAAAAAAAGTGGGAATATACTGGGAAGCAGAGTGAACCGGTGGGATTTTCAACCATTGAAGCAACTCATAATAATCCCCCCAAAAAAATCCAAGTATCATTCGCTCTAAAACTATTTGGAGGCTCATGCAAATTTCATTAAGAAGCAGTCGATACCCGCAGACTGGAGCCATTTGGTCTAAGGCCATGTTGGCACGGTAACGTCTCCAAGTGTATACAGAAAACTGTGTTTTAGGTGTGTGTTTACATGACGACGATGCTCTGAGCCACTGAAAACTCAACTTTCTGGAAAAAGCGGAACTTTCAGAGAATGATCCAACTCTGTCTCCATGGAAACGGTGGGGAACGCAACTTTTCTGAAATGCTGCTACGGCGCATGCTCACCGCGGCCGTAGTAAATAGTTCTCCTGAACCGCAATGCGAGTGTCATGACTCCCAGTCCACGCTCTCCTGGGACTTGATAGGTTTATAGATGAGAGTCACTCGGAAAAACAATCCGACTTCACCTTTTGTCCGTGTCCGTGCACTCGACGTTAATGTTGGTTGTGTATTGTTGTCTGTGTGCATGTGTGTCATTTCGTTACAAAAACAACCAAGTCTTGGCATGCGAACGACACCATTTTCTGCGTTTTCACTTGAAACGTTGTTTGAAACGCGGACTAGAGCACAGGTTGGCGCACTTTTGATTTACTTTAACACGCGATTGTCACAATTGCTGATGTGTCACATTCTTGAATTCCGCTTCAAATTGAAGGTTTTGTTTACACTCTGCAATTTGAGCGCGATGAAAATAGTGGAATAAAAACGAAACAGAAAACTGCTATTATGAGCGCGGATATTATTAAGCAGAATGTAAAGTGGTGAAAGAACATTATCATCAGATGTCACATCAACATGGTGATGTTATTCCACGCTGCCTCTCTTCGGAGACACAGACAGGAATACTGCAGCGAGTGTTCATTACAGTTATCGCGAAATTGTTCCCCAAACAACAAATACAACAGTTGTTTGCTTGTGCACAGTGCAGCTTGAAAATAACAGGAAAACACTGAACCGTTGACTTAAGATGCAGTTTTCTTTGTTCAATATGACAGTCATGTTTTTGGGGATTGGAGATAAAATGCTACCTAATTATTATCAAAACGGATTTTATCTTATCCTGCAAACACGTTGGAGGTTGATCGCCGCGACAGTGAGACGCTGTACAGTGTTAACTTGCCTGTATGGGAGTTGTCCCAGTTCTATAAAGTCACTCAGTAATTGGACGACCCACCAGTTTATTAAAAATGCGACAAACCTGCCCAACAACCTTCACCTTCATTACCTTGGGGATTTCTCCACAGCAGTGAGCTGCAAGAACATCGGAAGTTGGTGTTACAGAAAGGTTTTAATGATGTTTTTTTTAAAGTTGAAGTATCTCTCTGCAGTATGTTGGTGTGGCCAGTGATCTGCACCATTGCACTCTAGTAAACAGGTTGCTCTGGTCGGCAACAGCTTGTAAGCAGTTGCTACTCAACCTGTTTCAATAGATAACCTTGATAGCTGTAGAGACTGAATGGTGGTTATAGTAAGACGGATGGTGGCGGGAGAGAATCTGGTTGATTGTGCAGTTGAGAGTCATACACCAAGACCTGAAATAGTGCTAAAGAAGATTTATTTTGTACGCATGCTAGACAGGTTGAGATGGTTGTAATTTTTTATTTTTTTTTGGCACTTTTATGAGCAGAGGTTTCTGTTTTTTCCATAGAATTGTTATGGTAAGAGACACAGCTGTGCTGACTGGGGATGAGTAGTCAGTGGACACACTGAAGCTTGTTTAAAAGACGTTTCAAGTGAGAATGCATTTTTCTTGCATTTTCCTTTCAGAAGAGTCTCGTGTTGACACTGCAACATTTTGAAAATGGTGTCTGCGTACATTCAAGAGGCAGAAAAGGTGAAAGCGATGCAGATAGCATGGCAGGCCACAAGTTGGTGCTCTTGGTTGTTTTTGTAATGAATCCACGCATGCAGGGAACAATTCACTATATAACATTTACAATGGCGAGTACACAGGCATTCTAACCCAACTATAAAACTACCACGTCCCAGGAGAATATGGACTGGGAGTCATGACACCCTGGGGGTGACCCAGTTGTTATTGTTGTTATTGTCCATCTACTCGCACATGTGCAGAAGAACTATTCACTGCGGCCGTGATGCACATGCACAGTAGCAGCATTTCATAAAAGTGGCGTTTTCCTCCGTCTACAGAGTCGGAGTGTTTCCGAAAAGTTCCGAAAACAGCCTCCCAGAACGCTACAAAAGTTTTAATTTTTCACTTGAAAAGGTTGTCGTGTCAACAAGGCCTGAGACAAAACATTAATCAATCTGAACTGGTTTGACCAGAAAAAATAGTAAAGATGAGTTCGGTAGATAGCGCTGATACACAATCTGATAAAATTGGTATTATTGGTATTATTGACACTGATATTGGAATAATATTACTATTGTGATATTTCTCTGTTGTGATAATCTGATATTGTGACAGATGACTATTGTAATGAGGCGGCCCTTTCTCTTAAAATGTCCGAAAATATACATCAGCTTTAACTTACATTTGCAAACACTTAAGAAATCTACAAGTAGCTCCAGACATGAGTAATTCATAAAATATGTGAGAAGGCATATAAAGAACGAGTTGTAATTACAGTATGTTTTCACGGTTTGAAAAGGTCAAATTACAATCCATGCGCTGGTCAGACCTGTCTACAGATTAGCGTGCATGTCTATGTTGCTGTAGCTCAGGCTTTCCGTCTCCATGTGGGGCCCAAAGAAAAGATCTAAATGAGAGCGTGTATGTGTTTTAAATTGCTTCTGTCTCACAGCAGGTTCAACTGTGATAGACAGCGAAGGTGCAGAACCTGAAGCTGAAGTGATTTCTCACACACACACACACACACACACACACACACACACACACACACACACACACACACACACACACACACACACACACACACACACACACACACACACACACACACACACACACACACACACACACACACACACACACACACACACACACACACACACACACACACTGCTCTCACACAGATAGCCTGCGATGTGATCAGACTTTCAACGCAGCTGCACATAATGTGTATTCACCAAACAGGGAGGTGGTGGAGGGCGGCGTGGACGGCAGTGACGAGGATGACAGATAATTGAGAGGAAAACGCAGCGAGCGAGATGATTTCACACGTACACTTGGCTCGGACCTTTTCTCCATCATTGTCCCGAAGTTGTTCTCGCTCTTTCCTATTCAGTGCGTTGCTGTTTCCGTTTTTCTTTTTTTTTTCCCCGCCCTCAGAGGCCGATCTCAATGACAACTGAAAGAGCATTCTCTCTTCCCTCGTTAACTGAGGAGTGCATCAGTCCTAATAAGAAAGCTTTTACACGGTTAATTAAGAGACACTGTAATGCAGTATGTAATGCTCAATTTACTCTATCTCATTCTACCCCTCGTCCTCTTTAATTTCATTCTGAATCAATCTGTCCAACTCGTCTTCTTTTTTCCTTTTTTTTTTTACACCCTATTATGTGGACTTTCCTACATCAAGGCCTTCTACGATTGTCTAATTTGCTCGTGTCTGCTCCATTTTGAGCCTTTCCAATAGTATTCTCTTCCAGTGCTCGCCCTACCCGCCCATTTCTTTTAATTCTCAGTCTTTGATGATTCGAATTTAAGGCAGTGGAGAGAGAAGAAGATGGAGAGGAGCAAAGAAATGGATATGAGGGTAAAAGATGAGCGGTTTGGGAGAGATATTATGATATTAAAAGGCTGAAAATAGGGGGCAGCATTCACCAAAACACAAATATTGGCAGGGACAGAGCTGCAAGGCCTTGCCAGTGAAACTAATGTAAACATGGAGAGAATATAGAGTGGAGAGAGAAAGAGAAGCTGTGAAAATAGAGAGGGGTAGTGCCTGGAGTGAAAGTAGATGGGTAAATAGACCAATCACACTTTAAAGACGAGGAGGGAAAAAGGAGGAAGAGGAGCAGAGGGTGTCGGAAGACGGAAAGACTGGCGAGGGAGCGAGCTGATGCTGGTGTTTTAAAGATCTGCACGTCTGAACGTTAATTAAAGTTATCCACTGATGAATTGCCCTGTGATGAATTGTTTCCCTTACCATAAAAACTGTGTATGCATCCCGGAGGGATAGCAGCCGGCCACTAAATCTGCCGTCCATGTTTTTCATGCTCTCTGCGTTTGACAGTAATGAGCCGGGCCTGTATGATTGGCCGTTCAGCCGCTGATTAAAACTAGTTTCTTCTAATACATGGATTCACTTTGACATTTCTTTGGGGAAGAAACCCGATGGCTTCTTCAACTGTGCTGCATGTGATTATTGGTTTCACGATGTACTCCACTCTCAGTCAGTCACTATTTCATCCTTGTCTTAGTGTTTAAACTTGTACCTGAGGCAATGGTGTGAAAAACGCCACCGCCAATGATTCTCTTTCCCAAACAGCATTTTGGAGACAGGAACAGGAGCCGATGTGGCATTAGCCAAAATATGAAAATAATCAGGATTCTCAGAGAGACAAACACCCTGCTGACAGCCAGCGCTGCTTCACGTGGCAGCAGAAGCATGTTTGGCTGAAGTTTTTGTGTGGATACGGACGCATTTAGGCCTTGAAAGTGGATGATGAATAGCACCATGGCTCTGATGCGTTTAGTTTTCAAAGATGAGACAACAATATTTTAAATGCTGCCTGTTTGTATTAACTTAGTCTGGGAAGCCACAGGATGTGTCTTAACAGGGCCGACCCCGACTCTAACCAGGAACTTCTTGCCATGAGGAGACCGTGCGAACCACTACACCTCAGTTTGTTTGTTTTTTTTACTGTGACTATGCATTTTGCTAAATCCTGCAATCATTGGTCACATGAATCTGGAAGCCCTCCCGGCTGACAATGGACGAAGACAGAGTAAAACCGGATTTTAAAAAATGGATCGAATTGGGTCAACGCCGCTAAAGTCAGCATTTGTTATAGATTAACAACATTCATTGAATGAAACAGGCATCAAAATGAGAAATGTATTTTTTTTAAAAAGGAAAAGAATCTAATGTACCTGTGCAATTGTTATTAGGAAAAAGTGGGTAAAAACATAAGATTTAAGTCCAAATAAAGCTACTACAAATTATAATATTAAGTGTGCATATATACCCCCAAAAAGACTACATGCTGTTAATCGATTTGATTTCTGTTGAACTGGATCTATCTTCATTGTGGAAAGTGGAGCTTGGTTTCACTTCCTGTTTCCGCTTTCACTTCTCCTTTAGAAAAGACCTGTAAAATAGTGTCATAATAACCTTAACATATTATGAAAACCTACTGAAAATCTCTATATTTTCATAAAACCAAACAATTACATTATGCAAATGATTTAAACATTAGCGCTGAATGATGTTTCGTATTTATATGGGATGTTTGCAGAAAACTAAAATAAGGAGATATTTCCAGAATAGCAATATATTGTGTATATATCAAACATAGCGTGTTGAGATTATTGCTCATACACATTCATCGCTCGAGTATCTGCTGCTTAAGAGACCAACAGTTTCCATTGAGTCATTTGAGACCAGGAACAGGGCTGCAATCAGCCTGACGACTGCTGCCCACTTAAAGGGTGATATACATGAGAACAGGTGTGAAGTACTTTTGCAAATGGGCAGTTAAAGCTGCAACATGATTACAATTGCCATTAATAACTCTTGTTTATTTGGTTTCAATCAATGTTAACACTATTTAAAAAAAATCAGCAAGCGAATTGATCACTTTAGTGTGTAAAATACCACAACGTTGTTTAACAAAGGTGCATGTTCTGTCAATTATCGAGTGACCACTTTTCCATAATGTCGGTACTAGAAGAAGATCTCTAGAGATGTTTTTTTTTCACCCCAGACGAGCTCAGAATTCAACGAGCGTTCGGCCTCGGAAAAGCTACAGTAAGCTGCAATCACATTGTATTCACAGCACTGTATCTCCCTCTTGTAAACGACCTTGTCATGCAAACGTGTGATTCACTCGCATTTCCCAATCATGAATTCAAATGCGCCTCGCCTCGCCGCAAGAGGCACAAAGAGGGAGGCATGAGGCGAGGCGCTCAGGAGTGTCGCAAACCGGCAGTCGCCAGCCGCTCTGAGGCTGTTACACCACGCAAAATGGGAGACAAATTGCAGAGTTGCAGGCTGAAATGGTTCATGGCCTTGGCTGAGTCTGATATATTTTGCCTGCTGAGCTCCACTAATCACAGCAGCCTGTCAGAGACACGCCCCTTCACCCCCCCTTCACCCCCCACAGACTTATCACACCCTTGAACGCAGGGCAGCCACTGACCAACCCCACAAAGCACACACTCCAACACACACTCCAACACACACTCCAACACACACTCCAACACACACAGAGATATGTGACGCCTAGATTCACTGATTGTCAAACGGATCACAGCTGAAAGACAATCTGGGTTTCCTCTGCTGCTCTGCCTGGTAACAGACCATAGAAATCCAGCTTTTCTGCCTCGGGTATGATTTTTTTTATTTTTTTTTTGTGGCTCACATGAGGCCAGAAACTGCACGCCACAGCATAAAAAAATTTCCATATCTATCATTGTTAATTGTTTCTTTTCCACCCCCATCTCTCTCTCTCTCTGTCTCTCTCCCTCTCTCACACACACACACACACACACACACACACACACACACACACACACACACACACACACACACACACACACACACACACACACACACACACACACACACACACACACACACACACACACACACACACACACACACACACACACACAGCGGTTTGTAAGCCGTATCAGTGTAATTGATGCAATGACTGGAAATAAACAGGCAATTTAAGTGCTGGACACCTCACTGCTCTAACCCCTCCTCTCCCCACCGCGCTCCTCTCCACCTCTGAGTTTCCTCTTTGTCCCCTCACACACACTCACACAGTCACACACATATTGTGTACGATCTCACAATCGAACTAGGTGGAATAAGGGACAAGGTCAACACACCGAGGGTGGAAAGAAAAATGTGGGAGTCGGAGAGGAAATTAGGCAGGATAAGAATAGAGGGGGACAGAGGGCACACAGAAAACAAGGATTAATCTCACAGATGACTCGCGTCTGAATGGTCGCTCTAATGACAAATTCACAGCTCCACAGTGCGAGGAGGAGACCACGCCATCGCGAATTAAAGCACATTTTAAGCACTGTCGCTTTTTCTTTCGCAGTTCGGACCGTGTCCCTCTGCTCTACCTCGCTGGGAGGCCTGCAGCAGTTTTTGGCGGGAGGTGTCGTTCACAGAGCGTTCTCACCTTGCAAAGTGTTCCCGGTAAAGAGGCTTGGCTGTCCGCGTGATGCTTGGCCCCGGCTGGACCCGCTCAGCCGAGCGGACGGCGTTCCAGCCTCTACAGCCTGCAGCGGGCTTGGACCAAAACAGACAGAAATAGCCCGAGCTGATCCAACTGGCCGTGTCAATCTGAGCAGGCTGCAGCACAACACAACTTTCAACATCCTTCATGCATGCATTTGCACAGCTCCACTGTACACTCCCATATAACTGTACAACTATTTAAAAAAAACACACACACACTATGCCAAGATATATTCTTGTCTGTTTTACTCTGCCTGTTTGTGAGTCTCCATTTATCTGAATCCACTCGGTCCCGTTCACGTCAGCTGGGAACAGTCCGGCTGTATGAATATTAAAAGGTTGCTGCCAGTTGTGTATGCTGCAGAGTTAATAATAAACGAGGTCTAATAATTTAATGGGTCCGTTGACATGTCCCATGGGCCGCCATACTGTCTGTACGTGAGTTAATGGGAAAAGAAAATCAAGCATAAAATGATACTGCAGGATTTGGCAAATGGGAAGAGGCAGGAAAGCAAGAAGACAGGCGAAGGAACGGGAGGTATGGCTTCCCCTTCCTGTCTGGAGGCTTCGTCCATCCTTGATGAAAAAAGCCTCCAGAGTTCCGTCACACCGCCCCAGGGACCCACATCATGAAGAGCCTTTAGAAATTACAGCTTTGTAGGTATGAGAGGGAAAAACTGAATTTAAAATAATGTATTTTTTGGAAATTAAGCTGTTACGTCTTTTCAGGGATGATATCGACACCAATGTACTGTAATCAGAAACGTGCCTCGTCACTGCAGCTTCACATCAAGCTGGACTCTCAAAACATGGAGGACAGAGTCCAATGATCAGAAGGAGGGAAGAAGATTTGGGGAAGTTCCAGTCCAGGTTGGACCATCGCATCCGTCACTATCTCACACACAGGACACCCCTGCGTTCTGCCAACCAAGCCCGTCCCTGCTGGAGGCAATAATGAGCCTCTAACGTCGCTTTCACCGTCAAAGCTGCCGGTTCTCAATTATCAAGTGAAAACGCAAAACTGTCCCTGAGCTTTGGGGGGTCCGTTTACACCACGACGGCAACAAACCCACTGAAAACTCTACTTTTTTGAAAATGGCTCCCGAGGTGGAACTATTTGAAAACACTCTGTATATACGGCAGAGGAAAAGGCACATTCCATTACAAAAACAAACAACTGCATGAACTTGTGTCATAATGTGTAAACGTTGCTGTGCGAACGCGAAACTTTTCTGGAACGTAAAACACAAAAACGACGATTCTCATTTGAACCTTTGACGTGTAAATGGAGCCTTAATCGATCTCATCACATATTCCTGATTGCTGTGACGACCTCTTTGGTAGTGCTGCAACAAGTTGTGGCAAATGTGGGGTTTCTGTGTAACTTATACCAGAGGAGGCCTTCCAAGTGACTCACGGTCATTCAGGAAATTGTTTCCACCAGAAGATTCAACCAGACAGGAAGTTTCAGACAAAACCTCCACAATGATGCTGTTTATTGGTCCGAATGTAATATCACGCATTAAAAGTTTATTTCTATTACGTTTGATGGTGTATTTTATTTTCTCGTGAAATGTGTGGGAACACACGTCTCATAATCATCTAATGGCTTTTTTTTTCTTTCAAAGTGATTATAAGGACTGTGCTACATTATTGAATATTCAGATCAGCACACAGTACTCAAATGGAAGAACTTGTACTCGTACCCAGGGTATAAAAGGTTATCAGTGCATCTAATCCAGAAGGTCGATGAGCAATAGTTTCATTTGAATGGAATGTTTTCCCCTCCAGAGCGATCTCCAAGACGTTAATGTTGATGCTTTATGAAGAAAGTAAATAGCAATCAGCCGCAGCTCCCAGGATTCCTCCCCTGCGCCGCTGGCAGGTCATACAGGTTTTTATCTCTGGTCATTAAACTTGCCGGCCTCCATAACAATCATTACGGTTGTTGGGGCCAGAGAAAAGCTGTGTGTGTGTGTCTGTGTGAACGCTGCCCACTGTCACCTTTGACCACAGTGCTGCCGCAGACAGATTTTCTGAAGCGATGACACCTGCTCTCCGGCTGAGGGAAATATAATTGTCACCGTTCACAGCTCACGCCCTTGACTCAGACCTTTAGAGCAACACGACCACGGGCGACTCATGTCTGAATGTCACATAACTGAAAAAAAAAAGAAGAATAAAAAAAACACCAGTTATTCTACTATTTCTCTAAAGGCTCTTGTTTAAGTTATTTCATCCACGTCTGTGCGTGTTATCCGTCTCATTTGAGTTGCATAATCATTTGTGCTCATTGATAACACAGTTAACACATTGCAAACAAACGATTACAGTAGATGGAAATTCAAGCCTGCAGTCTATAGATCTGCACCAGAAAACCCCACGTGAAAACTAAATATTAAGGGGTTGGTTGTCGCTTGTGACTTTCGGTCTTAATAACTCAGGCTCTGTTTACAAGACAACGCCTTCAGGAGGAAACGGAAAAACCCTCAGAGTCACTTTTCGGAAAAGGCTCCATCGGTGGAACTTTTCGAAAACAAACGGGGACAACGCAACTTTTCTGCAATATTGCGACTGCACATGCACACCATGGTGGTAGTGAACGGTCCTTCTGCACATGGGCAACGAGATGGACAATGAGAACAATGTTTGCCTGCAGAGTGTCATGACTCTCAGTCCATGTCCTCCTGGGACCTGGTGGATTTATTCTTGAGAGTCACCAGGAATAACAATCCAACTTGGTTGACTGTCCATACGAATGTCCGTGTTCTCCCGTTGTCAATGTTCAGAGAGTATTGTTCTCTGCACTCATGTGTGTGTGGCTTTTAAGGCTGGGCAAAAACATTTATTTAATCGATTTATCGAATTTGAAGCTAAAAACGATTTTTATTTTGCAAATTAAAGTAGTTTTTTTTTTTACCCTAACAGTTTTTAGGCCTTTATCGTTTCCGTAGTCGCTGTTGCACTTTTGCTTAAACCTGGTTTACAGCTTGAATTTGTTGAATGACGGAGCCTCGTTTACTTTTTATTTTAGGTTTGTTTTTATGCATTTTAACTCTTGAGGACAATCACAGCAACAAAGTTGCACTTTTGACAACATATCTGATGTCTGCAGTCATTTTTAGGTGCATTGAGAAAGAAAATTGAATGGAAACTCAAATTTTTCTTTAAAAAAAAAATCATAGAAACAACAGCACCTACTCACGTCCTGGCGTGCTACGTTCATGGTTTTCAGCTTTTCTGCCATTAGTTGTGTAAACGGACATCGTTTTCAAAACGTTGCAGGGTAAACACAAACGGAATTGCAAAACCAATGCGTTTTCACTTGAAACGTCGTCGTGCAAACGGAGCCTCAGTTATAGTCTTTTAGTCTTTCTTGAGGAAAATGTCCTTTTAATCAATTGGCTTGTAGTTGTTAACCTTTTAAGTGGCAAACATTTAGAAATTAAACAATAAGCAGTGAATCGTGGACATTGGTTCCCTGTCGTGTTACAAAAAATATGTCTGATTTCAGAATGATAGGTTAGAGAAATAGTACTTAATAAAGTTAAAATTCACAAAAATATGTTCTTCACAGACGCTGCAGTGGGTTTTTGTGTCAATGCCTCCCGTGCACAAATATAAAATGAAGCAGCTCCAAATTCTCTGGATCTCATTCAATTTACCAAAAGTAAGATTAATTAGTTCCCTGAAAGATTTGTGTAAGTCAAGAAACAATAGTGGTTTGCTTCCGGTTACTTACAATTGTGACAAGAGTGTGTAGGATTACATGTAGGTGTGCCAGCAACCTATGACTTACATTCATCGATCAACTTTTTTTTTTTTAACCTCTTGGTCAGAAAAACACCTTGAATTATTAATAAAGGGGTAGAAATATCCTTTAAAAACCAATCACTACATAAATATACTATATTATTTTTAAAAAAGTTAATAGGGGGAGAAATTCTTACAGCCATGAAATGTAGTTACGCAACATATTATAACATGAAAAGATAAAAATATAGTAAATTCTAATAGTGAGAAAAGGGAAAACAAAGAGTTCAACTAGAATATATATATATATATATATATACATCTAGTAGGTAAAATAGTTTGGCATATAATGTACTGATAATGAATCTAAAATTCCTTGACTCGTGCAAACTATGCCTCCATTGTGAGTTTCCAGGTATATGATATAAAACAATGGCGTTTCCTTTAAGGGAGACACAGGAAGTCCTGGCATTTATTAGACCAACACATTTCAAGTCTTCAGACAGATGCTGACTGATCATACTGCTGCTGTGTAACCAAAATGCTTTCCGGATTCATTAAATAGTAGATTAGTTCTCTTCTTATAAGCATATTATGGCAGCGTCACCATTTAGAAGTGACACATCATATACTGTTGTAAAAGCATTAGCTGCTCTCCATTAATTGAAGAAAATCTTGAAGTCTAGGGGCTCAAATATACAACAACAATGATATTGTCCTCATGAAGTGTGCAAAATATTTCAGAAGACGTGATTTCTTAGCGCCGTCCTCCCGTGTCTCGTTTTTGGTTGTTCGCTCCCCTTCTCTTCTTGACGTTGCTCATTTTGCTGTGAAAGACTTCACTTCTTGATGGCGGCTTTATCACTGCAGCCTCCGAACAAACAAACCACTCATACAACAAAGCATGCCAACACACACACACACACACACACACACACACACACACACACACACACACACACACACACACACACACACACACACACACACACACACACACACACACACACACACACACACACACACACACACACACACACACACACACACAGCCGCAGCCCTCTGCAGTGCCTCTACCTCATTGACCACAGTATAATACTTCATTAGCTATATAGCAGATTGTACCGTTCTAAGTGAGATTAGCTTCCTTTGTCTCCGTTTGGCCTCTGAAAAGCTCCTCGCCATAAACCTTCTCTGCAGTCACAAAGCCAATAACCTCAATGTCAAGAATTTTTATGTTTCCCCAGCATTTGGAGTTTTTTTTTTTTTTATTTGCAATTCATTCCTTTCTTCTCAGAAAGTGTGTGTGTGCTGGAACTGATCCACGGCCATATGACTCCGTGACTCTTACACTGCGACACCATGACACTAAAAATACACATGAAGGACTCCCGGAGGGGTCAAACGCTCCTGTTTTATTAGTGGACAAGAAAAATTGAGACATACTATGCTGGTATAAAAAAAGAGGCATGATGCAATTTTCTAAAAAGCTCATAAATTATGAAATGCATCAAGGTGTTTCTGTATATTTAACAACTCACTTCAGTAACATTAAAACACCTCCAGTATTAACAATCAAAACTGCTTAAGGCACTGCCATAAAGGGGGGGGGGGGGGGGGGGATGCCATTTGTCTCTTCTTCAAGGAGGAAAGTTAAAAAATTCAGGAGGCAAGCCGCAGCCACAGAACTCCATTTTAAACCTTCGGAGAAATTTTCAGCGCAATTGATCATCGCACTTCATTTCACAGAGCACAAAAGCCTGAAGCACTGAGAGAGGGCTGCTCGGCGGCGGGGAGGAGGAGGGAAGGAAATCAGAAACAGTAAACCTGTCCATCTGGGCCCCGTCTGCGTGGGCTGCTGGTTATTGCACCCTGACGGGGCGTCCACGCCGCCAGCCGCCGCCGTGTCGCTGTAATCTGACCGCGCCTGGTCGGAGCAGCCGGCCCTGATTGTTTTCTGAGATCCGGCGCAACTTACCAAAGTTTGATTTATGCATGTTTTTTTTTCTTTCTTCCTTTAAGCGTTGCTTATTAAGCAGAGCCGACTCCGAGCTGGTCCTCAATAATAAGAACTCTTCTGATTAGAAAAACAAGGCTCAAGGGGTCACGGCGTTTTGAAACCGCTTCCCCGTCACGAGGTGACGTACATAAAACTTATAGAATAATTCTATAGTCGGTGACGTTAATGAGTCAAACTGCGTGTCGGGGTTTGATTTCAACACTGAAACAAAGCCAGTGACCACATCCAGTGTAACGTAACACCCTTCAACATCTGATGCACTGAATTACTAAGATCCTGAATAAGATGTGATGAATTGCAAACAGATTGTGCTCCAGGCTGAAACGACGATCAGCTAAGAATCACACCACCAGTAACTTCATGGCAGTTTTTAAATGAGGGTTCTCTTATTTCACCATGGAGTGACTGGATGAAGCAAATAAAAACACAAAATAAGAGACGATCGGTCACGAAGTTACCGTCGAGGGGAAAAACGAGGAGCAGCAGACGAGATTCAGTCCACATTTATGGTGGGGGTCAGCCGAGGAAAAGTCTCTCACCATAACAACAGCAGCAGTTCTGCTGAAGGATGAGCTGGTTTGAACTGCCTCTTCAAACATGTTCAGACGATGTAAATCACATTGTGCTTTGGATATCAATCATTTAGCATAAAGTCCTTGGACGCCCGATAATCAGTATTCACGCGCACAGACCTCCAGTAGATCCTCACTGTTTGCCGTCCAAGCTTCAGTATAAACTCGCAAGACATACAGAAGCTTCTCTTACAATAAGTGGGTTGAGTAATGTTTCTTCCAAACTTCATATTTCCTTCCTATTTTTTATTTGAAAAAAAAAAAAAGGACCTGATTATTCTGAATCATTAAGCAGGAGAAAAATGTCCGTTATCGAAGTTACGGAGTAAATTCATCCATCCCTGAATAAAGTACCAAAAAGAAAACCTACGCAAGCCCTGGAAGAACACGCAAACTTCAAAGGTAACTTTAAGTTAACAATGCTGCCTTAGGGGCTTAATAAAAATAGTTAATATACTAAATAAGTCTCAGTTATGTAACTCGTCTACAGACTCTTAACAGGATTTTAAGAACCTCAATGTGTTTTTTTTAAAGACAACACTGATCTCATAAACTTGTACACAGTGTCAAGTTTAACTGCCTCCAGTGAAGCATCAATATGCAAAACACCACTGCCTCTATTAGATTGCTACAAGCGTGTCAAACATTGTCATGCATCCCTTACATTGGAATTGTTTTTAATCAATACATTAAGTAGAGGACAGTCCACATTATTGGTTTCCAAACGTCCCTGAAACAGATTCAACACTGCTAAAGTATTTGTCTCTTCGTCCTGATGTCCAGGAAAGGAAATGTCATGAATTTGTTTGTATCCATGTACACATCTACACAGTCTTTTCTAGAAATAGTCATTATTGCTGTTGTTTTGTGTGTTCCTTTTTGCAGTTCACACCTGAACACCTTCAAATCGCTCATCAAGTCTCTCCAGTTCAGAGCTGCTTTTGATGCTTTGCACAAATCTATTTCTTTTATTGTGTGTTTTTATGGCTGTTTTTGATGTTTCTCCATCAAACATTGTTGATTTTATAATATCATGTAAAGTGTCTGAGTTTTAAAAAAAAAAGCTATACAATAATCATGATTATTATTGTTATTATCTTTAGTTATATCGCACAGCACTGCCCCAGAAGGCCATTAGTGGTATTACTCCGCATGCTACACAGCCACAAACTCCCCGGAAGACGGACAAAACGCGAAGGTTAAAACCCAGGAGGACACGGGGTTTCCACGTCATCATTGTTTGGGGTTTAGCTCTGGTGGCACACAAATTATTTGTGTCTCCTGCAACATGAAGTCAGTCAGGAAACATGGTTTTAGCAGCCATGATAACAGATATGGCTATATTTGCAGCTTTTCGGTTGGAAACCGTTCAAAATCACAAAGCGTATACCCGCTGACACATAAGCATCTCCTGCCAAGTGTGTTACAAATCTTCAGAAATGGTGAGAAATAGATTACAGGAAACTTACAACAGAATCCGTCACAGATACAATTGAATTAAACTTGTTTTCCGACAGATTAAACAATAGTTTTCTCCCCGATATTACAATTCCTGCTTTATGGATGACCATAGGGGCCAAACCGTCCTGGAACCTGCTCATGCTCAGCGGGTTCCAGGCTTGGAGAAACTTCTGTGTGGAGTTTGCATGTTTAACAGTGTGCTTTTCTCCACATTCTCCATTTTAAGTGACTCCGAGGCCCGTTTACGTGACAATCATCGACCGAAAACAGCCTCGGCAACTGGCGTAACCGTGGAAACACCAAAGTAGCTGTAGGTTTCATGTCAGGCCACGAGTGACGTTCGATTTTCAGTGACTCCGGACTCCGTCGTGTAAACGAAAGAGTTAAAATGCAACAAAAGTTTGAGGTTTTCACTTGAAAAACTGGGCCTGGGTGGGAATGTGTGTGGGTGTGTGTGTGTGTGTGGGGTGTACCCTGCTCCGACACGCTGCAACTCGGAGTTGGATAAACTGGCAGAGAAGGAGGCTGAATGAATGAATGAATGGACGGACGACAATAGAACAGAACACCGATCTCTGGTTTTTTTTTTTGTTGTTTTTTATGTGCCTTAATGAGTGTGAAGCTGTAAAAACCTTTCGTTGTAATTTTGATAATAGACTGCGGGACGGAACAGAGACTTCGGGGGAATGAGCAGAGAGATTCGTACGGATCAGAGTTGGAAACCGCAACGATACGCGGCTATGACGTTACACAATGTTCAAACTACTTTGAATCGGTTTCATCTGCTCCCGGTTTTCTCTTTCACAGCTCTCCTTTGCAGTTAAAGGGCAGCGGCCTGCTCGCGAGCCAATCCAGCCAGCCTCCTCTGATGGATTGTGAATTATTCATTTAAACATGATTGACCCGGGGATTGAATTACGGGTCTGATTGATCAGTGGGCTCGTAAAAAGGAATCCCAATGACCACTGAAACCTAAGTGTGACTTAAACGACTCGAGGGAGGAGCAGACCTGCTCGTCCAGCGCAGACACCCACCGTCCACCAAACCAGCTCAAGTATGCTCTGTGTACATTGTTCACGTTGGCAGTACTTCCACTGGAATTATGTACGAGCAAGAGTGTGCTTTGGGCTGGAAAGTTCTTCCAAAATAGGCTTTTTGCTTTAACTGCAGAGTGAAGTATTAGCCGCGACTTTAATGTCGAGGATAAAGATTAAGCCTCGAGCCAAAAGACAAAAAAAAAAAAACATTTTAAAAACAAATACTATTATCTGTCACTGCAAATGAATCTACTTTTCTCTACCGGATCAGAGTTGAGTCTTTAAAATGACGCTTTGTCAAATCCAGATATTTTACAATTGGAGAACGGGGGGCCAGAGATTTCTTTTTCTTCATCATCCAACAGATTACAACAATTGCTGTAAATAAATTCCTCGACAGAAGCCGACAGATTAAAATACGGAAATGTCAAATATTTAACAAAAGGCTTAAAACGAACCGCTTCAATGATAAAACATTTATTCATTTTGCAGTTTAGTTTTTTATTATTTCAAGCAACTATTGTTTATTCTTACTAATTTTAACTTTTTGTAACGACTTTTACATTGCCTTTGCTATTTTATTTAGTATGTATATTCTTAAAGTACGTTTTAACTTAAATCTCTTCACATGTATTAATCATTTTTAGGGCTGATGTTTGTTTATCATTTCATGACATTGTATTTCCTGTTTTCGTGTTCTTTCCTTTGTCTTTTTATCACTTTGCCAATCGTTGGTGAATCACTTTGAATCGTATTATCCCGCCTGACAATGACCGATCGCTTCACCTGTAAGATGATCGATTGGCGAGCTGGTCCTCTGATTATTTATCGGCGGCTCGATCGATCAATCGATGGATGGATGGATGGATTTCACCGCGCTCGTGATAAAGATGTCGCCGGCTGCCTCCTGCTGTCGTGCGGCAGGAACCAGCAGCAGTCTCTCTTTGCGTGTCACCGAGCAGCTTTTCAGTGCGATGCAAAGGAACATAATGTGATGTGTGCAGTGCAGGCGTCCCGGTGGTTATCCTGTTGGTTATGGTAATTACACAAATGTCTAAACTGTTATTGGAGCAATCAGTGTTACGGAGCTGGATGCAGAACTGGTGCTAACGTTCACCCAGATATCAGATTTATATAGGGATGTCTGTTAAGTGTCTCCTGCGTGTATCAGATTATTGTTTCTGCCTCAGATTCTCTCTCTCTCTCTCTCTCTCTCTCTCTCTCTCTCTCTCTCTCTCTCTCTCTCTCTCTCTCTCTCTCTCTCTCTCTCTCTCTCTCTCTCTCTCTCTCTCTCTCTCTCTCTCTCTCTCTCTCTCTCTCTCTCTCTCTCTCTCTCTCTCTCTCTCTCTCTCTCTCTCTCTCTCTCTCTCTCTCTCTCTCTCTCTCTCTCTCTCTCTCTCTCTCTCTCTCTCTCTCTCTCTCTCTCTCTCTCTCTCTCTCTCTCTCTCTCTCCCCTTCAAAGCCAAACAAATCTCTCTATCCCGGATTTTTCATTACCGCCTCTCTTGCTTTATCCCTAAAGGTTCAGGTCTTAGCTCTGTGTTTTGTTCGCCTCTTTTCTTTTCATGCATTCTGTGTATTTCTTCGTGGCATCAAGTGCTGGACATGACCCCCGTCTGTCCCACAATAATCCCAGATTACACAAAGATATCCGATGCGAGTCGGCTTGTATATGCATTCTCGTGTACAGTTTTTTATTTCCTTGCTGTCCCTCTGTATGTTTCCTTTAATCTTGTGTCCTCTTTGCAATCTCTGACCTCTCTGCACCGCCACCAGTTGCTGTGAAAATTCTGCAATCAGGCCACCGCCGCACACTAATCAGATGGTGGATTTTTGAAGCTGCTGTTCGCTCTGCATCACCCAGAGAACCTGACCCAAATGTCTATTCCCACTTGGGGTGATGGAATGAAAAGAAAGCTGTCTGCCATTGGGAAATTTTTTGTTGAAAATGTTGAAATTATAAAAGATTAAACCGCCTTTTTTCATTGCCGCTGCTCTTGTTTTCAACACCACTTATCACGGCTTGTCAAAGATGACATGCTGACCCGAGAATAAGCTTTGCTGCAGCTGTGCTGCGTGGGGTGTGAGCCTGAACGGGTAAACATGAGTTAGACTTACTGATTCATGAGAATTAACCAGGGATTTAAAAAAAAAAAAACTTGAGTTATGACTTCGATTTTATATAACATATATATATATATATATATATATATATATATATATTTATTCGCACCTAGAATAAGCAATATGTGGCACAGGAATACAATTTGTTTCCAGTCAACCACCTGAATCTACTAGTTGCAGCAAGAACATTAGTTAAACTTCAGAAAAACATGCAAAAGTTTTAATTAATAGAAACTGAATAAAACCTCTGAAAGTACTCATTCAGTTTGTTGGACTGTACTTAATTGTATTGTACTATATTTATTTATTTAATATATTCCTATCATTTCTTACTTTTCTTACTTATTATTGTACTTAAATACTTATATATATATATATACACATGACTTATTTTGAGAAGAAGATTTTGCAGAAATGCCCCCTAAAACCTTTTTTTTTTTTCGGTTTTATAATTGTATAAAAAGAAAAACAAACAAAAAAAGATGCTGCTGAATCTTAGAGGGCGTGAACGTATCTAAAACACTTAATTGAAATGGATACGGGAGGCCGTGGCATCTGACCAACCAATAGTGTTACTACTCGATCCCTGATCACCCAATCAGTCACTCTGCTGCGGTCCAGCCAGAAACGAGTCAGAAGAAGACAGTGATGGTAAATTCAATGCATTGAGCCAAACAGCTGACACTCACACGCACACACACACATAGTCGTAAAAAAAACACTGTTACAGAAATCTGCCCACCCAAATTCATATAATTCTTTTATCTTGTGTGTGCTTCAATTTTCTTTAATAATATTGTCCTATAGTGTGCTATTTTCATTATTATGGGTTCTAAATGTTTATTTTTGCTCTTCTATCATATCAAAGCTGTTGTTCGGTGTGGAACGTGTACCTAAAGCATTTTCACTGCACATTATACTCCCTTTAATTGTTGTGTGTGATAAATAAAAGACTTGACTCGACCAGATGAGAACCAAGCAGAGCTTTGGGTGAACTAGTGATTGACTGGTGAGTAAAATCACCAAGGTGACGTTTTGCTTTAACAGCAATTATCATTCTGCAATTGATATACCTCATGACTTCATTTTTAAGTGGGAAAAATGCACCTGAACCAAATCAAACTGGGAAGTTCCTACTTAGCGATTTAAAAAAAAAATGGTTTTGACATCAAACAATGATTAGAAATGTGCACCAATGAGTCACATCAGTGTTGTTGTTTTTCAACAATGAAGGTTTACAGAAACAACAGAAAGCAACAGTTGTGTGATTGTGCATGTATGGAGTGTGAGAACATCCTCGTCTTGGTTGATTCATTTCACGATGAGCTTGTTTGTTTCTTTCCTGGACTCTGATGGCAGCAGGAAAGCAGCGCTGCAGGAGGCGGCCATGTTGCTTGTTGTTAGTGTGATGTGAATGTTGTAAACTGGGAAATGGGACTTTGCCAACTGGGAACTATCCCAGTTACCAGCTGCATGCACAGAGTATATTTTTATATTAATATTACATGGAGTGTCTCAGAGGTCTGCAGCCTGTGACTCCGGAGCACTTTAGTTCCTCTGCATGGGCTATCTGAATCTTTCTGAATTATACGTCGAACATTTCTTATCCTATCATTATAAACTGCTAATATTCTTATCTAAAAAAAAAGGGGGGGGGTACAAACTACAAAAAGAAAAGAGAAGAGAAAATTTTTAAAATGTATTTAAAATTGAAAATGTAAAAAAATTTAAAATAAAATAAAATAAAAATAAATAAATAAATACAAATAAATAAATGAAAAATAAATAAAAAAATTTAAAATAATAAAAAATAAATAAAAATAAAAAATAAAAATAAAATTTAATTAAATAAAAACTTCAGAATGAAGCAAACATGTCAACGTGTTGAAATGGTTAATATGACTAGAAAAAAAGACTAATACAACCAAACAAAAGCAAAAATAGTTCCAAGTGAATGAATGCAGGTTGAGCAAGTCTACATAACTAACTTCATAAACTATGTGATATTCTATGATTAAACATGTTTTGTGGCGCCAGAAGAATTTTATTGGTAGAAAGTGATGCAAAGGGCCTTTTTGATGGGAAAGATTACAGACCTCTGCCTCAATCCGTCACATTTAAAGACACAATACTGATTATTCTGTACTTGAACATTACAGCGAACATCGCAACAACCTGAAATAGTGGTTAGAAAGTCTTTAGGTTGTCCGTATGAAGTGAGAAAACAGAGGCGCTCCAGCTCCTGGAGCTTCAAGGCTTTATCGAAAGGGCTTTGTGAAAATACCAACCCACACATCCAGAGAATTACATCCACAGTGATTATCCCACTTTCTGCACAGCACAACAGTAACTAATGATTACCAGCTAATAATAACATTAAATGTTGGGAACAAATAATAAACAAAGGAGAGAAATCAATCCAGGGGAGGATTACTCTGAGATGAATTATTCTCTCTTAATAATTTGAGAAACCTTCTGTCACTTTCATGGATGTTGGACAGTTTTTACAAAGTTTAGCAATCATTAAAAACTAACCATCAGGAAATCAACTAATCTATTGAATTCTTTTTCAAAGTGATGTAAAATCACCCCAAATGCAATCGTATTTCTCCCGGGTCGAAATCCCGCCCACACGCTGTTGCTTCCGATGGTTGATTTCACGACAGCTGCCTTGCGTGGCCTCTGCCTCGAGACCGTCCCACCGGATCCGTTCACGGGGGCCTCTGTGCTCGCATGTTTTAATGACCACGACGGCTCCGCGGGCGGCGGAGAGTGTAATAATGTGTGCTGCATGTGTGCGAGCTCGCCAAGGAGAGAAGAAAAGAGCAGCGCGAGGAGACGCATGACTCACTAACGTTCAAATGTGTATTTTCTCAAGTCACTTGGCAAATATGTGCACTTGGGTTGGCATGCCCACTGTACCCTACTGTCTGCCAGCTGTCACTCAGGAAGACGGAAAGATGGAGGATAGGGGGACGAGGGAGGAGGAGGGAGCTAAAGGGAGTGGCGATGATGCGAGGACACAAGCCCCGAGGCTTCTTCTCTCTCTCCCCCTCCATTTGTTTTTTTTTCATTTGTCTCTCTGATGAGAGCAAGAAATAAAAATAAATAAATAAACGTGGCAGCTCAAAAGTACGGAGGGCGACGTCAGAGGAAAAGAGGAGAAAACAACGCTGAAGGAAGAGGGAGTGTGAGCGGGATACGGAAGAGGAATCTGACTTACCATTTCTCATGTTGAGGAAAGTTAAAATATGCGGGGCCACAACGCCGGCCATTCCTGATCCATTAGTCCAAATGAGACTAAATGACAGGGTGGGGGTGGGGGTGGGTTGGGGGTGGGGGGGGGGGGGGGGGGTGACGTTAACCATATACAACAACATGCTGCTTTATGCACACTTTGTTTGCAGAGGACAACACGTTTACCCACAGCCTGCTGCAGTATTCATTACAGCAGTCCTCCAACTAATTAGGAAAGACCAGGAAGAAAAAATAAATAAATAAATAAATAAATAAATAAATAAAGCTCCTCTGTAGGAAGAGAAGCACTTCATGAGGAATAAAAACAAAGCCACATTTTATCCAGAACAAAAACAGTCATCCTTATGGGTTTGGATTCTTTTCTTATATTTTTTTCAGTTTTCCTCACTCTAATTAAGCAGGCACAAGCCCTGGTTTATTATCCAGCAATGACAAACTGGCTCCAAACCGCAATGAAATTACAAATTCATCAACATGCGAGAAAGAAAAAAAAAAAGAGCTAAAAGGTTCTTCTTGATGCCACATTTGCGAGCACAGTCATAAGCAACGGGAGTAAATGGAGAGCGTTGTGCCCCCCCCCCCCCCCCCACACACACACATTGCGAACCAGCCACAAACAAACAATTACCAGTAAACAGTGGGAAAATGAAGCGTCCGTCTTCTGGGGGAAGCTTGTTTTTTTTGTTTTTTTGAAGACAGGCTGTGAACCCAACAACACGCCAGACAGAATCTGATGTCACGACTTCTCCGTCGGACGGTGAGACCATCAATCAACCAACAATCAACAAGCTTCAGCAGCACGTGTGTTTTTTTTTATATTTATTGTCTTTAAACGCCGCCCATCAGCACATCCTGTACACGGAGTCTGACATGAAGCTACTTGATGGTCTTTGCTCTGCAGAAACTCTGAAGCCTTTTCGTGTTACACGACGGGACGCGACGCACGCAGATACAACCTCCTCATATCCCACCATGCGGGAAACAACGTGGGCGCTTCCGACGATATCCACAAATTGTGTGTGCATTTCTTCGGCAAATGTCAGCTGCAGCTCGACTGAGGACCAACAGAAGTGAGCATGCACGCGTAGGCTTTTCATAAGATGCTAATTTCTTTGATTTGCAGGAAACAAGAAGGCTTAACAGATCGGTAAATCACTTGAAGACGCATTGAGCCGAATGGAAAAGCTCTCATGCCGGCAAATGTCGATACGTTCGGGCGTCAGAAAGCAAAAACAGCATCCACTGTGGCTGTTATCCATTTTAGATTAGACAGCTCTGTAGATATACATGCAAACAGTCTCCATGAGCACGTGAGCTTTCTTAACCTCAGGCACCAAACACCAGCAGTTTGTTATATAATGAGATTTATTGGAGTGACGTGAACATGGACTTCTTCACAAACGCAGCACGTGCGGAATAAGATGGAAGTTGTTTTTTTAAAGATGAATTAGAGTTTAGGGTCAAAAATGTGCTATTAGTCTAAAACTGTGGTTTTTTAAAAGTGAGGGGTGTAGGGGTGGGCCTCCCCCCGGGAGGCGAAGAGGGCTGCAGGAGGGCGGAGCAGCTGGAAAAAAAACCCGCCTTTTCTCAACATTATTAAATGCTTTTTGATTTGACAGGGGACGTCATGATAGAATGAGATAAATGAAGAGGAAAAAGATTCATTATACTAGTTAACACACATTTTTCTCACTGAATTTAATGGAATTTAAGTGTATTGGAGACTAATTTAAATGATAAAATAAGCGTAAATGCGATATTGCAGTTTAAGGCTATAAATCAAGACTTAGTTGGTATTTGAGATGTGGCGGCCTTATCCTCCCACACTTTGTTAACTTCCAACATAAACACCATCTTCATGCACAGAAGTAATATTTTTGTTATATAAAACGGTCATGAGCAGCATACTGTTTAGAAAGATGGCAGCGTTTCATTTTTCATTCCGTCCCACTTGCGCTTTTTGTTTCCAGGCCGAAGTTTTTTTGGGGGTTTTTTTTTGGATTTCATTTTCCCATCATTACATCTCCTTCATCCCATGAGCCCGTTACAGAAATGAAAAGTGAATGAAAATTGAAATACTTTTCTCTCCCCGACACTCTAAACATTGCATTGCAACGTGTGATGGAGGAAACATTATTGGCCGTGGCGGCGCAACACAAGGCTCTTTTGAGACTGACAAACTGTGATTTTATTCCAGCTCAGTACGCTCTCAGAAGCAGCTTCCTGCTATTGATGTCTGTTCGCACAACAATTGCTATGCAGGATCCAATTCAGGGACACCGGGATATCACTTATGCCGGAAGAAAAGGCCGACATTGGACAGTGTCGGCGCAGCGATGACCCCCACGTCCTCCATCAGCTTTCATCTGTGGATGAACCGGTCACTCTCCCCAGCGACGCTCGTCTGAAACTCACAGCATTAAAACCAGCTTTCTGTTTTGAAAAGGCTGAGACATCAAGAGATTTATTTTTTATTTTTTCCCCTCCCTTCCTCTTTCCTCTGTTGAGATGGTAGACACAGAAAATAATCAAATGGACCAAATTCATGCAGGAAGCTGTATTTCCCCTCCGCCTCAAACCACAGTAAATGGTTGCGTCAGCGCCACGGCTCGTGTAATCAGGGAGGGATGTGTGGCGCGTGGCAGCCGAGGGTCTGCGGGACCCGGACGCTCTTTTTTTTTTTTAACCGATGTCATTACATTGTTCATTCCTCATTTCACATCCAGGTTTAGGATCTTTTACATCTTTTTTTTTTTTTTCTTTCCTCGCGTGGATAAATGAGTTTAAAAAAAAAACTAATAATAAATGCCGATGCCTGCACACAGGTGCACTGCATGATACAATTAAGCTATTAACATCCAATCATACTCAGTGGGATAAACATGATGAGACCTGGTACGTTTAAATTTAGCACAAAAAAAAAAAAGAATACCACTTTTTACTTTCAGCTGACTGGCATGTAGATTTTGCATATATTGGAACTTCATTCATTATGTCTGGCTTAACTTCTCAGCCATTACATTTCACAACATTTATATAACTTTGTGACGTGTGTTAAAACCACAACAAAGACTATTTGATGTAGTAGTAGCAGCATACATAAATAATTGATGTAAAAATTATTGCAAGAACAATTTTTACTGTTTCAAAAAGGTCTACATTATTTTATTTCAAAGATTTTTTTCTTTATAACACCTTAAAGAATCTGCCGAATTGTTTCCCTCACTGTGGCTTAACGTTGATTTGTGTTTTGTGATCTGATTAAAAGAGCAATGAATTCAAGAAGTCAAGATTCAGAGGCAAAGTTACCGACGCCGGCTTCGGGCTACTAAAGTCCGTCGGTTCTGATTTTGACGGATTGTCAGAACAAGAAAACTCACCACTTACGGGATCATCCTCAATACCCATTAGACAAAAAGAAATGGAAAAATATACGAGCCAAAGCTAGATTACAGAGAGGAGGTTTAAAGTATGAATTTAATATTTGCCAGTAATGACTGATTTTACTCCGTTTGTGCCTGTTTGAGCAGGAAAAGGAGTCCAACTGTTCATGGGGGGGGGTTTCTCCCAGCCAAGAAGTTTGGAAACGGCCGAGTGGATGTTGTACAGCCTTGTTTAATCATAACCAGTCAAAAGAAAGAGCCATAACAACAACCCAAAGTTTTTCATTTTGTGTTGATACAAAGAGCTGCGATTAAGCATTCGGAGTCCGTTCACATCTTCTCGCAATGTTTTTCACGTAACATTTCTGCAGCCTTCAGTGTGAGCTGCCTCTGCATGTTACCACAGACTCACCCTCAACAGTTTGGATTATGGCTTCTTGCTCACAATAAAGGGCCGCCATTTTTGTTTGTTTTTTCACAGTAACTTGCTGCAATCAGCTTTTCGGTTTTAGGTCTCGGTGCTGTGTTGTTTATTCATCTATATAAAATAATGCAACTTTTAGAGGACAAATAATCAATAGGAGTCATACCTAATTTAAATATGATTTGTGGCATTAACTTATTTGAGGATGATATTTTAACAACCTCGATTTCAAAGTTTATACTGTCAGGAGGAGTCCAACTGTTTTTAGTTATTCTTATTGCGATTCTACTGATGGTATTAGGCACACTGTGTGATCCCTAGGATTTATAAATGTTTTTATGTCATATATGTATGTTTGTAAGTGCGTTATTCTTGTGTGTTTTTTTGCTTGTTGCAACACAAATTGCTCTGGGGGGGGGGGGGGGGGGGGGGGTGGTTGCTCAGACCCTCAGAAAACACAACATTTTGAAAACTGCTCCAAAGACAGAACTTTTCAAAAACGCTCCGACTGTCTCTATGGAAACGGGGGGAAATAAATTTTCTGAAACAAAAACGCAAAAATGATGAAATGTTGTCCTAAATGAGGCCAAAATAAATGAATGTATAGTGAATGTACTAAAACAACATAACTAAATACGCTTGGCTGTCAGCCTTATGTTCATGACTGAAAGCGAGATATAAAGCAGCCGTCTGCGCCGAAAGACCCAAAATAAAACATTTATTTAGACGACTGCTTTGGTGTGTTGGTGAGAACTGACTTGTGTGGCTTCACTACAATCTTTTGGCAAATCAGACATCAGATTTTTGAGAAGGTATCTGGGCTCCAAGGGACAAAAGATTGGGAACGGCTGATAACGTGTAATCTCTCCTTCACATAAACACTCACATACAAAAAACCTTAAGGCGAAAACCGTATTTCTTTTTTTTTTTAAACAAAATGCTCATGATTTTGCTCAAGTTAATGCTTCCCTCTTTGGTTGGAATATTCTTTGCGAGTTTGCAAATGGAGAGTACGACAATTAGACGCAATTAGGGAACAATTGGAAATGTTTTTTGTGTCCCTTTATGTTTTATTTGCCTTGGAAGGATTTGGCGCGCGCGTGTGCTGATATCGCCATTCCCGCTCTGCCAAATAAATAGCACTCATAAAACTCAGGCGTCTGCTGCACAGGATGGCAGGAAGTTTACAATAAATGTCTGGATAAATCCATGAAAGACCCCGTTGCCAACTCTTCCCCAATGAAATACGCTAATGGCTGCTGAAAAAGTCACACAAAGAAGACGAGGCGATGCCTTAATTTACATGTAAATTAGGTTAATGGGTATTTATCATCAGAATGACAAAATGTACAACGTGACTATGAGGAAGATGAATGCGGTTAGTGGAAGCTGCGATCGGGAGACTGAGACATGGCTGCTCGGCTCGCTCTGAGGTAAGACAGACACATCCTGTCACTCGCTGCCCTTCTCTTGTCTCCCTGCCAGATGACTAACACTCATCCGATGAGCCTCAGTTTTGTCAGCAGTAGTTCGGCGCACTGTTTACCCTGCAAATGTACAACTAATTAATACGTGGCCACGGCCAAAGATAAAGGCTGTCCGGTTATGCGCATCCCCGTGGCAAGGGTACGGATACCAAAGCCTCACTGGTTCCAAAAAAGACCCCCCCCCCCATTGGAAACACTTTGACTGGAGAAGAGAGAGACTGTGTTTCTGTTCCTGCTGCTTGTGGCTCAAGAAAAGCTTTCACTCAAACAGCAAAACGATGGTTGTCGAAAGCATTTTAAGGCTGACAAATGACTTAAAAAGAATTTAAAAACGGGTGTACGACCACAGATGTTGACGTCCGAGAGGCTCCAACAACTCCACTGCTCTGCACTCTCAAGAGTATTGATGGGAGATAAAGCAATACCCATGTCAGAAAGTATTACTTGCACTTTTAGAGCAGGTGAAAACGTGTTCCTTCGGATGTGTGCTGGATTTAATGGAAAACCTGTCCATATTATAGCAATCATTTGAATGCATACTCAAGAAGTTTTCATTTTTTAGTTGGGTTCTGTTGTACTCTATCATTGTAAGAGCGCTTTGAGATGTTTGTTGATGTGAGTTAGCGCTTTACAAATAAAATTGAATTGAATTGAATTGAATTTGTCACAAAGCAGTACCAATTATCCTTCTCAATCACTGTTAATCAGTGTTGTTTTGCCACGACGGCATTGAAAATATCACCGTGGGATTCGTGGAACGACTCACCCGGCAATTAATATGAGTCACTTGCCATCCAAATCAACCTGAATTTATTTATATTAGCCGTTTAAATCCGGGTGTTCAGTCCACCTCCAGTCTGTTCTGACAGGTTTCCACCTACTGCCCAACACAGACACTGCAAAACCATCAATTCTTCAGCTGTAATGGCAACAATGGATAGCAGGAAGGCTGTCATTCCTGTAATGACTGTGCTGTCATGAATATAATGGCTGTGCTGTTATGTTTTATAGACAGCAAGTTCACTTATTCCCAGCGTGAACGGGGTTCATGGTGGCTGAGAGGAGCTAGCATGACCGTGCTGAAACAACTTCTAGTGGATAGTGATATTTACCAGACTTCAGAAAAAAAAATAAAAAATAAGAAGATTTCTTGAGGACAGTCCAGGATGTCACAGAAATGGATCCTACTTGAAGTTTGGCTTGATCGCGGGTGCCATTGTGATCGGCCGAACCGATTTTTCCCTGATTTAGGACAAACTGGGATCAAACTTGAGTTAAAGTCAGTAAATCAAATGCCAGCAACTGCTGTTACCTTGCATTCACAGCCAACTGAAATGAGCACTAATGATTTGAGACTTGCTTATCACTGGCAGCAACAAACACGGGTGTGTGATCTGCTACAGGTTGCCAAGCAAGACACGCTCACAGCGAGCTGGTCATTACTGAAAGTAAGCCCCGCGGCCAAATGCAATAATGAATGGCTCCCTTTACATTATCCTGCGTATTACATAGCTCCTTACCCAAGACATTAATCATTTGATCCTGCATACAGTTTTTAAATGTTTTATTTTTTTTCCCCTTCCTTAATGCAATGTAGTAATTAACCAGGCCGCTCAGCACTGCAGCCATGGAAACGTTTAGCATCCGCGGCTACACAACAGCAAGAGGGGTCCAATTTCTGACAGGCAATAAAAAAATGTTTCTTAAAAAAGTGTCACGCTCTCTAAATAAATCACTTTTCAGTGTGTTGTAAACTGGCCTCTACAGTAAGTGAATATTACTGTACTTCAAATCATCAAAATGTAAAAACTTAAAACACACCGTAAAGACTTCAGATTGTAGTATAATGTTTCTCTTGTGGATTTGGAGGCAACAGCAGTCAATGACCATTGGAGGCGGCTGCATTGTGTCCAAGCTGGTCATACAGTTGTAAACCCTCAAATGCTTGCATCTATTGATTACAACGAAGCATTGCAAATCAATCCGGCAACACTCTGCAGCATCAGCACTGCAGTCACCGCGCAACGTGGAAGATTTTCTTTTATATTTCAAACGTATTTGTAAGTCATAAGAGCAAGAGATGTGCTCAGCAAGGCCGTTCAGCACGGCTGCAATGGCTGCTGCCAGACGTGGGCCCCGGTGCCAGCGAGTCAGAGGGTAGCCCATCCAAGAATACCTCTTCCAACTTACACAAGATGAGTTCCTTGCGAGATGCCATCTGTTTGTCTATCGCCCGACTGCCATGTGTGCAGGTCAGATCGAGTTATTGCAGCGGGCACTTCTCAAGCTCCTACCCATCCTTACTGGTACAAGATGTCACCGTCCGCTTTTTTTTATTGTTGTTTGTTTCACCTCTGTGATGTGGCCCACCTGTGGGCGTTCACCAGAGGTTGCTCAAAGCCGCCAACTCTACCTTCATAGCACATAGGGTGGTCAACATCAAGTCCTGTCATCATGATCGAAGCATCAATTTTGTTTTTGTTGTTCTGAACCAGGTAGATGAATCACCCACACACACACACACACACACACACACACACACACACACACACACACACACACACACACACACACACACACACACACACACACACACACACACACACACACACACACACACACACACACACACACACACACACACACACACACACACACACACACACACACACACACACATGAAAAGACCCTCAAAAGTGTTTTGATTTCAACCACTGCTTTTCTTTACAGCAAAATTAAGCCATTCATGTCTTCGCCTGTGTTAAGAGTCCCTGCGTGTTGGTTTCAGCTGTTTTACCACTTTAATGTTAATTTAATTGCCAATGCATGGCAGGGGGGTGCTGCTGCAGGAGCAATATGTGCATCAATTCTGCCCACCAGACTCCCCATCAGACAAGTGAGGGCAAATATTGCAGGGTGGGGCTGTCAAAACTCACCTGACCAACTTTACAGCCTGGATTTATCTCCAGAGCAGAATGGAGGGGTACAAGGGCTTTGAGAGGAGCCCGATTGATCACTGCAAGCATCTCTGTGCATCTAGTATCCGGTTGCAATTAAATATGCAGAAATGTATTCCTTTTGAGTCACATTTTAAAAAAAAAAAAAAAAAAAAAAAAATGTTTGGATTGGTAAACTTGCATTTTCATTTCTGCTCAATATGCTGCTTCTTCCACCCCTTGTGCGTGTAGATGTGCGCCAATTACTGCCTAATCCCTCTTCCTTTTTCTCCCGTCTCTCGCCTTTTGTTTGAATTTGTATCCAGACTGGGCCTTGGAACCAGAATCCACTGCTTATATGTTTATATATAGATATAGATATAGATATATGCGAGACTGCCAGCCTATTTGCTGAAAGCCGCATCCTCAATCAAGTGGCTTTGGCATTTTGCAAAGTCGATCGTATTGTTTCGCAGACGGACCTAATTGTTTCTCCAGCAGCGCCACAAACACAAGCAGAGGAATAAAAAAAATAAAATAAAATGTGGCACATACTTGTTGGGCTATTAAGAAAATATAGAAATACGATTACGTTTTTTTTTCTTTTTGTCAGATCAGATGATGAAAACCATATTGGCAGTCCGAGCACATCAATCAGGGCTCACCTACCGGATGATGCTCCGCTTTCTCCCCGCGACGGCTTGACGCTCCGTCCGCCCTTTTCCCCCGCGCGCGCTCCTCCGCGGCCAGGTGTGACCACAATCTCGCCTTGTTGTATTCCCATATGTTGTCGCCGGCGCAATTATGAATGCTCCAGTTGATGAGTGACTGGATAGCCTGTGTGGATCTCTCTCTCCCCCTCCTCTCTCTCTCTCTCTCTCTGTCGACTGTGTGTAACTGCTCCCTCCGCCCGGTTATCTCCCCGCTGCGGCACTGTGGCTCCACGCGCACACGGTGGAATAAAACGTGCCCGACGCGCCGGAGAACTTGTGCGGCTCTATTTATGATAATTAGTCACCGGGACTGGTCCGCGGCTTGCGTCCCTGCGAAAATATGCGCCGCTTCTCTCAGCTGCGCTATTTTGCGCTGAATAAATTGTCCCCGAGAGACGAAAAGCCGAAAACGTGTTTCATTTTCTGAAAGAAGAGGAGGAGGAGGAGGAGAGAGAGAGAGAGGGAGAGGGAGATGGGGAAGAGAAAAAAAAAGAGAAAAACCTCTCCAATCTGCCGGCTGTGATCGGAGCAGAGGAGAGAAAGACTGAGGCGTAAAGGATGGAGAGGATTAAAGGAGGAGGAGGCTGGAGCACATTTGGTGAAAGCCTATCTTCCAGCTATATGTCTTTTGAATGACTGAACCAAATACTGGTGGATATCCCCTTAAATCATCTATCTATCTATCTATCTATCCCATTTTGAATGAATAATTTCAACATTTTCCCACTGGTGCCCGGTTTGCTCTCTTTTCCAGACTGGACCCCCTCCACCGACACCCCCACCCCCCATATCATGTGTCCATGATTACAAAATCATGATGAGTTCTCCACTCTGCTATAGGGAAGCGGCTGATCTTTCTGTCCAATCACAGCTCTGTCTGTCAGCCCCAGCCCTGACAAGAGAGTGTTTTTTCAAAGTGGCCCTCCAAACCTGTCACAGTCCCCAGAGTGACGAGAGGGGGGTACCACGGCTCTCGGCTGGAGGAACCCGGTCCTTTGAGGACTCCCTGTAATGTGAATCCCGTCGGCTGCTTGCTTACGTTTCAGCAGTGCATCAAAAAGAAATACTTGTCAGGTTGAGAGCTGTCCGTGAATCAGCTGGTGTTTTTATGTGTGGGATGGCTTCTCCCTCCCTCCCTCCCTTCCTGTTTCCCTACATGTGTACAGATACAGAATGTCCAGTTTTCTACTCTTTTTTTTGTGTGTGTGTTGTTTCACACCACTCAGACTCGACAGAAAGTCCCGCTTGTGATTTGCATAGATATTTTATACATGTAAGGCAGAACTGTAAGTAAAGACTGGGTCCTATAATTACAATGCAGAGCATCAGCGTGTTACATTAATGATTCAGCAGGACCTTGAAAAATGAAAAACGCAGCTTCTTATAGGTTTCCTCTGGCATCATCCACTCCTGTTTCTCTCTCGGCATCGAATTTATACCGGTGTTTCTCAGGGAAACAATTACTGTAACATCTAAGCCTGGCAAATAAAGCCTGACAGACAGGCAAGAAAACCTGTAACCTAAACTAAAACTGTTCTGAGTTGTGTTGTTTTCCATCTCGGTGACATCCTTCATCTCTCTGCTTGACATGTATCTCTTGTGTATGGAAATGTGAGGCCTAATAATCCTAATCTGAGTGATACTCACAGTCGCAAAGTCGAAAAATTGTTTTCCTAAAGCTGCCACATATTCATGAAAAAAAAAAAAAAAAAAGCCCACAGTGACGGCTGTGCTGAGTGAAAAGACTTGTTTGGGGTTGTCAGAGTTGCTTATCAAAGGTGCGTGCCCCTGGCAAACAGTGTCAGTGCTGAGCTGAATGTGCCCGCCGTCCTCAGACGCGTGTCACGGGGAGCACACGGCGCTACGAGACGAGCGGTCTGAGACCGTCTCCATGTAAGTCATCAGATCGGGCCAGATCCCTGTTGAGGTCCAGAAAACAGCCCTGACAGGCCTCTCTGCTGATTCCCTCTCTTATTTCTTGCTCCCGTACAGTGAAACAGAGGTGAGTGCCGCTTCCCGGCGTTGGCTCTTCTTCCGCTACACGTTGAAACTCGGAGGACTTCTGCAGCAGTTGTGTTGTCCTGGATAATGTCAGCAACCTCGGCTGAGTGCATGACTCACTGTCAGCAGCCTATGTGGGTGTACAGGAGCTTGCACGCTTTTCAAATGTGTTAATTAAGTGTGCCCAGTTGTCATAAGACCGGCTAGCTCTGCGGTTTGCTGCGTCCCCCGGCTGACAGTGCTGCCGCCCTTGAAGACCGTGTGGAGGTGCCTGTGGTTCTTCTCCTGAGCAGCTGTTAGGGTGCTTTGGTGACAAAGTGGCTCTCAGTCTTTCTAATGAACTATTTTGCTGCGAGACGTGATTCGCCATTAACAGGGCTACGTTGTAATTAAACTGCAGATCGAGCAAGAGCTCAAGTGTTATGTGAGGTTCACAGCATTTCTCTTTAGTTCGAACGCACGTAGCCTGATGACTTAAAGCTAAGATTCTTCAACAAAAGTTGACAATTGAGTAGAACTTTCACCAAATTGTTTGGGTTTGTGTGTTCTTCTTTTGGGTTTGTGGGGTTTTTTCGAGATCGTTCAGTTTCCTCCATGATGGAAAAATGCGGATTTCAAATTAGCTGTAGGCATGAAAGTAAGTACAAATGTCTGTGTGTCTCTCTGGGCCACGTTTACATGCGTTTTGTGTGATCTGGTCTCAAGTGGCGATCCCTGAAGACAAGCGCTTTCACTCAAAACACTTGTCGAGGTAGTCAGGGACGCATCTGACCACACAGGCTTTATAGTGTGAACAGGACGTGTCGCTGATGCGTCCCGGGTTGCATTGCGCGAAAATACATCACATGTAATCCTTAAACGTCATCAGTGCGCGTCGTGTTTTTGCTTAAGAAAATGCGCCGTCTGAGCTATACAGTCTTTAACAACTTTATAAAGAAACTACGGAAAAGAACATCGACTTCCATGCTTGGGGATTATGAGCTGGATAACTCATAACTGCGAATCGAGCCATTTAGCGGAAGTGACGTAGCGGTAGTAACACAATCCGATCTCAAGTGGTTAGCCCGAAATGCAATAAACAGACAAATGTAAACTGCCTGCGCCACATGTGATCAGATCACTCGAAGCGCATGTCAACGCCACGTCTGAACGGGCCCTCTGAGTTCGCCCTGCAATGGACTGGTGACCTTTCCGGGTTGTACCCTCCAATTATAAGCTGGGATGGGACTGAACCCTCCATGACCCTAAGAACCCATTTACACAACAACGTTTCAATGAAAACACATAATTTTCACATCTCAGAAAAGTTTCTTCTTTACATGGCAACGTTTTGAAAATGATATACATTGACACGGAACTAGCAGAAATGCTGTAAACGATGTAGTTTTCATGTTAAGCCACATGTGGGTGCTGTTGAGAATAAAATATGCGTGCAGAGAACAAAACTCTATAAACATTAAAAATGGCGGCTACATGGACTGTGGACTGGGAGTCATGACACTCTGGAGGCAAACATTGTTGTTATTGTTTATTTACTTGTTGGAGTTGGAGCGTTTCAGAAAAATTGCATTGACCTAGTCGAAGCATTTTCGAAAAGCTGCATTTACAGTGGCTCGGACCACTTTTGTCGTGTAAACAAACACGTAAAACTCAATGAAAGTTTTACATTTTCACTTAAAAACGTTGCCGTGTAAACGAGGCATAAATTGGACAAAACGGTGTATGAGACAGCTCGACTGATGGATGCTTCGTTAAAGAGCCAATTTAGAAAAGGTGTACCTTCAGAAAGAACTGCAGTAGAAACATTGGGTGCTTTGTTGTGTTTTGCTTTATATCATTAAGATGTAACGAACAATATGGTGATGGAGATAATGAGGTTCAAAGTCACCCTTCACCCTAATCTGCAGGCGTGCTCAGCCAGCAACCGCAACTCAGCAAAGGAGTGAATCTAATATCTGACCCCCCTTGTGACATTTAGTTCATCTTCGCCGTCTCCCACTGCCACCGCTCTCCATCTACGGCGCATTTCTTCCCTTATCCTCCCTCTCCATGGCGTCTCAGTGGGAGTGGGAGTGTAATTACGCAGTCAGACGGTGTTTACAGACGCAAAAGCGCCTTAATTTATTCCAACAGTTAGCAGTAATTCCCCAGTTTAATTTATAGCTCTTCCACCCAGTGGGAAAACGACAGAAGCAGATAGCAGGAACGGGGGGGAGAAAGAAGGAGCATATGGACGTTGTATTACAGGGTACACTTGGATGCAACTTCTACAAGGCGAGCGCGCACGTAAAAGCCATCGCCATTGGTTTTACAGTGCATTTACGTTTGTCTTTCTCCCTAATCAGTGGTTGGGTATAGACTGCTTCAAGAGTCGAATGAATGCAAATAGAAATATATGTCCATGGTCGTCTTATTTGGAGCTGGAAAGCGTTTGCCATGTTATCGTGACAAATTAGAATCGTCACGTCCTTTTGCATACAGCTCCAGCAGGCGCCGACTGACATTCATGACATATCCGCCTGTAAATGTTGGAAAAGGATAGGGTTTAGTTTGACTTCAGTGTCCTTTTTCATCAACACTGTGACCGGCTAACAATTCACTGGTGGCAGCGTGTTCCATTTCTCCTGCTGTAAACAAAATTTCAGGCGGTTTTGAGCGAGATTTACGGCAAACACTGAGCCATTTCAGAGCAAAAGTGCACTCACTCCCACGTTTTCTTAACGCCAGCTCCTCTGAAGCTGCGAACACTGTTCAGAAAACTGACATTGATTACATTCATACCTTCGCCTCACAACAGTCACAATGGCTCTTATTGACTTTTTAGAAACCATGTGAGGCAAGGTACAAAACCTTAATGACCACACCAAAAGACTTATGTCAAGATACCCAAGAAAAACAGCCTGCTGAACTGTAGCAGCTGGCGCGGAAACACGCCTCTCCATCCTCAGCATGAAAGCGCAGTATTGATGCAGCAGTTGAGTGCAATTTGAGCGACGAGGAACAAACAGGAACGAGGCAGAAAGGACAAGAAAGCATGAACCTAATCTTTCTTGAAGCGGCCATCAAAGCCTTAAAAAATATATATAGCCAAGGATGCAATCTCATGCGGTGAAGCCTTGCAGAAAATCTTGCAGTCAGACTGATTCTGCTTTTAGGGTTTCATACTGATGCAGACACCACACGCAGCTTCGTCCTCGTGGACCTCGCAGACTCCCCTCTGCTCTCACATTCGCCAACATCATGCGGAAAACAAACACCGACAAACTTAAAGGCCTCTCCTAATTGCACGATCCCAATTTGCATTTACCCGTTGAGCTTAAGTTCACACACGGAAGCCAAATTGCATTTTAATGTAATGCTAGAATGAGCTCAAATTCCTGGATAGCCAACATTACAGCGAAGCAGTAATAAGACCATTAGTAGGAGTACAAGAATCAAAGCCACAGGGGCCTGACACTGAACGTAACAAATCTTCCTGTGTGGCTGGAATGATATTTTATAATAGAGAATCACTAATTATGGAAACAAGGAATTTGGGTGCAAGATGAAGAAATAAGATGTATTGCATGGCGAGGAGCAGGGTCATGACCAGGACAGGAAGATTTTAGCAGAGGCAATGATTCATGCTTCAAACGTGTGGGAGACTCTGCCAGTGAGAGGCTGACGTGGCGCTGAGTGGAGCCACGGATCTGTCGCCATGGGGGGAGAAGAGAGCCGACCACAGAGCAGACAGACGCAACGCAAGTGAGCTGGATTCCTCATCCCCCCCCCCCCCCCAAAAAATAAATAAATAAATAAACCTCATAGGACCGTGTGCACTTTAGCAAATAGGCTGCATTTGTCCGGGGTCACACATGTCAGCTGTGAAACCACACAAGACTGGCAAGGAAGCAGCACATCTGGCAGGTCTGGCAAGTAATTATGGCACTAAATGATAGCGCTGGGCTGTCGTGATGAGGCGGTCGCCAACACGCAGCATATTACTGTGACCTGGTTTGTGTCAACTTGTTAAAGACCATCTGAAGCAAATGGAAACAGTATTTGTTTTTTTTCTAAATGCGGTGGAGGTGAGAGAAAACAAAATCACCAAATACTCATAGAATCCTCAACAGTAATGTCATACATATGGGTCTAAGTGGCAGCAAAAGGCCTGATCGAATGAAGGGTCGAGCCTGTAAAACCAGGCTGCTCTACAAACAGGAAGCACAGAAGATTGCCTCCCACGAAAGGACAACATAATAAGCACAGTTCCTGAATCCTTCATTAATAGGGAAGATGAGCAATGAGTTCAACTGTTTTTAATCACATTTAAAAAGGTAGCGTCGATCCGCTCAGCGTTTAGAGGAAATACTGCTGAGACTGTGAGACTTTTCCTCGGCTGGCTCCCACAACTTTTATTTGCAGACTTCATTGTGAGAGGATTTCTGTGACGTCTTTCTGAATCTCTTCTGTGGCTTTAGTTTTGTGCTTGTTTTAGGGCTCCTTACTTCCATCTGATTACTCCGTACGCATGCAATAACAAACACAAAACTCTCATTGGGATACTCGCGTTTGTGCCGCATTTTGCTCATGCTACGATTCTAAATTCTTCATATGTAAGCCAGAAATAATTCTGCCCGAGATTGCAAATCAGCATACTTTACAGGGGATCTGATTAAAGTAAGTCTATAATCTTCTGAAAAAATACTACTAAAGAGTCAACGTTTTAAAATGTTAAAATTCAGGTGCAGCACCGTAAAACAACGGTAAACATTATCGCCTCGTAGACGATCCAAGATATTGAGGCCTCTCTGTTTTCTCCCTTTTCCTTTGTGGGATTCGTTTTTTTCTCCAAGTACTCCGGCTTTCTCCCGTAATCCAAAGACATGCTTGTTAGGTTAATTGGCGACTCTGGATTGTCCAAAGGTGCGCGCACATGTTTTGTGATTGTGTGTCTCCTGGGGTCGGCGCTGTGAAAGACAGGCGTTGGTGAACAAGCTTTAAATTTAGTAGAAAACAAAGGTGAAACCCCAAGATTCAGCTTTGAGTTTCAAATGACAGGTGTGTGCAATGAATGGGGACGTTGTTTGTACCAAATCGATCAAAGGCTTGAAAATGCTGCAAGTTGACGGTGCTTTGGATGGGAGTGAGGATGACGCACTATGGCAGGAGCAGGCTGAACCAGAGCATGAGAACAAAACCAGAAAGGCAGAAGACCTGCATGAAGAATAGACTTTAGAGACTGCAAATGAAACTGTGTGTGACCTGGAAACTTGCATTGTAAATCATGTGTGTGTATAACAACTATTAATTTACATGTTATAATTACTATTATCTAGGAAAGTAGAATTCATATCTTCATAATCAGTCTTGTTAAATTGGGGACTGTCTTATATACGGGCCAATCTGGTATTATCATCCCATGAGTCATTGTTGTTTTGTGGAGAAGGTGGTGATTTTAGGTACGGGGTGTGAATCAACCATCTAGTTCTGGGGTGTCAAACACATTTTAGTTGAGGGGCCACATAGAGCCCATTTTCATCTTGAGACTGGTAAAATAGCGCCTTAATAACCTTTAAATTTAAACTTTAATGTTTTTCCTTATTGTGGTGCAATGTATATGTGAAGAAAACGTCTATGTCTTCACAAAACCAAACAATTACTTTAGACAATGACTGAAATCTCAACATAAAGTCGAGTCTCTGTGTTGAGTTATGTCCACTACTCTTAAGAATTTTATTTTTTGTTTTGTGGATCAGAGCTTCTTGTGAGTCGGTTTCGGCCCACAAGGCTTATGTTTGAGCTTCCCTGAACTAAAGAAATCAGACAGGCAATCTCATAATTCAACAGTCAATGAAGGTCAGATTTAGAGAGTAACATCATAGTGTTTCCAAGATACTTGTTAGAATACAAAGCTTGAAGTTGTTGTGACATTTTGGATAGAAAGTTTGACTTAACTTAGCTCCAAAATGGTTGACAACTCCTACATTACCCCAAATGCACCTTTCCAAATGTGTTTTTCTTCCTGCAGCTAACGTCGCCTCGAGCTTTTAGTCTAAAACAAAGCTGTGGAGCTCTCTGCAGAAATCTCTTTTTAATTCGGCTCTGCCAGATTTTTATCATTTTCAAAACGGCTGTCCTCAGACTCAGGTGCTTTATCAGATTTTGCTCTGCTCCCCGTGGAGCCACACAGCGCTCCATACGATTTATCTCACAGCAGCGCGCCGCAACACCTGTAAACAGACTTTGATGTGTGAGATCAGTGGAGCTCCCTTTTAAGAGAGTGACATTGTGGCCACTGATGTGCACATTAGATAAAACATTTTCAAAAAAAAAAAAAAAAAAAGTTGAAGACTAAGCATGTGGCGAACAGATCAGAGCAAAACAGAAAACATAAAATACAGTGTAACTGAGGCGAGGGGGGCGTATAGGAGGCTCTGCTGCTCTCCTTTAAAATGTAGGCTGTTCTCCTGTAAGGAGAAACCGTCTGACCTCTTCTGAAGCCCTCCTCTCTCTGTCCCTTAAGAACTGTCCCACATTCAACAAGAAAACCCTTGAATATGTGTTCAACTGTTCCTGTTACATTTAAAAATGTATTTACCACAAGTTGTTGTTTTTTTTAAAGGATTTCTAAAATTCGGAAAGTTAAATAAGTAAAGTGGCCACTTCGGAGAAACAAGTGAAGTTACTTTACCAGCTACTTGAAGTGAAATGTATCTAGTGATGAAGAAAATTAACACTTGCACTAGTTTCCGTTGTTCTTATTCTCAATATGAACGTCTCAGTAATGCACCATCGCGATGACACATTAGCAGAGCTGTCAGATTAATGACTGAGTCACTCACGAAGTTCAGTCGAAGTTACATCAGTGAGTGGGAGGAAGATCCTCAAGACGAACAAAACAGCTGAGATAAACTACCAACACGCAGACCGCCCGGATGAGAGTAAGCTCGCATTCAAAAAAGAGCGTTGGTACTGTGGATATAGACTAATACTGATGTCGGTTACAGTCGGACATCTTTCACCTGGCTGTCAAGAGGTTCCTGATCGAGGCTGTCAAACTACCTTCATGTAGACAGAAAGTGACGCTTCACCTCAGCAGAACCTCTGTAATTGTTTGTTTGTTCCTGATTTCACAATTTGAATCAGTAACAAGTGGGTTACTGGTGTAGTGGTATTACATTAACGTGAGAGGAATGCTTATTAAAATGTTCAAAATCAGACATACCACCCAGTGTAGATGAATGGATTGATACTGTGCGAAATATCTTTCTGATGGAAAGTATTGCTTTGCATCCAAGAACACAAAATGAGGTAGGTAATCTTTGTATTATTACTTTTATTCATTTACTGTTCCTTTTATTCTCTTTTTCGCTTTTCTTGCTCATTTTAATAACGAGGTGTTTTCCAGTCTCTTTATGTATGTTTCTATTTTCTCCCTGATGTCTTTGCACTAGTTTAACGGCCTTCATGTTCACTGTTTGTTGATATGTAAAATCAACTATCAATATAAGGTAAATGTGACAAAAACTAATTTCTTTATGACCAAATCTATTTTTGTTTGCGTTATATTGTTTTTTTATTTAAGCTTCAGTAGGTCTAGGTTGAGTTTGTTTGTTCTTCCCATATGTGTGTTTACATCTGAGGTTAATTGGTGAACTTAGATTTCCCTGAATGTCTGAATGTGAGTGTGTGTGGTTGTCTGTCTCTGTGTTTTGGTCCTGTGATTGACCGGTGGCCTGTCCAGGCCTTCCTTCACTCTTCGTCAGCTGGGAATGGCTGAACAGGATAAAACAGTAGAGAAGATGGATTGATGGGTCGGTTTAACTTCCTTTCTTCACTTGTGATGTTTCAATTCCTACTCAGTCTGTTCCTGTTTGTTTTCCGGCGGTTCCATTCAATTTGGTCAAACTCTGCCATCGGCACAAATATCAAGCCGCGCTAATACATGAGCCTTGTGCCTCTCACAGCCATGTAGACATGTGAGACATGGAAACACACCGCCAAGAAGTGTCTATGTGCTTTCCACCAGAGTTGCCTGCTAAAAATCCTAAAAGTTACTTGGCGTGAACGGGTCAGTAATGAAGAGATTCTACGGAGAGCAAGGTCTCGCACATTACCAGAGATCGTCACGGAGTGTCGATGGAGTCACGTTCTGAACCTCGAAACCAGAACAGCGACGACCTGGAGTCCTCATGGGGGGATGACCACGGATGACCCGACGAAGGACATCTCAGGCCGACCTCAAATCTATCGACATCAACTGGCACGGATGTCATTGGGTTCCCGCCGACCGACAAAGTTAGAGAGTGTTGGACTCACTATGTTCCATGAAGTGTTTATGTGTGTACGGATTGAACCTGTAACCTTCCAGAGCCACTTCAAGAACACAACATGAACAACAAGCCAGACTGGTTTAAATCTGATTTATTTTCATATTGTTTTCCTGTTGATTGATGAACACTGTCCCTGTCAAATAAACTCAAATTAAAAACTGACTGATTAACAACGAGTAAAACCAGGCACGTTGTGTCCGGAAGTGAGACACGCCACGTCCGAGAAGTTTCTGAACACACTGTTTCCTTCCACGGATAAACTCATCAACTGAAAAAAAAAAATGGTATAAATCATTGTTGTAAATTTCCACAAAAACCCTCAAGACCCAATACAAGCACCTCATAAAACACAATCACGGGATAATTTGTGGATAATAAATTTAGTGTACAGCCTGTGAAGCCTGCAACAGTGGGCCGTTTCACCGCCGGTTTTTACTATAAATGGCTCTCTGCCTTCCTCATCTTGAACACATTTACATATTCAGGATTGCTACAGTATGAAGATTAAAGAAGTGAAGTCGCAATTTTCCCACCTGTCACATCATCCAATTTTAAACAGTGAGATAAAACTGGGGAAATATGTAACGTTCAAAGGACTCCTAATAACCACTGGGAATTTCTCATTCATGTGGAAGTAAATGGGTTTTGTGAGAGCTATAACAATGTCAGCTCTCAAAACATATCACTCCACTATGGAGCCTCACGCAATAAAAACAATCAGTCTTTCCTCCTCTGTATTTACATTTCATGCATTTTACTTTAAAACTCTTCATCTGCCTCGAGTTTCTCCGGAGAGAGACATAAATTAGGGCATGGGCGTCTAAAAACGTCTCCTCCGAAACTGAAACAGGAGGAAAATAAAATGGCTGATTAATGGGATGAAAAACATGACGAACAGGCATGAAAGGGAGGGAGGAAAGAGTTAAAATGTTCATTTCAAACGATATTATCCCTTCTTTCCTTTCCATGCAATCATGGAGCCATCTAACCGTGCTGCAAAGGGTAGTGATCCATTACAGCATGATAACAGTCATTTCAAATAGATGAACTGAGTCAGACCACTCGACTAAACACGGAGCAGCTGTCAAATTCAACTTAAAGGACATGAGCTGCCAACTAATAAATCCTCACTGCTCTGTAGAGTTTGTTTGTCCTTGTGGGCAATTTAATTATATTTATAAAAGCGATGTTGGTCTCATCTATTACGTCTGTCCTTGTTTCCCCCTACCTCGCTAAATACTCGGGGGATCTATTTGCTGCCGGTGTAGCTGAGAGAGAGGAATTGCATTCAGGCTGGACTCCTTCATACTGCAGAAGAAGAGGAAATGAGGATGGGGGGGGAGGGGGGGGACTCAGCCCTCCTTTTATTCTGCCACATGGAATGGTGTGTTTCTTTTTCCCTCTTGGGACTCACCGAGGCACAACCAAATATTTACAGAGGCGCACATGTTCATAAATCCACAGTGCAGCCATCATTTGTGCCCTGCGGAGGCAGATGTGAAACATTCTTGGCACAGAGCAGGTCGGCACAGCGGGGCGAGCGAGCTGGAGAGGAGGTGAAAGGATGGGCGAGGGAAAACTCGGGGTTAAGCAGGTGGTTTGGGCACAGCATCAAAAATGTCGAAAGGTCAGTGGTGGAGAAAGTCTGTTTGTGTACCGAATTTTTAATGGTCAGGACCTGCAGAGAAGAAAGTCAAAACCAGCAATGGATGCTGGACATTATGCCTTGGATATGTTAAACAACTAGGAATTTCACTTTAACATTTTTAGGCACAAGTCGCATTGGATTTTAGTTGTGATAGAAACAAGCCAAAAATCACATGTAAAATATGCTGATGATGTACAACTGAAATATTACAAAATATATCAAAATGCATTAAAATTCTAACAGGAAAAGCAAGTACACCCTTGAAATCAGGATTTGTCCAGCTGACATTTCAGCCCCTGGACCACATGTGACCCCCAACCCCATACTTTTTCCAAAAACGTGAAAGTATTGTTTTCTTAGGTAATGGTAGGACTGTGGTCATTTTAAGAACATTTAGAGCAGATTTCAATTGAAAACACTGCAAATTATCTCCCTGAGTTTATGTCAAGGTGGAAAATATCCAATAAATGCATATTGATGATAACTTCAGATGTAGAAATTTGCTCGTTTCATTGAATTAGTTTCCATAATCTTCATAAATGTTTGTTGTGAATGTACTGCAGGACTCACTCTGGACAGGAACACAATCATGCAGACACACAAGCGTTTAACCTTAGAACGATTGAGAACCCAGAACAATGTGTTTAGGTTGAGGTTAGGTGGCCGGAATACTCGGGAAGAACCAGGACAGTCACAGGGAAAACATGCAAACTCCACACTAACAGGATCTGACCCAACGAAAATGACTTTGGATTCAACCTCAATCTGGTTTGTAAGGATTCATGTTTTATCCACCCAACCTCCTCCTTTCCTCCACGTGGATATCAGAGGTCACCTTCTGGCCCGCTCAGAGAATGATCAACAAATCCAGTGGTAACTGCTTGAAAACATCAAAATTCAGTTTGGTCGTGCTTTGCAGAAACATACGGCGTCATTATTTCATTGTGGCAGGAGATTATGAGGTTAGAACAATACAAACTTCCTGGCTTCCTTTTTTTTTTTTAACTGGTTAAATTGTTACCACATATTTTTCTGATATTGATGATTAGTGAAGACTGAATTCAGCCGGCAGATGAGAAAGGTCGATGCTATGATGATTATAAAACTACATTATTATGACTAAAGCAACATCCACACTTGCTTCCAACTTATAATCCTCTTTCTTTTAGCGCAACAGACAAATTAAGTAGTAAATAAAAAAGTTGAAAAGTTTGATTTGAAACAAAATGTGAAGAGTGGAAATATAAACAGTAGATGAGAAACAACCTGTGTACATCCACTCATGTGGCAACGAGTTCCTTTTGAATGGAATAATCAGTCAAAAATATAATGCAACAAAAACAGCTTTACCTTTTATAATGCAGAATTAAACAAAGATTTATCAAGAGTTCTTTGGAAAGAGATCTTTTTCGGTTTTCATTTGTCATTTCTGAATGAGGGAATTGGACATTCTAATATTCTAACTTTCGAATGTGCTTGTATCTCTATTGTCTGTGTATCTACGGTTGGTGGAGCAATATGCCACGGAGCAGGAACATCTTTTTTTGCCTTATGAAAATGTTCAACAGAGTTGCAAATGTGTTTATTAGAAGTAACGTGGGCACTCTACTTCCTAAAATAAATAAAGGTTATTACGCTCACTAGTTCATCAAAATGTTAGATGGAATAAAAATCCCAAAGAAATGCTTCTTTTGTTTTTTTTTTTATTCTGAACTGCATTGCTCAGCTGTTTCAGGCAGCTATCTTGCATTTCTGAGAGTATTTACGAGACTGTTTGAGAGAGTTACATCTGAGCAGTGTGCCTTTAACTAGATAAAGCAATCTGGACATATCAAGAGATAACATAACGGTTGCTTTTGGTTCTTAAATAGGATTTGTGGACAATAAAAAAGTCAGAGCCTTATCTTGTCAGAGACAATAGAGGGGGAGTTATTCTTTGAGAAAATCCCCCCCCCACAAATGCCGATGCCAAATTACTTATCAAATATTCCTTGTTGACGATTCCCAATTAATGATGCAATTTTCCACTCCGCTGGGCCGACTTACTCTGTCCTACAGCATAAGGCACAGAAATACCGGAGGCAGGAAAGGGAGACTAGATTTACCACACACGTATATCGTTGAGGAGTGGGTGAGAGTTAAGAGGAGGTCCTCTCTCCTCATGCATTGACTGAACCTCATCTTAATGAGCTGGGTCATGAGGGGAGAGTGCAGCTGTACAATCACAGATTAAATCTTCAAAGATCGACCAGCAGGTGGACAACATGCACAGGAAAAGACTGAATTTTAACTACATGCTTTTATAAAATTAAAAATAGAGCTTATGTCGTGGCCGGCTTCCATGGTGTCCGTTTACAGGGTGATGACAAAAAAACGCTGAAAACAATGTAGTTTTCATGTTGGGCCACCAGCGGGTGCTGTTGGTTGTTTTTGTGATGCAACCACACGCACATGCTGTGGAGAATATGAACTGGGAGTCATGACACTCTGGAGGCCGTCATTGTTGTTATTGTCCATCTACTCGCACTATGTGCAGACGAACTCTTCACGCATACGCAGTAGCAGCATTTCAGAAAAGCTGCGCTTTCCTCTGTTTCCATGGTGACGCAGTCAGAACATTTTCAAGAAGTACCACCTTGTGGCAGTTTTCAAAACGCTGCGTTTACAGAGACTTTTCAGTGAACACACACCCAAAACACAATGAAAGTTTTCAGTATTCGCTTTGTTGAAGTGGATCACTGACCCAACAAATACCGACACAGGGAGTGTAACTTAACATGCTTTATGCAGGATCTCAGTAAAACAGTATCAAAGTCTCGGAAACAAAGCTTCTCCACACATTGGATGTTAAAAATAACACAAGAGGCAGTTTTAACTTTTCCTGTTGGTCTTGGTGTCAAACAATCAGCAGGACAGAAAAAGCACCCCACTACAAATACACAGCAGGGAGAGGAAGAGCAATGAGATACAGGAGGGAGGCGAGAAGGCTCGGCAGGTTGAGTGTAGCAATAGACGGTTTGAGTCCCGTCTCTGCCACAATGAACCTCCACCATCTCAATCGGTGGCAGTATCTTGTGTACGTGAATGTGTGGGTGAATGGGCGAGTATGAGTCACGGTACAAACTCTTAGCTACGAAAGTACAAAGAATGAGACGGACAGCGTGGGAAGCCGAATACTGGGAAAACATAAGACACAATAAAACAGCATTTACCAAACTTAACTTTAGAATTTTGACATTATCTAAACCCTTGGAAAAGCACTGCAAGCTGGAGTGCCTTTATTCGACTGAATAGCAGGAGTATTTTCAACTTTTCTCAAAATGAGGCACAATCAGACACATTGTTGTTAATTTGACACTTTAGATGTGATTAACCCACTAAAATAGACTAAAGAGTCAACGGTGCATTGTATGTTGTGCATCTTTGTAAATGTGCAGGTTGCATTATTACTGGTTTTGCTCAACTTTAAACAGAAGCTGTGTTATAACTGGTCCGTTTATTATTCTACCCAAACCACTCAGGGTTATTTAAAAGTCAGTCCTTTGAACCACCTCATTTACTTTGGGTGCAGCTCATTCATCAGTCTTCTTCAGGTGCTTTAGGGTCGGTTTCCTCTCACAGCCAATATTTGGTAAAAAGTACATCTCGGTCCATCACGGCATTCATACTAAAATATGTCATTTGTAATGAGCATTCGCTATGATTTAGTTTTTTGTTATGATTATTTTGTGATAACTACTTGAATTCATAGGAACAATTTCCCAAAAATAAACTTTGACTTTTATGTACGCTGCTGGGGCTCATTAAAACGCGGTTGTCAATGGCCCAACGAAACATTTGCTGTCCTGCAAAGTACAAACAAGCTTCTTTGAAAAACATGTTCGGGGAACAAAGAACGCAGTTTACAATGTGATTAAAAGAGGAGAGAAAAAATCTCCTTAATGCAAGCTGAAACATCCACAGCCATCGAATATTTTGTCAAAAAAAGAAGAAGAAAAAAAGGAAAACAACAACAATCAGCATGAACAACTGAAACGCAGCTGAAACCACCAGGATAAGAAACTAATTGGAAGATTTAGTTTTGATGAGGAAATCAAAACGTTTGACTTTTTTAGTTAGATATCGGACACATTGCTTTCCGTTCCTTCTCGTCTCAGTGTGGCTGATCCCCCAATGAGTGGGTAAAGAAGGATTCAGCCTTTCTCTATATGAATTAGGAGGTGAAGACTGGGCCGGGAAATCGGAGAAAAAGCCCTGGCCTTAAGCTAAGTGGTTGGCAGTAACTGCACAGCGGCGAATAAATGAGTATTTAATGAGTTAACCTAAGAGGAATGGGGCTGGTGCAGGTGCAGCAAGATGCCAAGCTCCGAGTTAACAGAGAAAATGGATCTCAGGTTATAGGAAAAAGAAATGTTGGGCACCTTTAAAACTACTATTTGAGGAAACGGTCTCGGTTCCTCAGACAACACTCGCTGCCCCAGCATGAGCCATTGGGGAGGCAAACCGAGGGCAGCTATTGATCCAGTGATCTCCTCTGCATGTGGGTAGGAAGTCACGAGTGCAGTGCAGTCCTTTATTTGCACTAACCTACATGAAGCGGTTTTATGGCAGGAGGAGACAGAAAAGCCTCGGAGTTTGCGAGGAGGTCATGGCAGCGTCCAGCTCCCTGGTGCAGTAAATGGCTCGGTGCCAAGCAGCCAGAGCGGCGCAGGATGCTGCTGCTGCTGCTGCTGCTGCTGTTGATTTCCTGTCACACCTTCCTCGTCTGTGCTGCCCAGTGGAACATCTGCCAGGACTTTAACAGGATCAAAAAAGGTCATTTGGGAACGCCGTCCCTCCTGTTTATACCTGCGCGTTTACAGCGAATCGCCTTTATGCTGAATCTGAGCTCAGTGTCGGCTTTGCTAACTGGACTTTTCAAAATCAATTGTCCTTATTCTAGGTGGAGGAGGTCATTGCTTAGATGCGATGAAAGGACAGAGATGCTTTTTTTTTTTTAAGAAAGTGAACAAATCCAAAACAAAGACAACTCATATTGCATTTATAGCAGGGTGTCAAACGTAACGCCCGGGGGTCAAAATCAACCTGCAAGACGCTCAAATCCAGCCAAACCCTCAAGCAAATTACAAAAAATCTCAAAGAAAACATTGATTTTTTTTTTTTTAAACAAATTTCTTAACAGTAGCAGACGGAACACAATACTGAGACCCAAGCATCGGTGACCCTGCCATGAAAGATCGCAACCTCATTGAAAGCAAACGAGTTTCAAAACCATGCTATCAGGGTGAGTTTGTAAAAACACCCATAATGCAACAGTGAGGAGACTTTTTTTTTTGGGACATTTCTCTCCATTTTACGCCAGAAGGTTTCATTAAAATTGGCTTTATGCTGAAATTGACAGAAAGAGACATTTTCACCATGCATACTCTGCACCACAACAAAGACAAACTTTAAAGTTTAAAATAAAGGTTATTATGAGTCCGAGATGAAATTGGGCCCTGAATCAAAATGTGTTGGACACCCCTGCTTTACAGTATTTTCACACCAAATATTTGCTGTGAAGGGTACTTTGATGAAGTATATTTTGTGGATTCAAGTATAATATAATCAAATATAATCAAATTCTTATTGCCTTTCATGACTGTGACTCGAGAGTAATAAAGACAAGCACCAGTTCAATTTGCTGAGGGACCGGGCTAAAATAAGTGCAGAGTCTTGTTGATCACAATGTTGCCTCTTTTTATTAAATTTGTCAGGAGGTCTAACTTTCAACAAAGCATGTGTGTGTCAACTATACCACATATCCTCTGAAACCACATCAGATATATTCACTTCCTCGTATAGATCCGCAGTGACTTCATTGTCCTCAGCGTCCTAAATAAGATGATAATCCACTTGTCAGCAGATGTTTCACTTAATTACTGGTAGCATGCTGTAGCCTGCTTAAATATGCTAATGCTACCTGGTAAACTTCAGCATTTGAGGGTCATGAAATCCCCAAAATCCAACAGAGTCAGCACTTCTGGCTGCAGGAACTAAATGTATAGTCCTTGCAGCACTTATGGCTGCAAGAACTAGATGTATAGTCCGTATAATTAGATTGCTTTTACTGCACAGCTTACCTTTTGGAACAGTAAATCCACTACATCACTGACGCCGTCTTGTTATTTCCAAGAAGCTCAAAAGACCCTATTTGCTGTATAAAGACGTCTGAAGCATTAAAGTGCAGGGTGACCTGCTGTCTCTCTCTGAGGATGACGTGTCCTGATGATGCAGAACGAACTCACCACAACCGTCCAAACAGAGCATTAACTGTCAGCCTGAATGGTTTGATGCTGTTCAGAGTCAGACCACAACTAAAATCAACTCAATCGTAACTATAAAAACTCCCAGATTCTTTCTTTCTTAATTTCTATTGACTTTAATCTGAAGTCAGGTCGGACAGGTCAAACAGCTGGGAGTTCTGGTTTTCAGCATACGTCACTTAAATACGATTAAATTGAGAACCTCTTGGGGATTATGTTAAGATGCACATTAATACACAATTTGGACCAATAAGGATTTGAATAGCTGATTTGCGCGTGGGTTCCCCTCAGATAAACTGCCGTGTCCTTAATCATCGCAACGAAGGAACATGTTAGTCAGTGCAACAGTGTGGCTCATTGATGTATTTTTAATAGTTCTGTGCAGCTCGACGGCACAGAGATGTCAGACGTTATGTAACAAGTTCACCTGAAGAGAAGTACACAGGAGGCTGCAGGTTAAAGGAAAAAGGCAAAATTTACTTTCGGTCAGCAGGCTGCAGCTAAAACAAAAACTCAAGGAGCAGGTAAAAAAGGCAAAAAACCCGGAGGAAGGCAAAAGGTCAGACACAAGAAAAACTGACTATGAAGTGGGACGGCCGAAAAGATCAACTCCAGGCAGTGCAAAGATAAGGACAGGCAAAACTGCGAGGGCCTCTCCATCCTGACAATGGGTCCTGATGAGGCTTGGGGTTCCTGATCTGAAGCACTTTTCCAAAAACTACCATCCATCCTCCAAATCAGATACCCAGCTTAGGATCTCCAGGCCATTATTACAGGGGAAACACAGAGAGCAAGGACTTCTGAGGGAATGTACTATTCCGCCTCAAATTTCTTGGAAGGAAACTTGAGTACTCAGAGAAAACCCGATCATGCAGAGTGAGAACATGCAAACTCTACAAAACGGCGTCAAAACCAGGACTTAAACTGGGGGTACAGTGAAGCCCCCCAACCTCTTCCTTCTCAGTGGCCATATGTGAAGCAAATCAAGAAGAAAGGCTCCTGCAGCGATATTTCATATTATCGACTTACAATTATGGGGAAAAAAAAAGAAGTTTGTGATTTAAATCTCTAAAAGCATTTCTGTTTTATTGGGAATATGAAATCATTTTAATGATTTATACTCGACACATTTCTTCCAGTTTGGGATTTTGAATACATCAATGTGCAACTGCAGTTTCGATACAGATGAGGCATTGTTAAATGTAATCAAAACACAATATAAAAAAAAAACGTGTCCTTTTTGTAGTGTCATTTATTCTTTTAGCATCCGTCTAAATGTCTGTGATGTGAGGAGTGCTACGTTTAGCTCGGGGGACTCCAGACACCGGACGCTTGCGTAGGTGGAACTCATTTTTATTCCAGCATGAAAAATCAAAAATCAAAGAAGAGAATACGATGAGCCAATGGAAAGTCCAAACTCGCAGAACCACACTTCATTACACCTGCAATCAACGGAGGCTTTTATGTTGACACACTGAACAGGAGCGCCAAGGCACGACCACATGACACTTTAAATGAGAAGACATCATCCCATAGGGTGACTGTATTTAGATTCTATAATATTAATGGATTTATCATATTCCTCCTCTGTTTGGTTAAAAACTTCAGTTATATAACCAAATTCTCTCTTTATAACTAGAGACACACGTTCAGAAAAGCTTCTCAGCGTGAAGCTTTAATATGACTAAAAAAATAACTTTAAATCTCTGCAATAAAGTGATCAAAGAAAAAATGTGTTCTCTGTGCAGAAAATGAAAATACAACCAGAAAAAAGCTCTTTTCTCAAGTCTTAGTGGGGAAATTAAAAAAAAAACAACAAACATGAAATAATCTTCTGAATTATTCTTCTGCTTTCGAAAATCCTGCTTTAACAAAATATCTCCTACATTATTTTTCAATTTGATGAATGAAACGATAAAACCGTTGAGTCGCGCAGCACTTTGGCATTTTGTGGGCAAACACAAGGCAGCCACATAATAGTCTCTCAAAAAATAATGAAAACAGGAACATTTTTATGAATTGATAAACCCTGAACACCCGGCCAGGACGTGTAAATTGGGAAAAGAGAACATTCAGTCAATCTTTCTCACGCGGGACTAGATTTGCTGCTTCTACGTGACAAATCTGTGAGGATTTCAACCATTTGTATTGTGTGTTATTGCGTATAAACAGACTGAACGTACATGTATATGTACACCCTTGATTTAAGAATGCTCGCCACATATGAACAGCTTCTACTTTCTATGCAAATATGCCAGGAAATATCACATTTTAAACGATACTTTGTGAGGCAACGCATGAGGAGAAAGTAAATTAATAATGAAGCCACCGCAACAAATTCCTTCCTGGGTTTGTGCATTATCAGTCGCTTCTAGCCCCCCCACCCCCCCCACCCCACACCTCGCCGCCTCGCCACACAAACACACACACACACTGCCGTCACAACTCATCCTGCATCCAGTGGAGAAAGCAGCTCACCGGTAATTATTATGCTTTGCTGTTTGTGCACAAGGGCAAGGATGCGCTTCACGTATCCTTCAGCAGCTTGTGCCACTTTCAGCAAATCTGCAGCCGCTGGATGTGTGAGCGATGGCTGCAGGCGCTCTGGCCGGCGCCGCCGCCGCCGCCGCTCATACATGCATCAGCTGAGGGCGAATCGTCGACTGCTAATAAGAGCACCGCTGACTCCACAATAGCCCCGATTGTGTCTCATCTGAAACGGCGGTCCTCCGTGCTGCATGTGGGTCCTTGTGTGCGCCCATAAAAGCACTCATGCATTACAGGGGCCTGACCCAGATCACAGATAGACATAATAACGCATGACAGGTTGTCCTTTTGAAAGCCGTGTGTCCTAAAAGGCGGACTGGCCATTACCAGCCTCTGTGTCTGAGACCCCGGCGACGAAAGGAGCAGTCTGACACAACCTGCCGTTTACATTTTAGTGTCATTTATAACCAGAAACCCGAAGCCATCTGTACAATGCAGCCCTATTGTTTAATACACATATCCAATTCGGCATGTATTTGATATCGGAGGGAACTTTCACCTAGTGCTATATGTGAAAGCTTTGAGCAAAGCTTGGCGGCGTGCCCTGTGCTTTTTATGGCATAGTTTAATAGTTCATCTGGAAAATATGACCTCACATTGACAATCACGGGCACAGGACTTGTGGTCTCAACCCCGGACATGTAAACATAATATTCACTAAAACTCCAGCCAAGATCTCATTCCAGTTACCAGAAGCTCTAAAAATACTCATAGGATGTGCGCACACACACACACACACACACACACACACACACACACACACACACACACACACACACACACACACACACACACACACACACACACACACACACACACACACACACACACACACACACACACACACACACACACACACACACACACACACACACACACACACACACACACACACACACACACACACACACACACACACACGGATGTCAACTTAAGCACAGTTTCCATGGCATCTGTGAGCGTATTCAGATTAAATGTATTCATTATACATGGGGACGTGTGAGCGCCACATTAAAGATGCATACGAACAGCTTATCCCAAAGACTTTAAAGGCGCTCCTCGTCAAACAAACAAAGATAATATGTATTATTCAGACAATCTCATGTCGTGAAACTGAAGCACAAATTCCTCTGCTTTGAGTTATTCAGAGTTAATGAGGCTGAATTTATCCTGAGTGGTGTCAACTGAAGGACACATACTCCACGTGCAGAGGCCGATCGTCCCACCGGAAGATTTACATTTCGCAGTTTACGTAACCACGTGTGACTTTGTGTGCGGTAATCCAACAAATTGGCTGCTCTGATGATCTTTAGTCAACAGGAATGTACGTATTTCCATTCTGAGCGGCTTAGTCAGCGGAGGTGTCGGCGGGCGTGCCGCGTGGCGTCCGTACCGCTACTCCAACGACAAGCGGAGGAGAAGGGTGAGCCAGAGTGAGGTTTAACATCCAGCTGCGCGGCGGCGGCAGCGGCGGCGGCGGCTCAGACTGGAGCTCAAACACACATGTTCAAACACGCAGCGCAACAAAACGTCTTCAATCCCTTTGACATACAGCTGCTGGAAGAAAACGCCAAGTCGTAACCGTGATTGAAGAACACGGAAATGAGTCACATAATAGAGGCAATAAACACAATTTGAAGAGAAAGGTTAATAATAAGCATGAAGAGAGTAATATCCGCACAATCAGGCCTAGTGTAGCGTCCCTCACCTATGTGGTCAAGATAAACGTTTTTGCCTACTTCTAATTAAATACAACTTTTCCTGAAGCTATAAAACCTAGTCATCTTTCAAAGTTAAACCACGCTCACATGTGTAACTTTGCTATGAAAAAAAACAACTAATTCATGTTTCATTAAGTAGAAACATTAAATCCACTTCGGAATCATCATCACAATCACTCATGTAATCATCATGAGTGCTTTTTTAATTCTTCTTGTCAATATAAGTCGTTTATGACTTGTTGGTATATCCTTACTAGTCTTCACCGCATGCGAACACTGCAGACTGATAACTATTGACTCTCTTCTCATAGTGTGAAAAAAAAAAAAGGAGTAAACCAAAATTTGGATTTAACAAGATGTGGACATTAAAGCACTTATCAACAGCAGTCAACAGGAGGGCTGGGATCATCAGGATCAAGATGGATCATTCCAAAGTCCAAGAACCAAAATAGAAGAGCCAGACTGATGCACCACTTTAACTTATCCTAACCACACTACGTTTTATTGAAGGACTGATTCGTTTTGAACAGACTTCAGTTGAACATATAGCTCCGGCTCATCTGTGTAGTTTGCATGTTCATCCTGTGTGTGGGGTTTTTTTTTTCTCCATATTCTTCAGTTCCTCTCACAATACATTGAAATACATTTAATTTGGGAGTCTCATCTAGTTGTGAGTGTGACTGGTCGTCTGTCGTGCGCAGGTGGCCTGTGCTCGCTTTATGCTCAGAGGTAACTGGGATAGCCTCAAACGTCCCCTGATCCTCACTGAGATGAAGAAGGAATAGAGGATGAATCGGAGGACAATATCTGTTCGCAGGGTAGCTGCTGTTTGTCTGTGGGCTGGACAGGAGAATACAATCAGATGCTGGAAGAATCCCAAAATAGCACATGAACAAAATATGTGTCACACGTGAAAGGTGATAACACGGAGCCAACCTGCCAGAAATCTAAGTTTCTATAATGATTTCTCAAATATTGAAAGCTCTAATGTACCTGTAGCTCCCTCCTTGGCTTTAGAACGCCAGTGTTTTCCTTTCTATCCATATATACAACATCTATACCTGCTTTAACCATACATAGTTGGGTCGTCGGGACTGGAGCTTCGACCGGCTGACACAGAGTGAAGGGCATTGTATAGTCCGAAAGACTCTGGCCTAGAATCAAACGCAGATCTTCTTGCCGTGAGCCAACAGAGCCAACCCAATAACCACTGTCTTTGTTGATTAGCACTCCTCATGAGGCACCAGTGATTTCTGACTGCAGGCCACCAGTTTAACTGTCACATTACAATCACAGGCACGCTTGTGTTGTCAAGTGTTGGTATAACTTGGCTTTAGCGCCAAGCACTAGAAACACAATACGCGTTCCATGATATCAGCTTCATCACTGCTTCAGAGGCGATGAAGAACTTTTTGCTCCGATTCTGTCAACAGTTTTCTTAATTTTTTGATTCTTGGTCTTTTGTCGTTTTAAATGGCCGTGCCAATGATTCCCAATAAATGATATACGAGCGAAGAAAAAGAAGAATTCCAGATTCAACTGAATCAAGTGTGAATTATTCATAGTTTCTACTGAGAATTATATCAATGTTGGTATGAATTGGTGCTGACAGTTTGAAAACATAAAAAAGAAAAGAAAAAAACGTGCAGAAGAAAGGTTTGCTTTTTATATATTGCACACGGCACCACAGTGCATGTCATACTTTATGTTCTTTGGACTCAGCCACAATTCCATGATGTGTATTTGGATAATTCATAAGGCTCTGTATTGAGCCCTATGTATCATTGAAGAGTCTGCTCTCTCTTTTCAAGGTCCATTTTCACTGCCTGCACTTGCTGTAGTTACACCTCTGCATCTTCACAATCATATCAATAACATTCTTTTCTATTTAATCTGTATTGCATTCTTAAATTACAGGTTTTCCATCATAAACGCAGCTAAATGTGAAAATAAAGCTCGCGATCACATTCAGCTCCCATTTAATGTGTCAAAGAGGTGCGTCATTATTAACAGTTCAGTGGGTGAAGCATTATGAAGAATCAATATGATGAGACATACAGTGTGCAGTTAATGGATTCCTTTTCCTGATCATATCTGGTGCATGTAAACACACAGGGCCAATGAATGTTCCCGCAGGTTTTCCTCGGCGTGTGCTGGTTAGTATTCATCTCTCTTCATAATCTGCTCTGTTAACGTTTCTGGCTGTCTCCTCGAGCATTTAACCTTGTCAGAGATAGGCTGGGATCCATTAAGATTTCCTGAAAGGGTTGAGCATTACAGCCTCATTTAGAATGACTTCCATTTTTAATAAACTGCTCACCGTCCTGCAGATCAAATACCGAGGAGGTGCACTCAACAATGCCGGAGAGATAGATACGCCTCGTAATTTGGACCACATAAAAAGCTGAAGAAATCACACCCGTGCGCCGTACTCATGATCCTGTTTGTTCTGCTCCTTCTGTTAGAGCTTTTTAACATGTTTAAAGCTGCCTCATCATCTTCTCAAGTTCGCCGTCCTTCACTGAAGCTCTGGTGTGATTTCTTTTAATATGCTGCAATAATGTTTACCTTTTTTTTTTTTTTTTTTACATTTTAACAGACTTGGACTATTTGTTTCTACGTGGCATCCTCGCTGCCAGCAGAATCTCTAACAGGCTTGTTAAAGTGTAACACTGGCAGGGAAGCCATCCTGTGATTTTACACTTTACAACACACTTGATATTACAGTGGTATTCGTGCCGCTACACACGATCACGCCTGAAGAGCGACGTGTGTGGAAAGGTAATGACAGGAGCTCAGCTGAACCAGAAATGATGAGATGAGAATAAAGCGCGCGGGGTTAACAGAGAGGCAGAGGGGCAAAGGGCTGCCGGAGGGGAGGGTGAGGTTAATGGAATTGGTGGAGTAAGAAGTGGAGGGAAAGCCGTTTGAATGGTATGTGACTTGAGAAGGGCCTTTTTAGCCGCTGAATCGATGCAAAGTTCCTCTGTTCAGAGGAGTTGTCAGCGTGCAGAGGTGAGAGCGTGACGGGCGAAGGGAAGGTAAAAACCTGCTTATCGACTCCGTTTCATCCCAAAAATATCAGAGAAGCTCATATTCTCTCACATGCCAATGCAAAATGATCTTTCTGTACTACTTTAGTAATGAAACAACCTTATCAAACAGGGATATTTAATACAAAACGCAACAAAGGTGACATAGGTCGGGTGGACTCTTTAGGAAATTCAAACAGAAACAGACTCAGAAGAATCAGAGTGTTTACTAACTGTATTCCTTGAGAACAGCCACCAAAACGCAACAAACGTTTTCCATTTTCTCTTGAATACGTCCGGTAAACAGGGCATCAAATACAAGCTCTCTTCATTAAAACCTTGGCTGGTCAGAATTTTTGTAGGCCTTATATGTGTGCTGTATTTATGTAATACAGGAATATCAGGAGGACATAACACAACTAACAAACAGTAGGGGTAAGAAATGCTTGTAGTCACTCGATCAGTGATCCAATGAAAATGAACTACAGTGGTGCCCGATATAGATTTTGTCCTTTCTGTATGATCAAACTATTGGTATTGGGACAGATATTTTAGATTAAATAAATAAATCCTGCTGCTGTGAAGTTAACGTGTCTTTGCAGTTCTTACTTAGAGTGGATTTGTGAAATACTTTCCTTTGTGCAATTTTCGGTTTGATTAATAATGCGATCACTTAGTTTGGACTCTGTTTGGCTCCATGAACGAACATGAGTTTGACTTAATTTGTCAGCAGCTGCAGGAGCGTTTCCTTCTTCTGTTATGGTGGAGGATGTGTGCTGAAAGACCCAACAGCATCATGTGAAAGAGTTTTCTGAGACGGGCTAACAAATACCTCTTAGATACCTTTTGGTAAACTCAGGAATTTATCGTACAGCCTGATTGTAGCTTCCCCTTGTTTTAAAAGGAGGCTGAACCTCTCCTTCTTGGCTCCATAATGAGCTGCAAACAGAATAAATGCAAAATGTGACGGCCTTTAGTAGAAGCAAATCCGTCTCAGGTTGTTGTATGAATGTGCAAATCTGATGAATTTCTAATTTAATTCATTTCTGATTGTGTTTTTTGATTAGTCCTTCAGCCAGCTCTCAGCTCGCTTCTTCTGAATCGTTTATAGGTTAACTCAGGTCATGTAAACAGGGAGAAGTAAGCACAAGAGAGGAGTCCCCCCCCCACCCCCCCTCCTTTTAAAGCCATAAAATGGATTCCAATATTTTGTCTGTTTCTTAATTGGAAATATTGGGATTGCACAAAATCTATTCGGTTCACTGGTTCAAATCCCCCTGTGGGTGTCTGAGCAAGGCTTTTATCCCCCAACTGCTCGGGATTATTTGTATTTTTTGTTGTTCAAAATCTGATATTCTCACTTTGCAACGTTGCATCTCAAGTTCTGTATTAAATTAAATCCTCTGATGTTTGCAGTTCATTGCCACTTTTCTGTAAATCTACTGAAATATTATCCGTTTCCATTTGTCTCGTGCCTCCTGAGCTGTACGACGGAGCGAAGGAACCTCCTCAGCCCGTTCTGGAATTTATTCACAGACGGTAGCTCCTGCAAAATTTAGGTTGCTTGTGTAAATGCCACCGAGTCATCGGAGGATAGCGACGGGAGAGGAAGCACTGTAGGCGAACGCAACAAGGGATCATACGTACTCGTCCTCAGCAACGGGTCGCTGGTCTGCGATGCGCTCGGGGCGGCTCCATGGAAACAATGCAGCAAAACGCCGCTCTACCTACGACACGGACAAAAGCAGCATTCAGTCATTAGCAGCGGCGCGCTCATTTACATACTGTCATTAATTTACAGAGTGTCAATGCTGGGCGGAAACCTCTTGACTGGTTACTTTTAGTTTCTAACTTCAATTACAAGAAGCTTAAAGTTATGAAAATATGCTGACCCTCAGGTTAATGAAGCCTCTTCAGTAGCAAAGAAAGAAGCTCGAAAAAGAAGTGGCGCGGTCACGCAGTTCAAACCCCCCGTGTGACATTTTGGGACTGAGCCGACAGCACTAATAACAGACAGGCCGCTCCTCCTTGTTCCTCCCGTTTCACTTTTGTTTGACTCATTATTTACCCCTTATGGAGGCTGGGGCGGTCTGCCAGTGGGTGAAGGCGGGCGCGCACACACCCGACAGATCAGCAGTTCATCACAGGGCAAAGACAGAAAGAGACGACTCACGTTCACGCCTACAGGCAATTCAGAGTCAACAGCTAACAAGCGATGTGTTGTTTTTTTTGGACTGTGGGAGGAAACCTGAGGAGCTGAAAAGAAAACGAAATCTCCAAAGCCTGGAATCAAACCATGGAACCTCTCACTGTGAGGCAAAAAGGTATACCACTAGTTCAGATCAAATTAGTATTTTTTTATCAAAGCTCGCCAGACACAATTCATATTGTTATATATATAGTAGGGGTGTCAAACATAAGGCCCGCGGGCCAAAACCGGCTCACAAGAGGCTCCAATGTGTGAAAACAGACATTTTCTTCACGTATTCTCTGCGCAACAACAAAGAAATTAAAAAAATATATTTATAAAAAAAATTTAAGTTTAGATTTTAAGGTTATCGTGGCGATATTTCAGCGGTCCCGCCCACTGAGGATGAAATTGGACTATATGTGGCCCCTGAACTAAAGAGTGTTTGACACACCTGTTTCACAGCCTCTCAAAAGCAGAACTCTGTGTATATTACATTATAATAACACAGGGGGAAGATCGGCGTCTTGTCAGCTATTAGTTGTTTGAGCTGGTGTGACTTCAAAAGCTTTTAAGCTTTAATTCTCTGGCCTCTTTAATGTGAACCTTTAAAGTCTGATTTTTTTTTTTCCAGCACTTCAGAGTCCCAGAAGACGTTACACAACCGTGTGACAGGCTGAGTCGCACTCGTCATGATGAGTAAACTGACCTTTATGTGTTAAATTACTGAAGTGTTCTGTTCAGATCCACTTGTCAATTCGTTTCACGCATAAATCATGTTTTCTAATCCTTTTTCTTTCTTTTTTTTTTTCCTCCTCTCCGGGCAGATCCTTTTCGCGGTGAGTCAATATTTGTGTCTTCGTGTCCTCTGTTCAGATTTCGGAAGCACCGAAGTGTTTAAGAGGCGCCTCCTCGACCACAACGCGCTCATCAAGTAGTGAATTCCTGCAGCACGACGGTGTCACTGCCAAATGCTTCCCCCCACCCACATCTTTTTGTGCAGGCCTGCCCGCTGACACTTTTCTTGGGCCACTTCCAAGACGGACAGGTTGTAATTGATGATTTTGAGAGAGCAGATCCGTCTCTGTCGTGCTCAATATATTACATTTATGCAGCGCAAATCATCCACGCAGGGATTGATTTGATTAATGGCTCGGTGACACATTATATTCATGTTATCCATCCCTTCTCCATTGCTCACTGCACCTCCCGGGCTGTCGGTGCCAAGCGCCCTACTGACCCCCGGTGGTGGGGGATTTATGGTGCAGCGCTCAGGACCACGGACAGCGACAGAGTTTATGAAACTTATCAGAGAGCTAATAGAGCATTGTGGTTCCTTGATAGGCAATATTATCTGACATATATAGATAGCATCAGGAACTGCATATTTTAATAGGCTATTAAATATGCCATTAAGCACGCCCATCAGTTCACACACTCGGCCTTCTGTTTTTGACTCCAAGCTTAAACTGGACAGGAGCCGCCTCGGCGCAGGAGGGACTTTATTTCCTTCCATTATGCAGGAACCAGAAAACTCTTTGCAACACAATAAAAGTATCCTTGAAGGACTCCTTATATTTTGGTGCACTGCAGGCTGTTAGAGAAACGCTAACAACAGCTTTGATGGCACTTTCCAAACGTGTCCGCGGAGCCGTTAATATGCTTACGGTGACATTTAAAGTCAACCAAGCGAATGATATTTAATTCACAGATTTTTTCGGGTCCAAACTTGCGAGTTCTCATGAGTAAATGTTTGGTTGTTTCCTGCAGAGACAAAAGACCTGCCCTTCAGAATGTGCAGCCGTTTGTAGGAGGTGCGGTGCCAATAACGGCGGCCTTTGCTGCAGCACACAGTCTGTGGAGCATGTGAAGCGGAGAGTTTGATTAGCCCGCAGGCTCAGCGGGGGGGGTTCATCTGCTGCCAACAATCAATACACGGGCTGCAAAGCATGCCAATCAGTTTTATTGGTTTCTCCTTGCTTTTTGTGTTACCACATGCATCACTGCCACTAATATAATTTTCTCTTTTGTGGATCTGCAATCAGTGTGTGTGTGTGTGGGTTTCCTCTAGTGTCCTAAAAAGATATGCGCGTTAGTTTGATTTAGATTTCCCGCATGTGATGTGAGTGATTGTTTGTCTGTCGCAGCCCGGAGATTGAGCGGCCACACGTCGAGGAAAGTAGACCTCACCTTTGGGATCTGCTCCAGCCCATGTAAGCTCGATGAAGCATCAATAGAAGACAGATGGTCACGAGGGGAGAAGTCACTCCGCCAAGATCTCCTGACGCTCTGACGGATGAAAAAGTTTGTCTTTTTAGTCGTCGAACATTTTTAACAAAAACTTCAAAATTGCAAGTGAAATTTAATGTGTGTCTGCCGCTCGCTGCTCGCTACTAGAGTCCCCTCCATTGTGTTGTTCACCAAAATGCTATCCGATTTGACTCGACAATTTTCAGCAGTTCTTTGCAATTTTTGCAGAAAGGGTTTGCCGAATCGTTCGCAAAATTCACTGCAAACTATTCTCTCCAAAAATCCATTGGAAGCAAAAGATTTCTTTTTAAACTGGTGCCTAAGGTAGTAATGTTTGTGCCTTGCGTCTTAAAGAGGCAGGGACACAGAACTCGAAACATGGTGTTGAAATCCTTTTTAAAAGTTGCTGTTGCATAAACTTTAATGGCAAAATTGTACGAGTAGGATTACCCTATAACCCCCATCTACCTTTCCTCGAGTGCAAAATCAACTTTTCTATTCCAAGTGAAGTCTCTCAAAAACAATGAGTTGTCGTCAGATTTCTAATTCCCCTTTACATGTAGTACATATTGTTAAATTCATGGATTTACATTAGAAACACCATAATGGCTGGCTTGATGGTTTGACTTTTCCTGCCAATGTTGGAGTGAAAAGCCTTCTCAGCAGTCAGATTAAATGTTATAGCAGCTGAGTTAGGCTATATTTCTCCCTGCACTTCCTCCATAACTATTTAATACACAACATTAGAGAGTAAGAATGATTGTACTGAGTTTTCCTCTATAAAGTTGTACATTTTAGTCTTAATTCCTGTTTGTCTGGTGAGAACTGTTTTCTCTCCATCTACCTGTGCACTCTGACAAATACAACCTGTACCAAACTACTGCCACCATGTGTCCAAATCATAGAACAACACAAATATTTAAATAAGCTACACAAGCTCCCAACAATAAGTAGAAATGGCTCCTACATTATATTTACCCAATTGCATCTTTTTTCTTCTGGACTTCACTTTTTTTGTCACATTAGTTAAAAGTAAAAATGAAGTATAAAGTGTCAGAGATTTTTAGGAAATCACCAGAAAAGAATTAATACAAAACAAATCTTGAAAAGAAGAATACAATAAACTTGTCAGAACTTTTGATTTCCGTTCAGCTCGCTGATGCATGTTATCCCAAACTTATTCCTTAATGTTTGTTAAAACTATCCAGTGAGTTGTTTGTACACTTCTCACCTGTTTGTCCTCTTTGTCCATGTTGATTACTACCAGCTGTCGGGAACTTTAACTTCCGATCGCAACCGGAAGTTCCCCTGGAGAGCGCGTGCAATGACTCGATGATTACAAAGTTTATTTCGGACATGTGGGCACAATGAAATTATTCAAAACAACAACAAAATTGAATAAAAACATACAAAACAAATAAAGATAACAGAGCATGTATAAAAATATATACATAATAATAATAATGATAATAAATAAGTAACATATCAAAAAGATTTACCACTTCAGTGCAAGTCTTTTTCTGAACATAGTCTGTTTTAAACTGCAGAATAAACTGATTCAGACTCAGTTTTTCCAGCGTAAGCTTCTGAATTTTCCGCTTCATTGTGGGTCACTTAACAGCTAAAAGTGCTCCGAAGACATTTTCGTCACTCTGACGTAAGTGTCTTCTATACCCTCACTGATGACACAGGAAGTCATTTGGATCAGAAATATAAGTAATAACCCACTACTTTATCCTTTAACCGAATATTATATTTAGAGATCCTAAACATAAACTATTTCAGGTATTGTGACTTTTTGAGGAGCCTGATTTGTTGGGCTGAAGCTGCTATTTAGTGGTAAGGTCTAATTTGTTGACTTGTCCCGTGTAATGAAAGTGGATGCTTTCATTCCCTGCCATGTGTCAGCTGTTTCCTCATCCATGCATCCTGTGTTAATGATAATCATCTTGAATTCAAACACTCAATAGTAGATAAATATAGCGTATACAAATACAGTTTGAGCCCAAAGCAATGAACAATCACATTGATTACAGCAGGAAAATTCCACTCTTCAAGGGTTTTGTCTTTTTGAAGTTTGTCAACAACACATGGCCTGATGATATATTTCATGGCACTGTGTTAGAGCAGATTCCTGGCGTGAGAGAAGATGGAGGGAGAGGCAGAGAACAGGACAGAAGGGCAGAGCAGCCACCTAACGGTACAATAAACTCATTACACAGAGGCCTGTAGAACTGAGGAATAGATCTGAAGGACCGTGCAAACGTACGTGTGTGTGTGTGTGTGTGTGTGTGTGTGTGTGTGTGTGTGTGTGTGTGTGTGTGTGTGTGTGTGTGTGTGTGTGTGTGTGTGTGTGTGTGTGTGTGCGTGTGTCATTCCGCCAGAAGGACAGGACAGTGAAGAAAATCATATCTGGTCTTAATACCATGTACAGTATTAAAAAAAAGAAGAAAAACTTCAAAGCGTGCAGTAACAGCAGCCGTACTGAAGGGTTTGGGACAATTGGAAGTACCATTAATGCCGGGATCAGCACTGTTAAGAAGCTCAGCTGTGCTGGAGGCTCGGTAGGAACACAAATAAAGACTTAGAGAAATAGTTTGACTCAAAGGGAGGAGGCAGAATTGAGCCGGGCTGGCTTTCCGTTCCCTGCCTCCCAAACACTCTCAAACTACAACGCACGTCGTTTTTCCACTTCAGAACCTGAAGCATGATAAAACCCAAGAGTTTTATGGAGATCAAGTGGAAGGGCAGACATAAAAATGTAGAAAATAAAGCTCAGCAGTATGTTACTATGCATTTTATTGCCTGTCACTTAAGATGTGCAGAGTCAAGCGCAAAGACCTGAAAATGTAGTTTCTATGTATAAAAAAAAAAATAGAAATCCCTAAAAGCATCTCGAGTATGTATTTTATCAAATCTTCTTTACCCACTTTATCATGACTGTGGCAGCAGAGGGCAGGGCCTGTACCAGGTGAAACATCAAAGAAAAAAAAAAAATATATAGATAGATAGATAGATAGATAGATAGATAGATAGATGTAATTCTTTACTGAAATTTCATCCATCACTGCAGCAATGCAGAACAAAACAAATATGCCTCTGTGAGGATTTTACTCTCATCTGAGGGCGGATTATAATCTAATAAAGCTTTGGAATGATTTATGGACGATGGGGAAGCAACTGCAGCTAATGTTTAATCTTTGATGAAGAACTCATGTGAGGATGATTTCAATATTTCAATTATAAACCAAGTGCGAAGGTTTTAATTCGCTTCTTTTTACTCTTAATTCCACATCAAGACAAAAGCTGAGCCCCGCAAAGGCAAACTTTCTCAACCCTTCACGGTTCTTTTCCTCCATTCTCCTGTTTTCTTCAGCGTAATCCCTTTAACACAACATTTAAGTGTCAGTCGGTAACGTAAAAGGGATTTTACAGGAGCATTAAGTTGAATCGTGACTCAGGGACTGTAAGTGGATCAAATTTTCATTAAGGGAAATCGTCAAAACATCATCCTTGAAATTATGATTCAAACTGGAATTTGTAGAGTGTACTTTTTTTTTATTTCATGAAAATATCTCCTGAGGTTCAAACATCTGCTGTTGTCCTTGACAGCCACGATCTGCTCAGAGAACCTTGTGGCATTACATTAGATTCCATTTACTAATCAAAATATCTGTGTAAACTATCCAGCATAGAAAGAGGAGCTATAAAGCAGGATATTTCTGATTAAATTAGGAATTTATTAGTGATAAAAAATGCAGATTAAAGGTTTAGAAATCTAATTAAAGTAGATTACATTTACATGCTGTAACTTGTTGTTCAGTCTGAATTAAAATAACACATTCTTTACTTAAAGTACAATACTGTAAAACACTGTAAAAAAACTAATATCCTGAGGAAACGACCAAGTGTTTCTTAATAACAGCACAATATTGAAAACTGCAGCCATCACCATAATAAACCCTGCTTTTCTTTACTTTCTTTTTTTTACAGTGAGAGAAGCAAAGTGAAGCTGCTGAGTCGGCAGGATTTTCTTAAATCACTTTATTCGACATGAAATGACTCCAGCAGTATTTTCCATGAAGGATATTTTTCTTGTCCAAATGGAGATCGTGAGCAGCTGTGTGCTGCTCTACATTCAATGATCAAACCTCTTCTCACAGCAGATCCACTCGGCAGTCTTCATCTCGTCCGCGTTGGACGTTTCTCACCTGAATCACCAGAGCGTCTCCTCGCTTTGGTGCTTTTACAGTTGGAGGACAAACTTACTTTCAATCTTCGAGTCTTCTGAAATCTGCTTTAAGAGCAGCTTTGCTCCCGTCGCCATCACTGGTCTGAATAAGACACGGCGACATTGCACTTTATCAAATTTAATCTATTTTATCCATTTTTACCTCCATTTATTATCGCGACCCTTCCCTGAACGTTCTTATCCTGGTTTTATGTTTGTGACTGCCTTTTGTCTCTGTGAGGTTTTAGAATTCTTTTCTTTTTATCTATTTTTAAACTTATCTTATTTATTGGTGAATAGCAGAACGTTGAGCACTTGTCTTGTTTCACTCGAACAATCATCGGCATGCCTGGTTCAGTGTGTGTTTATTTGTTATGACGTCGCAAAATCTGTAAAACGAATCTCCCCACAGGTACCAATGAAGTCACCTTGAACCTTGCTTCAGTTTTGTTCCTGTCGGATTCTTCGAAGGACCAAAAAATCCAGATGTTATGTACTCAAATGTCCAGAATCAAAGCAGAAAAACATACTTGAGTAAAGTACCGATACCCGAGAAACCCTGCAGGTCCTTCCTCTCCTCCGCCATGCAGCAGGAGGTGAAGACGCTCTCTGTGTCTGACTGAGGAAGATGAGCTTGTGAAGTTCAGCCTCTGTATTTCACTAAAGACGAAGATCTCCACCATCAAACACTCACGTCCTTGTACACAGAATGTTCAGAGCGCGTCCATCATCCAAAGTCTAGCATCCGATTCCCCTTGGCTATTTTTAACCCTTGTTTTATGGCGGTACATATTTACCATGAGTCTGGTCATGAAATGTTTGTCACTTCAAGACTATTTACTAAACAATTCAAAGGCTAATGACTCAACATCCGCAGCAGTCTTACTTCTTAATCACAGAACAATTTTAAGAAAAGACAAAACACAATCTATTTAAAAGTAATGTTTACTTGCACCAATAAAAAAAAAAAAAAAATCCTGGTGCAAAAGATCAAATCCCAGTTACAACATCAGTGACAGTGCATTTCAGTGAAGGAACATTACAAATAAAACAGGAAGAAGAAGAGAGGAGAAAAATATCATTTACGACAACAAAATATCAACAGCGATGAAACAATAAGAGCCTTTTCAGAAGTAAAAATATCAACACAAACAAAACAACCAGTTACTTTTGAACAGACTATGACCAGAAAACAATACAGTAACTTGTAATAATGCTTCATCCGGCACAGAAATCTCAGTACAATCAATCTCCCAGCACCACGTACACACACACACGCACACACGCAAAAGCCAAAGTATGACCATCCCATTACCACGGCATTAAAATCAAATACATGTAATAAATATCAGTGAAAGCACCTTTGAAGCCGAAATGTGTTTTAATTGATCAACTGACTGTGCAACAAGTTAAAAAAAAAGAAAAGAAAAAGAAGTCTGATAGAAACATTACATCAGGAGACTAAATACCAATAAAACTGTCAAATCAGAAATTGACGACGGTGTCTTTGCTGTAAATCAGGATGAATACAAACACATCAACACGATGAGCTCCATGAAAAGTCATGATGTAATGTTGCTTCCTGTGATGCCATCATATTTTATATCTATATATGTTTTTAAAAAGGTCACCGCTGGGAAAAGAGTGAAGACGATGACAAGCGGATCATCAGGCAGTGATATCCGACTGTATCAAGTCGGTTTGCGTTTGTAAGAGCCACGTACGTACTGACCCCCGAGAAGAACACCTTTTTCAGAAAAATTCAGCTGTTCTCGGAGTCTCCCAAACACGTATCTCCCCTCTCAACGTGCAAATGCTCTTGTTGCATTTGGTAGAATTAAAGAAAAGAAAAAGTGACATGTTCTTTCATGAGTCCGATACCAAAATATAGAAAAAGATTACAACAGATTAGCATGCGAGGAATTTTCAGATTGGCACGATAATGCAAGAAATGTACAGCGAGTAGGATGAGAAATAGCGCCCTCTGTTGGACTGCTGCTGCTGCTGCTACTGTCGGACGCACGGAGAGTGCAGCTCCGACCGCTTCCAACGAGACGTTTAATCCGAGCGCCAGTGAGTGCCCGCTGTGAGCCGTGGCGTTGTAGTGTGCTGGAGGCGCAGCTGCTTTGGACTGAAGGTCATCACAGTTTAAAAAGTCCATCGTCCCACAGAGAGAAGATTTCCAGCATAGCGTTCGTCATCCTTCACGTTTTCCCCCTGTGCTCGTTTCTCTCGGCAGTTTGGTCGGATGTGACCGTTTTGATCCTTTACATTCTCAACAGCTCAACTTTTACTCAAACTATGTTTATAAAAATACCAGGAAACTGTTACGGCGCTGCGCTCGTGGTCTGCTGTGTTTTGCAGAATACTGTATTTGTGGTAAACTCAAAAAAATAACTTGATCCTGTGATCAATGCTTTTAGTCAGCAAATTCCTGGAAGGACTGTTCATTTGCTGTGTGCAAACTTCACCACGGCTGAATTACTGGATCGACTTCCTCCGCTGTTTATATATACATATATATATATATATGGCTTCTGCTCATTTATGGCTCCTTTTTTCCCCCTTTTTCCCTATTTATATATTTATTTATATATATATATCTATCTATCCAGGCACTGTGAACATGGGTGAAATGTCTCATACTGAACTCTTAGTGTGTGGCGTCACCAGATCACGGTGAGTGAATACTGAAGAAGTAATAAAATCTTTTCAAAGCTGCATTTTCTCTCCGGTCCACTCAGGAAAACACAGCGCGAGGAATGAAGATGTGCAAATCGGGTTTGCATTTGGAATTTGAGAGTGAAGCTGGGGTTGGCAGGTTTTAATGTCACAGAGGAAAACTATCCTGGCTGGACGACGCATTCGACATAAAGACCTCAGTCTAATTACAGCTTTATTTGCTGAAAAGGTCTTCGGATCTGTTTTATTGATACAGACCTTTAAAAACTGAAGATGTGACTGGAAAATATCATTTATTGTCTCAATAAATTCAAGTTGATGCCACATTTATTTGTGCAGAGCCGATGTGTGGAGTTCCACTAAGCTGCTCATTGATATGATGCTGGTTTACTTGAGAATCCATGTAAAACAGAAGTATGAACACAGGATTCATATCGAAGGATATTTTACTGGGCAACAGTCGAACCTTAATTAAACATAATCCTGACTGCGTCTTTAAAAAAAAAAAAATTTTGTTGTCGTCGCATGTTAAAGTGACATGACTATTTTTGACTTGTGAGAAGTTGCCGAAACACGTTCCCCGAACGACCACCTGCCCCCAACTTCAACCCAGACTAGTGTTCTGATGTGCCGGCGAGTTTTCTGGAACCACTGGAGGAGATGGCGACGACTTCAAGCACGTACCTCATTTCCAAGCTGCTCTCCCTCCCTGTCATTCTGGCTAGCTCTGCTTTGGGCTCACAGATTGCTTTGGCTGTGCTTTGGATGGCGTTGCAGAGGCGGAGGAGGAGGTGGACGAGGAGGAGGAGGAGGAGGATGAACTCCATCGGGTCTCAACGCCGGTGCTCGTCATCTTCAGCTTCCGTCGTTTTGCCAGGGGAGCGTTGTCGACGCTCTTCAAGAAGAAGCCCTCTCGCTTGCCGCGGTTGAAAGCCTGATGAAAGGAAAGACGAGAGACAAATAAAAGGATTTAGAAATACATAGGCTTCACCTGTTCAAAGAGTTTAAAGACTCTGAACACACAAACCTTGTATGTAGCATTAACGTAGGTGCGGACAGTCGGCCCGCTGGACTCCAACACATCTGGAGTGCACAGAGGAGTAGTGGACATGGATGCTGCGCCCTGCAGCCAGCTGTTCTCCTTCAGATCGGAGAGCTTGAGACGCCTTTCTGGATCCACCGTCAGGAGGCCTTCACAGTGACATATCAAAACAGGAAGCGAGGTTCAAATAAATGAGACACGGGACGATTGAATGCTGTAGTAACTTGTGGCTGAATAAACAAACGTTCCCATACCTTTAACAAGCTCTTTGGCGTCGTCTGAAACACCTTTCCAGGCCTCTCCGTCCAATGAGAAATCGCCCTCTTTGATCTTTTGCATGATATCTGCTGCGTATGAAGAGGTCATCCCACCCTGCTCACTCTGGAAAGGCACCTGGCCTGACAGCATGGTGTACTGTGGAAGACGCACACAAGAGCCGTCAGCCGGTCTGCCCTGGCAGGTGCGACGGAATTGAGGAAGTGTGATTACCAGGATGACGCCGAGACTCCACAGGTCGCAGGCTTTGTCGTATCCGGCGCTCTCGAAAAGCTCCGGTGCGGCGTACTGCAGAGTGAAGCAGGGCGTCTGCAGGGGGGCGCTGCCCGCCGGGCACAGCCGGGCAAATCCAAAATCTATCACTTTCAGCACAGAGTTCTCCCCGTCGTCTGTAAATAGCACGTTCTGCGGGGGAAACAAAAACAGGACGCATCAATCTTATTTCTTCTTTGCATTTTCTGTTCTCGATGTTCTTCATCGAGAGAAAAGACTAAATCACACAGCACGTGTAGCAATGTGGCTCAAGCTTCGTTCCTCGGAAGCAGAAGTTTGTGATTCCTTCACAGCTGCTTGACACCTTATAGAAACCCACCTCCGGTTTGAGATCTCTGTGCACGACTCCAGCGTCGTGCATGAAGCTGACAGCTGAGACCAGACACTGTAACAGTTGACTGGCCTCGGCCTCGCCGAACAGTTTCTTCCTCTTGATCCTCTCCAGCAGTTCTCCGCCCCGCAGAAGCTCCATCACCAAGTATGTGTGATACTAAGACACAAAAAGAAGCTGTTGCTTTATGGTTTTGGTGGAGCATGAAGCTTCATATCCAGGATTCCCATCACTTGCTCTATCTAAAAAGTGGAAAAAGTATACCAGTCACTGTACATGCCGTCCGAGGTTCCCTCCAACAAACCTGATCAGTGTAGACGCCGTGCAGCTTGACGATGTTGGGGTGAGTCTCACATTGCTTCAAGGCAGCAATCTCCCTCTGAGTGTACGCCTCCATTCTAAGACAAATAAAATGTACAGTCACAAACGATGAAGACATCATCAACTAGAATGGTATAGCAGCCTCTAGTCTCACAATGAACAAATAACCTTTAAACTCATAATAACAGGCAACTACCATGTTGAGTTGGTCAGCAAAGATCCTCCCCCTATCAATATATTTCACTTATACATGCAAGTGACAACTGACACGAGTCTCTGTGCCTCATTTAGAGGAAACAAAGGTTATTATTACATAAAGAGAAGCAGGAACACTTTGGTGTCACTAGAGTTGGCGGATTGTGTCCTTCCAACATACTTAAGCTCTTTGCCACTAATGTTACTGTATAAAGTAATATTGTGGAGTTGAAATAGTAATAATTGTACATCTGCTTTTTGTAAATGTTGCAAAGCCTTTGGGTTCTAATGGCCAGCTAGAATCTCTGCTCACCTGCGGCTGACAATCTTGACGGCGTATTCGTGTCCGGTTTGCTTGTGTTTGCACATTCTGCACACGGAGAAGCTCCCCTCGCCCAGCGGCGGGCCGTTAAGACACAGCTCATAGTGCTGGAAAAACTGGGATTCCTGACCAAAACAAAAAAAACACACATTTAACATAAATGGAAAAGTCAGCATTCATGCAGTATTTACATTCAATATGCAACTAACTTGAAACATTCTTAACTTTAGCAACTTGATACTTTTACTTTGCAAGACTTGGTGGTGGATTGTCTTTCTACTTTAACAGTGACAACTGTGAACTCCAGCCAGGCATAACTACTGCGTGCAGGATGTCACCAAGCTCTCTGCAGTGTGAGTAACATCAGCAGGAAAACCTTCAGTGAGGTGAGGGAAATGTCAGTTTTGAACATTTCTTTTCTGTCCTGGAAAAAAAACTAATCAGCACAAAAAGCCACCAGGAAGATCAGGCTTTATAGAATAAAATGTTTTCCTCCAGATTAAACAGTAAAGTATGCATGATTAAGCATTTAATCTTCTCAATGAATCGGTAAGTCAGTTCCTAATAATAATATGCTGAAATGTCAGACAATGAAGTCTGAAGAATTACTTTATAAAAAGAACACACAACAAAAAACAGGCCCTCTTGCTCTCTTCCTGTCCGTCTTCCGACCACATCAGAGCTTAAAAATCTGTTTTCACATCCACACCTGTAACATGGCACTGCGCTGGACAGAAGCAGAAGCAGGTCGGTCAGCTCCAATCTGTGACTCTACAAAGTCTCCCATGACGGCGTTCTTATTGAAAAGGATGGAGGGAGCGATGAATGAGTAGCCCTGAAAGAGGAGAGAGAGTCAGACAGACACTCTGCTGTCGGTGCCGGAGAGAAGTGAGCGGGAAGGTTGTGGAAGTGGCTACTGACCTGAAACAGGCGGTCTGTGCTTGGGGGCGTGCTCGCCGGAGAATACACCGGATCCATCCCAGTGAATTCCTCGGCGAAGTTCCCAACATCAAGCTCACTCTTCAGCTCGGGCTTGAAGGGGCTCTCCACCTTCTTCTCTGAGAGGTCGGCCCAGTTCAGGCCCTGTGAGGAAACAAACACAAAGCAGACGGGACGAGTTACACGGCAGTGGAAACAGTTGGAGGGGAATAAAGATATCAGAGTGTCTGGGACCTTAAAGAAATGATGTGCTTTGATGTCTTCGGCCCCTCGGGGCCCAGAGCCCAGCCTCCTGTGGGGGTCTTTCACCAGCAGCTTCTTCAGCAGGTCCTGTGCAGTGGATCCAATCATGGAGGGGAACGGCGGGTCACAGCGTAATATCCGTCTGAGAGGAGGAGTGAAGACGCGATCGTTTCGTTTCCAATTAGAACAGAGAAGGAAAATATGTTCTAGCATCCTTAAGTTAGCGTTTCCTGTTATGGTCTTTTGTTTTCCAACAAAACACACTACAGATAAACATAACACGCAAAATGAATGTGACCACTATCGAGATGTTTTAAGGTAGACACCGTCTTATCAGGAAGACTTAATGCAGCATACTAAAGGTCTGCTCGTGATGTCGTTTAGACGGATGATCAAAACAATTCTCCCATGATTTATATCTTTTGTCTGCAGAGCCCATAAAGCACAGTGTGTAATGGATTTTAAGGTTGCAGCTGGCTGGAGATGACCCAAGACACTCCTGAGTTACACCCTGAACAGACCATCAAGTCAATTCAAGTTAACAGATGAAGCTCAAATGGAGAGGTTTTTTTTTTAAAATGTGAGAGTTCTTGCAGTAAACCAACGAATACAAACAAAGAACAATATTCACTGGGCAACAATGTTTTTCACCCTATAACAACAAATGTATTAAGTGAAAACATCTTTTGTATATGATGGATTAATTTATGATTTATGATTGATGGGATTGGGGTAAGCAGCACTCACTTTGACACCTCGCTCTGGGAGTTCCTCTCTCCCTCCAAGGTAAAAGGAGACGCTCCTGTCAGCAGCTCAAACATCAAGATCCCAAGGCTCCACCAATCGACTGACTGAAAGGGAGCACAGGGTAAAAGCATTAAAGAAGGGAATATCAATCCAATCTGAAAGGATGAGGCACCCGCTCTCTGGGTTATCCGGAACATTTAAATCCTTCCATGACAAAAACTATTACTTTGAAACACCTTAAATCCAAGAACCTGCAGCCCATACATTTTAAAAAGCAGATTTCAAATAAAGAGCGTTGAATAGCGTGCTCGTGTAAACAGACCGTGCTCTAGGTTTGTATGGGATTTGTGGGTGATCAACAATGAATAACAGCATGATTGACATCAATAGAAGCGTTAAAACGAGGGTTTTGTGTATGTGACAGCTTTTGTTCACGGTGGAGAGATTGGACTTGGAGCACAAGATGAAGGAAGAGAACTTGGAGTTGAATGTGTTTGTGGAGGAAGTTAACAAGCGTATGGGAAGTTACAGCAACATAAAACCAAATCTGGCTTAAGGAAAGAAGCCACAGTGTTAAAAATACAAAAAGTCAAAACTCAACATTTTAACTGAAGATAGAAAAAAAAAAACGAAAAGAAAAAAGAAAACAGGTCTTTACCTTGCCATGCCCCGCCTTCCCTCTGATGATCTCAGGAGCCATGTACTCAATAGTGCCACAGAAAGAATAAGTCCTCTCCTTCTGGAATGGCCACAAATAAAACCCCAAAGCAATGTTTCAGAATCCAAATATTGTTTTGTAAGTGCACAAGCACAAACATCCTTATGTTTCCTGGTAGTAATGATTGTGTACCTCCTCTTCCAGAAACTCTTTACTCAGTCCGAAATCCGTCAACACGATGTGGCCTTCGCTGTCGAGGAGAATGTTTTCCAATTTGATGTCTCGGTACACAATCCCGAGCTGTAAGAGGACGGCGAGACATAAAGAAATATGAAAACATTTTTACGAGGAATCAAAACAAAAGTGACAGTAATCGCAGTATGTTCAGGTGTTGTCATCGTCCCACGTTGTAATTTGTGAAACGTGTCTGGCAGCGATCGATGTGAGCGCGGCTGCGGGAGGCGGAGAAGGTGGGAGTGCTTCTGGGACTGGCGCCAAGGACAGAGGGCAACTAATTGACACAGGTGTGTTGTGTTGGCGACTCATTCTCACACACACACACACACACACACACACACACACCCACACGGGGACCGAGAGCATGTCAGGCCGCCGTGGCTATTGTTTCTGTCAAGCTGGGGAATGTTTGGAGGAAGGACAGACAGAAGCAGGAGGCTGGGTGTTGATGTCCTGAAGAGAACCCGAGTCTGGCTGCAGAGTCCTCCGCGATCACACTTACATAAACAGCTGCTCGAGCAACAACACAAACACAACTCTTAATTGTGGCAATAGCTCGGGGGCGAGAACACTGGTCATCTGCCCGGAGCCCCCGCTACCGAAGAGAAACTCATAACAGCCAAGATGAAAGTGAATTTTTACAGCCTGCAAGCATGTACAGTCACCAGATTATTTATTTAACATGCTTTATGCTGAATTTTCCACTCACAGTAATAAATCAAGAATCAAACACAATTATAGATGACACAGTTTAATGTTTATAGCGCGTGTTCCACATGAGATATGAATATATATGTTGCTAATCAGCAAAGTAAATAGATCAAATAGTGCAAATATATATATATACAAGGCAGTTTGTTAGTTGAGTCTATTGTTCGGCAGGTAGACAGTCTGAAGGAAGAAGCTCCTCCTCGCCTGTGTTTTACCTTCTGGCAGCGGTAACACTGCCCTGACGGCAGCAGAGAGAACTGGGGTTGTCATAACGCAGAAAAATACTGTTGATCGCTCCAATTAATAAAACTCTCAGGAAACAGCCTTACACACACACACACACACACACACACACACACACACACACACACACACACACACACACACACACACACACACACACACACACACACACACACACACACACACACACACACACACACACACACACACACACACACACACACACACACACACACACACACACACACACACACACACACACACACACACACACACACACACACACACACACACACACACTCTCTGTCCTCCTACCTCTCAGTGGTTGGTGCACATGCTGGAGGAAGACGCTGAGGATCATTTAAGGACACAGGCGCATACCTATGTTTAGAACACGAATGCAAAGCTGCAGTGTTGCTGAGGCATTTTTATGTAACCGTTTTTTTCTTTTCGGCCTTCACACGACAAGAACAGACTAACTGCCTTCCATTCAAAGACAAAATCCTCAAATAAGGGACTCATTTAAAAGAGGAGACCAATCAGGACAAAGAGCCTTCAGGGACACAGCAGGAAAAAAAAGACAGGGGATCTGAGTGATGCCTTCTCAAAATATATTTACTTTTTATCATGATTTCTGTCAGAAAATGAGACCGCTAATTACTTTTTGGAATACTAACTTAATAATACATATGCTGATTAAAAATTTAGTTTTCTTTTTGTATTAAATGGACACAAGGCTAATTACTTTTCAATAACTGATGGCGAAGGGTTGAGTCGATTAAGTTTGTTTTTCCTCCCACGAACAAAAATGCTTGAATAATAATGTATTGGAGGTATTTTCATTCTATTTTACATTTGAAATAAATATCATTCATTCATATCATATATTTGAAATTAAGAAGGGCTTTATCGTCTACACATTCCACTGGCTGTCAACAACAAAAACGTATCAACTGATAAAAAGGTCCATCTGTCAAGCAAAAATGAGTTTGAGGTGTGAGACAAAGCCTGGTGGTTGTGAGAGTTGGAGGGGCTGTTAAACTTTGTAATGGGAGGAAGACAGAAACGTTGCCTCTGCAGTGGTTTTCAATCAGACAACATGCGATTTCACCCAATTGCATGTTTTTTTTTTTAAACAATTATGAGGCTCCAGTCTGTTAAATGTGCTCACAAATCACATCTGCACTGACACGCCAGAGGAGGCCACAGCACACTGTGATTACACCCGTCAACCTCGGTTTAACCTGCATCCACTGCTAACCGAAAGAAGCCTTGCAAATGGTCAGAAAGAGGCCAGAGGAGCAGCCAGCATCCCGTCCTCTGAGATTAGATGAGAGACTGTTGCGATCCTCAAACAATCCAGATGATAACTTCTCTTTGGATCCGGGCTCCTCGCCTCAGAGCACAGCTCATGTGCGAGTACAGATGTGCTGCAGTTGTACCTGCACTGTGGGGGTGTCTGCTGGAGAGACTGCAGCTCCCGTGTTTTCTTTTCATTTCTATGGCTACAATGATGCTTTGTCTGATGCTTTGTGGTTCTTGTTGTCGGCTCCCTTTTGGTTTGCGGTTTGGTTAGAGGACTTTCACTCATAAAATGAATGTAGAGTGTGGAGAAATATCTTGCTTCCATGGAAACTGAGGTGTACTATGGGAGCTACAATAAATCATTCTCATTCTGACCTGATTTCACTGGACAAGAATCTTTTCAAAGATACCATCAACTGAAAAGCCATTAACTAAATGATTCTGGCTCGTGAAAGGAAATAAAGAGCATGTGCCACTCCAGGTCTTCGCGGGTTCAATGAGCAGCAGTAGCCAACCTCAGAAATCATGATGTGCTGTGTCAGTGTAGTGTGGTTTTCTTCTACGGTGGAGAGAATTAACTACTTTCTTCGGAGAATCACTCACCTTGTGCAGGTGCTCCAGAGCAAGAATTATTTCCCCGATATAAATCCTCACCGCCTCCTCAGAGAAGTGATCCCTCTGGTACAAATGAGTGAACATCTCACCGCCGCTCACGTAATCTGTGTGCACACACACACACACACACACACACACACAGAGGTTACAATCAACAAATCCAAACGTGAAGTACAAGCATAAAAAAACAAGGTGGAAAAGTGGCTGTTTCAAGACCGAAAGTGTTTATATTTAGTGCTCCACAACCCACCTAGGATGAGATGCAGTTTGCTCTGAGTTTGGAAGGCATAGTGAAGCGTGACCAGGAAGGGAGACTGGCGGATGTGCTCCAGCACCTGCCTCTCAGTGCGAGTGTGTTCTGTTGTCTTCGCCTTCTGGACGATAGCTGCTTTCTTCAACACCTGGGGGAGAGATCAATAATAAACACAGCTCACATTCTGATTGAGCGATTGACTGATGTTGACCATCGTTCATCCATCTAACTCCCAAAATCATTCTTTTATTTAATTCAACTCCGGGTCACAAGGCATTGAGATCCATCTCAGCAGATTCAGGGTGAAGACAGGAGGAGACACCCTAAACCAGTCTAACAGAGAGGTAAACACTCAGACACCTCAACACCGACACTCAACACAAAACCACCCAGATTTGACTCGCTCAAAACTTTTCCACCATCACAATGTCCTCTTAGCTCTCTCCACATTCTGTGACCTCAGACTTCTACAACTAGAGCAGTTGAGTCTGATTCTGTGCTGTACGAGAACAGTAAACACACCTGAATAGAACCTGAACTGATGCATCATATATGTGTTCTGGATTTGAAGCCCTGTCATTTGATTTCCCAACCGACAGTGTTGTGACTAATAATCGTACCTTCATGGCGTACAGCTGGCCTGCATCATGGCCGCTGTTCTTCCTGACCAGGAACACTTTTCCGTAAGCTAGAAAGAGACAAACAAATACAACCTGAAGTCAGACAAAAAGCATAAAAATCACCATCAACTTGTTCCTGAATCTGGCATGGAGGCCACGGTTTGGTATATTCAATGCTCACCTCCAGTGCCCAAGACTTTGAGCAGCTCAAAGTTCTCCATGCTGACTCTTTCAGTGTGACCTGTGAGGTTAGCTGGGGAGACAAAGGGGGGAAATGTACACATTTCAACACTTCACACTAACAGGGCATTTCACAAAAGTATAACTAAAGAGACATAAAATCACTTGTCTTTCCATCCTCCACACTGTTTCATAATGCTACCTGCTGCACTCTAGCGACCTGTTGTACTTAGATGATGTCGCCCTCAAGTCAACTTAACGCCAGGTAAAGTCACTCATTCCTGCTGAAGGCAAACATGCAGTCACAGCAGTGATTATAGAGCGGCCTGACCTGCAGCTAGCCTCAAAGCTTCAGCTCACAGAGTGCATCAGCAATTCTCCGCTTTGTGTGGAGTTAAATATGAAAGGTCTCTCTTCAAATGTAACTTCGGTTCATGCTCACATACACGATCAATAAACAAACTTACAGTTTGTGATTCAAAGTAGTTTGCTATAAACACAGTGTAAGTACAACCATACTGTAAATATCCTAAATAGAAATAGAAATAAGTACTTTAACTTAGTTATGGTGAATTACTGTTAAAGTATGATATCTCAGAACAAGCCACGATTCTTATTAAAAAACACTTCAAAATGTATTGTGATCGTCTTCCATTTGTATGATTTGGGATTCGAGCATCAAGTCCTGATGTTTCTGAATGGTCGTCATTGATGTGCGAGTGTCTGTGAATGGGTGACTGTGACCTACAGCGAAAAGTGAAGTTCATTCACCATTATTTAATTTATAAGTGCAACAGTAAAAACTAGTCTTCTTGGCAGACTATAGAGGTTGTGGTACAATAATCTCAGGTGCCAGGAATCTGTAATGTCCACAACCTGGACATTTGTGACTGTGCATTGTCGCAGCATGAGCCTGTTAATGAAATAATTTTATAAAGAAAGTGATGAGTTCTATATGTGTGTTTACTGAGCACCCAAGGACAGAAACACCTGTAGACCTGGCTCACAGAGAAAAAAGGTAATTTCTTCACATATGGAATTGTAAACATCAACCAAAATTGAATAATCGATAAAGAACTTACCATTGGTGATCTGATGTTTGACAGTGCAGGCCTTTTCATTAGTTGTCCCATCAGAGTCATCGCTGCTATCAGAGGCGTCCCCGGACATAACTTAAAGAGGAGGAGGCTGAAGCCTACACACACTGTTTACCGTTGTTGTTTATTTACCGTTTACAAAATATTAAAGCTGCACACGCACAACTATTCCAGATATTCTACTGCAACAGCATCGAGGAGACTCACAGGAGTGTGATCGGAACGATGGGACAATGCTGCTGTTGCGACGTTAATCCGCTCGCCTCTGACATCCTGCTGTTTATTTATTATCTCCTGTCACTGATTCAAATCAATCACAGAACCGTCCAAGACGCGCCGCTGTGCTCAGGTTTCCGCGGCCGTTCGATCAATTATCGCCCCCACTGCTCTCGATCACTCACAGTCGCTGTGCGCGTGAAACCAGAAAGATTCAGTCAAGACTATAAACAACAGTTGGATCCGCTAGTGTTAGCATTAGCCGCTCGGCAGAGGTCCCTTTATGCGCAAGTTAGCGGCAGTTCCAGCTTAACAGGGTTGAATCTTCCGCTGTGTGTAAACAGTAACAGCGTCAGCGGCCACGATAACAGGCGGCGTTACCTCTGTCGTGGTAAAAGGAGAAAGTAGCGTCAGCAGCTCGCCAGCGAATTATCAAAGTTTGAACGTTAGCTAGCCGCTGTGTTGACTGGCCTCTCCGGAGAACACGGACCGGAACGGGCCGCCTCGGCTGCTCCCGCGTCCCCTCGACCTCCAGCAGAAGCAAAGACGCGATTATCCGTAGTGGAGATGTCTACATTTTACTTTTTTTTTTTAAGTGTTCTTTTTTTTTTTTGTGACCGGAGGACGGTGAACTGCTAGCGCCAGGATGCTTTCGACACAACCTGGGCGACGGTCGGTCACGTGAGCTCACGGTGTGGGCGGAGCCAATCTCGTGGAGACCTCTGAACTAAATATAATTAACCAGCGGCGGTCACCGCGTGCAGGGGGGCTGCATTTCTCAGTGTGAAGATATGATCCCACATACTTTATATTTCTAAATGTGGGTAAATTGTATATCTTATGGATATTTAAAAGTAGTTTATGTATGTGTATTTTTGATATTGTCAAAAAATCACGTGTTGATGAAGACCAAACATGGCTTTATTTTTGATATTGTAATAGAATAAATGTTAATTATTCTATATTATATATATCTTTTTTTTTTTTTAAAGTAACTTACTCATACTTTTTCATCAGATAATTAGTTTTAAAATAATATTTCTAACATGTTTAAATGAATTGATTGTTAAATAAGTGTAAGCTAAAAAAAATCATAATAAATAAACATTATTTATAGAGAAGGGGTGGGATTTTATAGGTTGTACTTTTTAGCACTCCTCTTCCGACATGCTTCCGAAATATATTGTTCTGCTGTGGAGAACATGCAAACGCCACACATTTGAAGTTCTCGCAGAGTGACAAGTAATGCATATATGGTGGTGCCTAAGAATGAACTCTATAGTCCTTTTATATACGTATACGAGAATTATGGCTGCACATTATTTAAAAGAGCCAACTCTTAAGATTTATTAAAGCAACACATCTGCATTTGACACCTCCCATACTGAAATTAGTTGTAGAAACAGTCATTGGAGTGATTTCACTTCAAATGTGAATCAGATGTGGTTAAAATGAACTTTCTCCTCCTACCACCCCGCAAACCAACCACTGGTTTCTATAAATGAGCTCACAGGTGACAAATAATGAGAACGGAGCTGAAACGGGGTCAGATCCGCTCGAGATGCTGCTGAATTCTCACCCACTTGTCCCACCGTGTTTTCAGTTTTGTGCTCATGTCATTTTTTATGTGCCAGTAACACCAAGGTCATGGGTTCAATCCCCATACTGGCCAAAAGAACTGACTTCTAACTTGTAAATCTGTGGAATACAATAAAATGGTCAAACAGTAGAAGCTGCTAAAAAGGAAATATCAGCTAAAATGCTGTATCTAAAGCAGGAAGGCCAATCTCATTATTATTTATAGGCCACATATGGGCCAATACATGAGCTGGACTCAAATAGCAAAATAACCTTCAAATGTTAACTTTTATTTAAAAAAAATTTGTGTATCAAGTTTACGTTTTGAAAATGATCTTGTTTTTGCAAAATGTTTCACAATTAGCACTGAAAATTACACCCTCAACATAAAGCCAGATTTAATTTCAATGATACTTTCTGGAGAAAATTTGAGAGAAAAAAACGTATCCCATAACTTAAGTAAAAACTATTTCAATAAACTTGTCCTAAAAACTCAAGCACCTCAATTTGAACCTTCTGTACATGTCCAATGCAAACTTGGACATTCATCTTTTTCCCCCCTTCATTCTCTTAATACATTCAATGCTTGAAACGTCAAAGGTAGAAAAGCAGCTGACAGTTTCTCATGGAAATATCAACATGTTTTAAAGTATGTTTTTATCCAAAAGTGCCGAAATTAAATTGGCTACAAATTCGCTGATGCAGTAAATCCCCACTTTGCTTTATTCTTCCATCTGGACCAGAACAACTGCAGCTGATTTGACAGTTTGACAAATTTTACGTCTTAATTTCTTCCAGTGATGGTTTCTTCTCTCTGGCCTCAGCATTAACAGCTTCAGGTTGTACCAGCCCAGGTGTTAAACTTCCTATAGCCTCTATGGTGAACAAAGACCATATATAAAAGAGAAAGTCCCTTTTAATGTGGTAAAAGTAGCAGCGATCAGCACATAAAATCTAAAAAGGGACTAAAGTTAGAATCATTTGTTCAGGAGCTGATTTACATAATCAACAATCAGAGAAAACGCCGCCACTTTATCTTAACTAGTCACTTATTTTCATGGAGAGTTTTCCGCTGTATAGTTTTTGGTGATGAATCCACCTGAAGGCCCTGCTGTGAAGAGTACATCCATTACTTCCACAATGAAAGTCAACACTGACTTGAAGTGTACATTCAGATACTGTATATTTCGCAGTACAACTGATTCCCATACGTTACACTTGTTGACAGTTTATTTTACATCATGTGAGGCCTTGTAGCTTTTACTTTATAATCACAGGGGAAACTGAGCGTTTTAAAATAATAATAATAAAAACATGTAGCCCAAACACAGAATCCCAGAGAGGTGATGCTCCAAGAGCGGAGTGGTAACAGAAAAACATCAGAACATTTTGAAGAACTTCGAGTCCCTTTAGGGAACAATTATCATAGATCATTACAATGTGGTGGTTCTGAGGTATCTGGAGCCACACGAGGCAGGATGGTCAGTACAGTGACAGGTAGCACCAGTGTTTCCCAGTCCTGATCCTCGGTCCTTCCTCTGCTCGAGTCCCACAACGTCCAGACTTTAAGAACACCGAACCAAATGTTGTTCGACCTTGTGGTAGTTTATACACCGCATCCTATCAGGCATGTTTCTGTACGTCACTCATTCATAAACAACAGTATTGCCATGTTAAAATGTACAAACTTGCTTCTGAAATGCGTTTCTTTCCCCTTTATTTGCCCTGTAAAGCATATTTTCACATCCATACGCTTGAACCATGTTGGAGCCCGATTTGTAATAATAACTGGTCGGTAATGTAACAAAAGTGCTGAACCAGAAATGTAATAAAAAAAAAAAAAAGATGTAATAAAACTCATAATGTAATAAATAGTCGATACTGTAATAACATGTAACAAATGTAAATGTGATCTTAATGTGTTTAATGCTTATACATTATTTTGTACTGATGAATGGAGAAATAGATTACAGATTAAGAATATAAATGACTTGGGCAACAGCTTTCATACATAAATGCCATAATCTGCATATATATATATATGTATAAACAAATAGTCCAAACATTTAGAACTCATTCTATCGGTGTTATTCAATTTGAAGCAGTTCAAGTCCAAACTATAAATCGACTCACTTTATGGTAGAATGAAATTATTGCAATATTAGTGGAAAAATATTTTGCCTGCAATGTAATCTTAAAAGTTTTTACGTTTTGGGTCATGTTATATATATCTCTATATATATTTAAATTGCATTTCAGGCTCAGCTCATTTGTTACATTATCAACCAGTTATTACATTTCAGGTTTTATTACGACATATTTTATAACAATTCGGGTCCCGGTTACATTTTGGGTCGTTGCCGCATATCGAGCTCCAAGAATTCAAACCGAGTGACGGACACTTGAGAATATATTTGGATATACAAAGAAAAAAAAAATACAGAATTTTTATTGCCCGTCATCAGGTCAGAAAGATGAGATATTGTACCAGATCAATACACGATACTTTGGATGCACCGATACCACTACTCTTTAGCTACTTGCCGATACCGAGTACCGACTTGATGCCACGAGGCTGAATTTATACTCCAGATGCAAACGATACGTTGCTGCGAACCACCTCTGCGTTTATGTTACGCGCACGCACCGTCCTGTGTACCGAGCTTTGTGTGTCCAACTTCAACTTGTTAATGAGTGTAAGTCACACTTTCGTCATGTGTCGTATCACGGGCGCGTGAGCTCTGAACCTGGAGTATGTAGCACGGCTACACGAGTTGCGTGATGAGAAGTTAAAACTAATGAGCGGCATGGAGTCAACTCTGCTGGTTAAGTTGCTGCTGTTGTGCAAACTAGTTTTCACCTCTTGATATTTTGCCAGAAGAGAGTTTCCAATCTGCCGTACTTCTTGTAATCCTCATTAATATTAAAGAATCTCAGACGATCCCTCGTGCTCTATGGCGTACCTGCAGGAGACGTTGCCGACGTATGTCACGCGATATTTATAAATACCGTAAGACTTTTGAGTACCGATACTGGCATCGGTGCATCCCGACATGACGGCGTCGCCATGAGAGACACCAGAAGAGCCAAATATTAATACATTTTAGATTTACATTGGATTTGAGCTGAAGAGACCAAACGAGGAAGCACCGGTGAAAATGAAAGAAACAACTTTAGTTACAATCTGACATTCGTTACAGGTCAAGTTTTAGAATCTGACAACAGCTTGTGGGTGGAGTTCTCTCTTCAAACACGGAGCGTACTTGTGCAATGCATTGTGGTGTTTATTTTAACAGGTAACTCCGCAAGATGCGTTCTTCAAAAACAATGCAAAATGTGTGAAACTGATTAAAAAAAAAAAAAAAACATACATGACAGATACAAAGCCTCAGTGAGACTAAGAACATTACAGTTTTAAATTCGAAGGCAAGAAAAGAGAGGATCTAACATCTTGGGAGGGATCTGCAGGTTTTTATTTTTTATTTTTCCCCGACGCGCCGTCGCTCGTCAACGAATGGCTATCAGCCCAACGTCGATGAGCTTCTGAATCTTCTGCGCAATAACTGGGTTCTTTAAGTGGCTGAGGAATCAAACAGAACAAAAAGGGGGAAAATAAAATCAGCACATTCTTTACTCGTTTCAGCGGAACGCTGCTTATCTGCACAACGGCAGGAAAACTTACTCGCTGAGTGCCTGAGGGTCTTTCTGCATCTGCTCCAGGATCATGCGCATGGCCGGGTCCGACATGATCTGCTGCACCTCGGGATCCGCCATGGCTCTCTTCTTCACCTCCTCGGGGGTGTCGTTCCTCGTCGCCTGGCTCATGAGGCAGCGCTGGATGCCTTCTGTGGCTTCCTGCAGACGGAGGCCAAAGAATAATAAATAAACGCAATCACTTTGACTCTTGACGCTCATGTAAATAGAACTGCATGCACAACTAACGTAAAGATGGATCAGCTTTATTTTGGGGTTAATGTAAAATCGAATATTCTGACTTTTCTAAATTACACAGAAATAATCTGAATACTGCACACAAGCTCTGATCCCTCTTTTTTTGCCCTACTTGCCAATTTGAAACATCAAAATCAGCCTCTGTCACACTTCATCAAGTTGGTGTTGGCATGTTGGATTAATTTGAAAGGACTTTCCAAAATGCTTCTAAGCATTCCAGTCCTCTGTAAATCACCTTTGATGAAGACTCCAGCTCGAGGGCCTTCTGGTAAGCGTCCATCGCTTTAGAAAAATCCTTTATGGCCTCCAAAGCAGCTCCTTTGCGTGTGTAACCTTTGACTGTGGACAGACGAGGCACAACAGTTGTTTAAGTCCACAAAGACTTACAAATCCAGAAGATATAATTAGATACACGGTCATAAAAGGTTCTACTTACTGAAGCCCGGCTCCAGTTTGATGCACGCTTCACAATCCTGATAGATTATACACATAAAATAAAAAGGTTACTTTAAAATCTGACTGACACGTCAATCGTACGAGGATCTCTTGGATTGAGGAGGTGAGAGCACTTTACCTTCAGAGCCAGCTGGAACTCCAACAGCTTTGTGTAGCAGGCTGCTCTGTTACTGAAGAGTTTGGCATCCTTGGGGTTTCTCTTGATGGCCTCACTGTAATGTTTCATGGCTAAGGGGTAGTCTCCTGTGCGAGGGAGAAGAGGAGCTCATCTTCAAGCAGCTTCAAAGCCCCAAAAAAGACCAAAAAAGACAAACAACCTAGAATAGGATGTAGAGCTGCCCCTGTTCCACTCACCTTTCTGGAAGGCATCGTTGCCCCTGTTCTTCTCTTCCAGGGCCAAGTCAGGGTTGATGTACGCTAGTTTCTCCTGTTCCTTTACGATCTTCTCGGCCTACAGCATCAGGAATCAGTCAGGTTTACAGAGTCAACACGTAACCATCTTCAATCCTTGAAGAAAACTTACACTGATTCCTAAATTCATTAGAGATATTAGTAACTGAATTCTTGAAGGTTGTCGATCTTAAGTTAGACTGTTGAAAAGTTGTTTTATTTAACGGTTTGAAGCTCATCTTTAGCCGTCCATCAGCCTCTGCAGGGATTCCTTTACACCGGGCAGTTCTAATGAATTTCATGAGGACGAGAAGGATTCATTGATGCTCTGCGGTTACTGTTGTACATAAACTCATATCAGCACTGGATCACCACTGACTAGAAGATTAATGTTTTACAATCATAGTTGTGAACTGTTTAATGGTCCATTTTCCTCTGGGGTTGTTAACATTTAGGATACTGTACCTTCTGTCAGTTTTGAGTTTAGTCAGTAGTGCATGTGCCCCAAATATCTGAGGAGTGTTTTAGGAGTTTAATACTTCAGTTTATGTACTTTTGTATTAACTTAAAAAAGTCAGTTGAGTGGTTTGCTACTTTTTGACAAACTCCTGAGCATAAAGCTGCTTAATACAGATTTCACTCCAACTACAGATTCAGCGGCTTGCAAAAGTATTCAAACCCCTTGAACATTTACATTTTTGGTTGTAATGTGACAAAATGTGGAAAAGTTGAAAGGGTATAAATACTTTTGCAAATCACTGTAGCTCTCTGCTCTAAAGCAGTTTGATAAGGAGGCGCTGCAAAAAAAACAGTTGGCATGAAATTCAAAGCGCTTCACCTGTTGACACTTCTTCAAAACATCAGGAGTGCGGTGCTCCGTCAAGCTCTTGTTGAAATACTGAACTGCTTCTTTGTATTTGTCCTGTTTGAAGTAGGAGTTGCCAATTCGAGCCAGAGCCCTGAAAACAGAGAGGGAGACGAAATGATAAGCAGTTTTTGCATTCTGCTGACTGAAAAGGGATTTGCTGCGTTGGTATCTGTTCTGACAAATTCTACATAACAGTGCAGCGACCTCACGAACGAGGAACACGCTTTATGAGAGAGTCAATTAATTGGTGTGACTTGGTGACAAGCCGATACAGGTTCTGGGTGTTCTTGTTAACAAGCCATACAAAGGCTTTTAACATGCTGGATCTCAAACGATGGGAGGCGGAACCAGAACACGAGAATACCGACAGACTCCATATCAAACCGTATGTAATCAGAAAACATCTAAGAAGTGTTGATGTGCATTTTAAACCATCAAGTTTGATTTATTGTAAGAATTTAATTTCATAAAATACAGTTTATGTCGTGGCCTGCAAAATCTATTTCCAAATTAAAGCCTAGAAAAAAGGGGTCGTCTCATAGTTATACCAATATAGTTTTATGATTTTTGTTTTATACACCAGCAGAAATTCGCTGCCACTCAGCGAGGTTTTGAGCTGTGCTTTCTCCTGCTTTGTTTATTTGTAACTATTTCCGTCACTGTGGGTGGCACCTGTGGCTCAGAAGTTGGCGTTTGCCCTCTAAGCAAGATTGCACAAGTCAAATTATTTCTGCTTTTCCGCGTGGTGGAGAAACCGGCATCGTGTGTGAAAAGACGAGTGAGACAAATTGTAAAAATCCCTTAAATAAAAAGGTACAAAATACAAGACACAATTGCAGCCATTTGTCTTCCAGAAAACACTTCTATTGCCACACAATTTGAATGTGGTTTTCCTTCAAGGTAGCAGTAAATAATTTCTGAGAGAATGTATTTGTTCAGTCCTATAATCCCCCCCCCACCCCCCCAAAACAGCTTCACACTTCCAAACTCAGAAGTTTAAGAGAAAATATTGACTTGGTGGGAAACACTCGGAGGGATACTAAAGAACTCACTTTGCAATTTGTCTGTAGTCTTCTCGGTTCTCTCTGCCAACATCAATGGCCTTCTCACACAGCTCCCGGCATTTCTCAAACTCTCCTTTCTCGAAGAACACGGCTGAAACAGCAGACACAAGGAGGATTTATTATATTCAACACATTTAGTCTTGTGTCATGTCGGTATTTTAAAGCCCTTAAAGTGATGAAATTCGCTTTCTTCCCCCTTGATGTATGTTTGTGGCTGGAGGAAACTGGTACACAATGATTTTTTTTTTTTATATATATATTTTTTAAAGATGCCATCTGGATAAAACCTGCATGACGGATTCTACACTTTATTAGTCAGCAGTGGCAGATGTGTGCAGCAGCCATTAGCTGGCTGAAGTGTGATGTTGTGTACCTGCTTTGTTTGATATGTAGGTCATGTTGGTAGGATCATGTTTAATCGCTTCTTCATAATGCTTCACTGCCGCGTCAAAGTCTTTATTCTTGTACGCAGCATTTCCAAGTTCTTTTTCCTTTAAGGCCTGTGGAACCAATTAAACAGCAGATATTAGCAACACTAACAATGAAAACCAAGCAGAAGACGGGGCGAGTAAATGCAGCTACGGTGGTTTACCTTTCTTTTGTTTTCAGGGAGATCTTCCTCTTTGGGAGGAGGTGGCTGAGTGTCTTTGGGCTTCGGGGGAGGAGTAGGAGTGGGCTCTTCTTCATCATCCATCTCGGAGAGGTTTAGTCCCAGGAGCACAGAGAGCGTTGTCATCACTCTGGGATCCTGCAGCTTCCTACGACACAAGCAGACAAGTGCGTGCATAATGCCACAAATTTGATGGGATGTTTTTTTGGGGGGGATATTTTGTAAATAACCAATTTATGATTATCCCACCTGTGAAGCCTCAGGCATCTTTTCAAACATACGACTCACACTGGGTTCAAGTATCAATACATGGAGCAATTCTCATAACTTTCCAGTTTAGGGAAATATTGTGCAGAGTTCTGGATGTATAGACTGTGACTTTAACCATTTTATTACGTCAGGGCCCGCCACACTGAACGACACAAATCTAAACAAATGTACGCCTTGACATGGAGTTTGCTGTGTGCATATTACTCAATGAAAACAAGCTGAATCGCAGCCTACGACCCGAGTTGCTTGTGATTGCGCAAAAATAACAGGTCCTAAACGTAAACAGGAACGGAGTCCTTGTCGTTGTGCTGTTAATGCATTTGGAGAGGAATCACCCCCCAAAAGGAGAAGAAATAATAATAAAAATAATAATAAGAATAATAAGCCATTCAAAAGTTTTAAGATGCTCTATCTCAAATGCTGTGCTGAACCAGAGCATATCAGTAAAATAGCTGGAGTGAAACCATCAAGGCAGATCTGTGCCAGGAAAAATCTGAAGACTTTTGATTGCATATAAAACTGTACTGAGGAAATAACTGAAAGGTTCTACAAAGTTGCACAATTATTAGAAACACCAGTGTGTCTGTGTGCATCTATGTTCCATTAATGAAACATGAATCATTAAAGGGGACATATCATGCTAAATCCACTTTTTTAGCCCTTAAATGCATTTTGTTGTATATTTAGAGTGTTTAGAAGTACAGAAAAGTTCAAAGTAGTCTCTTCAGGTGCTCCGTTGATATCTTTATATTCTGTTTTGGTCATATTTTGCGATCGGTTTCGATTTTTCTATTCTCTATTACGTTTTTTGAACAATGACGTCACAGTATTCTCAGCGGAACTGCCAAATTAGGACATCGACATTTCGAGCAATCCGCCATTTTTGTTTCTCGCTGCGATTTTGTAGTCCAACCGAAGTTACGAGAGGATAAGTCGAAATGTTCGGTTGTTGGATGTAGTAACCCACAAGCTTCGTTACACCGTCTCCCAGCATCAGAACCTTTTCGAAGTGCCTGGTTGAGTTTTATTTTTCACAGAAATGTACCCACATCTGTGGGTAAGGTCATTTTTGTGTGCGCGAATCACTTTAAGGACGACTGCTTCAGCAACCTCCGCCAGTATAAAGAAGGATTTGCCGAAAGACTTGGTCTGATTGAGCGGTCAGTTCCTTCTATCTATGGAGACGACGAACAGAGCACTTCGGTAAGCTGTATATAACGCTAAAAAGTGTGATGATAAGACGTCCCTGTCATTGTTTTGTTAGCATTAGCAGTTGCACCGTCTTCATATGTTAGCGCTGTGTGCTCGTTTTAGATTATAATGTAACTTCTGTGTTAAATAGTCGTTGTAATACACGCAGTATTGTAGTAGTGGGCATGGATGGAGAAGTTAGTGTAAATATAGTAACACACCATTGCGTTACATCCATATGAAGACGTTGTTCTGTAGGTGCATCATCGTCATTTTCATCTCGCTCCGCCGGGTCCGACTCTGGCTCCAACATGTATGGCTGGATGGACAAATCTTCCGTTGTTGACATTTTGTAAATAATGTGTGAATATAAAGTTTCTGCGCCGCTAGATAATTGTATCTGTTCTATCAAACTACAAAGATGGCCGAACAGGGTGACGTTGAACCGAGTGTCACCTCTGCAACCTGGAGAGGAGGAGGGGTATGAAGTGTCTCATTTGCATTTGAAGAGACCGCCCCAAAACGAGTTGCTCTCAGAAGCACATCAGAAAAGGGGTTGAAAAGGGGCCTGTGGAGCTATAATAATGAGGAATTCAGACCCAAGCATTGCAGTTTCGCGTTGTATAGACCACAACTGTATGATTTATATGTAAAAAGGAAGGATTTAAAAGCATGATATGTCTCCTTTAAGTGAACCTGATTGTAGAAATAGAAATTCATGTTTCCATGAAGGAAAAAACACACTGACATCAAAATCTTTTTCAAAACATGAGCCCTGTGATTATATAACAATCAAAGCATCACTATTAATATTTCCTCTCGTTTCATGTACGTACGTGCCAAGCTCAGACGGTTTGCTTCTGAGCTGCTCCAGCAGCTCTCTGTAGCTGGGATCCGACAGCAGCTCCCGAGTCCGAGAATCCCCCTCCAGCTTCTGGTACAAGTTGGGCATTGCGAAGGGGTTCATCATGGATTTTTCTGTTCAGGGTAATTAAGAATATATTATCAGAAGTGCTCATTCACACTATCCTCCACTTCTCCAGCTTTCCCTCCTCTGTAACCCCCGTGTGTATCTCGTCTATTCTCTGAATGAATCACAACACTTAAAGCCCATGTGAGCTGCCTACTCTCTTTTTGAAAACCCCAGCACTCAATCCAGTTGTACTTTAGTGATCCTGTCAGCAGCCATCTCCAAATCCTCTGCCCACATACGAGCTGGCAAGTGACTCACATAAGTTTCAGCTCTCCATAAAAAGCCGTAACACAATATTGTCTCTACCTGCGAGCCGGGCCTCGATGTTCTGTAAACCCTCCTTGAGCTGCTGATTGCTTGGCTCTTGTCGGATCCCCTCGTGGTAAGTTGTTCGAGCATCCTCCAGTCGGCCAAGGAACTCCAACGCCGCTGCTTTGCGGGAGTAGCCCTGAGTGATAAGAAAAGAGAAATTAAAGATTATATTCCAACTCAAAATTATTTGTCTTTTTGACAGGATAAATGGCAAAACAAAGGACATCCAACCTTCCCCCAGTCCGGCTTGATCTTGATGGTCTCACAGGCATCCTGCAGAGCGTTCTCATAGTTGCCCTTCTTGGCGTAGGCAGCCGAGCGGTTACTGAACAGGACATGATTCGATGAGTCGAGAGCCAAGGCCTCGGTGTAGCAGCGTATGGCCTCGTCAATGTTTCCTGCACTCAGAGCCTTGTTTCCCTGGTCTTTCAACTCTGAGACCTGCGGAGTCAAAACAAATGGATTTTAAGAATGGCAGCCCTGCAATTGTCAATTTACTCCCACACAAGAGCACAACAACCCCCCCCCCCCTCCATCACAGCTCTGACTGTGGAGAATACATCGTTCACAGCTGCTACTGGGTGAACAGTGAAGGATTCAGCTGCTCATGTCAGGCAGGTGCCGACAGTGACGCACAGAGAACGTGCCTGTTCACAAACCTCCGTGTGCAGCCAACACTGATCACTTAAAGGTGAGCAAAGCTGTGCAAAAATGAAGTTTGAATCTCATTAACTACAAAAAACATTTCAAAATTGGAATTTAGAAATGATTAGAGGTTTGTCGTGACTGTCCATGACAAGGAAGCAAGGGGTCAATAAGATTGTTTATGCAGTTTGCTTCTTATTGGTCCAAAATGCATAGTTCTTAAATTAACTCATCTTTCTTGTGTTGAATGATTACTATTTAAATTGCAGAAAAAACAAGTAAAGAAACACAAGAACTTGTCAACAAACTGCTGGGCGGAATTTCAGACAAACACACGATTAAAAAAAGACAAAAACACTGCAGGTGCATCAGTTTAAAGGGGAGAAAGACCACTGTTAATTGAAAGCCAAAGCACAAAATGTATTAACATTATCCACTTAAGTGTTCATCAGGAATGCAATAGACAACATCATCATTGTACAAAGTAAATGTGTGCAGGTCTCATGTCCACACTGCCATTTGGTCCATAATGAGCACAACATGAGTGGAGGTGCCAGTGACAAATTAAGCCTGAATGTGACACCGATCGAAGATGACAGAGCAGGTACTGAAACTGCCATCTCCTTCTCCAGACCTTCCCCGGGTCTGGAAGAGGAAGAACTGTCTCAATCGTTTTATACATTTGATGGTGAACTCCACCACACACAACAAAAACACAGCTATTGATTTTAAAGATGGTACTATGCACACAGTTATCCCTGCCACCTTGAGGCCTGTTACTCCTGCATGCAGGCAGGTTATCCTACCGTCTCCAAAACATTGAACAGAATCGATTACACAATGAGAAAGAAACAAGTTCTCCTTCCCTGCTGGTTTCATTTGGCATCTATGCGATATCACCCAATCTAAACACCCTCGCATATCACATCACAAAAACATTCCAATACCCAGAGGCGCGACGTTTTTCAGGGGAGAAAATACAAATACTTTCTCCATCTAGATTTGATGAAGTATATTGTAAAATATTTCTATGAAATAGCAACCGATGATTTGAAACTCTGATATTTTTAAACTTACAATATGTGAGCCAATACCAATGACACAAACCAAGTCTTATTTAGACATTGAATCTCAAAATTGCATTTTGGAGAAGCTTCCTCACTGATTTGTGCAAAGAATGTATGTGGATCTTTGTCCAAGTGAAATCTGAGTCATAAATAAACATTCATTAGTATAATAGGAAATCCTAACAGGCTTATTTGGGTCACTAATGTGAATGAGTGTGTGTGTGTGCGTGTGTGTGTGTGTAGTCACAAGTACAACTAATCTATAATTATTACCCAACAGATCACAGATGAAAGTAGTGAAAGTGCTTCTGTCACATGAGGGAAACCTGATATAAAAAGGTGAAAACAGTGAATGTTTATTAAAGCAAATTCTTGATAGGAGTTTCTTGTATTTGTGCAGTTATAATCATAACACAGTGAAGGCATGACAATTAACTGCAGGACTGCCACTAATTATTAGATTATTTAACAAAGGTTATACAAGTTGGATGCACAGTGGAGTAGCTTCACTGAGACTGTCTGGTTTGAATCTAGCTGCATTATTATGTGAAGCTTACATGTTATCTGTGTGTTTCCTCCTAATACTCTGGTTTCCTGCCACAGATTGAGGTTAATTGTTGACGAAATGTGTCATTGAAATTGTTTGTCTTCATGACTTTGCATATTTGATGGCCTGCCTGGGACCAAACTAAACTGGCTTAATAGGTATGATTAAAAAAAAAAAGAAGCCCTCATTAGCTGCATTTACATGCAATAAATCATCCGCTTACTGTTCAGGATTAAAAACATGAATGACTCGTCCGGCTCGAGGCTGCAGACAGGAAGCGGTAGTGGAGCACAAACTGCGGGCGTAGCCATGACAGCGGCACCGTGTGCTTCCAGAAAGATCCTCCGGCGCGAGTAGGGCTGCTGAAGCCGATCCAAAAATACCCCGCAGCGTGTGCTGCACGCCGACCACGGTGGTCCTAGCTCCCGGTGCTCACGCGCAGCCCGCTGTACCGGATCTAATCGATTTATGAACGTCATCTGCGCTAACCTTGGAAGTGTGCAACCATGAGTTAGCCGCAGCAGTTTACCGGATGAACGTCAAGCCCCCACCGACTTTAACACGTCTTAGGAGTTATGCACGCCGGGTTGGCCACGGCTCGTTGCTGTCGGTTCGGGTTTAAAATCGCCGGGGCTCGTTGAGACGAGACAACCGCAAACCAAAGCGCCCCGCGGCTCGGCTAAAGCTAACTGGCTCGCTAGCTTAGCAAACGAGAGGAAGGTTCCGTCTAAAAAAGAAGACGAACAACAACGAGCTCGAGCCGCGACGACCCAGGATGAATTCAATTAAACCCACAATCGCACACACACACACGTGTCTGAAATAGCATCGGTTCTCCCCGAAGGACCAGAAATGAGAGTTGCGGGACAGACACTTACTTTCTCCATGGTGAAGCATGAGGTTCCTTCCAGAAACTAGCGCGGCGAAGCTCCTCCCCCTCAACAACACGCTGGTTGCCAGGTTGGACTGACAGAAATCCCCTTTGACGTCTAGATTAAATGAAGCGAAAGAAACTTCTGGAAGTCTGGAGAAAAATCCAGTTTTGTGTGACATAATAGATATGACGGAAGGATTACAGATACTGACGTTCATCGGTCACAAATCAGGTTATACTAACAACAAACTTAGTTTTTATTGTTACTGATAAATGTGTGGAGAATCTGTAATTCATGGGAATTATCCTCCTGTCCCTTAGGATGCAATAATTTAGGGCCCGAGCCCAAGCAGAGCTCGAGTTTATTATTAATAATAATAATAATAATAATAATAATAATAATAATCATCATCATCATCCTTCTTCTTCTTCTTCTTCTTCTTCTTCTTCTTCTTCTTCTTCTTCTTCTTCTTCTTCTTCTTCTTCTTCTTATTATTATTATTATTATTATTACTACTTCTGGTACTGCGCAAACTGCTGCATTTTTTTTACATTTTTGAACACTGTCAGAAATGGCAAGCTATTTTATGGTCATTGCAAAGTGTGTGGCAAAATGGCTCCAATGTGAAAACAATGTAGGCGGTGTCCCTACATTGCTTTCAGATTTGTAACATCTACTACGAGCAACACGTTTAAAGCCTGGCACACGCTACAGGATTTTTAAAATCTTCACAGAACAAGAGACCACACACTTGATCACAAAAGACAGATTGCACAAGATCTTCCTCTTTAGAGATCAGGACAAAAATCTTTACACGTTTCACCCATGTCCAAGAAAACTGTAGAAAAGTTTGAATATTAAAAAAAAAAAAAAAGAAAGTCTAAAAGATATTAAAAAGTTACAGCATAACAAGAATGTCATAAAAACGCAGCCTATTTTGATACTCGAATGGTTCAAATTAGTTAGACTGCAGGAGCCAAGAATGCAAGGAATTGTCAGAATCAGCAATCACAAAATCAAATGTCAATAATTGCCTTGGTGACGTCATATGATAATATGTAATAAAAGACTCTTTTATGTTGCTGACTTCAACCCACCTAATGCTTTCGTGGTTTTTTTTCTGTCATATTATCATGCATTCATGAAATAATAAATTAAATGTTTGATTCATAATTTCAAGGATGATGTCTTGATGGTTTCCCTTAATGAAAATCTGATCCACTTACACTCCATGAGTCATAGTTCAAATGAATGCTCCTTTAAAATTCCTTTTACGTTACCAACTGACACTTAAATGTGTTAAAGTGATTACACTGAAGGAAACAGGAGAATGGAGGAAAAATTGTTTGTGTAGGTTTGAGAAAAGTAAAGTTCTTTGTACTTGTGGCGCTCAGCTTTTGTCTAAATGTGGAATTCAAGAGTAAAAGGAAGGGGGAAACAACCCTTTCACTTGGTTTATGATTGCAATTTTGATAGAATCCTCACTGAGTTCTTCATCAAAAAATTTAAAGATTAGCTGTGGTTCATTCACTATCATCCATAAATCCTTCCATAGCTTCATTTGATTATAATCCACTCTCAGAGAGGCATATTTGTTTTGTTCTGCATTGCTGCAGTGATGGATTGCACATATTCACCATTATTCAGTGAAGTAGATTGTGTCTCAAATGCTTTCACTTCTTTGTACATTTCAAACCTTTTTTTAAAAAATACTCTATAGCTACATGTGTATGCAACATAACAGAAATCTGACACTAAAGATAAATGTGTTCCTCCATCTATCCATCTTCTGTAATTATTCATGATCTGGAAGCATTTCCCTTTTCATTTAGAATGACAAAAAAATTATTTCCTCTTCTTTTACATCTTTATGGTTTCTACATCTTCTTTACATCTAAATACATTGGACTGATTTGTAGGATTTTAAGTATTTATTAACTTTAAGAGATGGAGTGATGTTTCAACTGCAATCGACCGTCCTGCGTTCTGCTGCCACAGTCATGATAAAGTGGGTATAGAAGATTTAACAAAATACACAGCAAAAACAAGAAAAAGAAAATACAATTTCAATTACAATTTCACAATTTATAACTTTTACATTTGTTTAGGCGCGCCTCTGCTTCATTCTACAATTTGAGCAATTATTCTGAGTGTTAACTTAAACACAGTGTGTCTATAAAGCACATTACATCTCAACAATTAAAATGTAAAATGTTTTATTGTGCTGGGACCCGAGTACATGTTTCATTTGATCATGCGCAAACATGAATTGAATAACAAGAAACAAACCTTGAAACCTTTTGAGTTCTCCATGTTAAAATCAAACAGTCTAGCGTACTTTGTGCTCTGCTTTATTATTACTGTATGGCTTTGAATGGTCTCTGGCCTAAATACATCTTAGACCCCTGAGGTCCTCTGGAAGAGGTTTACTTAAGTGTTCCCAGAGTCAGAAGAAACAAGTTTTAGTTCCGACACTTCTCACCTGTGGAACAAACTTCCTGCTGACACACATTTGTTCAGTCTTTCCATTAAACAATAGATTTGACCTATTTTATTACATTCTATTAAGTTTTTACTTTATTCTATTTTTTACGCCTTTCTTTAATATTTATCATAACTGCTCAATATTCTTAATTGCATTACTTTATTGTTTATATATATATATATATATATATATATATATATATATATATTTTTTTTTTTTTTTTTATTATTATTTTTTTTTTTTGAAGTATTTGAATTTCCGAGCTGTGATTCGGACCGTGAAGGCAACATTGCTACGACCTGAGCGGCGCCGCTTATCAAGGTGCCGAACGTCTTTAATTTATCATCATTTTAATTCACTTATGTCAACAGAAGTAGCCAGTAATCGATGTTTAGTGTTCAAATACATCGTTTAAATATTTGTTAAAGCGAAACAATCTTAGCTGTGGTCTGTGTTTCAGAGCTGTTAGCTTAATGCTAACCTTTAGGCTAACGTTTACGATAAAAGTTAAAATGAGAAGCTACGGAAGTAAAACTTTAATTTACTTATTTTTGCCAGTCAGTTAATGCGTAACTTTATTCCTCCTTTTCAGAATCAACCGCTGAAGAGATCCACCAGTTAGTTAAAGAATCCACAGAGATGCGGAGGCAAGAAAACCAGCCTCAGAGACCAACTACAGGTTGGTAAACATCTTCTATTTAACCTTTTGTGTGGATTTACCGATTTATTACCGATTTGCTGCCAAAAAAAATATTAATCAGAGTAATCAAAATATATAAATTTGAGGTCACAGTTAAATTTTTTATTTCAGATGTGTCAGATAATAAGTCTCAAGCGTTTTACTGTGTTTTGATTGTTAAAATTGGGAGAGAAATGATTGTATGTACTCATATTTTTCAGGTACATCATTGATGTTAATGGCTTGTGAAGAATAAAACATAAATAGGGTCAAGATTCAAATTGACCAAAGTTTTGTAATATTCAACAGTGGAGTGAATATACCTTTTTTTAATACTTGATGATGGAGCTCATGACAAAAAACTGATGATAAACAGTGCTTTTTTTTTTTTTTTTTTTTTAATTCACTATGCTTCCTCTAAATGTTGGCAGATCTCCCCTGATCCATTCCCACCTGATACTTTAAATAAGATCTGGTCTCCAGAAAATGTGTTAATTCTGTGTTTCCTCTGCTGTCGCCGTCAGACTGGCTCTCTGTGCCGCTCTTCAACCAGAAGAAACGAAACAGGATTCCTCTGACGTCCGCTCCCTCTGAGAATGAATTCTTCTCCCACACTGAATTCACGGGGAGCTCCAGCTCAGCCACATCTCACAGTAAACCGGGTGAAGCAGCCGGTCCTCAAGCTTGTACTGTTTTCTGTCGCTAGATGGCAGTAGACGCCACTGTATCACAAAGGGTTTGAGACATAAACTGCATTAAAAAAAAAAAGAATTTGTATGAGATAACATTGTTTAAAACTACAGACAGATAGGATAGAGTTGAGGATTGACCTGTTTCTGTTCAGGCGGGTGTCACCAGGCCTCTGGTCCGTCTGCTGGCGGTCTTCAACCCCTCCAGTGGAACAAGCAGTGGAACAAGCAGAGCCCCCCTGAGTCCTCTCCATCCCAGCAGTACGGCAGCACCAGGCCTGCTCCGGGACCTGCTCCTGCAGCAAGAGCATATGGATTGATGCCACATCCGTACACCGCTGGAAACAAAAGGTCGAAGGTCATGGTCATATGCTAGTTTTTATGCTTTAAAAGCTGCAAATATTTTTTTTTTAAAAGTGCTGTATTTAAATTCCAGCTCCAGTAACCCAGTCAGACAACAGGACTTGAGCTCCAGCTTTAATTTCAAACCGAACAAATATCCACAAAGTGCCCCAAGCAAGCTGCCCCCCCACGCAGGCCTCTCTCAGAAGGGTCAGCTTTCAGCTCACAGCCAGCGGAGATCTCCAGCTCCTCCTCCTCCTGCCGCCACCGCCGCCGCTGCTGCTGCTGCTGCTGCTGCTGCTGCTGCTGTCCCACCACCCAGGAAACCCTCAGCTCCCACTGCACAGCCCCAGAACAACTCCTGGAAGTTCACCAACAGCTTTGAGCCCCTGGGCTTGTCCCTGGAGAGGAAAATGAGTTCAAGCCAATCCCAGGCTGCGAAGCCAACTCAGTCTCGGGTAGATTTCTGGACAGTCTGCAATAACACATAAATGTATCACAAATAGCTGGAAGTTTAATCAGTGATCTGTGCGACCTTCTTCTACTTACCTTCAATAGGGGAAATCACCCATGAAGCCGGCAGTGGAGAACTCACTGAGGATCCTGACTGCTGTGATCGAGGGCATGAGACACTGGAGCAAGTTTAGAGACAGAGTGCCGTACTTATTTGAAATATTTGGTGAGCTCATTTGTTGTTTGCACGTGGTTATTTTTTTTTTTTTCAATATTTTATTTTCATTTTACATTTTTTTTTCAAGACAATACAGTACAAAAAAACATGGCTCAGATGCATAAATTGTTACCAAATGAGTATACACAAGAATATAACAGAAGGGATGCAGAGAAAAAGAAAAGGAGTCCAGTCAGCAGCGACTGTATCTTGATCTTTTCAAAATGAGAAAGAAATGGATTCCAAAAGTGGGCAAAAGTGTTCATGGAGCCATGACGAAGTCTTTCCATTTGTATTAGATACAACATGTCAGTGACCCACAGCTGGAACGAAGGAGGAATGGGGGACTTCCATTCTTTCAGTATTATTTTTTTGGCAACAATTAGACCCAGTTCCAGTGGTTGTTGCATTACAGCAGGGATAGTCCTAATAGTTTGAGTGCATGCACGTGGTTATTTAACCGTTTTCTCTCTTTAATCTGGTGGCCTCTGCTTCTCCCTCAGCCACTCTGGACTCTGCGGTCACACTGGGTCGCTATGGAGCCAAGAGCTTCCTCATGAGGGATGGGAAGGACGTCGTGCAGTGTGTCTTTTATGAAAATGTGAGTTCAGGAAGAAAGTATCAACATTAGAATATTCAGAAGTAAAATTTTAGATGCAGATGATCCACTCCTATCAGCTGAGAGACCCAGAAAGGCGAGGTAGTTTAGAAAACTTTCCATGGTATTTGAAAACTGTGTGACAGCAGCGTCAACATGTTTTAATAGTCCAACAACTACATTGTTCTCGTAAGCATATATTTCATGTATAATTTCACTGGTCAACTGTATAATGACTCTGATATTCGAGTCCTTATCACATCCAGATGTGTGTCAGCTGGGAGCCATGCAGGACGGTGGCCCTCCAGGGTCAGAGACTCTATGACACATTGTGAGGGTGACACAGGAGATAAAACCGCTAACAAACAAACTCCCCTACCCATTCGTATGAAATAGTTTGTTCAACATTGCCTTAGTTTACCGTAAATGCCAGGATCCTACATAACAATTGCCCCGACTGTAACACTCCTGACCATGAGTAGTTCTTCATCTTTCTTCCTTAGGATCATGATTTGATTTCACTTCTTAGAGTCTACTTACTTTTGTGAGTGTGTGTGACTGTTCCCGGCCTTGGATCACAGATATCTGAGGTCAGCTCCAGCGCCCTGTAGCAGAATTTAGGACTGGGCTGGACGTAATGAAATAAGCGCTGCAGTTTGACTTCATTCCTGCATTTTGTTTCGTCAGGAGCGGGTGTTGCAGCGCCTCATCCGTGGTCAGGTCCATCGCTGCGTGGGGAACTACGACCGCAGCAGAGACGTGCTGGTGTGCGTGTCCGTCCGGCCCGGCCTGCCGTCAGAGCTGAGGAACGCTCTGGAAGCCGTCAAAGCCTGTGACGCTGAAATGAGGGCGCTGGTCAAGTCTTTCAGTGAGGTCTGAGCATCAGGAGGTAAAACCAGGAGGGAATCGTTCAGTTTGATGGGATGAAGTTAAAGCAACAGTTCAGTGCTGTTTGATCTAATTCTAAAACTGTTTTAGTTGTTAGGACAGATTTTGGCCTGTAGAGTGCGCTGTGTCCATTTGTATTCACTTCCAAAGTTCCTTTTCCTGTATGAGTTACTAAGCAAATGTATAAAATACAAACAAAAATAAAACGGATTGAAAAGTACACCGCAAGTCATGAAATATTTTTTATTACAAAGAAAATTCACAGAACAGCAAACATCATTTTGAAGGTTATTTCAGGTAAAGCAAACACGATGAGGTAATATCTGAAAAATATATCTTTGAAAAAAGGGGGATCAGTTAGGAATAACATGTGATATCAAGGACGGTTAGTTTATTTACAGTCAAACATCACAATGGGGAAAAAAACAAAAAAACAAAACAAGAACTCTACTCTACCAAAACAGTTTCACCAGTGCCGAGACTTCACACACGATGGTTCAACAGATCGAATGAAGGAGTCCAGTGTAGCCAGTAGCGCTACTCATCCCCACACAGTCAAGCACAGTATAAGGTCCAATACAATACCAACACTTCTCTCTGTTCCCCACCCCAAGCATGGCAACATAATCACAATAAACTTTCTTCAAAGTCATCACGGGAACCCAAACATGGGGATTCTTGAGATTTCAAACCATCGGCAAAAAACTCCCAACTCATTATCAAAACACCAATACGCACGTAAAACAGCCACTGGAAAACGGGGAGTCGGGCTGGATGGAGTTGGCAGTGTAACGGGGACGGTAAGTGGAGACATTTTTGTCCTTGGAACATGACAGGAACGGTGCCAGCCAGAAATGGGTTGATGGAAAACACAACCAGCACATTAGCCGTACTCCGGGAGCGGTTTCTTTGAAGCTACGTTTTACACCTAATGTGGATAATGTGTCAGCTCAGCAGTGATAACCAAAGGCGAGGTTGAGTTTTGTACGGCCCGCTCCTCTGCCACTCACATTCATAAATCACACAGGACGAGGATGCCAGGAATTAATCTGTTAGCTGCGTGTCGCAACCTTTTAATACAGCAATTCATGTGATTTACCTCTTCTCTATAATTGGCAAAAATGTCTCGGGGCATAATTGAACACAAGTACATTACGTTCCTCTTTTTTTTCTTTTTCTTTTTCTTTAATCCCCCTTTTCTCTTCCATTATCTCCAAGGATTTCTTTTTTTTTTTTTTCTCTCCTCCAGAACATTTCTTCAAGTTAATGAGATCACATACTGCATCGAGTACAGGAGAAACACTTTACCGCTGAAAGGAAAAACTAGAAGAAAAAAAACAAAACAACATATCACACAACAGGATCCACAGTTTTTCAGCAGAAAAAGATGATTACCTGATCGTTGTATTAAACACTTGTCTTGGTTATGTTCAAAGGCACAAGTTGGTCAGATCACGTTTAAAATCTGGATCAATTGTTCCACTGTTAACAAAGCCTCGTCGCGTCATGCGGTCTGGACTGAATCCCCAACGTCTCCCTGCCTTCTGCAATCATTTTATCCTGAATTAGAGTGTTTAGTATTGTGTGTTGTTAGACAGGAAAAGAAAACAAGCGGGTTACATTACACTGATAACAAATCTGGACGGAGGGGGGGGAAAGTTGACCCAAAAAAAAAAGAAAAAGGATGCAGATTCCAAATCACATTTCTTTTTTAAACCCGTCCAAGGGGATTTCGGTTCCCTCTCTCGGCAGGTCCGATGGTCTCTTTCCTTTAGTGACAGTTGACCGAACACACTCCCCTCCAAATCTGGGACGTCTTCTTTCCCCCCGCTGGTTCGCTGCCTGGTCACAGGACTCAGGAAAGTCTGACGAAAACAAACCTCTCCAACAGTTTTGTCCCTTTCAAAGCTCCTCATCGGCTCCGGTACGTCCACACTCATATTTACAGTCCAAACATCTCTTCATAACACAGTTCAGACACACGGGCCTTGATCTGGGAAGTTTTCGGGGTTCTCCGTTAAAAAGAAACAACAACCTTTGACTGCAACGTTACTGATTGCACGAGTCACAAAGCAACACGTCGTCGTGCTTCCTCAGACAGATTCCGCTCCTTTTTGGAATGTTTCTCACACCCGACTTCCACAAAACACTTTTAGTGAGCATTGGCCTTGTTGACGGTAACTTTCACAAAATCATTTCCAAAACAGACATAAAAGAAAACAGGCCTGTGGGAAAGCCATGAAACAGTTTCAAAGGTGAAATTATAGCCAAAGGTAATTGATTTATTTTTCCTTCCGATTTAAACCAACCGCATTCGGATGAATGAAGCACATGATGGATGCAGGAAGACGGTGTCGGTTGTTGTAGCGTCTGCTTCAGCTTCCACCAGTAGCGTCACCTTTTTAAAAAACAAGATGCAGGTGTCTTTTCATGGCGTCCAGCCCTGGTTAGTGGGAGTGGGCAGGAGAGAAGGGAGGGCGAGGAGGGCGAGGAGGAGGAGGAGGAGGAGGAGGAGGAGGAGGAGGAGGAGGAGGAGGAGCAGGAATAACTATAAGAGTGTGGGCAGAGGGGTCGGGGACAGTTGCTCCTTCGGTGCATATTTGGCAAAAAAGGGCAAGAAGACGGTGAGCATGACTCCAACGATGGCCAGCATGTAGCCCCAGCCGATCTGACACTCGCCGGCGTAGTAGATGTCCGAGTCGCCGCAGAAGGATCGGACCAGTGACGAGTTCAGGCCGAATGGGTAGACCAGCAATCCGGCGGCCATGATGAACACTGCAGAGGAGATACAGGACAGAGGAAGTGAGACGGAGTATCGTTCATTTCAACATTGCAGGAAAAAAAAAACGAGCAAAAAGGAACGGCACGGGACGATAATAAACATTCCATTTATTGAGGACAATAATGATAATTGCTGGTTTCAGCGCGGGGTAGGTGTAAGTGTTACTGCCTCTTGGTGAGGATATTCCCAGTTCAAGGCCTTTTTCTGTAGAACTCCCATATGGTCTAGCGGTCAGGATTCCTGGTTTTCACCCAGGCGGCCCGGGTTCGACTCCCGGTATGGGAACGTTCCTTTAGGGGGCAGTGGCGGCCGAGAGGTTAGAGAGTCAGACATTTGCATGGTCCATAATGTGGCTTCTCTTCGCATCCTAGAAATAGTATTATTTATAATTCATAAAGTTTGATCATTTAGTATTAGTTAGTGATGCGATAAGAAAATGAGATATTAACCGTATGACAACTGGATGTAGGTGATTATTAGGCACTTTAACCCAATTTGAGTCTGAATTTATTGATCCACTTTTTTTTTTTAAGGGGGAATGATATTTTCTTTACAACTTATCTATTGATTCTCAAATGTCTTTCACCACAGCGTCTCACCGACCTGCTCCAGTTTTATATTTCTTTCCCCTTTCTTAGGTCAACGGATCAGTTATTGTTAGTCGTACCAAAGTCAAAGAGGAAGATGTAAGGTGACCTTTTTCAGTCACTGTCCTGAAACTGGAATAAACTGAAGAAATCAGACAGGCTGACTCTCGTTCTCTTGTATCGTCACCGTATATGCGTTTAAAGGGCTTCATAAAGAAAGTTGAGCTGAGATATTCATGTGGGTTCCAGCGGCATCGAGGAACTCGTCATTTGAGCGAATCACCATCTAACGTGTGCATTTTAGTGTTGTGCCAGCCGAGAGACACTTGGTGGCAGTAGAGATTTTGCAGAAACAGTCGGCCTCAGAGTCAAGTGTGTCATTTAGACACTTCATCAGTGTTGAAGTGCTTCCATTTGCACTGTGGCTTTAATTCTCTACCTTTTGTTTCGCGTATAAATCAGGATCCAGATAGCTTTATAAGAGCAGCGGTGTTGGAACGGAGCCTTTAATGTATTGAAAAACAAAAGCACGTATGACCCGTAAATGACAGCAGCGTCTAATGCGCAATGATTCCTCCTACATTAAATCCACTTATTTCTCTATACTGCAGTGCTTTTAGAAAAATAAATAAAATAAAAAAACAACTTCTGTGATCAGCTTTCTCAGCCTCTGCACTCAGCACCCATGCAGCCGGAGAGCAGCTCACTTTTACAAATTGAGTCAAGACTCCCAGCCCGCGCTGCCAAGCAGTTATCGACTGTGCTACCGGCTATCATTGCTGCTCTTAGTCATTCCGAGGGCAGGCCGGATTTCCATTACAATTCCAGGTGTCTGTCATGCTTGCTTTAGCTTTGGAGAGCTGGGGATACTGGAAGATCCTGTACCTGCGATACCGAGCAGAGCTCTCCAGAAAACACCACAAACATATCTTTTATTACGTTCTATTGATTTCAGGAGATGTCAGAGATTTCTGCTTTCAAGGCCAGCGGCTTCATGGTCAGAGAGAAACATGCCAGAAGTACAATATAAAAGCTGAGTATTGAATCGATGGCGCGCGTGGGCAGTGAACAGTTGCATTTGACGAGGACGGGGAGGTAGGAAGCTTTCAGTGATGCCCTCGGTCCTCGCCGAGGGCTTTGGGCAAGACTGTTAGGTAGAAGGCAGCAGAAAGACGGGGAATAAAGACAGAGAACACTAAGAGGTATCTCCTGAGTGTGGTTTGTCTAACCTACTTTAGTATCTCTCTGTGGAGTTCACTGAGGGATTTCCTCTCAGCTTTGATTATGGCAGCTCTGTATTGTGCCCTCGCGGCTCTGTGTTGCCCCACGCTTTATCTACAGAGGACCAATGCCTCAGAGCTGGCGGCCTAATGACACTTTAATGACCTTCTTTATCAAACTATACTTGGCTTTTGGTGAAGAAACACAAAGGCTGAGACCAGTGTTTTTTGTAGCCCGAGGCCACTTTCAAACTACACTGAAGTTATGGCCGACTTGGACACGAAGCTAAAATGGGTACACGGACAACGGCGTGACTCAAGCCTGAAACAATCCATACAGGAGTCGACATCCCGACAGGACTGAACAGAACAGAAGAACAGCAAATCGGACTTTATCTATTATCAGACCACGACGGTTCATTGAAGGTGGATTAGCCAAACTGATTGGATTTCTCAATCTTTAATGACAGACACAACTTTAAAATCTGCGTCAGATGTGAAGCTTCAAAATAAATGATGAATGTTATTCTTCAGATCCCATGGACATCAAACTGGAATAAATCACTTCCACATGTCCTAAAGTGAAGTCGTTAAAGTCTGTTCACTTATTCGGCCTTTTGAGTCGTGCGAAGAAGCCTCAAATGACATCCCCGAAGTCGGTGCCGGCTGAGGGCGCAAGTTTGTAACTTGGAAACAAGCGAGCGCAGCCGACCTGTCTGTAAAAGCCCCGGGGTTTATACACACTCGTCTTTACCGCTCACCAGAATCTTGGATCACACTGTTGGCAGCCCAGTTGCATCGGGGGCAAAGTAAGGACACGATTTTTGACAAGCAAGAATAATGAGTGGAATAAAAATGCCACTTTTTTTTTTTCTACTGCAAAGCAATTCAGTCCTTTACATTAGGAGTGCTTTGGCAGTCTGACAGCGAGTGGTTTTCAAACCACGACTTTCGAGGAGCTCTGAGAATGGATGAAATTGATCAATGCCTCAATAAAGAGGGAATATGGAGACTTTTTAATCCACTTTTTCTTTCTTCTCTGTTCTGACTGCAAATAAAAAATATTGTAATCTTTAGTTTGATGGTGAAGATATTTCATCACACCAGTTCTTTTTTTCTATTGATTTTTAGACACATTTTTTTGTCATCATTGCATTATTTACTTACTTTATTTTGCTTGTAATGGTGAATCCGTCTCATATCGAGGTGGCCTGCAGTGATTGGTGAAACACTCCAGCCAATTAAACATGGGCATATAGGCAAGCCATTTTTTTTTCAACTTCAATTACAAAATCCATTCAGCGTCCATTAGACTTCTCCGATCTGGGACTGGGACGAGAACCCCAGAGTCAGTCCAGGACTTCATACAGTATCTCTGGGATGTTGTTGGTTTGGGATCCACCCAGAAAAGCTGTAGGAAGTTGGGTCGGACTACAAAACACAATGTTGTGACAGCATGTTCCTCCATTTTTGTTCAGGTTGTGACATGCTGTGGTGGAGAAAACAGTACTTAAGTGACATACAGTCAAAAAATAGGCACAGATTTTCTTTTTCAGTCCTGCGGGAAAATTCTCCGGCGAGGTTTTTCCCCTGAAAAAAGTCCCCAAAAACATAATAGTCTGACAAGACCGATTGATTGCACGGACAAGTTGATGCAGAGATATACACCAGTGCGGGAAACCTTCAATTATTAGTCACAAAACAGCAGTCTTGTTTCTACTGCGGGGCAGACAGCAGTCGAGATGAAAGAGGCCGACACCATGATATCATGTCGGGACACTGTCGCCTGGACATGTTCGCTGCTTTCCCATCAAGAACAAAACCATAACAGAGCAAACTGAATACCCCTGAACTGCGACAACAAAGAAATGACCACGAGTTAGTCACCGGGTGACGATTTGAAAGAGCCGCTGAAAGAACATCAAAGCCGGGAATTCAAACAACTCCTTACTATTAATGCTGAGGAACGCAGACGCGATAACGTCACTGCAAATCTGATAGGCCTAATATAAAAACAAGCGCATGTGTGTTAAAGAGCTGAACGCAGGAGCTGACAGGCAGCTCCTCCATCACTCACTCCCTAACGGACTCAAGTAGCAGTTTACTAACGTGGAGCTGAAGACGTGGTGGAAAGTCTAGCTTGGCCAGATCCATGTCCACAGAGAGGGATAAAAGTGAAGAGGTGTGGAGTGAGCGTGTCAGACCCAATCAGACCAGCGCCGCTGAGTACGCGAGCATTGGTAGCCCAGCGATGATGAGACAGTGAATAATGGAGAGGCCTCGGCTTAGCTACATAACTAATGCGTCCCAGTTTCATTGCAGTCCATACAGTCCCGTTCAGAGCCGACGGCATTACTGTCAGATTTTGTTTTGTGAGGCTGAAACTCACTTAGAACCAACAGTCAATCTGCAATACTTGGAGAATCCTAGATTTCCTCTCCTTTCTTAATGTTTCTTTGCATCCTTTTAAAATACTTGTTTGTGCCTTGTGTTACGATAGAGAAGCGCCCTCGGATTAGTTTCTGTATTGTATTTCCCATGACTGCCAACTGGTTTGAATGCACACTTCATTAGTTTTGAAGTGCAAGCAGACTTCAGACCGAGGGAGTAAAATATCGATTTGGAAAGCCAAAGCAGCCAGAAGCATCCAAGAGCACAAGATTTCATTGTTCATCAGCTTTGGCCTGTTTTCACAGGTAGCCGCAAGGCTACAGAAGCCTTTGTGTAGGCTAATGAATAGAAAATACCTTGATGTGCTCGCCTCTTTCTTTCAGTATCAAGTTTTTGTGTGTGTGTTTGTATGTGTGTGTGCTTGTGCGCATCTGCTGCAAATGCAGCACAGACAAGCTCGCAAAATTAAATAAAACAGATCAGAATTCATTGTAGCACCACACAAAGACTTGGCACAGCTTTTACCAACTAAATGAACTAAATTAACCTTGAATCTCTTTCTCAGTGGTGCAGCGAGAAATGGAAAGCTGCTCCTGGAGATCGTGGAGCGGAGTCACAGGGTGTGTGTGAGTGGTGGTGGTGGTGGTGGGGGCAGGGGGGTAGGGGGCTGGGGATTGAATGGGATTGCGGGGCAGGTAGGTGTGTTATAACCTCGCATTGAAGCGTGACACTGAATCAGTTTCATCAGAGATCTCTAACACAGAAATCACTGGCTTAGTTTATTACACAAACCGAGACAATCTTGGGATTACTCATGTGCCATATTACTCAGTGAATGCCTGACTTCATCTGTCAGAAATCTGAAAACTACCATTGTCAGAAAATGTCAGAAATCCAATATGCTACAGTCGCAGACCTCCATTCACCCTGCGTCTAATGTAGTGCTTCTCACTTTTATTCTTCTCAAGATGCTGCTAATAAAAATTCAGTTCCGTCACCTTCAAAGTCCTTTTCATTTTCGACAGCAAGGCCTCTGCTTTGGCTCAAACTCAATTGCCACCTGTGCCGACTGTCATAACTGAGTTAGCAGGGGGAAGGGCCGGATAAGCCAGGAGAAAGTGGGTGGCTCTCCCGCTGTGGTGCCACAGCTCTGTTTGCCTCCTTCTGGCAAATTGTTACATAGAAGACAATATATTAAGTGCAGTGATTATTGTCACAGAGGCACAGACTGAGAGACGCCCGCCTGCTGTAGAAGACGACCAAGAAGGGAAACCTGGTGATTGGGAGCCTTGTGCCGAGGCAGAGTGAATCACTGAGTAAATATTGGAGAATTTTGTGAAAGATCAGAGGGAAGATTTACACTCAAACAATGTCTTAGTTCACTAACATGCTGTCTTTGTTTGATCCTCTTCCGAGCACTGAAAAGTGTTTCATGGTGAGAAGTGAGCGCGGGGAAGAAGCTGGCATTGAAAAATGAGAGTAGTCAGATTATACAATACAGATTCAAGCCCTGCAAGGGAGGAGCGGAATATATTGGAATAGACTAATGTCCTCCTTATCTCTGCTGACCTACACGCCAGAGAGGCGGTCGGGTGGAGACCACCAGCTCCACCAGGGATGGGAGCAGTCAGACGTGTAAATACAAATGCATTAGAAGAAGAGGCGCAGACACCCAGAGGCCCTTCGAGTCTTGGGTGTGTGTTCTCGGTGTCACCGGCTCCCACTGCAAAAAGTCGTGAGAGGAAAGTTCTTATCTGGCCGCGGTCCAAACAGGGACATTATCTGCTGCTGGTATTCACTTCAAAGACACATGAAAGAGCAGCACACATTAGACTGTGGCCTTACATAACTGCCCTGCCCGTCTGATGCCACATTACCTGGCATGGCGGAGATATCAGGAGAGAAAACGTGCATTTTTCTTCGCCCTCACCGCCCGCCTGCCTCCAGGTGAGGTTGAAAAAACAAGAGAATGTGGCTTGTAAATCTTGATTTGCCAGAAAGATGCTCATTTATTTGTGCTGTTGGATGCATTTGTCAATGATGGAACACAGTGGCAGTGGGGTAAAGAAAAAAAAATAAAGCTAAGAAATATTGCTTAACTACAGTTGCAACCCTAACGTAAAGCATTAGATCTGTTGTTCTTCTATACTGCTGAACCGTCTTCTCATTACTTCCATAAGCAAGCATTTTCCATGAATAGAACAGGTTAGCTGATCTGTCTAGTCCCATGTACATAATAATAAATGAGGGCTGATTTACAGCAACAGCCCGGGGCCGTAAACACAGACTGCGACCCACATATCAAGCATTTGATTGTATATGAAGGCACATACAATCATGCCTATGTCTTCATGTACAAATATATGAATTCAGATTGTAATATTTAGTCAGTACTTTCAGGAAATCGATGTTTGTTTGACAATGGAAGTGAAACAGGGAAGTGGCACAACAGTAGTAGGTCTGTCTCGAGGAAATTGCCTTTTCAACCTGCCGCACTCGAGCTGTATTTCCACCCCCCCCCCCCATCTACAGCCAAATGGAGATGGAGATGGATAATTTCTTTTCTCTCTCTCACACACAGTGAGCACATGTGTTATTCTCTCAACTTCCTGTTTAGATGCACACAGAGAAATTAGAGGAGCACTCTATCATAAGACATCGCTATATACTGTGTGTTTTTGTTTTGTGTTTTTATTTTGCTTCAGAATCAAGCTGTCGGTGAGTAAAACAATTGAGGCCCTGTTAACACAAAAACATTTTCGAGAGAAAACGTAAAACAAATTCCCGACAACGGTGCTCAGAGCCACTGAAAATGCAACTTTTTGAAAATGGCTTAGTCTCCGTGTAGATGGTTGAAGTGCTGCCACTGTGCATGTAGATAGTTGTGAATGCGCGAGTCGACGGACAATTACAACAATGTTTGCCTCCGTCCATATGCTCCTGGGACTTTGTAGTTGACGGTCACCTGGAATATCTATCCAACTTCGTCGTCTGTCCATACGAATGTTTGCGTACTCCCATTGTTAGTGTTTATAGCATATTGTTCTCTGCACACATATGTGTGTGTGTGTGTGTGTGGTTTCAATACAAAAACAAACAACAGCACCCACTAGTGGCCGAAAATGCTAACTCTATCACATTGTTTTCAAAAAGTTTCCGTGTAAACGTGAAACCTTTGACCATTGACACACTCGATGATGGGTGTTGTAGTAAAGCATTTGCTTCTCAAAGTCTGTTAGAGAAAGAATCTCTTTGCTCCCTCAGTACCAAACAATCCAGCCTGATCCCCCAAATTAAGTACAACAAAAGCGAACCGCGTAACAGCAAACAGCTAAAACTGAAACACAAAAAAGTGACACCACTGTAGCGTTAAAAAGCCAATGAGCCGAAATTACCTACAGCCATGTATGAAGGCGACAGCAGATGGTCTACCGCACTGTCGGCACATACATATCTAAACGTGTATGGAATTTCCTCTATTATTTTGACCCCTCGGTGTGCTCCAGGTAAGGAATCGTAGCGTGGAAGATGAAAGTTTCCGAGTTGTTGGAAGTTGAACTGTGCCAGCAATGAATCTCCAGGTAGTCAGCCGGGACCCGGCGGAGCGTGGGCATAAACAGCAGGGACTCCATCCTAATGTGATGAGCTGTGCTCTAGCCTGCACACAGCCATGTTGATAATTAAGCTCAGTGCGCCTCTGGGAAATTATGCTAATGACGTTCCTCCGACTACCTACATATCTCACAATGTTTGGCTTGAGGTGATCAGGCACAGGGCGGCATGTAAAAAAAACAACAAAAAAAAACCACAACTCTCCAATAAATGTCTCTGAGAAGGAATCAGGATCAGAGAGAAAGAGGAGGGTAGGGACAGAATGAAAATAAAGTTTTGAAAGACAAGGTGAAGTGCTTTGGTGGATGGGCTGCTAATTGCTAATAGGTTTAGTGCTTCAGTGCTGCTTTGATTGTAAAGTAGACCCCAGTTTTATTGAAAGAATAAAAGGAGAGGAGGCTCAGGGAGGCAGCAAAAGTGACAGAGGGAACGTAAGGGATGATATCTGCTATTTTTTTAACTGAAATGATCATTAATGGGTCATTTCAAGTTCCAAGCTGAGCTGTCGGTCACCACAGTGACAGACCAAGGGTTCAGGCTTGGATTGTCTATAAAGCTGCTTGAACCCACATGAGAATTACTTGTCAACATTCATCTGAAGGCAACTTGTTAAAAAGAAGAACAAACCATTTTTAGTGGAAATGATCCAATACTGTCAATAAAGGCAAAAAAAACCCTGTTGACCTTGAGCGCTGTATAAATCCAGATAAAAGAGTGACGGAGCAAAGAAAGCGGCAGAGGAAGCCGATGAGGAAATAAAATACAAGGGGGCTTGGATGAGATTAGCAGGGCAATAAAATAGCTTCTGCTATCTTTAGAGTGAGCAGGCCTGCCTGTGTACTGGTCAATCACAGCTCAGTAATAGGTCTCTTTATCACAGTCACTCAGTTTGCTGCATTCACAGGGCGACAGAGGTGGATGGAGTCTTTCACCCGCGGCACATCTGGCCATGCAAGTGTCTACATTACTGTCAATTGTAATTTTAACTTGGACAAGGATTTTACATCTTGTAGTTTAAATTCAGATCATTTGTGATCAAGAAAAAAAAGTAGTTACATGAATATTTGAGATATTTGTTAAACAATCCAGTTTACATTTTTATAAATAAGCTTTCCTGCCAAGAGTACACCTTTTCCCTACATCGAAAAACAACCCCTTCAAGTCTGTCTACAAATTTGTCAACTAAACGCACCTTTGAATGATTGTCATTTGCTTATTTTAAACACAACTGAACCAGGCATCGCTGGAAATGGCTCCAAGTAACTGCAGTACTGAGTTTACTTCACGGCATAAAATATTAAATACATGCATGTTGATTAACATTAGAGACACACAGCTAATCCATTTCATTAAATGAACTGCTGTAATTCTCTTAAGTCCTTGAAGGAGAGCTGTTCGGTCATACTTTGGCCCTCGAGAAGTGAAAAGGAAAATCCTGCAGCCCTTTAAATGATTGAGGTTACACATCCCTGTTGCACGCACATAATTGAATTAATTTAATTTGCAAATATTTCTGATTAAGACTGGCTGAGGGACGGACATCGAATCATTTAGAGGACTAATCATGTGCATCTCTACTCTACGATGTTCAGACTTACTACTGTGTTTTTTGGATGTGATATTAGGGTCAAACGGAGAAGGCTGGATGTGTAGATGTAATCCAACGATAGACATACAGACATGATCAAGGCTGACCAAGTTTGAGTTAAACATGAGAAAGAATGTGATTCATGTGACTGTGAAAGTGACAGAATTGGTGGCGAATTGGAGTATTTTAATAGTGTTTTCTGCAAATGATGTGAAAAATAGAAAGTGTCCAAAGACGGAGAGTTCTCCTGGTTGATGCCAGGGGTCGGAGGATGATGGAAACACAAATGTAACTCAAATTACAATCAAAATCAGCAGAAGATCATCTCTGAATGCATAAAACATCTCGTCTCGAAGGAGATTGGCTTCAACAGCAGAAATCCTGACAAGGTGCAACAACTATTAGCTAAGAACAGAAAACAGAGGCTTCAGCTCACACAGACTTGGCACATTTGATAACTTTCTCTAATCACATGCCACATTCAGATAGTCGGCTTACAAATGGGTGTAAACAACATGGCAGCATGGATCCATCTTGCCTACTGGCTGAAGATTAGAGTGATTGAAGGGAGGATAACTTGGACCGTTCATCTCTAACTGAGCACCATTTGAACTCCACAGTGTGTCGTTACTGACCGTGTCCATCCCTGTATGTGAAAATCGGCCCACATTCTGATGGCTACTTTCACCATGTGGACTACCTCCAACCACCAGACTCGACATTCACCGGCTCTCCATCCAATAGAGCCCATTTGGGATGTGGAGGAACAAAGGATTGGCACTATGGATGTGCAGCCAACACATTTGCAGCAACTGTGCGATGCAATCATGTCAGAATGGCACAAATTCCCTTCAACAACCACAAAGGAGGAGACGAAGGGCGGCAAACAGCTAACAAAGTGCCTCAGAGAGACAACGAGCTTTTGTTACTGAGTTTTACACAAAGTATCTCACTAACAGTGTTAATGACGGAACTGCACAACACATACACACCAGAGCATCCAGTTCACTGGACAGCATCTTTACAGAGAGCGCTTGAAGAGTGTGTCTCTGGGCTCCCAGTGCATGCTGAGCCATCTGAACTCTCACTTACGACTGTGAATCTCCGTCCTGGGAGCTCCGTGGCGATGACACATGAATCTCACGCCCCGCATCCAATCTATCATCTTAATTACTTCCATTTCCATATCGCCATCTATTTTTTTCTTCTTAGTTTTTATATTGCAAATTAATTTACACCTCAGACAAATTGCTCGTCCTTGGCTTTCTTATCTGTTATGGAGGCATCCCGCGGTGCCTGTGTCAATGAACAGCCAAAACCAAGTCTGCCACTCAATCCACCGCGGCTCCCCGCTGACTGTATTAACGAAGTGCCTCACGTGTGTGACAAATAAATAACAATAATGCAAAAGATGAAGTAGTGATTGGATTGAAGACATTAATCAGCTCCACAATGTTGCTTTTCACACAAGGAAACACTGACTTATCTGATAAAACCTGGAGCTCAGCTCCATGAGGACGTCTGTGTGTCTGACATTCACCCCGTGATTGTTTTGGCAGCCTTTAACCCCCGAGACCAACTCCTCAAGCTGGACGTCTCCCGGGTTCGGCAGACGCCTCGGGTCCAACGGCAAATGTCAGCTGCTAAAGCCAGAACAACCTGGCGGAGCTTGTGGGAGCGTCACGTATCCAGCTGTGCCGTGGCACCACAGTTCACATCTGTTTGCTTTAGTTTTTAGAAAAGGAAGGTGTAGCAGGACATGCCACGATGGATACGGCACAAGCTTTGATGTTTTCTACTGCTTCAACTTCATTTGACCTCACACAGGAACACAAAATAAGGAACGACTCACGACTGAGATATACGGCACAAGTACAAATGCAAAATTCCTAATTATATACCATTTTTCTCCTGAAAAAAATCAACTAATTTATATAGTCGTATAAATAATCATTAAAAGCTAAATGAACCTTGAATATTCTGATATGAAATGTGGACAAACACATATAATGACAATATGGGAAAGCAAAATCAATAACAAAGAGTCACAATTCAACCACAAAGACGTATGAAACTGACACAGAAATAGAAAACCAGCACAAAAACTAAATTGCAAAATGACTGTGATATAATTATTCTACAAAATAACACCAAAGAAACACAAAATAGATACGAAGACGGGCAAAACAACCTCAAGACAGAATAGATAACAAAGAAAACATAAAAGATAAGCTTAACTTTCCCAAAATGACAATAATAAAAATACAAAGCAACTGCAAATGACCTGAAGACAGAAAAAAAAAAATCAACCACTAAAAAGACACAAAACATGTTTAAACATGCTCATTGTAAATGAAATCCCCATAATGTACTGAGAGAACCATGCAGTGGTCCCCAGTGTCCGACAGCCTCGGGGCCATGCTGTGTGGAGTGTGCAGGTCATGTTATACATGTATAGGATCTCTCTGAGGTCTGACTCTTCAAACATACAGACATAAAAATCCAAAATCATGGTTATGTGTTCGTCTCACTGTGTTTTCCCTGTGACCAACTGGTGTCCTGTACATGCTGTTTTCAGCCCCCTGAAACCTCAGATGAAATTTCTTTGTGTGCCTGTCGCTCGCTGCTGACTAGTAACCCCTCCATTTTGAGCTTTTCACCAAAATCCCTTCTGCTTTGACTGGACAATTTTTCACAGTTTCTTTGTGATTTTTACAGAAATGGTTCACCGAATCTTTAACAAAAATCATAACACAGTATGACCAAATATTATTTTACACGTTTTTATGTCCCTTTTATTGTGCTTGGTGCTCCCAACGGCGAGGGACAAGTTATGCGAGGCACACAGAGTAACGTATCGATAGAAGATGGATGGATGAATAAGAAATGTGATTAAATTGTCGCTAAAAATAGATTTACTTGGCTCTAAACACCAACACCCTTCTACACTTCCCGTCGCTGAAACCGTCCACGATGCCGAGATGTAGTGAAGCGCGCTGAATAAACACGTCGCACACTTTCACATAAACAAGGTGGCGGCACCGGCTCCTTGATGGGTTGTACTGTACAACTCACAACCCCCCACCAAACACCACAGGTATAATGAAAAGTGCAAAATGCATGAATTCATGAGGGAGGGGGGTGGTAAGAACAGGGTGCTTATTTTCCAATTGACTGCTGCACATTTTTCAAATTGCAGAATGTATTTTAAATGGCTTTCAACATCCCGGGGTTACACAGCTCACTCAGAAGAGCATGCATGACCCTGACACTTGAGTGCAAAAAATGTAGAGCACCAGAAAAATAAAAGCCCTGCTACAGGAATTCACCTTAGTTGTGTCAATTATTTTTTGCATCTACCGACAGTTTGTAAGAAGTGTCACCTTGGTGGTGTGTTGATTGCGACTCGTGGAAAGGAAGAGCGGATCAGTGTGAGAGCGATGTGCACAAGGAGGCTGGAAACAAAGGGAGCTCAGGAGCGCTGCACCTGGGCGCAGTCACTATATATGAGCTGCCATTAATCAGCCCGTGTGTGTGTTGAATTTGTGCCTCCTGCGTTGCTTGTGGAGTCTCTACACAGAGCAGGTGAAGATAAATGGACATGCCTGTGCATGAATCTCGATCTCTATCTGCGTGTGTTACAGTACGTAATTCTCCGTTGTTGTTTATTCAGAGGGAAAACGCTTGATGGCACACTCACAAAACATAGATTTGATGTGTGGTTTGCAGAAAAAAAAACCCCAACAACAATCTAAATTCCTTTAAATATGATTTCAATACCACTTAGGCCAATTTATACAATTTTAGATAGGTTTAGGATGCTAAAAATGCTCGGTTGCGTAGGATGGGCTAAGCTCAGAAAAAGAAAATCTTTCCATTCTCTTTGCTTTGTCTGTTCAGCAGGTGGTACGCCGGCTGTGGAAATGAAATGTGGGTGTACAGTGAAAAGTACAATCCAATACTGGCTCTGGACTCGGCAGTGTGCAAAAAAGACTTGCTGAGTGAAATTTCTGGACACCGTCCACTGCTGTTAACAAAAAAAAGAAAAAAAACCCTCCAAAATGAATTGTGCTTAGTTGCATTTCCTTATGGAAGAGTTGAGAGCGGTTTCACTCGAGGCGGAGGCAAACCGGAGGACAACCAAGCTGAAAACCCTGAGAAGAGCGGATGCAGCTGTCTCAAAGCATTCACGAGCTACCACTCCAACCTGCATGATCATTATCCAGCCGCACATAGGAAGGGTTATGAAGAGTTGAGGATGCAGCACAGCGCGTGTGATGGTTGGATGGGGTGGGGCGGCAACATAATGAATCCCTACTGGAGACACGGGGTCCTGCTGGGCTGCTGTAATGAAGCTCTGCCCCGAGATCGCTCCCTGACCCACTGGCATTAAGGAAAAATGGAAGCCATTACCTTCAGCCTTCACCACAGCGAGGTGGGGGGAGCGAGGTGGGGGGAGCGAGGTGGGATACCGGGAGAGGACATAGGTAAGAGTGTGTGCGCTGGTCAGGAATGGGAAGAGGCTGGAGCACAGCAGGGGATCCAGACCAGACAGAATTGTGATTGTACAAGATGAAAAGGTCTGACGCAACATTGACAGGGTATATGAAAACCAGTGTGTGTGTGTGTGTGTGTGTGTGTGTGTGTGTGTGTGTGTGTGTGTGTGTGTGTGTGTGTGTGTGTGTGTGTGTAGTGGAAGGTAAGGGGAAGTGAAAAAGGTACATCTTATCAATTTACTTGTAAATTAGGTCTGGGACTTTGATGCATTCATTGAAATGCTACATTAAAAATCGTATTTAATCACAAACGACTTCTCAGCTCACCTGAGAAATTTTTGTTTCATACGGAGAAAGAATTAATATCACCGAAGCAATTTAAGTCTTCAGTTTCACTTCAATGCTAAATATGTAGCTGTGAGTGTGGATGCCTGAGCTTATGTTAAGGTTATTCCTATTCTTAGATTTAAACAACACGCAATTGCTCATTAAACAACTTAACTGCTGTGCAGGCGACCATATCAGGTATCTGTTCCTTTTGAACTGATCACTATATGCTGATGACAGTCAAATACTACATCATTAAAGTGCCGGGCTGAAGTGTGAGGGAGAAGCTTCGGTGTGTTTCGCCCTTTTGCAGTGGCAAAATATCTTTTCTCTTAGTTAGTTCCTCTAACTGATGCATTTAACTTGAACACATCATAAAGACATGAAGAAATACTGAGCTTGAGCAAATATTCTACATATAAAGCAAGTTTTCAAACATGCAAATGGGTCATATTGAGGGTACTTTTGTGTAAATAATGCATTTATTACTAGGACAGCGGTGCTCGAAAACCACGTAACTTAACATTTACAGATTACAGAGAGAAATTGATCCAATTTCTAGAGTTTTGAAACAAGAAATGCTGATATATTGTGACATCTGAGACACAAAGGGTGTTTTTGAACTGAATATTCTGAAATGACTCTCTGAAGTGTGCCATTTTACTGACTGTCCCATCAAGGCTTATCTTTTATGAGTGTGAGCTCAAGGTATAAATAAAGTTTTACAGACTTGAGTCTGTTTACATGGTGACAAAAGATTCAGGCGCTGTCACCTAAAAGTCAGAAGAGCCAGCCTGGCTCCCAGGACAAGGATTTCCTTGTTGAGTTTGCATGTTCTACATTTGCAGAGATCGAAGGCCCCATTAGACAAAGTTTTCAAGGGAAAATGCAAAGATTTCGTTGTGTTTCGGGTGTCTGTTCACAAGACAACGGCGTTGACCAAAGATATCGCCGGAATTCTCGCACAATTGTATTGTGTTTCGTTTGGGACAGCTAAAAATGGCGCAGTGTGTGGCAAGCTTTAGAAGACGTTATGGGAAAAAAAAAAGTTTTTGAACCACAGTCTCATGTCCCAAAGTCAAAAAGTCCCCCCAAACAGAGACAGAGGTTCTAGGTTCCCCTTGGGCAAACGTCCCTTAAAGTCATTAAAGCACCGCTCTGTGTGTGTGTGTGTGTGTGTGTGTGTGTGTGTGTGTGTGTGTGTGTGTGTGTGTGTGTGTGTGTGTGTGTGTGTGTGTGTGTGTGTGTGTGCCAGCCCTCCTTGGTTGAATGCATCCTATTAGAAGCAGCGCGCCTTTGTTTGTTGTGGATTCCCCAGTTAACACACTTTGCTCTTCAGCCTCGTCTGCGTGTCCATTTTATCACATTTCTCAAACGCTTCCAGGACTCCTCGTTCGGCAGCGTAAAAACTCCACCCCACCCCAATAGAACGAGGACAAACAGGAGGGCTCCCGTCTTAAGTCTCCACAAATTCTAACTTGGTGGGCAGCTTTTCATTTAAAAACAAAAAGAAATTAAAAATTAGGGAAGTGTCAGCTGTGGACGCTGCGTCCTCCACTGTTGGCTGGTCTCTCAAATTGGAGTGCCAGGGCCGCAGTCAAGATTATTTGATCAGCAGATCTCCGGGATCAAGTTCATTACCAGAGATGGAGCGCCACAGCGGTCTGCCAGCGACGAACCCTTCAGATTAGATGGGCTTTTTGCTTTTGTTTTGCTATCTTGTCATTAGTCTTCAAGTCCTCTTTTCTTCTGGAGTCAACAAGGAAACTGCACGAATTCAGTAACAAGTGACTTGCAACATCCAAACTTGTTAGTATTTTCACTCTGGACCAACACTGCTCTCCTCACTGGCGGGAATCATTTATTTTCTAAATCAAACATTTTGCCACCGCGCACAAAGGACGTGCACAGGGGAAATCAGGGCTGGAAGCTGTTCTCGGGGGGCAACAGATTTTAATAAAGTAGTGGATTTTCCTCTTCCTAGTAAACATCCTGAAAGTACAGAATGGGTTCTTGACAAAAAAAAGAAAATGACATTCATCCTCCACAAGTGTTCCCACTCACGTTGAAGTTGTCCTCGTATGTCAGCGACAGAATAGCTCATAACAACATGTTTCCCTGCTGGAGGTGACTAACACACCAGGCGGTCGCCTGGTAAAGGCTGCAACAAGTCAGAACAAGTCAGAACCCAAAAATACACTAATGGTCACTTGGAATCTCATGAAGTGGTACTTGGAGTTTGTAACACTAAAGGCTCATTTATGCTGGACATGAGACGCACACACGCAGATTCACACAGAGCCTTCTGTTTCGTAAATCTGCATTCATTTTGTCCACGTTTCTGTCTGTTTCCCGGAAACTTCCAGATGAACAGAGTATTACCACCGTTATCCGCCGACACTAGAAACACACAACGTGTTTGAAGAGTGGCTGTTTGACGTCGTGTTTATGTCTCATAAAGAATGATGTGCAATTTTGCAGTCCGAGTTTCAAGGATGGCCCGTTTCAGCATCTTGGGAACCTCCGTGCTACTTTTTGTAAACACAGCGCAGGAAACAGGTGGATCGTTCCCAAAACAGTTCAGCCGTTAAGAAGGCGCTCTCCGACCTCATAGTTAGACAAACTCCTGGACAATCATGCAAAGGTTGTATTGTGACATTGGCTCTTCTTGCAAGAATAATGTAATAAAATTGTCCTCAACTTTTTAAATCGCGCTCAGTCTGGTTCCTGTATATTCTGTCTCCCCGAGGATTTTTAATAGGAAATTCTTCTGACACACCTTGAGGTGTTTCATGGCCTCCGAGAGCACCACCACCTGCAAGCCTGCCTCCGACTGTGACTTAATCCGACTGATATTTCAGCTTTTGAAATGTGCGTTATACTGACTTAATCAGCAGTTTCACCTTTCACATATAATAATTTCTTCTTTGGAAAAGTAAAGAAACTACATATGCTGGCATCCACTTCACCCCAAGACTTTTGTGACTAATAATTAAAGAACATAACGTGACGTACTTTATTACAGTTTATCATAACTGAATCAAATAATTCACTTCAGAAGAAACTTAACGGGTTAAAGTTCAGCGTTTCTTTCCATTCTGCTGTTTTTCCTAGAACCTATTAAGCTCCCAGTGAAAATCCGACCACATCCACAACACAACTTGTATGCTCAGTCTATTTGTGTGTGTGTGTGTGTGTCTGCGGGCTGCACACACTTTACCTAAATGTCGTGACGGGCGGAAATAACAGCCGTGGAAATGTGTGTCGACCCAGGGCAGGTAATGTGTATTTTGCAGCAATGCAAGAAATTTACATTTAAACAGAGATTCTACTTTCCAACATGTTTTTTTTTTTTTTTTTCCTTCCTGAAATGTCATTAATGCACTATGTAAGTAGCACGGCATGGTGGCAATGAATTTTCTACAACCCATTTGTAAACAGGAAATAAGAGTATGAATAATTTACCATCTGGAGCACGTTGGAACGATGCTACTCCTTCAATTGACTTATAGGTGTACGGGACATATTTAGCACAAAAAAGCTAGAATGAGGTACAAACATGTATTCTGTTGAGACGGATGAAATAATTCCTCGCCTTATTGCAGTTTTTCCCCGAAGAAATAATTAGTAAAAGAGACGAGTGGAGAGTAAAATATTAATTGTTTGAGTAACATTGTCAACTTTTGATTCAAAGCCATCAACTGACCTTTCATAAGTTCTAGTTGGAGAATAAAGCCCCGTTCATACAACGACATTTCAAGTGGAAACGCATAATTTCTGTGTTTTCTTATAAGGGAAGTTTTATGTTTACACAGCAACGTTTTCTACTTATTTCTATTTTCTGCGTCTTCATCAAGGAATCCCAGCCTGTGTGCGCTCCATTCATCACAGGGAGAATTCTAGTGGCTGTTCTCAGTCGCTCTTTCAACTTAATGCTCTTGCATCTCTTACATCTTTTATGAGTGATTCACTTCCTCACTCTGCCAGCCGTGACTGTGGAGCCCGCGCACGCGCACGCGCACGCGCACGCGCACGCGCACACACACACACACACACACACACACACACACACACACACACACACACACACACACACACACACACACACACACACACACACACACCCCCTAATGACATCAGTTTAAGTGCTGCCCATGCTAATGGGTAAATAAGGGACAGCAGTAGTTCCCCTCGGCGGTACTCCGCTCCATCTCTAAGGACTTCTGAAGTTTCTTGGCTCGAGGCATTGAGACTCATCCTGCTCTTTAATCACCCGAATCTTCTTCTTTAATCCGAGGAGCCAATCACAAATCTACCTTCAGCCTCTCGACGGTGATAAATGGCATCTGTCTCGCCTTCCATCGATCACATGCTTTCAGATCTGTAAACCAAGGCTTGGGTAACAAGGATGACCAGAGAGGTAATCAAGAAGACCGCCGAGGCTCAAGGAAGAGCAGCTCTAAAGTGGTGAGAGCATTTCCGTGGTTACAGCCGGGCTTCGTGCAAATAGTCAGTGTCGCGCAGGCACGCACGCACGCACGCACGCACGCACGCACGCACGCACGCACGCACGCACGCTCCCACTCGCCTATCATGACATTTGACCCTTCTTGGGAACAAAGCCTTGATAACAACAATCTGAATCACTCTTTCATTTAATGCTTTAGCTCTCTAACCTCCTCCCTCCTCTCACACACACACATACAGGGTGTCGAGGTCAAGCGGTGACCTCTGGTCATTCAGGTGTGACTCTGAGGCTTAATCACACAGTTATTGTTTCACCCCTAGAGCATGTCTCGCCAACACTGAAAACTTGCTGATTCAAAGGCAAAGGCATACCTCCAGTTTTTTTGTATGACAAAAGCCTTTATTTTCTCAAAAGTTACTGGCAGTCTTGTATCATTAACAGCGTTGGATGCCAACACTTGTGAGCCTCGCTTGTTGACATAATGCGGTGTAAGATTGATTAGTTCCCTATGAAGCATCCAGGCCCCTCAGGCGGTCAGGGAACAGGTCTACTGTGTGTTCCCAAAACCAGGACCAAACAAAGTGAAGCAGCATTTAGTTTGTTTGCTCCTCACACCTGAGATCTGCTCAGAGTGTCGGCTCATTTAAATCAGAACTGAAAACATCATTGTTCACGACAGCATTCTCATGATTTTAATACACTACTTCATGTAATCTTCATAATTGTTCACTATTCTAAATATATTTTTATTAGCTACATTTTAAATTCTTAACTCTTTATTCGTCTGTTTTAATTGCCTTTCTCTTTTAAGTGAATTTTGTCTTGTAATGTGTTTTTATTTTCTTAATATCTTGTTTTATTTCTATAATTTTAATAGGATTTTATGTATTTCTTCGTCTTTGTGAAGCAATTTTGAATGTCCGGTGCTATATAAATATGTTTAGAGTGCTTAGGGTGGGTATCCCATAGGGGCCACAAGAGAGCTGTCGGAACAAATCTTTTTATATAAAGAAAACAAATAAATAACTAAATTGTCTTATTAAAGCAGATGTTTTTGGTGTATTAATTTACAGTTTAATCATTAAAACAATCAAATATGATATCAATATAATACATCCATGATTCTTTAACTGGAATGCAAGCTCTGTTTATGGGGGCAAGTCATACGTTTTTTTGAAATAAAATGTATTTGAAAATATATACAATTTCTAAAACAGTACAGAATTTATGATGAATTATAAAAATGTACTGCTAACAAAAGCCATCACCAATAATATCTTGTGTTGTGAAAAGTATTTGGAAGTCTGCCATTCAGCAGTCCTTACTTGGCGTGAGACAAATCCTGTGTGCATTGCAGTTCAAGCAGTTCATCCATCATGTAAAAATAGAGGTTTGGACCCGAAAAAGTGGATCAGTCTTCCAGGTTTCAGCCACCACAAAGAGGAAAACAATAACCAGCACAGACACATACTTGTACATTCATGAACACACCCAAGAGAAACACCCGCAAGCTCCAGCAGCATAAAACCACACACCACATATCGGCCATCGATTGCTTCCCCCTGGTTTCAACAGTAACGCTTTGGAAGCTCGATTTGAACCCGGTCTCCGCCACAGCAAACACACACTGGTGTGTTGATTGTCCTTCAATCGAAGCCAACCCTGCGTGTTGATGTTTGAAGGAGCCTTGCTGTGAGAGGACGGGAGAGTGTAATAGCCAGGTAATAGTGACAATGGGCCTCCTCACTGCGAAAAGTTATCTGAAAACAATAAACAGACTGAAATAGGATTTTTCTGATGCAAAGACTTACAGGTGGGCAGCGGCTCCTGATCTGTTGAATCCAGAGACGGGTGATGTTTGTGCATGTCTGCGTTTACTGTGCTATTAACTCTGTGGTTCCCACTGTATGTCGTCTGATCTTGTGTCAAATCTGAATAAAACACACATATGCAGCAACATTTCCGACACGGCAGCAGCGGCGGCGGCGCACTTCTGAGCGTTTCTGCTCTGCTGAGGGATGGCGGCTGCACGAGCTGAGCCATTTATCAGGGCGAGCAGAGGAACTCATCATCACCACGCTGGGATGTGAGGTCAGAGAAGTGAACTGGGTGGGCAGGAGCTGGACTGAAGATCAAACACGTTGGCTTGCCTGCAGAATTTCATGTGTTGCCCTCCACCTTTCAACGCATGACACCTGAATCCCACTTATCTTTAGAGTCTGGGTTCGGCTTCACACACACACACACACACACACACACACACACACACACACACACACACACACACACACACACACACACACACACACACACACACACACACACACACACACACACACACAAAAACAAAACAGCAGCACAGTTGGTTTGCGTGATTGCGGTGGACATGTGCAGATATCCGCCGGTTGCCTGCGGTGCTGGCTATTCAACTGACAAGGTGAGGTGTCCACACACACTTGTGAGGAGCTCCCAAGCCTTATCACCCGAGAATAGTGAGGCAGCCAGGGTGGCATAAATAGAGCCGTTATCTCCCCCAGAAGCTAATGTGGTTTGCACTTACTGCAAAAGGAGAAGCAGTTGCTTTTCGGCCAAGCACACGAGGACTCATGCATACACTCCCTGGTATGAATTTCAATTGTGGCCATTATGTAGATGTTGTTCTTTTAAATGCATGTGTCCAGCAGTCTTGTAATTACAAGCAGATGCTACTTTATCTTTACTGAGGCTCATGAGACTCGTGGAACTTGTGAGACAAGGCTAAAAACAAAACAAAAAACAATCTAATATGAAGGCTTTTAAACATTCAGCTTTGTTCTGGGTGGATAGGAGATGTAAGGCCAGTTGGTTGTCACAGGACCTGTGGGAGGACGAGCCGGCAGGAGACAAAGGCAGGTGCAAAACTGACTCGTCGTGCTTCAATAACAAGCCTCGGTCCTTGTTATTAAGGCCTTAAATCAGCACTCATCTCCTCGCTGTATACACACGTTCTCTCATCACCAAAACATCTTACGCACGTCTCACCAAAAAAAAAAAAAAAAAACACTTATATTTGAGTAAAATGACACAGAAAACCCAAAACCGAAACTATTTTTTTTTTATCATACGACCACTCAATCTCCAACAACCTTGCCCACAAACACATGAATAAGCATTAATAGACACACATAAACACAATGAAGAGCTCCCTTGTGTCAAATTATCATGATAACTAGGGGGGAGAATGATTAACATTTTCAATGACTGCACGATTAAGAGCTTCATCTCCAGGCAACAGTAAAATAAGAGAAAAAAAAAAACCCCACCCCACCCAATCTTTCCCTCACTCACTCATGCACACACACTCACATACACACTTACACCGATCCCTTGAAACTGAAACAGGGCCGTGACTAATTTGGAGGATGTTTGACAGACAGTACTCTAATGGCCAAGAGCCGGGGTGAGGACTTAAGCTGACAGAAACATGGATGGTTGGGGGGGGGGGGGGGGGGGGGGGGGTTCCATCAACGACAGGCAAGAAGACTTTTAAGAGTCAAATATATATCTACGGAGTACAAGATAGACATGTTTTCATCATCATACTAATAAACCCAATAGCTGCACTGTAAAGAAAAAAATTATCCAAAATAAATTAAATGCAGATGTGGTGGTGAAAATATCAACCGTGAAATCTAAAGCAAATTTCTATCAATTAGGTTTTTTTTGTGTATTGGTAATTAGTGTAGAAAGATCTGGGGGAAAAAAAATCTTTAATATAAGACGTGGGAGGATACAGTAGACCTCCTTCACAGAGATTAAAACACTGCGAGTGTCTGATTTCTCGATCAAATCACAAGATTATTGCTAACAGCTGCTGGAACTCACAGGCCATTAAAAGCACAACTCTTCTCAAACTAATCCGATTAAATATATATGAAATTATAATTTCAAATCTCTGGTAAGTCTTTAAATATAATCGGAAACTGTCGCAACTGTGACACTGGAATCATCATGTTCATTTATGCCCACTAAATGTACAATTGATTCATTGAATGGATTTTGCCCTCAATTTACTTCTTTCCACAACAATCAATTTACTTCTTTCCACAACAATTTCTTCTCAAACCCTGAAAGGAAAAATAAAAGGTGCCATGAATAAGCCTCCCCCTGACCCCCCCCCCCCCCCCAATGCTGTGTGTGGCCTCCATCTTGAAGGTTCGACTCAGGGTTGAAAACAGGAGTGCTGCAGTTTGTGAAGCACAAACAGCTACAATTACACTTGAGGAGCTGCGGCTGGTTTCCATCTGATATAAAAGTAAATCTATTTTCAGTAGGGAGTAAAAGGTAGTAGTAGTGGTTAACACGCTTACCTCACAATGACAAGATCCCTGGTTTGAATCCAGATTGAGCTTGGGATCCTTTCTGTGCAGAGTTTGCATGTGTTCTCTTTACTTTTCTTATAGTTTCAACAAAATGTGCATTTGGGAGTATTTGGTGACCCTAAGGCCCCGTTTACATGAAAATGTTTCATAATTTTTGCATTTTAGATTTAGAAAAGTTTCACGTTTACACAACAACGTTTTGAAAATAATGTAGTTTTCATGTTTAGCCACTAGTGGGTGCGGTTAATTTTTGTAATGAAATCACACACTATAAACATTAACATTTCCTCCCGCTCAGTCATATAAAGCAGTCTAGTAATGGATGGACCACCAACCATCAAAACATTCCTGCCGTCATCACCTGCTATCAAACGATGCAGCTTAATAATCAGATTTCACTTTTCAGCGTGTAAAACTCGTTTTTGTTTTTTTTTGTATCGTACATGACTCCCTGCACCAATGCCCTCGATTCAAATAAATCCAATCAAATATTCATCAAGCTCTGCAGAAGGTTGTCAGGAAGTCATTTAATAGAAAGTTAGAGCAGAGAAACGTCCAGCATAGACGCGCCACAGAACCAGGAAGTCTTACCATAGCTCTGACTATATTTAACACACACGGGTGCAGGGTGTGTTGTAGAATGATATAGGAATTTATACAGTGAGACGTTTGTAACATTCCTGATTGATATGAGGAGGATCATAAATGGTCAGTTGAGTCACCTAACTTCTTGTGAGAAATTGTCAGGACACAAAGATAATATCAAACTTCGTCACTTTAATTACATTTCAGTTAAGGTTATTGACTTCTCAAAAGATGCCACCGAAATGAACGCTACAAAAAAGTTAGAACAAAAACGTAGGAGGTGTGATTTTTTTTTAATAATCAGAGATATGAAATGACTTTCAAAACTTATACAGATGAACCGTTGTCAACTCTGTCTTTACATATATAGTTATTCAATGTCGTTTAGGCTGAATCAGCAACTCATATTAAACCAGACATTTGAAACAAGTAACGTTTCACACCGCTGAGCTTCAAGAGGTTTAATGACCCCGAGTCTACACGCATCTAGGAATAAAACTAGAAAGCCTGCCCTTGAACTGCCCAAACAAATGCCATCTGAACAGGGAATGAGGTCTTTATCCAGATGGAGCTGAATGACTTCATGTGTCGGTGTGATGCGTATGTTGGGTTTCAATGCGACTACTGTCCCATGTTCCAAAACACTATTTTCTTGTATTCAAAATGGATTTATCTGATAGACTCCAGCTACATTTTTGAAGGAATCGAATGCATCCTGTAGGTTTTCACACGGTTATCTCTGGTTTATCAACTGCCAGCTGCTTGAAAACACACGCAGAACAACATCGGTGACGTTTGAGTCACAGTGTACTGCTTGTGCAATGCCTCGTCTGTTGTTCTATACCGTGTCCCTGTTGCTGCTACAGTGTATGAATAAGCAGCAGAGTCATAAACTCCAGCCACCAGACAGTGAAAGCTGAGGCAGGCCTTCTCTCTCTGTCCTCAGCACAACGCTCAGGCACTCGGGGAGTACTGAGTAGCATGTAATGAGAATAACCATGCAGCTTTAGTCATGAAATACCTAATTAGCCATTAGCATTCGCTAAAAAGCAGCTATGAGACCATCACTGTCTCTCCCCCACAATCCCCCCCTGAGCTGATACAATACAGCTCGGGCTCCGGGGATCCTCACGGCGGGGAGAGCCGTCAGCCTATCAGATGTCTCCATCCACAGTTTCAGGTCCCAGCAATGAGACCATGATGAGGTCTCTCTTTCATAGCGATTGGTCCTGCACGCCCACGCACGCCGCGGCCCTCCTGTTCCTCTAATTTTGGGGGTTAATTAGAGCCCAACTGTGTGGTGTTTACAAGAAAATAGCCATATGCGGTCCAGATTTTCCTCATCAACACTTTGTGTGTTAGGAAAAAAAAAAAAAAAAGCGGGCTTTGGCTAAGTGTGCACGGATATACACACACACACACACACACACACACACACACACACACACACACACACACACACACACACACACACACACACACACACACACACGCACACAAAGTGTGCGCATGCTCTATTATAATGGGGATTGTGTTCCCTGTCATTAGCAATTTTCTTCTCTCTCTGTTTTGGGATAATTAAGCAGAACAATTTGGTGCCCATCTTGGCTAATGAGAGGCGATGTACTGCGACTGTGTGTGTGTGCAGAGAAGATTCTGTTTAATTACAAAAGACAACACGCAAATCTACAAGTTATTTTGTTTTTCAAGAAGGAAGGTTTTTTTGCTTGCCATGTCCATACGAATGTCAAAGATCAAGTTGAGCTCGAGGATGAGGAGTGGTACATATGTGTACCTGCTGTCGCTCCTTCAACGGTCCTACTTGTGCGTTTAAGTTTACACTGAATACATTTACATTCATTACGGTTGACATTTGCGATTGTGGCCTATCGATGCCCGCTTGGCTCGCACCGCGTGTGTGAGTAGCTTATCGAGTTTGGAAACCACTGTGAGCTTGTGTGTTTGGTCAGTAATGATGGTGTATGTCTGCAGGAACGGACCGAGGCGTTGCAGGACTGATGCATCAGAGGTGAAAGACCCCGTCAGCGCTGTCATTGATTGAACAGCAAAAACAAACTGAATATGCAGACCTGCATTCGGGGAGCTGGACGTCAGAACGTGATGAATGTGTGAACTAAATATCACCATAAAACCATCTGTGAAGCCGGTGAAGGCCAGTAATTACCTGGCTGGATTCTTCTGTGGGAGTTAAACAAGATGGTGTGAATTTGGTAGAGTAGAGTCAGAAACTCACAACATTAAGCTGGCAAATCAATCCTAAAGATATGGGACAGTCGGGCACACCAGATAGTCTTGGTTTTATTCGAATATCCAAATCTAATTTTGAACCATGGAGGAATGTACCTTAGTTCTGAGATCATTACCAAGGAGAGACCAGGTCATAAACTGCTTATAGTTATAACGCTGTGAACGATCAATAAATATGACATATTCTGCATATACGTCTCTGATAGGGGCTCATTGCCTCATGTCTGTGGAGCTGATGCAGAACTGCAGTAATTCATGTGGGTTTTACGACAAACTGAATAATAACATAAATGACATGGCAGCTCCTCTAAAATGAAGACAAAATATCTTGATGGAACCCTTGTGGCTGGTTACAGTACCTGTCGTAAAACCCCCTCTATAGCACACCGAACAATCTCCACATCTTACTACCTTTTATGTTGCTGATGATTGCCGGATTTCCCATTTTCTGGTGACATTTGATTTTAATAGCCATTGGTAGGAAACAAAAGAAAAAAAGGAATGATAGCGGCTAAGATCAAAGAAGTCTCACAGTTTGTTCTTTGAAGTGTGTGGAATGACCTTCATCCTTGAGCTCCATTGGCCAGTCACTACTTTGCACCTTCTATTTTACTCTGATCAAGTATAACAGCACAATACAGGTGGAGTGGAGTCATAAAGAGAAGAAACCACCATCACAAGCTGCTGGTACAGGCTTCCGATTAGAATAGCAAAGTACCATTTTAATGCTAATGATTGAAAACCTTTTACCTTAAAGAGCATTTCTTGTTTCTATTCTGCAACATTTTTCTGTTTCAGAATGGTCTACGAGTCAGATTAGATGCAGGTTGTCCTGCCAGGACCTGGAATACGATCAGCCGCAGTGTCAATTATGGAAACCTGGTCCACGAGCCTCAGGAGGAATCCTGCACACAGACTCAGGTGTCTGTGAGACACTGCATAGGAGTATAGGACAAATATTCCTCCCCGGTAGTGTTTGGCTGTTGGAATGAATTATTTGCAGGATGACGTACTCTGATCCCAGGCTACCAACTCCCACTTCCACCCCCCCCCCCCCCCCCCCCCCCCAACGTTCGACTTTATAAAGTCGCCCAAAATGCACAGCAATGAATCCTGTTTTATACTCCCTCACTAAGTAAATATGACCAGCGTGCCCAGTGCAAGCCAAAGCATGTCTGTGTGCTTCCATCACCCACATCACTGCCCATGCACATCTCGTGCCCAGCCTGTGCTCACCCAATGTGCCATCTGCCTTGGCAGTGAGCTGCACCACACCAGGCCAGACCATTGCATGAAAGAGGGGTGAGCCAGCCACGGGGAGGGATGTTCCAGATGCTCCTCAATCCAGCTGCAGCCTGTTGGCGGTGTGTGTGGCATGACAGCCCCCCCCCGATTAATGACCCCCCCCTTTCCCTCCTCGGCCTGCTCCTTGGGCTGCTCTCCCACTATCTGTATGGTGCCTGCCAAGCCCATTATCCATGCACGGTTTAAGTCAAAATGCCACATGCTCACTAACTGATCGATGGGGTCTTAAACAGTGGGGGGCCGTTTAAACAAGGAGCTTGGGTTAGTGCGGGCGTGTTCATATGTGTGTGCGTGTGTGTGTGTGTGTGTGTGTGTGTGTGTGCGTGCGTGCGTGCGTGCGTGTGTGTGTGTGTGTGAGACAGTCGTGTTGCATGCCCACGTGCCCATCGCCATCCCATCTTTCCCACCCGCCTGTATGGATGCAGGTGGCCGGCCTGCGGGCTAGGCTCCATCGATTGGAAGGAGCCAACCAATCATGCTGACGGACAGCTCAGTCGAGGGCACACCTCGGCTTTTAATAGCAATGCACATGTTCATGCAGGAAGCTGGAAACAGACAGTAAAACACACCAACTAATGGAGACTGACACCCAGCAGGCAGCCACCGTAACCTTGTGTATCTGCATAATGAGACAGACAAAGATACGGATGCAGAGACACACACACACCCATACAGACCAACAATGCTTTTTTTATTAAATTTTTTTTGATTTAAGCCTTTCAGTGCTCCTCCTTTGCCCTGTGTGTGTCTCTGCTCTACTGGTGGGCTGAGGAGCAGCTTAAAAAAGTACTCAGAGGAAATGCAAATGACCTTGTCTCATCTCGAAGCAAACACTGGCAAATTTAATTAAGGCACCCTGCAAGTTGGGAAGTGCTGTTTCCTTAGTCCTGTTGGTAATACAGTCAGCATATATGTGCTTTCTTTAAGTGTGTGTGGGTAGTCAGGCAGAGAAGAGTTGATGGGGGTTTTTTTCCGTTAAATCTTGTTAACGACCCTTTAAATGCAACTTGAAAGCAAAGTTGTGTGAATAGCAGCTTAACTGTGTTGGCCTGAGTACAATTTCTAATAAAGTGTTGGAGTTTGTGTGGCCGGTATTGTGAGGTGAGGAGAAAGAGTAGTAACACAGAATGTGTGTGTGGCTGCTGTTTGTGAATTCAGCTCTTTGTCTGGCCGGCTCCATTGTCACCGGCACTAATAGAAACTCACAGTCGTTTAATAATTCACACCGAGGTAGGCGTCTACAGTAAACTGTCAACAACACAAGCTCCTACTGAAATCCCATTAACTGACGATGAATTATTCCCGTGTTACATCTGTCCGGGCTTTTATGTACGGGAGCACGCAATGCCAAACTCACACGGGTGTGTATGTGTGTGTGTGTGTGTGTGTGTGTGTACCACACTTCCCCACAATATTCCTAATGGTCCAGCACTAAGCAGGCTAAACCTGGAGATCTGGAGAGTCTCTGAGGTACTTTCCATTATTAGAGCGGTGAAATGGAGACCCCTTTGGCCTTTGGGATGGGGGTGCGAAGCCCAGGGACATTATGATAATAGAGGTTCTGGGGGGAATAGATGCCATACAGGCTGTGATGTGATGTCTGAGGATACAATAACAGCAGTCCAGCTACAGGTTCACCTCGGCGCATCTTGAACATTTCCTCCATTCTTATCAGATTTAATGTTCTCGGCTGCATAATGGCTTCTCAAGGTTTGTCTTTCCCCAATGATTTGTTACCGGAGGTGAGAGATAGGAGCAACAGAGGGCAGGTAGACATTTGAATCATAGGCTGCAGGAAATCTGTGAAATATCAGATTCTGTTTGCTTTATATATATTTTGGTTTGTTGTGCACGTGTTGCACTGTTGATTTAGACTAACTTAAAATGTTGACTGTGTCAAAACGTATTTGACAACCAACATTGAAGAAATTTTTTTCCATCTAATTTTCCATAAATCACTTTTTGCCTCAAAAAGCTTCTGGCTAAAATATTGTCCTTTATTCAATCGCAACGTAAAACCTCATTCTTGGCCATAGACTGGCAGAGCCATGCTAAATGTTGGCCCTATTTCCCTTTTTATTATTCCATAACATACAGCAGTGTGTTATGAACTCTTTAACACAGTTAGACATTCAGGATACAGCAGCCTGCGCTGTAATACTGTGGTAAAAACTATGAAATAGTGCTGTGGGTTGTTTATGCAACCTGAAACTGATTGTGGATTCATGCAACTTGGAACTGGGAGAGTTACCACATGGGAAGGTCCCATTTCCAGTTTTATGACAATCACAAAGAAGCAACAAATCCGCCAGCTGCAGTGCCGCTTTGTTGTTGTTCAGAAAAGAGACAAACAAAATGACGGACTTGTTTCATATACGTGAACCAAGACGAGGATGAAAACGTGGCGCTACTTTGTTTTTCGCTGGTAGCATGTTGAGCAATCATTTTAACAGTCTCAAGAAAGCTTTATAAGTTCCAACTGCACGGCCGATTTACTGAAATGACAAGGAGCTATATGCCAATGAATACATGCAAATATATTTAAAAGCAATGCAGTGGGAAATTCACAGTTTGACCGCAATCACATGCATTTTTCCCAGTTGGAAGTTGGACGTTTCCTTCTTCCTGAGGACTCATGACTGCAGCAGGAGACGTATTATTTTATGCCACCTGAAATATTTATGTGAGATAAATAATTTACTGTTATTTACATTTGTTAGAGGAAGCGTAAAAGTGAAAAACAGACATAGTTACTGTCAGTATCAGCTAATGCATTAGCATTTGTGTAAAAAAAAAAAAAAAAATTCACTTTTAATTATTAGTTTGAATCTGGAAAAAGCAACATGAACAACAATGACTGACACCTGATCTGAGTGAATCACTTATAGTTGAGTGATCTTAAACATATAATGTATAAGAGGTCAATACATTCAACATATCAGGCTTCAAATGATGTCAAAGACGTAAAAAATAAAAAGCAATGGAGGCCATGTTACAGAAGATCTGCAGCCTTATGAGTGGAGGAATGCTGTTAACTAATCCAGCTGTGCAGAACTCTGACATTGACAAACAAACACAAGGTGCAAATAGATTGACTGAAGAGGGGGGAGGAGTTATTAAGCTTATGCTTCCTCCTACTCCTTTTCAAACACGTTAGTTTTTTCCTTTAATGTTAAAAATACAATGCAATGAATTGTTCGTACACTGTCATTGGCTTTATTATTTTTTAAAGTAAACTTTAGTCTTTGTAATAAATCATTTTAACTTGAACCCTGACTTGTTATTGAGTCTTTCTCTCTGGATCAAACCAACACAGAAACCGTCTCAGCTCCGGATTCTATGGCAGCAGGAAGCAGGGGATAGTTATTCAAAGTGACGCCCAGGTTAACTAATATAAAAGACTCCACCGGCTTTAAAAGTTGTGAAAATATGAAGTATAATGTACACCTAAAGTGATCTTTTTGATTGGAGCCTATTGAGGCTGAAACGTCGCCATTAGTACACAATGAGGTGAGTGGATTCCGCTTATTGAAATTCAGCGCCGTGTCTCTGAGAGTCAAGGACCTCTAATTGAATAAAATCTGCAGATTTAAATTGCCAAGTACCATATTTATTTACTTTAAATGAGCGGTTTATCAATATTAGCGCAAATATACAATCCAATTATCTTTTAAATTGTCAGAGACTGCCGGAAGACGCTCAGATTTAACTATTAATCAGATTAAACTTCTTGTTTTACGGAGTATTTTCGCTGCACTTCAGAAACAAAGAGACTTAGACTTGGTGGGGAAATGAATAACTGGTCGACCTTCTAATATTCAGAGATGTAGAAAAAGAAAAGTGTTTCGGGTTGAGGAATTTGTCACCCACTTGTAAATATTTGCGTTGTGCAGCACTGCAGTAATGAAACAGAAAAACCTTCATTATTATCACTTGTTTTGGGGAGCGAATGTCCATGTTAATTTAGATGAGAAAATTGTGTGTCGCAGCTCTCGATATTAAAAAATGTCCCACGATAGCAGAGAGACAATAAAATGTCATATATTACTGTCCCGTCCCCCGTGCTGCCGCTTTATTATTTTATTTTTAGGAGACAGACGTGTTCTCCGGTGCTTCAGCGCGTCTTCTGAAAGCAGCAGGGAGTGGCTCTTTGTCTGCATTCAGCATGTTGTCTTACACACACATGCGTACAGCACACACATGTACACACACACACACACACACACACACACACACACACACACACACACACACACACACACACACACACACACACACACACACACACACACTCTCCCTTCGCGGAGTGAAGACAGTCCCTATTCGTCAGCGACGGAGATTATACCTTTCAGCAGCAGCGGAGCAAAGCTGATATGAAAGCTATATGGATTTGTGTTATCAAACATGCACCAGCGGATGCCCCTGGTTACCCAAGTGGAAAACTGGATGTTGGTGGATCCCTTCATTCCCTTCTTACTTTAAAAAAAAAAAAAAAAAAGGTAGATGAAGATACTTTAAAATCCCAAACTGCACGGAGCACTTAATGGTTTAATTTTTTATTTTATTTTTTTGTAGTAATAAAGCTATTAGGAAAGCTAAAGCACAGGATTGGATATTAAAGTGTCTCATAACATAAGCACCTGCTTCAGGAGCCAAGAAATGTCACGGTAATACTGTCCATTCACTGTAATTGACCGCTTCAATTGAGATAATGGAGCGGATGGTGGTGGGGTGAGTTAACGGCAACCGTCCGCATCACATTCGCCACAATGCAAAGAGTTTTTCTTACAGCGACAATAACGGTCTCAGTCATAGTGGCCTCATTCAGAAGCCCCTTCAAAGTCATTTAGCCGGTGTTGGCTTATTACACAAGTGAAGGATGAGGCAGTACCTGTCACTGCAGTTCAAGGCCGGTTTGGAGAATATTCTGTTAACCCATGGCTAAACAGTATATACTACACGCATGGGGAGAGACTCAAAAAACCATCACGGGGGGGGGGGGGTTAAAGTGCATGTCCGTCCTTAGAAAAACGGACACACTCTGACTATATGACGCTTGAAATGTGGTTACCCTGCCAGCCAAAGCTGCAAAGAGCTGCAAAGAGCCCACGCTCAAAAATCCCCGCCGCTGCTGGAGCCGCTGCAGGGTTTGTTTGACCCGGTCACAGCGTAACCTTTTCCCTCTCTGCCACAGTTCACAAATCTCCGTGCGCTCGGGGCTGTGAGGCGTTTGTCACAAATATCGCTGCTTCAGTGCAAACATGCAAAAGGGCGAGCCGCCGCCCCGCCGCCAACCTCCACCTCTCGGCTCTGCCGCAGCACAACATCAGCGAACCTGGTGTTTATTAGTGCTATTAGCACGATGGGCGTGTTTTTCATATCCAGGCTGCGTTAATGGGAGGTTAGATTGATGATGATGATGATGATGCTACGAGTGGAGATCTCGCGTCTGATTTTCAGGGTTTGACAATGAGGGCTTCATTTCCATAATGAATCCTCAGCGCCTCTTTGATGAGCCGTTGACAGAGGAGAACACAACAAGTGCCGTGACTCCTCCAGATAAATAATGAAAGAATGGAAAATGAGCCAGTCCAGTAAATTACTCCATCAGCACATGTGTGTGTGCGTCACCCCCCTCCCCCCGTCGCTTTCTCTTGACTTTCTAGTTTAACAAATTACAACAGATCTAATGGAAGTTTTAAGGCTTCCGCTTACAGTCACAACTATCTAGCCTAGAGCTTTCTGTCAAAGAAGACAAAGCCTCGCCTCTCTTCCACACATATCCTTACGTCGCTCCAAACAGCCAACCTTCGAGCTTTATTGCCAGAGAGCGACTCTGGCTAGATGAGATCCCCACACAGCTTAACATCTGGGCGCTTTGCCGCTGATGCCCTCATAAATAAAAGATAACTCCTGCCTACTGCGCACAGTCGCACTGGTATAAATCATGTATATGGATTTTCACTTGGCTTTCACTCTCTCTTTCTCTTCCAGTCTCTCAACCCCCTTCCTTCATTCTGCCCACTTTTCTATAATTCCTCTTCTTCTTCTTCTTCTTCTTCTTCTTTCTCTTTGCCTTCACAACGCAGCATGCAGTCCCAGAGACCGAGGAAGATGGCAGGTAATTAGAGGCTTCATGATGTTGGGAGGAGAAGCCACCTTATCTTTGTCCTCCTCTAATTTAGAGTCACTGCGGCTCGCTCCCAAGCCAGAATGAATAGGGACCGCTATCTGCACTTGTCAGCAATAACATATTTACTTGTACTCTTCAGATAAAATTTCAAATAGCACGGAAATGAATGTGGATGAGCTGCAATGCACATAAATCTGTCAGTCTTAATTGTATTAGCTGGGGGGGGTGGGGGGGTGGGGTGGGGAGGGGAGGGGGGTGCTTGAAGGCAGCAACATTGGCAGAGCTTAGAGAATTTAACTGGAAAGGTCAAATGATTTTAGCTCGTTTAGCCTTTTACCACCCACTGTTTAACTGCACGACACCAGACATATGTAACACTGTCACAGGGGCAGTGATACATGGGTACTTTTTAATTATGCATCCAGAGATTATTCACTGTTGATACCGAGGTCATTTTTACAAAAAAACGTGTCTCAAAAATAGTATCTGGCTCACTCTCAACAGATGATGATGAAGAGCCGAGCAGAGCTCCAAGTCCTGTAAAACTTACTTTTCAAATTCAATGCCAGGGCCAATCTATCAAAGGTAATTCACTTTAAATTAACACGTTTGATTTAATCAATTACTATAGCGACGATTAAACAAAAAGCCTGAGCTACAAATCAACGGTGTGGCGTTTAATGACTATTTGTGAAGCCTGCTGTTAACACCAGTTCAATAAAATTCCACATTTGCCTATAAAGCTGTGCATATGACCAGTTTCTTTTGCCAATTATAATTCTTATGGGTTTGGATCTCAGATTGACCCATGCACATGGCCACTCAATCAGGTAATCAGGCTGTTTTGAAGGTTTATAAGCAGAATATCATCCCCTCAAGTCAGAGAATCAATCCATGTACATGGACTCCGTTCAGCATCAACTAGCCCTCAAGTTTACAGTGACACTTGTTTCCAGCTGGACCCTATTGGATCGGATGTGTTTACTTGTTTATATTCCCAATGCATCATTGTTGCGTTTTCGTTTCAGAAAAGTTTTACATTTACACGTCAACGTTCTGAAATCGATGTCTGTTTACACACAACTGGCAGAAATGCTGAAAACAAATGTAGACTTCATGTTGGTCCACTAGTTGGTGCTGTTGGTTGTTTAGGTCTTGAAACCACACACACACGTGCGCAGAGAACAATACGCTAAAAACATAAACAATGGGAGGACACAGACAATCGGGAGTCATGGCACTCTGGAGGCAAACACTGTTGTTATTATCCATCAACTGAGCATGTGCAGAAGAACTACTTCCTTTGGCCGTAGTGCGTATACGCAGTAGCAGCGTTTCTGCCATCTACGTGGAGACGGAGCCCGAGTGTTTCCAGAAAGTTGAGAGTTTGCCCGTTTCCATGGAGACGGAGCATTTTCAAAAAAGTTGCACCTTGGGAGCCGTTTTCAAAAAGTTGTGTCTTCAGTGGTTCCGAGACTCGTTATCATGTAAACGGACGTCCAACATGCAACTAAAGTTTTACGTTTTCACTTGAAAAACGTATAAACAGGCATTTAGTTGAGGGTTTAAGACTAAAGTGTTTTTACATCTTAAGATATTCATAACTTTATGTTTCCTTGGAGCTTCCCCAGATTGCCACTAATGAAGGCTGCAGATCCTCTCGCTAATCCTGGTGAAACCAAACTCTGGTGGACACACACATTCTCACCAATACACAAAGGCCAATAAAAACAATGGGCAGCTTCCCTGGACTGTTATACCAGAACCACCACTAAAATAGGGTTGTTGTTCCAACAAGCGAAACTAATGTAGATTCTACAAGGGCTGATAACCATGTCTCCTGTTCGCTATGTTTATGGAATCAATGAAATACCTGTTTAAATATGAATTAAAAGGTTAATATGGCAGCAATCAATATTCATTTACATGCACTGTAGGAGATGGTGTGACATTTACAAGCAAGCAGACACAATTAGAGACAAGCAGTGACGGTGGAGCATCGAGGTGCTCCTCAGCCTGAGATTCACCTCAGCCAGTCAGAATTACTGAGTATTGGACTTGGAGTTATTACAGACGGATGAAATGCAACTCTGATGATGATGCTTTCCACGGGTTGTCACATGTGTTAATAAGCTGAAGATATAAATATACTGATGACACAAAGTATATATCAGTGTTAACGCCGCCGCCCGTTGCCGGTGCCAAGTAACACTTGTATTAATAATCAGGCCTGTGGAAGAAAAAAAACAAAAATACAACACATTAATTGGTGCGGACAAGGAGAGTGTCAGCAACTGTCAAACATGACACAAAAATGCATTAGAGTGTTAGTGAAGCACTGAACAGCTGCATTGAATGATATTTTCAGTATGTTGGTTTTGTTTCGGGGAGCAGGAGAAACTAAGCAAAATGATGAAGTCGGCAGTGAGTGGGTTTTTAAAACTGTGGGCCCCCTTGAACCCTTTCAATAAACAACCACATTCCTGTTGTCAAAGAGGGGGTTTTAGGAGGTAGTATTTTCAGAGTTTTGAAGCGGCGGACATCAGGACAAATTAGAGGTCCATTCTGAATGGATTTGTAATATTCAATTATAAAGATGGAGCTATTGTGCAAATGAGGTCAGAGCAATGTGGCCTTGCCAATAATAACATGGCTTTATTAATGTACAGTGCGATACTTTATTGATGCCTGAGGGGAACTTCTTTTTCTCTGCCATCCCCAAACCCCCTCATCACATTAGCGCCGACACGGGAGCATTATCTATCAGGCCATGAAGACACAACGCATATGGACAGAAATGACAACCCGCGGGATTCAGCTGGAGCAAGAGACGGATCGCAGGGAGGGAGGTGGACCACAGATCATCATGTCTGATCAATAGACGGGCTGTGAGACGGAGACACGGTCGGCCTTCTGTCTCAGGGTCTGTTAGTGGCTGTACGACCTGACGGCTGGTGAACAGTCCGGTGATTGGCTGATATATTTAATCCCCAAGGACAGGAAGCCCAAGTCAGCTTCAAACAAAAAAAAAAACCTAATTATGTCAAGTCTCCTCTGGCTGATGATAAAGGATAATTACTTTTTTATTCCTCTCGCTAAGGTTGAATACGTTCCTTCAGATGTGGCGACGTAACCTTTAACGAACGCCGCGTGATTGATGAGGCACCTCATTTCCCCCTTCCAAATGATTACCAATCACTGCCCCCCCCCCACTACAAACACACACATGCAGAAGAAAAATAATAATCCATCCAACCCCTCAAACAAGTTGTGTGTGTGACACTTGAAAAAGGAGAGTGCCTAATTTCCAGACTTTCATTACTCATATCATCTGATCCTTACATCTTCAGCACGCGGAGGCAGAATACAATTACAGAGGTGAAAGGGAGAGGCCCGAGCTTTATCTGTCCCTGGAAAGAGGACATTGAGGACTCACATTCACAATGACCATTTCTGACGACAGCATCCGCCGCAGACAACACCCGGCCATATCTGTCGGTCTCTGGCGGAGAGATACTTGGACGGTGAGAGCCAGTGATGAATGAGACATCGCCGGGGTCTGATACATATTTCTCATTTCCAGAACAAACAATACAGACATCTGCAATGAATATTGCCTGTTGAGGGGTGCAGCACAAGTCACTCGGCAGCTCTGGAGGAAATGAAGCGTTTGTACATAAGGTGACACTTGCTGGTGTACTATATAGTTACCACAGATCAATGGGTCCAATTTCACCCGGTATTGACGTGACAGCAGGTTAACTTTACCCAGCATGCAACGGGCACAAGTCAAACGTAGAACAGCAGGTAGTGGTGACCAAGGTCAGGTTTACACAACGTTTTCAAAATGCTAAACTTTGATGTTTTGGGTCCGTTGACACGATAACGTTAAATCAATTAAGATAACAGCCTTTAAAAAAAACCAGACTGATATAGCCAATAGCCAAGCTTAAGTAAAGTGAAGCAGGAAGTTCTAATGTGTAGTAAATAATATTAACCTGATGATCATTATTCGGGTGTTGGTTTATGTCGGTGATTAAAATGTTGATTGTCAATTTTCTACCGAATACATGGAGATATCTGAATACTCCTGTTCGCACCTGATGGTGTTTTTCTTTGTTGATCTGGTCATTTTCCAAGTTTCCAGTTGCCTGAATGCAACTTTAAGATGTCCCGCCCCAGTTTTATGGTTTTCGTGTTACTGTCAGACTGTTCACGCGACTTTAAATGAGTTAGAAGTTGTTAAGTTATTACATCCCCATATACCAACTAGTCTGTAAGCTCTGACTTAACTGATTTATTGCATGCCATTTTTTAAATTCTTTTTCTCTCCACCTGATAAAAGAAGCTATTGTTTTACCTCGTTCATTTTTCCCCCTCAGCGTGGAGCCCACCTCCCCCCGCGTCCCGGGAGACTCGGTCTTCTTCCCAGTGCACTTTGAATCACCTTTGTTGTTTTATTGTGCCTTGAAGTCCTTCCATGCCTGTTGAGGTCCTGACAGTGTTAACCATGATTGCCACGAGTCCTGTGTGAATAAATGGATGCTGCCAACAGCACTGAGAGTCCAGACTCCTTCAACAAAAAAAAAAAGCAGACGGTGGAGAGCTGCAGAGCTCTGACCTGTGGTTACTGGCCTCGCCACCCTGCTCTGTATTTACCGCTTGTTGCCGTGCTGTTCTTTTCCCTCTTCACTCTTTATTCACTTCAATTGTCTGAGGCAGATGGCTGTCCACCTCTGAGACTGCGTCTGTCTGAGGTTCTTCCTCTCCGCTGCTGCGCCGAGCTTCCTCTTGTGGCTTCTCTCTACTCATTCTCAGTTTGACCTCAGTATGTTAGGGCCCCTTTGATAGCAGCAAATAAATTGGTGCAGTATAATTAAAACTGAACTGAATGGAATGAGGCGGCGCGGTGGTTATCCTCACTGTGAGAATCTCCCCGGTTGGAGTCTGGCTGGAGGGTCTTTTTGTGTGGAGTTTGCATCTTCTCCCTGTGTGTGTGGTACTAAAAGGGAAAGTGAGTGTGCGTTTGTGGTCGCTTTTTCCTTTGTGTTCCTTTTGTGATCCAAGCTCCCGAAAGGTAAAAAAAGACTGTGATTTCCATGTTGTTTGACTGTAAATCTTTCAATTTCGACAGATTAATATCCTTTGAGATTGTATGAACCAAACTCAACTCACACTGTTGTTTGTCCTCACAAACAGACATTGTTATAGTCGACAGTTTACTCATATTTAACAATGATTTAGGATGATCAACGGGTATAAGTTAAAAAAAACAGGAGCGAAGCGATGGAACAATGGGCTTGACAAACTGTGTTTGAAAGTTTCTTTGCACTTCTTTCAGTCTGCTTTGCCGTTTCCTGGGCTGCATTGGAGCCTCTCGCGGGCTGGTTATGGTCCACGGGTCTTATGTTTGACACCCCTGTTTTCTCGTATGGGCTATAATGTTGATGTGTCTTAATCACCCAGCAGTCCTTTTAGTTTCCATATATTATGAATAAATAAACTCTATCTATTGTTAAATTATTAAGTGTACAACTCTATTTTGTATGAGAATGCATAAAATAAAAAAATTTAAAAGATTATGTGAGGTTAATATGACATTTGGCCAAAATATCACTGAAAGTTGAAAAGAAATCTAAAAAGATATGAAGTTAAAAACAAGGAAGTCGCCACGACATTGACCTTTGACTGCCAGATTGCAATCAGTTCATCCTTGACTTGAAAATAAAGTGTGAGGAAGAAGTCAAGAATTTCCCTCCACATTGATCCAAATCACAGTTAACACGAACCCTGAGGTGACCGTAGCCTCCACCTTCGACTACGCAAAAGTGTAACCAGTCAATCTGTGAGTTTTCAAAACTCAGAGTTACTGATCAGTCAACTAAATGAAAAGAAGTGGATTTCTATGTGTAGTACGTATATATTAGACTTTGCATCTCATTCTGACCTTGTAATTTCAGTGTCGGTGAACACTCGTGAACTTGAAGCAAACACTTAAATACTTACGGCGGTTACCTCAATGACCCCCTGCTTCCGTTTTAAATCTTCGTTTCAGCTTAAGAAACCCTATTAACTCGAACGTCCAGCTTGACAGTGAGTGAAATGAAGTAGCTCGACTCCCCTCCTCCCCACCGCTCCTGTGAATCCCTACAAGACCTCAGCAAGTGTACAGTACATGTCCATATCTGGTGTCTTGTGTCCCGGCAGTGACACTTGACAAATGTGCTTCTCCCCTCTAAACCTGGTTACTAGCAGGTTGTCCGGTGACAGCAGCTATTTGCTGTTTAATGCCACTGAAATCCGATTATGTCTGGGGTTTTTTTCGGGGGGCAAGTTGCCAGCCGACAGAGATGGATGGAGATTATAAACTGAAAGATTGGCCAAGTAGAACATTTTTTAAAAGGTTAGGGAAGACATAAAAATAGCAAAACTGAAGGATGCCTGTTGTTAAACATCCCTACGTCCAAGGTCAGGAGAGCCACTGAGATGTTTTCAAGGAGACAAAGCAGGTAATTGGTGCTTCTTCTTCTGACATGACAGATGTAAATCTTCCCACTTTCTGGATTCTCCTGGTCGCTGTAAATCAACAACCACGAAAGAGGGGGTAAAAAAAAGAAAAAAAGTGCAAAAACAAGAGCGAAGAAGAAATATAGATTGATAGCAGGGGAGAGGTCTGTGGTCAGTCGTAAAGTACAAGATGCCGTGGATCCAGTGAAGATGGATAAAAGGAGGTAATTGGATCTGTGGAGAATAGATGACAAGGTCGTTACCGGAGTCTCTGACAGTAAGTTTGGCTCCAGGTGGATCGGTGAGCTATGAAAGCACGGCGGGAAACAAAGATTCCTATCAGGGATCAATACCATGTAATCAAAGACTAATCATGACTATGGTCATGGAGTGTTCGCACTGAGGAGATTCATTGTTTTGGACGGTTTTCCAGACTGGGTGTTACGCTATTCTTAATTCAGCCAACACAGTATCAGTTTTCTCTAAAGCAGCAGTGAGCTGTTTCAGCTGCATGTTTGCCAACACCGTTTATTCTCTGGGGGGAGAAAAAAGAAAAAAGAAAGAAAGAAAAGTTCCAATCCAATAATCACATTCCTCCTCTGGTTTTGTCTTTCAGCCATTCTCAGCTTGTGGAAGGGTCCATTCACAGAGCGGGGGCCATTCTCCGCCGTCCTGAAAGGCTTGAAGAACCTCCACTCCTCAATGGCTGAGAACAGGCGGGCCTGAGCTTTCTCTGGGTAACACAATTATCTATGGAGGGTCCGGGTCCGGCCTCCTTCCCCATTCAGCCGGTGTTTGATGGCCAGCCAGCTCCATGACTTCATCCACACACACTATCAACCTATTGCCATGCAAAACAGCGGCTTCTTCTCTGACCCTGCACCATCTCACATCGCAACCTAAGAACCCCCCCCGCTCGTCACCCTCCTCCCTTTAGCCCCTGTTTTGTCCCACAGCTTCTAATGCATGTCATTTTTGTGTGAAAGAGGACCGGCGAGCGCGAGCAAACACACCTCTTTCAGCTGCAGCTATTATGGGATTTTGGCCCATATGGTGGGAGGAAGATTTGTAATTGTGGCTCACTGAGAAAACAGTGGGAAAGACGAGACGGGAGAGAGCCGGCATGGGAGGGCTTAAGAGTTTGTGGCACACATTTGATAGGAAAATAGGAATTTACTTTCAAAGTAGTTTGGGTTTTTTGTGTAAACATGCATAACCCGTCACTTCAAATCTAGGAAATCTTCAACTTTGCAAAACAGATACAAATCTGAGCTGGAACTGGTTCAGTCGGTTTCATCCATTTGAATATACCTTCTGGAGAATTACAAAGAATCCTCAAGCGGTTGCCGCATTAAAGGAGTATCTCCAGCTTCTCCTTGTTCCCATAAAACTTCTACACTTGATTCAAAACGCTATTTCGGGTTGAACAGCGCAGTGAGGAGGACAGAGTATAAAGCCGGCGTGCCGTCAGTGAGAAGCCCCAGACAGCTTTATATGATTAAAATTGACTGGCACACGGTGCAGACCTCCACTCCCACCCATAACTGATATTGAAGACCCCCCTGGGAGGCCCGGCTCACACAGGACTCCCTCAGTGAAAGAGGCAGGTTTGTAAAAAGGCATGAGGCTGCCGCCGCTACAATCAATTCCACTACATTCAGCTCATGCATGGCTACGAGTCTTCTGTGTGTGTGTGCGCGTGTGTGTGTGTGTGTGTGTGTGTGTGTGTGTGTGTGTGTGTGTGTGTGTGTGTGTGTAGTCCCTCTTCATACAAGGAAACCAGTCACCAATTCCAATTCCGTTAGCTCCTTAAAAACCACTCAGCCCCCCCCCCCCCCCCCCGCTCACACCACCTCCCACCTCCTCCTCAAGTGGCGTGGAAATAAATATTTATCACATCACAGGGAAAAAAAAGAGGAGGACAAACAGAGGGGGGGGGGGGGGGGGGGGGTGCACTTGTGGTTACGATGACAACAGTTTCCCACTTGGCCGCGGACAGAAAGCGGATGGAAAACGAACTCAGAAACAATGTGGAACAAGCAAAGGAGCTGTCAGAGCGGAGCGGGATGCAAACAGCCGCCATATGAACCCGAGGTGGTGAGCGCATTGAATTCTGGGTGAAAACACACAACAAAACAAAAACACACAGTGCTCGTCTGTGTTTGGCTCCGGAGAAGACTTCACAATGCTGCAAGGAATTTCACAACTCGTTGGAAAGCAGCAAATCAAAACACAAACTGCTGAACTTAATAGTACCTTTCAGGGAAGGAGGCTGGTATGTATATATAAAAATGCGCTGCACTACAGTAATACCCAAGGTTATTGTGAATGCTGCCGGGGGTTTATGAGTGAGAAATCCATTTAGGATTCAATCGGAGAGGAGGATGCTCCTGGACAGACCATGGACGCTCCACAGGAAGCACTTAAAGGAGTCGTAAAAGGAGATTTCTTTTTCCCCCCCCGGACGAAGAGCCAAGGACCGACATTAGACCGCCCTCTGCCCCATCAGCAGGACCACACGTTCTCCTGACAGGCACAACAATGACCACCTTTGACCCCAATGAGGGAGGGGGTCACTTTGGATATGTAATCGAAGAAAAACGGGAGCAGCAGAAACACTTTAGCTTGTCAGCGCTGAAAGGGTTTTGGGTAATGTTCATCAATTCAGCTGTCAGTTATAGAAACGATGAATAGAAAGCTGGGAAAACCAAATTAACTTCACACTAAAGGAAAAGATTTTAAACTTGGCTTCACTTTTTTCTTTTGACTTTAGACTCTTCGCAGGTGTACTTCCAATAAATCCTACACTATTCATGAGCAGATTCTCAGAGTGCCAAAGGAAGGAATATAGATTTTTGCACGTATATGCTATTCATTGCAGTGACCTCAAAAACTTCCACAAAAAAAAATAAATAAATCAAGATTTACCATCAAAGACACACAATAATGTCAAAAATCTGGCAGATATTGAACGTCATCTTGGAAAAGGATGCCTGAGCATTCACTCGTTGCACATTTCTTGACAAATCTACAGCTATAAAATCTAAATAAACCAAAAAAAGCTTAGTCATAAAAGAGTTTATTTGAGGCATTGATGACCAACACAAGTTAATCAGGGTTAAGATACAGCATGACAATTCACTTTGCCATCCAAAACAAACGTTTAAATGATTTCAGATTGAATTTGTATGTTTACATGGTGAAGAAGAAAAATCACTCAAATGTTTCATTATTTCTACCAAAAACTGAACTGGTGAGAAATCCACGTCAGCAGCTTGAATAACTAAAAGGATGTTTAACAGCAATGCTTTTAGAGGAAGCATTATGAGGAATGTAGGACTCAGCATTGTGTGTGACGACTATGAATTACTGCCCTGTGGTTGCAAACTGTAAATGGACTTAGTAGTTCAGTCACTTTCACCCACTAACACTCATTAAGAGACCAACACACAAAGACACACACCGTCGAGACAAACTGTAGGATGGGTGTTTTTCCCCGAAGTGCCCTTCAGCAAATGGGGCGGAGTTTGGGATTGAACCAACAATGCCGCAGTGAAGATAATACATAGTTCCAGAAGTGAAGACTCTGCTTTCATGAGATGTTTACATGTCAAAGTTACCTTCACTGTAAGATTTTAGTTACCAAATTCTATTAATTGTGGGAATGCAAAAAGGTACCAGCTAAAGAAATTTCTGTTTCTGGGTTGGAGGCATATACAACAAGTCAGAACCAACATAAAATCAGCAACAAAGCAATCTTGGATAGAGAAACTAATACAGGAGTGAAACGATGCTTGTGAGGAATAACATATTATATACAATTTCATTTGTGCTGATGAGAAAACTGCAGATGCTTGACGAATGAATACGAGCTATTTGCACTTTAACTGCCAACATATAGTCTTTTTATGAAGTGGTATATAATTAGAAAAGGCTATTTCTCATGTAAATATGTAAATGATCAGCCCTGCTTAAATGTTTTCCAGTGAAAACTGAGAAAGTTTGTTGCGTTTTGGTTGTCCGTCCACACGATAGTGATGCTCTGAAAACACAACTTTTCCAAAACGCACCAACTCTATCTGTGTAAACTGGGAAAATGCTACTTTTTGAACGTGCTGCTACTGTGCATGCGCACCGCGACCGTGGTAAGCAGTTCTTCTGCTCGTGTGTGTAGATGGGAAAGTAACAGCAACGTTTGTCTCCAGAGAGTCATGACTCGCATAGTGTCATAATGCCTCAGAGCTGCTTCAGAGGCCTGGCGAGGGTATGAAATCCGAGATATCTGCTATTTTTATTGTCATTCAATTATGCAAAAACTCTTATGTGACTCTTCCTTTTTTAATGAAAGTCCACATCAGATTGCTGGGATGCTCTTCGATATATACTGTAAGCTGTGTAACTGCTCCCAGAAAGATAATACCACATAATGAAAACAATCCTTTGTCGCAGTGTTGTTTTATTTTACTTCACTAATTCATGCGGAGCTGTAATTCGACAATAAAACTCCAAAATCAGCATTTGCTTTGATCCATTTCAATCACGGGTTTCGAATTTCACTTCAGGGTCTGAATCCACTTTTATGCTAATAGACATCCTGCTTGTTCTGTCCTTAATGGTAAACGTTAATAATTCAAGAGTATTCCACACAATTCGGTTAAATTCTACAGTGTGAATCATGGCCCGGGGCTTTTTTTTTTTTTTCCTTTCCTATTCTGCACACTTGTGCTCTCTCCAGGTAGTCGACCTGCAAAAGTCCCTGCCGGTTGTATCCATAATTCTGTGGCCGCGGAAGATAAAACCATTATCTACTGCATTTGATCCACCTCAATCCTCTCTCAATATTAGATTTCCTAATGAAGGAAGGTGTCAAAGAGTGCAGAGCTTTCCCTGGAGTGTTTCCTCCTGACTTGATTTCCGTCTCGGCGCCTCCGTTTCATTCCCTCTCCGCTCTGTTTTGCCTCCTCCTGCTTCTTTAGCGAGCCTCTTCAGGAGCCATTCATCTTTTTATTTTTTTTTTCTGCCTCTCCTCTCCACCAGCTTCCTTTCAGTGTCTCCTCCTCTTCCAGGGGCAGCACGCGCCGATGTCGCAGCTGAGGACGATTTCCGGGGAACTCGTAAATCCCAGCGAGAAAGCAGCGAGGGAAGTGATGCGGGCAGCGGCGAAGATAGAGTGATTGGAAAAAGAGGAAAAAAACCAAAGCGAGAGAGAAAAACCCTGAAGTTCAATTTGCAGTAATTCTGTTATCTGCGGCAGGCAGGGCTGGGTCACGGCCTCAAACACACAATAGGTCCCCTTAGTGCTGGATTCCCCATGTCCAACACTCAACCTCAGTCACACAGCTCTGTGTGTGTGTGTGTGTGTGTGTGTGTGTGTGTGTGTGTGTGTGTGTGTGTGTGTGTGTGTGTGTGTGTGTGTGTGTGTGTGTGTGTGTGTGTGTGTGTGTGTGTGCGTGTGCGTGTGTGTGTGTAGATTCCCCTGGTCAGTGCAGTAATCCTTCAGAGCTAAGATTCTGTCAACAGGCAGGAGGCCGTGTGACAGAAGTGGCAGCCATTAGCAACAACAGCACCATGCTGTTCTAAAAATAAATAAATAAATAAAAGAAAAGAGAAGTGATGTCTATTTTAAAAAAGCAGCAGTAGCAGTGTACACTCCGCTTCACCTGCCTCCCAATTCAGCAAAATCTGGCTGTCACGTCATATTTTTTTTGTGCAGATGTTTACAATTGGGGATTACTTTGAAGTTATATCTGTTTTTTTGTGAGATAGTTAATTGTGTTTGTGGTTCATTCTCTTTACATCCTATAAGATAACAGTTAACAGCTCAAAATAAATATGATAAGTGCAAGTATAAGACAACGGTAAATTCTTTTTCTGTTTTACTTCATCTAAAACTTAACAAGCTGATTTCAAAGTGGGGTGGCGAGTGCCTTATGATAGCGTGATCAACAAAATGAATGAGTGCAGGATAAACTCTGACATATTACAGTGTGACATCATTATGAGCTGAATGTCATTTTTCATGTTCTCATAAATCCAGTCTGTTACGTTTTAGAGCAAAACACTAAGTGTAACTTGCAAGATGCAAAGTATATATGTTTAAACTCACAGTGGATAAATAAAGTGTTATCTTTTCTATTCTATAAATACAAACACTTATGCAGATTATGTTAATATTTGTGTGCTTTGAGATTTGTTCTTCCAAATAACAGTATTCCTTCTCTTGCCCCAAATTTACACCAACTGTGACTCGGCCCAGTTTTTACTCTCTGTATTTTTTCCCTTCAATCTGCAGGTTCCACTCGGATGATTTCAGAAGTGGAGCAGTTTGTTGATTTTCTGATTCACTCTTTGATATTTCTTCTTCTGATTGTTACACTGAGAACGCTGAACTTATTATGGCCGTCAATAGATTAAAATTCTTGAATTAATCACTAACTTTTCAGGAACTAATTGGGCTTAATCAGACTTTTCTTTAATACTTAAAACTCTGGTCATTTTAATTTTGCAAAGCATTAATGCACAGTGCACTGAAACAGAATTTATTACAATCCTGTCAAACCAAACAAACTAAATTCCGAGGAGTTTATTAAAAAGACAGCATCAAACAATGACTGTACTGTGATTATGAAACAGGATTCCCCTCAAAAAATTAAAACACATTTTTCCCTCCACTGAGGCTTTTCAGGTCTGTGCCCAGACCTTCATCACACCTGCTGAGAAATATGCAGAAAATGTGTTTCCACCTGAACTTTACTCCTCCTGACGACCGTTTCCGCCTTCATTAAGCCGAGCACCCAATACAAAAGGTGTGCCCTTCAATTACCCCCCCCCCCCCCCAACATTCAATTTAACTGTCGTTAACAGGAGACACTGAGGTGAAGAGAAGAGGACAATTACAGAGAACAAATAGGCACTAAACCGCAACTAAAAGAACAAAGATACACACAAATCACTTTAATACCTTAATACTTTAATGAGGCCTGCGTGAAACCACTCATATGCCAACCATCAGGTCGCATTTACAAGAGAGCCAAAGCTGTTAAGCAAACAAATTAATGATTAATGTGCATCTAATGAGATTTGAACATGTATCGGAGCAATGGCTGCCATGTTTTGAACTTTTTTGTGTGTCTTGGTTGTGTCATTGGGGGTCGGGGTAGGGGGGGGGGGGGGGGGGGGGGGGGGGGGGTTGAATGGGATCCTGGGGTGAAGAACAGATATTGTCCATTGGACTCGACTAGTCTGTGCAATGTATTGGAAAAACAGCCCACTGTGGAGCGGGGGGATTATTGAAATCTTCTCAGGCAGGGCTGTTTTTAAATGGGAAGGAGAGAGGTAGACGATTGTGTGTGAGTGTGAGTGTGAGTGTGAGAGTGTGTGTGTGTGTGTGTGTGTGTGTGTGTGTGTACCGCTGTGTGCAAAAGTCACAGACAAGCATGAGCGCCGCTGCTGATGACACCTCTATGAATGAGTAAATCTGCTGCTTTCCCCTCCTCACACGGCTGCTGCTATAGTTTTACTAGGAAGTGGAGGGCCAACAGCTGCTGCATCTCGCTCTCAAACACTCACACACACACACACACACACACACACACACACACACACACACACACACACACACACACAGCGGTGAGGCGGCTGAAAAAGCTGAAAACGAGGGTGTGCAAGCTGTGACGGTGAACATTAATGGGGACAGCAGCTGTGGAATTAATGTGGCACATCTGGGAGGACAGAGGCAAGAGGAGACAGCGGCTCGGAGAGGGAGTGATGAGGAAGAGATGCAAGTAGACAGACAGGAGAGACAGAAGGAGGAGGAAGAGGAGGGAAGGCTGGTGGAAGTCTGTTTGACTTGACTTTCAATAAACCCCCCCACCCCCACCCCCACCAATGTCTCTGTTGTATTCCAGCATCTGGTTTAGAGCAATAGATTTCGAGGAGCTTCGTGTCCTTGAGGCTGGACAACTTAACTAACACTCCGCCTCGCATGCGTTCAGACACACAAAACCAATTACAACCTGAACACGGTGGATGTGCGAGTGTGCTAACAAGCAGAATTTAATGACATCTCCATTTTTACCTTTCAATTTAAGGCAAACGATTGCCTTGAATTTCACCTGAAAGCTATTCATCATCATGAAAAACATTCTTTAAAAAGTTTAATCAAGGCAAAGGGGAGAAAGTGTGACATAAACAAAGTGTGGGAGGTTTTTAAATATTCAACTTCCTGATGGTTTTGTGAGATATTATCAGGATCCATAGCCAATTAGACAGCTTATTTATTCCTTTACTCGATAGATGCTGAAATGGTTGTGAAGTTTGTAGAGTTCTTCATGAAGATACCAACAAGTGGATGATTTTGGTTAACATAGCTAAAGGTCACAGACGACGGCGTATCAGTTATGAATGGTTTCAGTTATTGCTGAATGAGCACTTTCGGTTTGGTCTCACCCCAAAAGGTAAAAGGTTGGGTCTCAAGCCCCTTTACAGGAGATCAGAGTGTTGGCACCAGGACCTTCATGATTTTGAGATGTAATAACTTATAGAACGCTGTAAAATAACACTTTTGCAGAATATGAGTGTCAAACATGCGACCCACAGTTTAAACCAGACAGGCCAATCTGACAAAAAAATATCCCTTTTTTTTCTCCATTAAAGTACCTGCTGCTCCTAAAAGACCAAGAAGTGAACATGGATTGTATCCGGGTGTAGCAATGAATGCGAGATTATTATCGGCTTGTGTTATTATTTCATAAAGGTTCTTCGTATTGTGTCAGATTTTTATTTGGGTGATTTAATGGTATCGTCTTATTTTATTCATTGTTTCATGCCTCAGCCTTGATAGTTCACACTGAATAGCAACTTGTTCTATTTTCCTGTGTGGTCTAATAAGTATTCAGGTGTACTTTTATTCACCCCCCACATTGACAGCAAGAGCCTTGGCAATACTTCTATAACCGTGAATGGATATTACATCGAGGAGCATCTCTGGAAGAAATGGTGGAAATCTAAGAAGACAGGACAGAACATTTTCACCGAGCAATTAGGAGAGGGAAGAGATTTCCCTGGGAAAGATGTCTTTCTTGGGGAACAAAAAGAGGGAACCTACCCACCAGGTTGCCACTGCTGGGACTACGAGTAAAGGAGTGATGGTTTAGTTGGGATTAAATAGGCCTAACAGATTGATAACCAGTGTCTCCTCCTGCTACAAAAGCACAGCTTTAAGGCAAGACCTGCTTCTGCTCCCCGATTCAAGAGCTATCTCGGGAGCTCGATCAATCAGGCAGCCAGAGGGCAACTTGAAAAGTCTTCTCAGCCTCCCACCTTCCCGCCATGCTGCTGCCGCTGCTCGTCTCGCGGCCGCAACACCTTCATGCAGGGGCCCCTGAAAAATGAGAGCGAGTGGTTTCCCGCCTTTCTGGAACAGACATCTCCTCGGAAAGAATCGACTTGAAAGACACACTCGTGCAAACACGCAGATAGTCTTCAACAGCCCACTTGGCAGAAGGAACGAGGTGCGAGCCGGCTGTGCGTGCCGGCATGTGTCAGCCCTCCGAAACACGTCTGCAGGACGGGAAGCACTCTGTAATGAGCCATCACAGGCTTGGAGATCCACTTCACCTTTATAGCTCAGAAAATCAGGAGAGAGAAAAGGGTGAGCTGCAGAGTGTCGCGAGGGGAGGAGAAAAAAACAAAAAAACAAATCATAAAAAACGGCTTTCATTCTCCAGATACCGTTCAAAACAAAGCATATGGTCTTCTGCTGTTCATCAGCTGCATGATGAATGAATGAGCCTCTTCCTTGGCTGCTCACAAACTCTTTGCAATCACCTCCTCGCCCTCGGTAGTCATTATGTTTTCACTCTGAAGAATAAAAACCCAACACGAGGCAGCTGAAAGACACATGCCGAGTGTCAATTTGACTGAGAAACTGGAACCAGAAGCAAGATCATCTCGTTGGGGGAGGATTTCCACGACCTTTGTGTGCAGTTCACGGCAACATTCGAAGTTGGTGAATAGAGAAAACCGTCAGTTTTACGTCATCTGGAGAGCAACACAGCGCGAGAAAATTCTACTGAAAGACGTGGAGAGGCTACCAATGTTCTCACTGCGCAACATTAAGCTGATCAAAGGGCTCCCAAACCTCGGGGTAAGTCTGCAAAGTAGAGACGGGCGCAGAGGAGGTGGAAGTGCTGTGGATTCACTTCGTTTAGGAATTTGAATCTCAGGCACCTTCCCATTTCCCATCAGGAGGAGAAGTATTGACGCTAACTATCCAGTAAGTTGTGACCTGTCAGCGAGGCACAATTAAAGAAGACATAGGCCAGGACAGCTTGTTAATATTCCTGCAGCTTTTCTGTAATCGGCTGATTAATTGTCTGTCGCACCGGGCCTGACGTGGGGTTACCACGAGGGAGAGGGCAGACGAGCGGTAAAACAAGCCGATATATCCTACCCCTCGTACTGAGACGAAGGACGGAAATGGATGTTCCCGCTCTCCTCTCTTTTCCGCAGATATATTGTGCCATCAATCCCCCGCAGCGGAAGCAGCACGAGGAGGATGAATAAATTAATCTGGAATGAATGGCTTCCTGCTTGACACATAATCACAGATTAGGCCGGGGCGGCTTGGAGTGATGGGTCGGGCCGAGCCGGTGTGGGGAGGGGGGAGAGGACGGTGGGACTGGAGGGGAAGGTTGCCTACATTAACCCCGGCCCAGTGGGGGGAGGCTTCGCCCGGCTTTCAGTGGAGTCGGAGAGGAAACGGAGAACGGGTTGATTTAGGCAGATTTGCGGGCTCGTCCCTGAGGTGCAGTTCAAGCAGTGGGAGGCGGCTGCTAATGATGTCACTAATGAGGGGTTCATTACCGGGTCGGCCCTTTTGGACTCGGCCACACTAACTCTTCACTCTGCTTTGAATAACCTGTGAGCGGTAATGCTCTCATGCCAGTCTAGTTAAGGACACAGGACTTTGCCTTTGGAAATATCTGGCAACAAATGATTGCAACACACAAGGAAGAACAAATTAAATCTGTCATCTGGTATATTTCATTTACCCTGTAAATAGTTCTCGATGGGAAAACACAGCAAAAGTTCCAGCAGTTACTATTGCTGCAGTTGTTTCTCTTAGTTTTAAAAAGAAACACGTGAGAGGGGAATTGCTGCAAAGAGGGGAATTGCTGCAAAGGCTCCGTTTACACAAGTGAAAACAGAAAACATTTTTTCTTCATTTTGGGCGTCTGTTTGCACGACAACAGAGCTTGGAGCGTTTGAAAACACAACTTTTTTTAAAAAGTCTCCCATGCAATTTTCTGAAAAGTCTGTGAGGAAATGGAAAACTTCTCTTATTGTATGTGAATTTTTGCATTTTTGTTCCTTATATAAAGTAAATTTTAAAGCTTCACTGTTTAGATTTGAACTTTGTCATCTGCTATCAGAACTAGTCGACGACTAGTAGACTCTTACTAGTCCACTAATTACTTTCATTAGTCACCCAAACCCGACCCGTAGTGACCATCGGACTTGGTCGTCTGTTCATATGAATGTTCTTGTACTCGACATGTTAATGTTCATAGCACATTGTTCTTTGTGTGCATGACTGTGTGGTTCTATTACAAAAAACAAAGCAGTACTAACTCATATCCTGGCATGGTAACTACATCGTTTTCACATTTCTGCCTATTCTGCGTAAAAAGATATAATTTTCAAAACATTATAAATGTAAAACTTTTCTCAAATGAAAATGCAAACACTTTGTGAAAGAGTCTAGATAGATGAAGATTAAACAATCACTTCCTATTCGCTTTCTAAATGAAAATCAATTTTAATTTATTGACGATTCTATATTGTTGTTATGTATGTGTGTCAGGTCTCTGTGTCTGTCTGCCCGGGTGTCTCACCACATGTTTTCAATTATCCTATCATGTTCTTCCCCTGCTCAGCACCAATGTACGGCACCTGTGGTCTCCCTGCTTTCCCTGTGTATTTCAACCCCTCTCCCTCTGTTGTCTGGCTCAGCGCTTCTGTTTCCTGCACTAGTTCATCAATAAACTCTGCTTTTATGGAAACTTGTGAGTCTGCGCTCCGGTCCATCCTCACGCCTCCTGATAATGTCCACTAATACATGCAATGTCACTTTCTACAAACATTTTTATGTTCTATTATTTAGTGATTTCAAATAAAACCTGAAGCCTGAAGGGAGTTCCTCATGAATGTGAACATCTACATAATATAGTTTAAAATCAAATATAATTAGTTGTACATGTAACATGTATCAGGTGATCTTTCTAACTAATAGGAGGTTAGTTAGTGGCCTGTGTGTGTTACGGCAAGTTCATTCATATACATGATTATTAGGATGGTTGGGGAGTGTAAAAGAGATGATGTGAAGGTGTGTTTTATTGATAGGCCTCTATTATAGTGGACAAGCTTTCATCCAGCGGCATTAGATACGGTATAGATAAAAGCACATGCAAATGGAAGGATGGATATTGAATAGATGATTGATCAATCTTTCACCCGCATGAATTATAAGTACCAATGACACTTTCGAAAATAAAAATGGGATGATGTCAGTTTTTCATTCACGGTTTTTCACATTTATAACACATCTTATCCATGATAACTTCATCTCACAATAATCACAAACATGTATATTGTCACAGCAAAACACCTCATGAAAAAGGCTCCAGTAGATTCGTACCTAAAACTTTTTTTAACGTGCGGCAACAAAACAAGCAATTCTACTGTTTATAGCAATGTAAGGTGATTGGCAGGGCTGTGTAGTTGTTATGAGAATATTTTCTATTGGAATCTGGGCTTGAAGGAGTTTCTGAGGGTACTCCAGTTTCCCCCCACAGTCCAAAAATATCAGCAATAAGTGTTTGGTGTCTCATAGATGTGAATGTGTGTGTGAGGTCGTCTGTCTCACAGCGTCTGCTACGTGATCGACCGGAGCAGAGTATGTTCCGCCTTCACGCAGTGTCAGGTTGGATAAGTCCAGTCCTCGATGGATGAATTTCTTATCAGGGTATGTTGTTCTTGGGCTGTGTGTCTGAGAAAGCTGGATGGTCGCCATCTTCCCCGTGTATTCTGTTAAGTCTTACTGGATAACACGAGCGGACTCTAATCACTCATCATCGTCCCAAATGGCCGAAGGCATCCACAACATCCAACAGCGCCCCTGTCTGATTTTCTGCTGAGCAAAACACAATTAAGGTGAGCGGAGAGATTCGTCATGTTGATTTATCCTTCGCCCAGCTTAATGAAATCTCCCCACTTTCCCTTTTGAGCAAGTTGGCTGAAGGGAGGGGGGGGGGGAGCGAAGATGGGGCGACCCCTCCGCACCCTGCTTCTTCTATTTAGATGAATGAATCGTACCTCTGTCCCTTTCATTTTTCTCAATTAAAGCGTTTGCCATTTGGATTGCTTCCCAGCTTCATGATCATTAAAACCTTTGCATGTCAGGGGAGGCTGACGAGGGGGAGGAGGAGGGAGGAGGGGGGAGGGAGGAGGCACGCTTAATTTAATTTCACAGCCGTCAGCGTACCTGCCCTCATCGACAGACATGGAGAGAATGCGAGGGAGGGATGGTTAAAACACAGAGAGATAAATAATGACAATAAACACACTATCCGTCCGAGAGAGGCTGCCAACATGAAAAACACTTATTGACGGTACAAATCGGTACGACGTCGTCTCTTGGTTTTTTCTCTCTCATACTTTTGGACGAAACTCAAACTTCTCAAAATATGAAAAATGTGACATTTCGTGTGGACTGCTTCCAAAGAAACCAAAAAAAAATTATGAGATTTACTTAACCTCAAAGTAAAGAAGATGAACTGTTTGGATCGTATGTTACTGAGGGAAGCCAAGATTTGTCTAAAGTGAGAGAGCCGGGAGCCAAACAGTCCTCATGATTAAATCAGAATGGCGTCTGCACAGTTTCTTTATCTTTCCCCTGATGCTGCATTGACCACTGCATAAACCCCTGACCCACTGCGCTTCAGCAGTTAACATGATATATTCACGCGTCGATAGCAGGAATGCAGTGGGGGGGGGGTAAAAAGAAATCGATGCTGATATAATACACTCACATTAACATGGGATGAAGCGCGGAGGAGCCCCTCCTCATGGGGAAAAGTCATGTTCCGTCATAGTTAACATGTAAGGAGTGTATGGAAGAGACAAAAACAGAGAGGGAAGCCAAACCCACGACAACACCCGAGTCTCTTCTGTGTTCATTCCACGGAAAGCGTTCTCCGAGCCGTGCATCAAAGGCTCGCGCAGCGAAGATGCTCAAAAATCCGACTGACTGAACTGTTGGCGGATTCATTATCATATCAAACAAAAGTGGACGTTCTTTCTCTTTTGTTTGTTTTCGCACTAATAGCGACGAGTGAGTCGAGCCGACGGGGAAAGTGGCTGGCAAATCCCTGAAGGTTTCATTTGGAGGGGAATGCTAATTCGTATCGACCCCGCAGCCAAGTTTGGAAATAAGTGATGGTGGTCCATCCCTGCTGCTGCTGCTTCCCCAACACAGCCGCAGTCAGCAGGAAGAAGAGGAGGAAGAGAGAAACACCTCTGGCTTAATCACATTCATGGCTTCTCTACCCCAGTGATTTGCACTCGGGTCTACCCAGAGGTCCACAATTACAGGAGAACCACGACTTCTCTTTGTGCGGTTTAATTTGGCATTCAGCGGAAAAAAAAAGAAAAAAAGTCCACAGCGGCGCTTTGAGCAGTAAACCCAACAGCAGCATGCAAACAGTTTTGTTATCGGCAAAGCTTAAGCTGCCTAAAAGTTTTGCAAGTATTTAGTCATAATCAAAAGTGTGACATAAAACAATGTCCTCCCCAAACAATAAAAACTGAATATGATTAATAAACTCAAATTTAGAGGACGATTCGTCCTCTGTGAACCAAGAGTGGAAAATGTCCATGCGGTGTAGGTCAGGACCCGTCTACATGTTTTCAAGTGAAAACTGAAAACACAACTTTTTGAAAACAGCTCCCAAGGCCACGACTGTAGTAAATAGTTCTTCTGCACATGGATGAGTAAGATGGACAAGAACAACAATGGCGGCCTCCAGAGCATCATGACTCCCAGTACTTATTCTCCTGGGACTTGGGAGCTTTGGAGTTGAGAGTTGGCGCTGTAGCTGCATTTCCGAAAAGTTGCGTTTCCCCTCATTTACACCGAGACGGAGTCGGAGTGTTTTTCAAAAGTTCCATCTTGGGAGCTGTTTTCAAAACCTGGCATTTTCTGTGGATCTGAGCGTTTCTTGGCAGTGGGAAGGAACCAGAGGAACCAGAGGAACCAGAGAAAACCCATGTACGCACTGGGAGAACATGTAGACTCTCTTCAGAATGGTCTGGCCCGGACTCGAACCCACAACCGTCTTGTAATGACACAGTAATTGCTGCCCATTAAACCACCATTAGACGTTCAACACAGTTTATTTCAAGAGAAAATGATAGAATTCAATATCAAACTAGTCACAGATTCGAAGCTAAATAAGCAATAATCCCATGGACCCAAGATGAATTGTAGGTTAATGCATATTTCATTACAAATTCTGAAATACTGGCAGTTAGAAGTATTTTATGATGCTTCTCCACACGTCTGCAGACAGAGTGATGTTGTGCAACTGGTTGCCAATGCATCAACGCACACTCACATCAACAGAGGTGATTACCACCTTCAACTGCGCCACAAAAATTTGACTTTACAATCGAGATGAAAACAAACACCCTGACACAACGTATAAATATGAAACTGGCCCGCTCGTATTATTACCAATGTGCAGTGAGGGCATTTGTGATATATATATAATTCAGCAGGATTTATTCTGTGAAGAAAATCAATGTCTGCATAAAATCTCATTACAACTCATCCAAGAGATCTTCATCTATTTCAATCAGACTAGAGCAAAAGTTAATAAATCGCCAAAGTTAGCAAACACCCTGAGGGGATCATGAAGGAGTAAATCTCATGTGATTTATTCAGTAATTCGATATCTTCATATTACACTCATATTACTACTTTCCTCTAGTCGATGCATTAACTCATGAATTGTTCTGATGAAATCTCTGTGAGTGAAAGTTCTTCACCAGCAGACCAAACAAAACATCAGCTAAATGTATTTCAAAGCAAAAACAAACTGCCAACTGTCATACATGTGAGAAGAACTAATGATTACAGTTGTCGTGTGCAGCAGCAGCAGCAGCAGCAGCAGCAGCAGCAGCAGCAGCAGCAGCAGCAGCAGCAGCAGCAGCAGCGGTGTTTCAGACAAATTTAGAGCATTTTTGAAAAGTTCAATCTTCATTTTGCTCTGGGCACCGTTGTCTTGTAAACAGATGCCAAAAACACAACAAAGGTTCTCTGTTCGCACCTGAAAACGTTGCGTAAACGGGGCCTTAATCAAATAAATTATTGGTTTGAGACTCAATTTCCTCTGGAAGTAATTCCTCCTTGTCACCGTCAAACTTCACAACGCCTCCATCTGACTGTCTCACACTCAATTAAGACTGTTAATTATTCATAGTGAGAAGATCTTGTTATTTAATCCATTGATTTATTATTCATGGATAGAATCTTACTTTCACAGACTACCTTTGATCACCAATAATCCCAGGTTATCTTGGGTCTGTTGGATTATTGTTCATTTACAAAATATTACAGAGTTGCAGTGCTGTAGTTGAAGAAGGTCAGAAGGTCAGATAAGATATTAGCACCACTCTATTTTTCAGAAATCGTTCCCTGATTATATGTCAGCACAACCACAAATGGAGTTAACCTGTATTGTACCTGAGTTGTTGCTGGATTAGCAATAACAATATATTACCAAGAGTTATCATTTATATTTAGTCAGTTTGGGTTCAGGTTCTTAAAGTAAGCCGTGTACATCTTCGACACGCGTGATGTGGTGTAAGAAGCCCAGACGAAGGTCTTGAGTCACGATGGTATAAAAGAAGCAGCTCTGGTCGTGTCGTCACTTCCCCCGTCCGGAGGGACGAAGGGTTCTGGTGGAGGACACATAATGCGGCTGCTTCTCTTCTCACCAGGACCGGACTACAGTATCGAGCGCAGTCACCCGGCAGACGTCAGCCCATTGATTTATACTTTCACTCCGCTCCTCTCTCCATCCCTCCGCCGTCCCTGGACGACGATACGTCGGCGCTGTGTTGTCCGGGACGTGAGTCGACTCCTAATACGCGCCGCGCACACAAACACATAAACACTCGACAGTCTCCCCACCAGGTTTGATTAATTTGGCTCGTAAGGCGTGCGAGCGGAGCTATCACCGGCATCCAGATGTTCCACAGCCCTTTTGTCTGCGCGCACACACACACACACACACACACACACACACACACACACACACACACACACACACACACACACACACACACACACACACACACACACACACACACACACACACACACACACACACACACACACACACACACACACACACACACACACACACACGCAGGGCACACACCTGCTTTCATCCCCTCCCCTTGCCTCCAGTAGTCGTGGGTGTTATGCAGAGTGTGGCCTGCTGTTGTTTTGATTATTCCTGCTTTGCTTCTCGGAGCTCTCTGCGAGCTGTGACTATCTGCTCCGCATCAGAAGAAAAGAAGTGTTTTCACAGAGGCTTGAAGAGATTGCATCAATGACTTAAGGGAAACTATCAAAGGGAAAGAGCTGTTGGGTAAATACAACACGCTGACACACACACACACACACACACACACACACACACACGGGCCTTCCTCTTCACTGTGATCGCCACCAATCACACACGCTCGCCCTCAGCCGAGTGCAGCGCCCTCAATGACAAGAAGAGAGTGAGACGTCTGGAGTGCAGGCCCTCGGCTCCCCGCCGCCTCTGTGTGGCGCTGACAGAGACCCAAAGTCTGTTCTGCATATCTCAACCTGCTCTTATCAAGGAGCCAACCTGCCTCACCTGATCCCACTCCCCATCCCTCACCAGAACCAACAGCGAGGAGGAGTCTGGAGCAAGGAGAAAAGAGCAGAAGCGGGCGGTGTTCGGGGGAGGTGGGAAGGAGAGAGGGCAGAGTGATAGATTGCAGCCATTGGGAATGCAGATGAGACAGACGATAGCCGCTTTATGGATGGAGGGTGGTGGCAACGTTATGCAGCAGGACTCTGCAAAAGAAACAGGCTTAAAGTGTTTTTAAATGTGACGGACTGTGTGACCGACCTCATCCTGACACTGTTTTTTTTTTTTTTACTATTCAACCATTTTTGAGTTTCTGATTTTTGAAAGTGCAGCAAGGACACTTTACTGTACTTTACATATGGTCACACGTCATTAAGGCAGAGAAACACCTCTGGTTGAATCACATTCATGACTTCTCAGCCTTGGTGATTTGCACTCAGGGGTACCCAGGGGTCCGCACTCACGGAGGAACTTTGACTTGCAGCAATAATAAGAATCCAAAGTGGCACTTTAAGCTAAAAACCACTTTCCACAAGTCACGTGACATATGACCATTTAAAGTGCAGGTTTACTCAAATAACATATGCTTAATTATCCAGCTCAGCATCAAACTAAAGCCTCTACAACAGTTTTTGTAAGACAGCATGTCAGTGTCGTAATGCTTTGCAGGGGCTTGAGAAGTGGACGTGTTTGGAAATGCAACACCTACATACCGGCTATGAAAATTCCAGGCGTAAAGGAGAACGTAATATAGCATACTATGTTTTTTTTCTTATTCATATCGCTCGAGCCGCCTCTTCTCCTCCGGGTCACGTGTGTCGCTGTTAAGGTGGTGTTGATGTTTACACAACAACATTTTCAGGTGAAAATGAAACGCTTTTGTTGCTTTCGTTGCGTTTCGGGCATCCGTTTACACATTGGCACTTGAAGCCGATGAACCTTTGAAAACTGCTCTTATAGTGAAACTTTTTGAAAATTCTCTGACTCCGTCTCCATGTAAATGGGGGAAAATGCAAGTTTTTGAAAACGCTGTTACCGAAAAATATGAATAATATAAATTTTTTATACACTATTTATGTCAGTGACTTATTGATTTCATTGTCCGTCATTTCATGATATGAATGAGACACTGAGGGTTTCTCATGTGTATTTCCAGTGCTGTATACCTTTTCACCCCATATTTTTCTAACCAGGTGACGGTTTCCACACCCGAGCAATTACCGGGTGATTTCAGTATGCCGTGCATGCCGAGCCTCCTCTGTGCATCTTTTACCATCATACATATCTTTCCAACACTTCATGTAAAATACAAGTCAGTTATTCACGTGTGTCAGAAAATGCTGGGAAATTCCCTCATAGGTATTCAGTCAGTCCACACATACCGGAGGGTAAATTCAGTACGGATGGGTAAATAGTGTACAGGAGCAGGTCATACCTTCAATACCCACCACACCATACTCGCCTCGACTACACACATAAAATATCCATCACTTAATCATCCGCGTGTCAATATGAGCTCATACGGCGTGTAGTGGATCCGCCATGTGAGGTGCAGCTGACAGCTTCAGTTGGACAGTGATGATTTAAAAAAAACATTCCTTCATCTGCAAATCCACGTTGCTACACCTGTGCATTTACCTACATGCACACTGTTTTAGCAATGTTTAGGAAAAGAGATGATCCCTGAGTCAACTCAGATCCAGTAAAATCTAAATTCAAAAAGTGCATCAAAAGTTTGAGAAGCCTCGTGGTGAAGTCAAGGTCAGGCAGTTGGAGAAATACACGGAGACAACAGAGTACTAATGCATGCCAGTGCGATCCTTATGTGGCGACGCACGCAGAAACCAACAGATGCCAGAGCAGCCTCGCACAAACGCACGCACGCACACGCCCTCGGGGTATTTGTATTTCCAAAGCATATGCGTCCCTCTCTTCACCAGTTGGAGTTAATGTGAAGCTCAATATCTCAATGAGCAGCTTCAGCCTGCGCTCTGATCATCTGAGAAAAACACACATGATTAACATACCGTGTGTGTGTGTGTGTGTGTGTGTGTGTGTGTGTGTGTGTGTGTGTGTGTGTGTGTGTGTGTGTGTGTGTGTGTGTGTGTGTGTGTGTGTGTGTGTGTGTGTGTGTGAGTGCGTGTGCACATGTTACTGTGTGTTTCGGTGCAATTTTCTAAATACAGATAAAGGCCCGAGTGCGGGCCCTCTCCTTCTGTCTGACTCAGACAGACGCAGAGGGCGAGAGGGTTAATCAGCGTGTTTGTTGGGAAGCGATGAATTGAAGCAGACGTCTCATCCGCAACATCTCGCCGCTTTAAGACCTTCATTGTTCAGCGTGCATTTGCATAGTGATGATGGCGAACCATCCAACTCTGAACACACTGCCATGTATGGCAGGAATCGTTAAATACGCCCTTTGGAGGCAAACGTGGGAGGATACATCGAAATGCATTTTCCAGAAGTATAAACACGCACTAAGGCCAGAGATGGCGTGTCATGTTTGGCGTGTGTCACGTTGAACCTCAGTCATGCCTCCATCTGTCCTCCAGTTGGTGTTTACAATTTTGAAATTACAGCAGCTCGTAATCCTTGTATTCATTTAGAGTTATTAGCTCTGTACGTGGCATGGAAAAGAGTAAATATTAAATAACATTAAATATTAAATATTTCAAACTCACATTAGTTCAGGGGCCACATGCAGACTAATTTCCTCTTGAGTGGGCCGGATCGGTGAAGTAGTGCTATAATAACCTTAAAATCTAAACTTTAAGATTTACTTTGTTGTGGTGCAGAGTATACATAAAACCCAAACGATTACTATGAAAAATTACTACGAGCTCAACATAATTATACCTCCTGCTGCAAAATACAGTGAAATATCCAGAAAACTTCTTCTACAGCTGCTGCATTATGGATGTTTTTACAAACTCACCCTGACAGCAAGACTTTGAGACTAATGTTAGTTTGCTATCTTTCATGGCAGCGTCACTGATTTCTCAGCTCGTGTTTCAGTCTTGCGTCGTGTTGAAGGGTGTGTTTATGAACTTTAGGACTCACTGACAACAACTTGTGTCATTACCAACGCCGTGCTATTCACTAAATCAAATCTTAACATGGCCGTCGTGTTATTTGAGTAGTTTTATTAACGTGTGCGGTTGTATTAGCTGAGCCGTCGGCACCATGCGGGCTGGACTAATGTCTAACTCACTGCTTCAGTTCATCCTAAGTTACATCAGGCACATTGAGGAAGATGTTTTATGATCTGGGAGTAAGCCTTTTCTAAAAGTAAGAGCTGTATGAAATACTGATGGAGACATAAATGGTAAATGAACAGCTGAGAGAAACAACAAAAAGTCATTTTGATGGAGAATAAAGACTCGGCAACCTGCTTTCAAAACACCATGGCACGTAAAATTGAAGTTGAATGCTCTTAAAGCTAGATTTTCTTAAATGTTTATACGACTTTGTGGCAGTAAATATTTCTATAGTTCTGCTTTCTATACTGTCAATGAACATTAATCCTTTTCATCAAGTTGTCATGGACAATTTAAAGTTAGTACATGATGCTAAATATTTACTCTCAGCAAGGATGGGTCCTTTGGGTGTTTGTGTCATCTCGGAAGGAAACTGCAAAACAAAGAGTGTTTTGCTGTTATTACAAAATGTGGTTTATTTAACAGGAATAATAGCCCAGTATAGTTTCTGTAGAAGCAGCGGGTCGATGACTGACAGCTGAAGTGTTTCCGCACCATAAAAGATGAGCAAGCGCAACGGCAGCAGCCCGTCTTAAGTGGAAAGTGGAACTCTGCTCATTTGAAACATCAAAGTTTGTTTACTGGTGTTGGAATGAAAAGAAAAGAGATGAAATCTCCGGTTGTGCTGCAGAGGTCGACCGCTGATCTACTTCTGCCCCTCGTGAGTTCCACAATGTTCCAGGAGAGCAAAGCAAAATCAATGAGATGCGATTGTAAGAAGGGAAGATAACTACAATTCCCATAGAGCCTCTTTTCAGTTGTCTCAGTAGCAAGTGACAGCTAAAAACCAGATGAGTCATACAGCGGAGTATTGATACCATTGGAGCCATTTTCAATAATGTTGCCAACTCCAGCACATTATTTTGTTCAAAAAAGCAACGCCAAAGTGTTTGGTATGTGTTGCACCTGAGACATTAGAGATCAGAACAACTGAGAAAACAGCAAAAACATCTCAGAGACTCCAAAAATGATTCAAACTGACGCTGGGGAAACTGTGCAAGAGGCTTCTGTTTGTATATCAACACCATTATTTGGAAAAAAACAAACAATTGTTTGTCATACAGGTGTGAATGTACATTGTTTGAGTACTCACCTTGTCTTTCCAGTGCAAACACACCCACCTGCAATGTGTGTGTGTGTGCGTGCGTGCGTGCGTGCGTGCGTGCGTGTGTGTGTAATTGGCATGTGGTAAATGGGATGTTTTTGAAGCCAAGTGTAGACCATGCTGAGTTTGAGGGGAAAAGAGGGCCATCATTACAACGATGATAACTGAACAAACACAAAAACCATGTGTGTGTGTGTGTGTGTGTGTGTGTGTGTGTGTGTGTGTGTGTGTGTGTGTGTGTGTGTGTGTGTGTGTGTGTGTGTGTGTGTGTGTGTGTGTGTGTGTGTGTGTGTGTGTGTTGTGTGTGTGTGTGTTTGCTGGATGGATTGTGTGGAGCCAACGCTAGGGGCCAAACAAAGGAGAGTTGTTTATCCATCTTTGCTTTTATAGACACTCCGCGGCTTCACAATGGGGCCACAATGGAAACACACACACACACACACACACACACTTACGCTCACACTCACACACCCAGAATACTGATGGGCTTGTTAGGTGGTTCACAGCCTTGGCACTGTTTGACATGAAGTGTGTGTAACAGGCTCTGACTGTACATGACGGGGGAAATTGGCATCGCTGCCATCACCAGGTGGGGGTTGGGATGAGGGGGGATGTTTGTGTATAAGAGTGGAGCATGGGGACCCGGGGAGTGGCAGGTTTTACATGGAGTGGATGTGATAAGGAACCACAGGTGTGTATGTGTATGTGTGTGTGTGGATCCGAATCAGTTTAGAGACTTCAAAGAAAAGTGGTTACAAAAAAAAAAAAAATACTAGTTTCGGTGGAGGTTAGGGTTACACAAGTGATGACTGGCACAAAATTTTGCATCCAGGAAATGAATGTAAGCCAATGCGATGTCCCTTAAATTGAATGTGTGTGCGCTATATGTGTGCATGCGTGTTTCCAACTTAAAACTGCAAATTTCTCAATATGACATGCTGTAAGCAATAATAACTCTCTGATAGTGTAATAAGACATTTGATTCATCATCATGATTTCGTTTATCTAATAATGCTTAAAAAAAAACATATATAGGGCTGCATTTCTCAGAAGTAAAAGCTTTTTGTTGCAGGTTTTGTACAATTTTCTTGTCAAAAATATAGTGCATGAGATAGTTGTCATATTCATTCATTGACTAATACACTCTGTGACAATTTCGCTCATCTTTTACTATTTCATTACCTGATTGACAGGTTTTTGGCTTGATTACATTCAAAATGTCCAAAATGATTACGTTATTGGTTGTTGCACATGCTGTAAATTGTCTGATAGTTTGCAGGATTTACTCCAAACAATGACTCACTGTCCTCACCTACTGTTGAATCAAACATCCAGATGGGCCCCGAGTGAAGAAATGTAATTCAGAGAACTGACGGCACCCCAATCTGCTAATTTATCATCTATAATCAATGCGCACAGACAATTATTGATCAGGAGCATGTCACAGTCACGGCTTATCGTTCATCATTGTGAATGGTTGCCAGTCCTCAAGAGGTCTCGTGTAATACTGTTAGTGACACTCAGTCAAGTGAGTGATGAGCGGGGCGGACGCAGGAAGCACGTCAAGGCCTCGGAGGTTCAGGTAAGACCCGGAGACAGGTCACGGCCTGTTGGTAGACGCGTGGATGTTTATCAAAGGCAATACTAATGGATGCGATGTGGCATACAAGGGAAAACCTTCAGCTGTGAGCAAACAATTCGATTATGAACTTGTCTAACTGAGATTAAGTGGCTATGAAAGACTGTCGGATAAATAAATTCAAACTTGTTTTATAATCAAGCGTCATCAGAAGAGCGAGTTTCAAATGATATCAGACCACCGGACCAATAATCCAGGTAGTAAGTGTGTGCACATGAGCCTCCAGAGGTAGAGATGAAGCTACACCAAGACCTAGAAAGTTATTAAGCTTTTCCACATCAATAACCCTGTGAAGGTGGAGGACACACAACCACACACCAGACAGAGCCCACAAACCACACATTAGGCGGTATTATTTACACAAAACCACAATCCGATGGCTAATGGAGGCGCCGGCAAACAGGAACCCGCTCTCTCGGTGTCCTGCCGACTGCTCCGGAGCATGTGTGCACGTGTGTCGAGGCAAATCAAACTGATTCTGAGTGACGCTCAGAAGGAGAGTAAACAAGTGTTCAGCTTTTTGATCAATAACTCAGCCGGATGCGGGTGACGAACGGCGGCACGCAGTGAGAGGGTGTAAGTTGATTATCTGTGAGCTGAGGGATTATCCTCCCGCTATTCATCCTCTGCAGTGAACCCAAGTCACCTGGATAGAAGAATGACTCTGAAGTAAATGAGCTGATCTGCACACACTCACACACGACCCAGATCTGAAGGCGATGAACCAGGCTGCTCCTGCTTACCCTTTCTCTCTCTATTGCTCCGGTGCACTGGATTCTGTTTCTACCCAACCCCTTTTTTGTGTCCGCCTCCAGAAGGGAGGTTCGGATTACAGATTGCTGGCATGACGGCGACATCGAGACCGTGCCGAGCCTTCAGTGGTTTGGATAGTCGAAAGGAGAGAATCGGGGGCAAAATAGTCTAAATGAAAACACACATAAAACATTAAGACGATTTGATCAAGCATTGTGCATGACTGTGCACAAAGGTACTGCAACAATACAAATGAGTCTCCAGAGATTAGGAAACCACTGGATCTCGTGGTCTCATTATGGGAGACAGAAATACGGTAACAATAAATGCAGCTATTCTAAGTATATAACATTTTACAGCCAGCACAGAGCTGACTCAATCAGAGAACAAAAAAGTCAACAGGTGCTATTACAGCCCAAAATGACTCTTTTTGTATTCCTAACCTCAGTGGACTGTAAGAGGATGTGTTTCCACATCAGCTTTCCCCACAGAAAACTAAAATTGTAAAAAAAAATCTAAAATAATCAACCTGTAATTTGCTGAGGGCGGTGGATGGATCTCGCCCCTTTTCTATATTTGATTACATTAAATCACTGGGAAAATTGATTCGAAAGAGACAATAGAAAAATGCTCATACATGTAACTCCAATCTGCAAAGACTCAGTGGTGTAGAGATGCTTACAATCCACAGACACTCAGAAATCAAAGATCAATTGGGTACTTGTCCAAGCAGCAATCAATTAATGTGTTTCTCATACCTGCGCTGGTAAAAACTCCTTCAGTCAGCAGCATTCAACACTAATTAGTTGCTGAAGTCCCACAGCAAAGACCGAAAGTCTGCTTCAAACACGGCTGCCTCCTGCAGCACAACGGGGAAAGGAACGCAGACGCAGCTACGCAGGCTTCTGATTAAAAAGCTGCGGGGGGGCTGACAGACGGGAGTGTCATTATTATTTATCAGCTCCTTGTGGCTCCATTCTCACACATACACACACACACACACACACACACACACACACACACACACACACACACAGACACACACACCTGGGCTCACGTATGAAGATGCTGCGTCAACATCCTGCAACAGGAGGACCTGACACACTTTGTACGAGACGCATCAAACTTTGTAGGACGCACTCGGACAACTCCGTCGTGTTAATCACTCATCAGATGACGGTGGAGCGAATCAGCCCCCACTAGAAACAAGTCGGGCCTACGAGGCAGCGAGAGTGGATTCCCACTCTATGCGAGACGTTAATTACACTGGATCCCACTAATAGAGTCACGCTGCACCAATTAAAGACAACAGAGACACGGCGCAGATGTACAGAGCTCATTACTCACACAAACAACTCGGTTCTCGCGGGACATAGAGATAAATGGCGTTCCTCTTCCTGCACCTACACACCGGGGCGGCAGGTAATACACAACACAACCGGGGGACGCCTTCGCCGACTTCTTTTCTCTCTCTTCACGCGCCCGCTGAGGTCAGCGCAGGACGGGACGCAGCACATTTCAATTTCAGAGAGTTTCAAAGATTCTCGGGGGAGATGCGAGCCGAGGGGGCGGCGAGGGAGGAGAAGGCAGGAGAGGAGATGAAGAGACGACGAAGAGGGCGGAGGGAACAAAAGCAGGAGTTGAAAGGAAGAGCTAAATCACAGAGGGCGAGAGGGGAGAACATATTCTGCAGGAAAAATTGCAGGCGGGTATCGTTTTCTCGTTACGCCTCTCTCTCTCTCTCTCTCTCTCTCTCTCTCTCTCTCTCTCTCTCGCTCTCTCTCTCTCTCTCTCTCTCTCTCTCGCTCTCTCTCTCTCTCTCTCTCAGGCATTAATTGCATCAACTGCTGTCAGGCTGTCAGAAGCGCTCCTGGTCTTTTCTCATCATGCCACCTTTGCCTTTTCTTTTTGGACTTTCTTTAGAATAGGGGATGACGTGCGGCTGCCGAAATGGGACGCTTGCCTTCATAAGAGGAAAATCGGAGGAGATATTCCGATCAGGTCGTCTGACAGGAAACACATCCCTTCTCTTTTCTGGCCGAAGGCCTGATTCTCAACTGGGGTTGTTTGTTCCTCTCACGGGCTTCTTGACAGGCTGATATTCTGTTTTAGGAACAGAAAAAGCTCAAAGTGCTGCTCGGCGCGCTCCTTTTGAAGCCTCTCAGATCAGTATTTCTCTCAGGATCAGATGAATGCCGGTGTCTCTCCTCGGTCGTACGATGTGCTGATTGTCCTCGCGACCTCTCGAGAGGGTCGTTGACTCCTTCTGGCCTCTGCGTGCGCGGACTGTGTTAAACAGCCCGGCGATAAAAGGCAAAGCAGAGATGATGGAGGGATTAGGACTTCAGTGTCACCCGTTTCCCATTAAAAGTGTTATGGCCGAAACCCCCGGTGGTTCAACACTGACCGTATATAATTCTTATATCAAATCTCTAAATCTGTCAAAAACCATCATTGTGCCAATTTTCCTTCAGAAGCACATTTCATGACTATAAATGCAATGGCCTAGTTTTCATCTATTTTATTTAGCATTATACCCTTAATACTGTTTTATTAATGCCCCTTATTAATAAAACATCTACTTATATGACTCTTCTTTTCTATTCTTCCGACTTTACACTCCTTTATCTAGGAAAGCAGCCCAGATTCAGCCGATATGGCTGACTTAAAACTAAAGAAATGCTTTTAATATATATATATGAGGAATCAATGCAGCATAGTAAAGTAATGAAAACTAAACAACTAAAAGCAAAAATATTCATTTTTAAAGATGTGGTTGCTCTGTAGTTGGGTCAGGATGAGGAGAACTCGGTTCAGGTTACTTCTTCATATGGCAGAGTAGGATTGTGGTCAGAAATGTGGCTTTACAGTAACAAGACTTGGGTTTGCCTTCAGGCTGTGGACTTTGTGTGGAGTTTGCATGTTCTCTGGCCTGGACTCCTGCTGACTAGAACCAGTCCAAAGACATGCTTATTAGGTGATTGGTGAAACATTGGTGGATCGTCTCCAGGTTTCTGTGAGCCTATACCTAAAACAAAATGAGATGAAAATATAGCTTCCCAAAGATAGACATTCCTTTAAATGTCATTTGAAAAAAAGAAAAATTTAAGTATTTCATATCTAGTTATGTTCAAAGTGTGGGGCGTGTCACCGAGCAGAAAAAAGTAAACTTGTTTGTAGAAGTCATTGGTCAAATTTGAAATATTAGGCAGGTTGTTAAAATGCTAAAATAAGCACGTTTATATTTCAATCATTTAAAAGTCCAAAAACTGGATATTCGGTTAAACTAAATAGCCTGTCAGTATGGATATGAGTGAGTGGGTGATTGTGCATCTCTGTGTGGGTTTTGTGTACCTGTTGAGGGAGTAATCTGCTCGTCGGCCTGGATTTAGATGAATTAGAAGTCAGGCAGAATCTTTAATCTGTTAACATCAGCATGTTACAGTTATGATGCAGCTGTTTTATGAGATGCTCCCCATGTTAATTCAGTAATTTGAAGTAATGTAGCATGGTGATATTAGACATAAGATTACTTTTTCTTCCCCTCTGAAGGACAAATGTCCTGAGGAACAAAGAAATATCTCACAGCAAAGGACACCAAGACACTATAAAGGGTGTCTGTCACACGTGGGTGAACTTTTCTTCCTCTGAGGTGTAATGTGCAGAGCCGAGGTGTGCTGTTGGACCACGTCTGATAAAGTGAGGCATCTGGTGATCATTTGTTTGCATTGGTTAACCATGTGCAGAGGATATTTAAAAGCCGTACCCTCAAGAGACAGCAAATGGCAGCAGCATGGAAGAAGAAGCACGTCTCCTTTCAAGGCCAAATATTTTATTTTCAGGCTGCAGCTCCCATTCCGGATTAATGTTTAATGATGGCCGAAGGGGAAACTTCTTGTCGAGTCACACAAGAAACCAAAAAATTGTGAGAAACATATCAGATGGTTCCTTATCTCAAGAGAGAGAAGAAGAAAAAAAAAAAAAAAAAAAGTATTTTTAGTGGGAGTTTTGATGGCGTGATTCAGCTGAATACAGTACGTGAATGCAGATGTGTGTGAATGTGCGTTGACAGATTGAGGGTGCTGAGGGACTCCGGAGAGCAGCGACGCCTCCTGCTCCTGTTGCTCCTGTTGAGTGTCATCCACAATCGCAGATATAACCCACTTTGCCCCCGGCAACAAGGGGGGTGGGTGTTAAAAAAAGAGATGTCACAGGTTTCTGAAATGTTCCTTTCACCCTCTTTTCTCTCCTTCTGTCTGATTCAGTTTCCCTCGTTTGTCTCCCTCATTTGTCTCCTCGCAGGAGACGACTTGTATCACACAGACGTCTCATGCCTGAGAAGCTGCGCTCCGCACGCTAAATTGCTTTTGTGTGACAGAGAGAAAAAGGAGCAATTTAGAGCCAGTTTCCACATCTCATATCTCATCACGGAAAGCGCTAAAAAGGTAGATTTTCCCCCAGCAACCGTTATTTTTCAGGCCAAAACACACCTCCTTCAAAACATGTGAGTCAGACTGAGTCACCTGCGATTGTGAGTATATTCTTTACCAGGTTGAGATTTGAACAATCGGAGGTTAGAATCCACAATTTGATTCTAAATCAGTCTATAAGGGCTGGAAATGCACAGCGGACCTCTTTAGAAACGGCTCAGGAGATGAGCGCTGCTGAACGGCATTAGACTGATGAGAAGGGAATGACAGCCTGCGTTTCTCAAACTCCGCCGAAAAACACACTTTTCTCCTCCCCTTGCTTCCTCGTCTTTTCTGACACGCTTTGGTTAGAAGTTGAGGACCTGGGGAATTTCCAGACATGATGAAAGCGTGCAGCTAACTCCAGAGTAAACAGGGCCGGGCTGAACCAAGACACTCGAGAGACAAGAGAAATCATTAATGCATCAAAGGCTGTCAAAAGAACACTGTCTCAACGTCTGAGAGTGTAAACACAGCAGATGGCGAGTATCTCATCCTTTGCAAGGGCGATTCAGCCCCGCTGACACTGTATTAGCCCCTACTGGGGCTGTTTGTATCTGGCTGTCAGTGAGAAGGGATAATGGGGAAAAATAGCCGGACGGATTATGAGATTAAGCCGCACAGCCTCGACAACAAGGACTGTGATTAGCAGACATTTCCAACCTGGAACATCTCAAAAAAAAAAAAAAAAAAAGAAGAAATACCATAATGACTGTTATTATACTCAAGCTCCTTACAGGAAAGTATGGCTTTATAGGAAGGAGGTGGGTCTTCGTTTTGTACTTGATGATATCATCTTTGTTTTTTGGTAACATTGCACTCAGTAAAAAAAAAAAAAAAAAAAAGAAAAGCTTTGAACGTGGAGGGGAAAAACATGCCAGCGTGGTTACGTGATCACAGTTTCCCTGCCTGCATAAAAAGATCAATGTGAAGGTGAATGAAATCGATATATGATTCAACTGGTCCACTAATTTGTTGAATATTACAATCACAGCTTCACTGGAACGGATCGATGCTCATATGGTCCATTTATAAAGCTTATATATCTAAAGACACAACGCAAAAGCTATTATTCTAGTTGACTCTAATGACGCCCAGAGATATGGAGGAGTGCGGTCCACCTCAGCCCTGGAGTCATTATGAACAATCTATATGAATATAAGAGACAAATGAAGATAGGCACAGTGGTGTAGTGGTTAGCAGTCTCCTTGTCTGTCCCTAGGTTAGATTACGGGTTGGTCGTGGCTGCCTATGCACATGTGGCCCAGTGCCAAATATTGATCACTGACCAGGAGGAGAATTAGTGGCTCTAAACTGTGTGTGTCGGTCTGAAGCTGGAACCTTCTGTCCACGTGAAGACGATCTTTCTCATCATTAGTAAAAATGTGGCGTCTACAGACTTCGATCTCCACACTTCACATCCTCCCATCTACTTTGCTGATGTCATAATACCAACAGCCACTAGGAGTCACTACAAATCCATTAAACCTTTTTGGCTTTAGTGGATGGAGTTGAACAGTAAATGTACTTTACTTAATGCAACATGCATTCTGAATACTAATGGCCATTTTTGTTTTCCCAATGAATCTTTGGTACACAAATGAGATATGAAGCAAACTAATGCCGCCTACTTGGTCCCAACCATCCCACAAAGATTTAAAGATATTAATTCAACAACTTCCTTTCAGGTCAGTGAAGACAGCTGAATCAGCTCATTATTGCAACTCTTCTCATCACTTCTATTCCTCATGTGAGGTCAGTTCAGTTTGATAACTGTGACGGTTCTTTTTCTATAGTCTAAGACAACACGTTTTATAAATCCACCTATAAATCCACTTCGAGCAAAATGATCAAAATTCTCCTTTCTCGCCGGTGTGCTATGGGAAGGTGTCGTTACATTTGCCGGCACACAGTGAACAGAAGGAGCTAAACTCTCCTTCTGCTCACTTTTAATGGAGGCAGTGCCAAGTTGAGTGCAGAGGACTGTAGTTTTTTGGGGGGGTTTTTTGTCAGAGGGAGTCTGACAGTGTCAGATTTTGACACGTCTTTATTTAAAGTGAACAAATATAATTTTCCTTGCAATTAGAGTGAATAGCCAATTATGGTTTCCTATGTTTGACAGCTCTTTTCGACTTCTATTCAAATTCGGGTTTTTGGCTGATGTGACGGCAGAAGACCGTCAAGTCAGGATCCAGAAGTATAACCCCAACTCCAAAAAGGTTGGTACGACGAGTAAAATGTAAATACAAACAGGATGCAAAAATATAGATGTTCACATGTTGTTCAGCATCCATAAATGGCTTTAGAAATGCTCTTTCAGTTTTATTTATGAGTAAACCTTCACTTCTAGCCTTTTGATGCCCCGTCCTAATTATTATAAATCATGTCGCTAAGCTCAAATTCAAAATGAGGTCATCATCATCATGGAATGATGCAATTCTGTATTTTGAGCTTCTGCTATTAGGTTGACATCAGTGGTTTTTAAAGTTTAATACTCCTACCAACTTTCATCATGCATGCTTCATCTCAAAGAGTCATATATAGTTAATTTAAAGACTTCATAAAAGGTTATCATACAAGAGTTCACTGTTCATGGCTGTTGGGAAACATAAGCAAAAAAAGAAATCTAAATAATCTTTCAAATATTGAGAAATATCTCAATATTTTTAAGTCTGCGACTATTACTAGTAAAATTCCACTTTTGGTATTTAATTTTCCTCCATGACATTTATACTAAAGTCAGATTTATAGTTTTAACAGGTTTAGTCTGCATTCATGCATTTTTTTTTTTTTGATAATCTTTTTTCCTTGTTTGGAAAAGTTTTGCACACCAGATCATTACATTACATCGGCTACATAACCTACATTTCCGTGTTTTTTTTCATAGTTTGTTTCCCATTTGTTCATAAGATGTAGTTTAAGGTGATTGCGTGGAACACCGACAAAAAGGAAACCAACTTCAAGATTAAAAAAAAAGGCTTAACATAGGTCACATTAAAAAAAAACGTATTTAATCCATATTGAATAAGAATAGGTAGATTTCCATTATTTTTCTTTAATGATAAAAAGTCCATTAAGAAATTACCTATTGGAAAGTTTTTATGAACTTAATTAATTTTCCTCTCATAGCCCAACTTCAGTGCCTTCAGGGTCCACGCCATGGGAATCACTGTATTGTGTTTTCCAAATCATCAGAACTGAGGGTTTGGCTGCTTTGTCTGATCAATGTTGTCTGAAGTGCAGATTGAAACTGTGAGACACCTGTAAAGAAAAAGCCGCTGCAGTGCAGTAGATCACGGCGTCAGACGCTCCAAAGACAAGACAATTAAGCCGATGAGTGAGAGGGCGTGGTTGACGAGAGCCGCTGTCAGCGCGGGTCCATCTTAATCATGTTTCATTTTCTCGGCGGCAGCCCCGTCCTGACCCCGCAGTCACGTGACGAGCGCAGCGAAATGAAGAAGAGAGGCCGCCGGGTGGTGAGAGCGGGCTTTAATCTGTTTGGTCCCGGACTGACGCCCCCCCCCCCCCCCCTCCTCATCTGTCTCCCACCACTGTCTGTCTGCTCCTGTGAGGTGCCCTCTTTTAACTGTAATCAGAGAGACGTGAGCGAGGTGGGGGATGCGCTGCGATGGAGAGACAGAGGAGGAAAGGAACATGCCCCCCCCCCCCCCTCTCTCTTACTCTCTCCCTCTCTATCATCCCTGTCTACAGGGTGCCTACATCTTTGCTGTAACAGATTAGATCGCAAGGCAGGGGAGCATCCATCCCATCAGCGGATCAATCAATGTGAACTGCATGAGCAGCCAAACACACACAGGTCGTATCAATTAGGAGCAAAGACACTTAACGTGTGTGTGTGTGTGTGGGGGGGTGTATGTGTGTGTGTGTGTGTGTGTGTGTGTGTTCCACAAGCATGATTTTATAAAAGGCTTGTTTGATAAAAATGAAGGTTTAAGATCCCAATGAAACAGTTTGTTGTTGTTGAACAGACATCAGGCCTGGAGATCACATGGTTCCATATAACATCACACTCATGCACGCTCAGCTTTTTAGATCTATGGTGGAGGATCTTCAGAAAGAAACACAAGGGTGCTGATTACAGAAAATAGTCAATGAAATCAATAGTGAATGTGGGGACAGGTTCAGAACAACGTGTTTATGTCGGCCTGGCGTGGAGAAAGAAAATTCCACAAGTGACTGCCGACGTGTCTTTGAGTGCAAAATCTGAACTTTAACGTCATGTATGACAGCTGATTATAAATCAGCTGAAAGAGCAAGCACAGGACACATCCTCTCCCTCCACAGAGCCCGAGATACACACTTGTAGGCCATGCAGAGAGAGTGTGTGAGAAATGCCAGTGAAATAGTGCGTCCTTGACTTAAAAAAAACATCAAGCCGTATGTATGCTGCGGGATCGAGACAGGAATGCAGCTCTCTGTCGCTTTCTATTATTAGGTATGTGGTGTGTCTGTGTGTGTGTGAGGGGAAGGCATGCACCTGTAGGTGCCCTGGTAATCTCTATGTTAGAGCAGGCGTTGTTAACCCCAGGTTGTCGGGGTGCCAGAGGTCCGTTCTCGGATTGTCTAGAATAAATTTGCATTAAAAAAAATTTCCCCACACAATTATAGAAGGACAAGACCGCCACACACACCAGCATGCAGCCACATCCTGAAAAGTATGAAAACTCTTTAAAATGCATTAAAAAAAAAAAGGTTTGGGGAAAAGTAATGATTCATATCAATTCGCTGTTGACTCGATGACCTCTTGACCTCGACCATCAAAGATTGAGTGCCGCATTAAAAACTCCAAAACTAAATGGAAACTCATTCCTGGATATTTCTGGCACACTTCTTGTTATTCTTTACTCCCTCAGAGGAAGAAGAAACTAACTTTGACCTGGTTTCGCTGTTGAACTGACCACTCCTGGACCCCCTGCCTGAATCTGGTTGATACCCGCTCTCATCCAGCCCGCTCTGAAGCTCCAGTCAGTACCTGCTCGTCCCGCTGCTTCTGACGCCCTCCCGAGAAAATATTCCCTCTGCTTCTCGCGCTGCCTTTGCTGTGGACACTTGAAAGCTGAATAAAGTCTTGGATCACTCCTGTTTTTCCCTTTTCATCCGTGCAGACCTGCAGGATCAGCAACTGTACATGCAGGGAAAATATTCCCTGCCAGTTCAAAGCCTCGTCTTGTCTTTCTCTTGTTTTCTTCTCTTTTTATCAGCATTGCACAGTGACGAATGAGCTGGAAGATGAGTCTTCAGAGTAGAGTTTTCAGTACTCAGTACTCTGTTTATGTATGAATTTTATGAAATTAAGTCTATGTATTAGAAAATACATTATTATTTAGTTAATTTTAGAGTAATAGTTTATCACTAGGAGCTGCCAAAGACCACCAAAATACCGTAATTTCCAGACTATTGAGCGTACCTGAATATAAGCCGCACCCACCAAATCTAAAATGAAAAAAAGAAACCTCGGAGTTACGTGATGCGCCTGAACGCATCATCCATGTATTGTCCGCTGAAGCTTGTTAAAAATCCCTAAATTAGCCGCGTCCTTGTTTAAGCTGCAGGGTTCAAAGTCTGTAAAAAAGAAAGTAGCAGCTTGTAGTCAGGAAATTCTGGAACATTGTTAAGAAAACAAACAATTATTTGAGAATAGGAATCTGTTAGCTATCAGCGCTAAGGCCCTGATTGCTCAACGACGTTTTCAAGTGAAAACGCAAAGCGTTTGTTGTGTTTTGGGTTTCCGTTTACACGGCAATGGTGCTCGGTGGAACTTTTTGAAAATGCTATTCTGCGCTATGATATCCTCCTGGGACTTAATAGTTGAGAATCACCCGTGATAGCAATCCCGCTCTGTAGTGTGTCCATACAAATGTCCATGTACTCCCATCGTTAATGTTTATGGCGAATTGTCCTCTGTGCGCATGTGTGTGTGGTTTCAGTACAAAACCAACCAACACCACCCATTTGGGGCCACACATGAAAATGACGTCGTTTTCAACGTTTCCATGGAGGCGTACATCATTTTCCAAACACTGCCGTGTAAATGCAAAACCTTTCTGAAACGAAAACACAAATGATGTGTTTTTACTTGAAGCATCGGCGTGTAAACGAGGCCTTATCCTACTAAGCTGAGTGAAATAAAATACACCGTTTTTTTAAGGCTTAAGAAATTTTACAACATTTCTTTCTTGGAGTTTATCAACATTTTAGAAAATAGTCTCTGTAAAAATTAAATTCATGGGATTTAGCATATTGAGTTTTCTTGTTTTTCCAGGTACATTTTTTCGAGACTCGGCTAAATAGCTGTTAACTGTTAACTTTTATCCAATACAGTTATTTTTGAAAAAAAAAAAAGCTAAAATATATTTCAAGATTCTGTTTTCTCGTTACATGACATGTGGAGTGAGTTGATCTGCTGAAGCCTTTGAAATAAAGGTTCCTGTATACTGTGTAATTTCACAAGTTCATTACCTGTGCAAGTGGGGATTATATAAATACGTTTGACTGCACAATGCTGTGCTAATAATTTCAAATCAGGGCTGAAATGCGCAGATTTTCACATTGTGTTAGAAATTCAGTAAAAAAAATGTGTTTTGACATTTATTTTCATGATTAGATTTGTGGCTGTGATTTCATTTATCTTCAGCCGTTTATGCATTTGAATCACATCGATAAACTTTTTTCTCCACAGATTTATTTATCCATTAAATGTGACAATATTTCAATAACACTTGAAGAAAATGTCAGCGTATTGTCTTTCTTAGAGTGTCACAAAACTTGTGAAGTACTAAATGATGTCCTTGGTGCACAATCCATATCAACATGCACATTTTAACATATTCGTTTGCAGCTCTGTTGCGTGCGTGCAAGAATCCACAATAGGTTGGTCTGCTTACATACATGAACCCACACATGCTTGCAAATCTGCGACGCAGCGTTTTTAATTCACTTAGCAGGGAAAACGCCTCCATTTACCTCATGCAAATGAGGGAGTCATAAACACAAGCGAGGCAATAGCAGTCGAGCTGCATTGCCTAATCAATCACGGTGCGCGTTTGACAGGTACCGGCGGCCTCAACCCTTCATATCGCCGCCGAAAACTAATTCCCAACAACACAGATGGTACAAACAAAAACACACGCTCTCACTCATCAGCAAGAGAAGTCTGCAATAGGAGGATCAATCACCGCCTGAGAGGGACGAGGATGAAACCAGGTAGGGAAGATGAAACTGGAGACACACACACACACACACACACACACACACACACACACACACACCCATCGATGCTGACCGAGATGTGTCTGCATGTGTGGAGAACTCAAGCAGATGCAATACAGCAGCGACAGACACAACAATGACTCATTCTGGATGTTGTTCTCATCAAACAGGCACCGGTGGGAATTCCTAAGAAGCACAACACACAACCAGGGTTGGATCCACCTGGACTCCTTACTATATGTTTTGGTAAAAAATTAAAATAAATAAAAAAATCAATGAAGCAAAAGAGACGACATGCAGTGAAGTGTCTTGTAAGAGGAGATTAAAAGAAAGTAATAGTATTTACATCAAGCCTGATCCTGTTACACAGAAACACAAGCAGATCAATAGACAAAGGATTTCTTTGATTTTCTGCTGCCGGCTCTGTATATTCATTCCACAAATATATTAGCAGAGTGCGTGGAGATGTTTTTAAATGCAGCACACAACATGTTTCCGTGGTAAACAGCAGCTTCTACAGTGGAGAGACAGAAGACGCGGCCCTTAAGTGCAGGATCTGGCTTCCACCTCATCATCTCGGCTGCAAGTTGCAAAATGAAAAAAGCAGAGAGGCCTTCTGAAGTGGAGGACTCATGTAATATGCATAACCAGTACTTCTTTCAGTGTGTGTGTGTGTGTGTGTGTGTGTGTGTGTGTGTGTGTGTGTGTGTGTGTGTGTGTGTGTGTGTGTGTGTGTGTGTGTGTGTGTGTGTGTGTGTGTGTGTGTGTGTGTGTGTGTGTGTGTCTTTCACGGCAGAATGACGGAAGAGCAGGAAGGTAAGAGACAGCGGAGGAATAAAAAGCAGGGGAACTTCTGTTCGGGCCCGACAGAGGAGAAAGAACTGAAGCGTTCCACCAGAACAAATCAAGAAAAAGTGAAGTCGAGAATAAAATGGTAGTAAAGAGCGGCGATTCCTGCTTCTTTCCTTTAACATTAATGTTCATCGCAAAAACGACCAACAGCACCCATTAGTGGACACACATGCAAACTACATCACGTTCAGTGTTTCTGCTGTTGATGTGTAAATGTTTTCAAAACGTTGCCGTGTGAACGCAAAACGTTTCTGAAACGAAAATGCAAAAACGTATAATTTTCATTGGAAACGTGGTCAAGTATATGGGGCTTTGTTGAAACAATTTTTTTTTTTTATCAGTGAAATGCATCGCAGATGAATTTGCATTATAAAATGAGCACAATTTTGAAAACAGACTCCGGCTGAGCAGATATAAAATTAGAAGCCTCTAACTTGCATGAACACATTTATGCATTTTCACACATAATTCACAAGAAATTTTGTGAGTTTTTCCACCTTATACAAAAGATAAGGAAGGTTAATTAATTTTGTAAAGCGGCTTTGATATCAGAGGAAAAGATCTCTGACACACATGGGTATCCTTGGCTCTTCACATTTGATCAGCAGAAACACATCAAAGCCCAGACTTCGCTTTCAAAAGGCGACATTAAAGATAAATTAAAAAGAACTGGCGATCTCTGAAGGCTGCCTCCACACGCAGTCCATACCAGGCCTTTCCAGTAAATTAAAGGGAAACTGATGAATTGAGCCGGATAAAAGTTCAGTCTTAATTACAGTCCGGCTCTAATTGACTGCTGCACCAATTACTGTGGTTTTTGTGGGTAATGTATCAGTGAGGCGGCGGAGCCGAGTGGCGGCCCGCTCATAATTACAGTAGACATCAGATTAGACCAATGAGTGAGTGCAGCAAACGCAAACACGCAAACACACACACGGGCTTTGATTCATAAGTACACATTAAGCCCCGTTTATCAATTTGGATACATTTGCGCTGGTGATAGATGCGGCAATACAGCAGTGAAGCACACTCGTGAATGAATCAAAACGTGTTCGCCTACATATTTGTAAATGTTTAGTCACGACTGCAGATGCGGTGGCTGCGTAGCCTCTCCGGTAAATATTAATAATATCTGTGTAAATCTGCTCGTGTGCTGTTTAATTGATGATACAGGAGGAGAAAATCCTCCAAAAACACAGATTTCTGCCTGTGTTTTGCTTCTGTGAGTGTGTTTGTCCTGATTCTTCTGCTGTACCGGTGGTGAAAAGTTCCACCGGTGGTCTGTATTTTCGAGGTGGTCTCCGGCGCTGCAATGGACTCGAATCGCCACTGTAAAATTAACAATAGTTCTAGGTAAAGACTTGTTTTAAGACCAAAGTGAGGTTAGGTTTAGAATAAACTTGATATCCGGTCAATTAAGTGACAGTTGAGCTGAGTTTAGAGTAAAGCCTTGTTTACATGACAACCTTTTCAAGTGAAGATAGAAAACCCTCCGACTCCGTTTCCGCGTAAGCGGACAACGTAGCCGTGTAAAGGCAGAACTTTTCTGTAATCAAAACCCAAAAACAATGCGTTTTCACCTGAAACACTCTGTAAACAGGGCCTAAGTCTGCAGGAAATGAATGTAAGTCAATGTGATTTTTGAGGAAGACATGAAAACATATTATATTTGACTTTTATTTTACCAGGAACCCTGATTGAGATGAACTTATCTATTACACAGGAGCAGTGCGTGCAATGATGACAAGCAGAACTAACAAGCAGAACTCACAAAACATAGACTTTTTGCTCCTAACCTTTTCAGAAATCCGAAGTCACTGCAACTTTCACTGTAGATTTAAGAAGGTTTTATAGCTGTACCTTCTGCTTGAAACCCCGAAATGCGAAAACATATTCATATGGATCTAAACTAATTCTACTCTTGAATTCAGTGGAAGATGTGTGTTTCTCCAGACCATGAAATAGGGAATTAATGTAAGTCAATACAGTGTCCCCTAAAAAGCATGTTTGCAGGCAGGTGGGCGCAGTGACCAATCATATTACTGTCAAGAGTGACAATGAAATGTGGCTGTGATCTCACAGGAGGTGACACCCGCACACGTGGACAAGACGCACATCTATGATTAATATCTATTGTCAGCGCGCCGCGTGCCGCGAGCCGCACGGACGAACGGGGTCAGGCTGTCGGCGTCGTGTCTGAACTGGGTCAAGCATCTCCAGCGCGAACGCTGTGGGAACTTCATCGACTTCCCTGGGAGATCAGATTATCAGGGAGAAGTTCTAACGGCAAAGAGAAGTTTCTTTGGAGCTGTGAGGGTGAGGGTGTGTGTGTGTGTGTGTGTGTGTGTGTGTGTGTGTGTGTGTGTGTGTGTGTGTGTGTGTGTGTGTGTGTGTGTGTGGGGAAAAGCCCCGAGCCGACTGATGAAACGGAATGAAATATTCGTGATGGACAGAAAAACAAGTAAAGCGAGGTCCGGGAGTTCTGATCATGATAAAGTCGAGCTGCTCTGCGAGAGGACGAGGATTAAGCGAGGGGGATGAAAGACGAAGACGTCTGGATGGAAGATGGAGGAGTGACGTGGGACGTGGGTTTACTTTAAATGCATTTTAAATGAAGAGGAAGGACAAAGCTGCCGTCCAGAAATGAAAACATTTGGATGTGATGACTACGCTCCGTGCCCGAAGGCACCTGGAAAAAGTTCAAAAGATGGCAGAGATATTCCAAACAATGCTTTGGCATTGAATAAGTTGGGCAGACGTCTCAGAATAGTAATAGTGGCATGAATGATGGTCCAATCAACCGCCGTCATGTAGGCGATGAGAGAAAAACTCACGAGAAGTAATTTAATTGTTGGATGAACGCGCTCTGCTAATAGAGTCAGCCGCTCTAATCCAGGCCGACGTGGAAAGAGAATTCTTCTGTACCGGGGGATGATTGACACCTGGCACCAGGAACCATATGGAGCGCAGAAATAACACAGCAGGCACTTTGATCAAAGCAGCTTCCTATTCCCATCGCCATGCTCCAGAGGACATCTGCATAGCCGCTTTGCCCCAAGAGAGCGCTGACGCAGCAGGCCGGGCTTCCTCAACCTCAGCACAATGGAACTTGATGTGCGAGCGTGAATGAAGGCGAGGAAACACGCACGTACTGCTTTTCCTGCCCCGTGCACTCGGGGTCGTGGTCACAAAACGCCAAAGTGATCGGAAAGCTTTTTACAGGCTTAAATTAGTTCATAAAGTCAACTTCTCTACACGGAGGCCTTTTCCATTTATTGTGCCGCGACTGCAGGATTCATTGATTCAGTGCCGGGAGCAGCTAAAGCGTCGGGGGTTTTAGTTTAAATACAGTCCAGAGGCTGAGATACAGCAGAGTAGAGCGGTATTGGCAGATAGCAGAAGGATGGTCCCGTTGTTACAGATGATGTTGGATAACATTGGCTTACTCTTCCCAGGGCGCCGAGGCACCACATCATGCCTCGAAAAGAAATATGTGGGCCAGAACCCGCCGCGGGTCACCAAATAAATCCAAGAAGGGCAAAATTATTAACTTCTTATAGCCTGTAAATCATCAACATCCTCTAATAACTTGTAAATGTGGCTGCAAACTTTATAGTCATGCTCGTGACGTCACCGCAGACGAGAGGCCAATCTTAAGCAGACAAAATGTAGGTTTTTTTTATGGGGGGGGGGGGTTTGTTGCTAAAATTTGAATTGGGGAAAATCAATATCTGAGAACTGGCAGGAGTTTTGTAGTTGTCACTCTTCTGTACAGACCCCATCACACTTGGTCTGACCTCTGGTCTCCACTTTCAGTCATTTCCCCGAGTTCATAACAAGAAGACGCTCTGTGACATTAGGAATCAGTCAGCCTGAAGATCTTCAACTCTAATCCTCAAAACAAGTTTCTAACTGAGGCCAAGTATCTGCACACAGTCCTCACCGGATTCATTTGATCTGCTCTCTTCATAAAAACATTCCCTGAAGGTCGGCTCCTCAGACTTGAGATCTTGAGTCCTCTGTGTAGTACTGCGCCCTCCGAACTCTCCGAGAACTTCGTCTGTAATAAACTCTCTGCGTGACGTGATTGTAAGTGCAGATAACTCTTTCAGAAGTGAACCTGGTCTGACTGAAACCCAAAATAAAGACACCGCTTATTTTCTCCGCAAAACTTGTGCAGTCTTGACCTCTTTGGGATGAACACAAACACTTTGCATCATATAAAAACGCCACTTCAATTACCGTGTTGTCAGTAAACCAAGTCGGCTTGGGTTTCCACTCCTTTCTTGTTTTAAAGACAATCACCAGGCAGCCGTGCCAAATCAACCAGATTCCTCTTAAGAGTTTTTCCGCTGACGCTCCTCTGCTTTTATCTCCCCGTGTAACAATGAAAAACCACAAGCTTCTGCCGCGACTCCAGATGGAACAACACAAACATCTCCAACTGTACAAGTAAAGAGGGGGGGGGGGGGGGGGGGGGGGGGGGGAATAATTCACTGTGGTTCATATTTCTTTCAAGAGCAGAAAAACAAGCCTTCAGGCGTCTCCCTTTCAAGTCCTCAACCTATGAAGCCCCCATTGAAGCCTTTTTTTCACACTTTTTGAAGCAGATTGCTGCTCACTAGCAGACAAATCAATAAAAAAAAAAAAAGAGAAAACAACAGGCAGTAAGTGCAGCGAATAAAATCTCTAGCACATCTTTATGTAAGCACATAATGTAAATGGTCTCCATATGTTAATATGGCAATAACCCTGCAGGAAAACAGCTGAGATTACACTGGTGTGCGCAGCGGGCGCTTGTACAGTCAGCCGAGTGTGACATGTCCTCAGCCCCGGGCAGATAAGTGCACGGCGGGAATCTGCGTGAGCGTTGTAGCACGACAAGCGTAGTAGTCAGTCGCCTCGGCGTCGTGGCGAAACAAACCGGTGTTACCAGCGATGAATAGAAGCGGAGTTAAACCTGGACAGATGGAAGGGCGAGTCATGTATGAAATAGGGCCGGGTATATTAAATGTGTGTGTGTGTGTGTGTGTGTGTGTACGTTGCCTCTGTTTGCTCTCTCCATGCACGCCAGCGAAGAGCCACCCAATCCGACGGATCCTGACCACTAAGAAGAGGAGGCCAATGAAATATGCATGACATGGGAAAAAAAGCCGGCTGTCCCAGCACACAGAAAAGTCCTGCCTCCGTCTTTTGAAGCGTAAAACATTGATGGCAGCGGCGGCGGAGCAGCAGCTGAACCGCTGGATGGAGCTAGATGGAGGGTGGAGGGTTAGCAAGTTCACATCTAATTCTGGACTGCACCCACAGGACCGGCAGCCCGAAAAAAAAAGAAAAAGCGGAAAAATAGGCAGTTCATACTCATCCTGGCAAGATCCTCCAAAAGCCGGCATATCGATTTCTTTTTCTTTCCAATGGATCGGGGCTACACACACATTTTAAATGTGGAGGATCCCCCACAGAGTGAGATCAGTCCTTCTGTTTGGGTGGAAACGGATAAATACTTGATGCTGGTAGATAAAAAGATTCTTACCAAAGAGAGAACTACTTTGAAAATTGGCAACAAAAAAAAAAAAAAAAAAAAAAAAAAATGCCAACAGCATTTATTAATCAAAAATGTGTTTCCCCGCTGAGGACAACCAGGCTAAATGTTTCAAACTCCTCAGGCCTGTTTTAATATTCACAAATAAATGAATGCCTTGTAAAGACACAATGACTCCCTACCTGCTCACGCTCACAGTTTCTTGTTATTGGAGTAGATCGTCTTGTTGTTTGTGTCTGCTTCTGATATTTATACAACACAATTTCATAGTAGTTGGCCGGGGCTTTCATTGAAAAACCACAATTCGCAAACATTTGTTGACTTTTTTTTTTTTTGGGGGGGGGGGGGGACTTTTTGGTGTAAACAGAAGCAGCATGCAGGGCCGCGGTTTAGAGGAGGACACAATGACTCAGCTTCTGTCTTTATGTCTCCCTCCAGGGAGCAGATTCACTCTCGTGTAAGCAGACATACTGTGACAAGTGTGGGTCGCGACCTGCTCAGTCTCTGCAGGTGTATGGACAGCTTCAGAAAGTTGAGAAGCTTTTATCGTCTGTAGTTTAACGAGAAAAGTTTGGTTTTTGGGGCACAGGAAGACTCACGTGGCTGTAATTTTTCAGACCTGGGCGTCACTGAGAAGTCCTGAATCAAATGAAAATGACTGTTATTATCGGCTTAATTACATCTAAAATAGTCTGATTTTTCACATTGCTGGATATTGTCCCATTATTGTTTGTGTCTAGCAGTTGTTACCTCACAAATTCACTGTTTCACAGTGGAAAAAAAATTATGATTAATTAAAAAAAATTGTTAACTGAAGGCGAAATTTACAAAATCGGAATCATGATTTGGGAAAGACTGAGAAAACGTGGCACAGAGCAAAAGTAGCTCAGAAGCATCATGTTAAAAACTGCTTTATATCAGGAGATAATTCTGATCTCGGCCCTCATTAGTGCTTCTCTGGTAGAATTCGCCACCGACCCCAGAATTAGAGGAACAACTCATTACAGCACCTGTAATTTCATAACAGGATGCAAAGCAAAGTGTCATTTCAGACGGAAAAATGCACCTGAAAATACTATTAAAACTTGAATTTGTCCCCATAAAATACAATAAACGTTCATTATAGTTTAGATTTATTGGAAATAAACTGAAACTATCAAGCTTTTTTGTTTTATCCTTTGTCTTTGTAGCCTATAAGTCATAGAAATCAATCTCAAAATATTAGGTAATTCTTTTCAGATTTTAGTTTTACCCCCAGAAGCTATAATTATTAGAAGTGGAAAAATGACTAACTCTATGTAACTCTATGAACCAGTTTGTATATAGAAGATTAGCATTGCAATAATAATAATAATAATAATAATAATAATAATAATAATAATAATAATAATAATAATAATGATAATAATAATAATTCCTTGCTGACTTTTAACCCATGTTTTACTGGTGCTGGACAAATTTATACAATATTTCATGTACTGGTTTTCTTACCGAAAACCTATACTACTGTAATACTTCTATTAAATTGGTAACATTTAATGTTAAGACACCAATGAGATGCTTGTTTATTGCTGATGAGACCTACTGTTTGTCTCAATGCACAGCCGTTACAGTGTAAAAGTCTTTGTCTCAGACATTAATGAGACTCATACTCACTGAATAACTGGACCCCTGGAAATATGCAATACACTCTCACTGGCCAAACACAGATTAACCTAAGCAGGATATGTAAGATGTTGGAAGGAAACTCGACTTTGTGGAGGACATGTAATCTCCACAGAGGAAGGCCCACACCTGAAATGGAACCCCGGTCTTCTTGCGGTGAGATGATATGTGACACCATTCCTGAGATCTTCCCATTTACACAGATCAATAACTAAACAGTATTCCTGTACATATCATTCCTATCCAGTACACCACATGGTGGTAAAACCTCCACAGAAATAAGAGCTTCTTACACGGGATTTAAACACATCACCAACACATAATTTACCTTAATCCAATCCCCATCTTAATCCCAAACCCTGAACTAAGTGCAGATCGGCACAGCAACTTGCCTCTGCCTCCTTTCAAACAGACTAACGCACGCCAACGTCTCCTTTGACTGTCAGAGATGCGGGAAACAGAACAATCACATCAGGCATGGCTTTCGAGCTGCAAAGCGAAGACTGACAAGCAGCATCTGCCTGAAACACACACCGTCAGACGCCACAAAGAGAAGCATTGTTCTTAATCTGCTTGTTACACTTTTGTCGGCCCACTTTGAGAGCACAACTCAACGCACACACGCGTACTTGCGGAGCGGGGAAAACAAACACTCCTGTGATCTGCCCTCCGCGGTGCTTTGCGGTACCCTCTGTGAAACCTCCGTCTATCTCGACAAGAGTCGACCTGGAAACCGAACAAAGACCCGGCTCCTCGCCTCGCATTGTTATTTAGCGAAGTCTGATAGTTACAGCGAGCAGGATTAAGCACACACCTACACACACAAACACAAGAGGCTCGGTAGTCTTAGGTCGCCACAGGCTCGTTCTGATTTTTTTTATTTTTTTATTTTTCTCCAAAAGCAACATTGATCTGATTCGGGAGTCAGACAGAGAGGTATGAGGGTCTGGCTGTGAGCAATAAGCACCACTTTAAACACATCATTAACCCAGCCGGTGAAAGTTGCACCTGAGTCAATAAAGATTTAAGCTGTCCAATGAATGTGGCCTCTAATCATGCTTAGTTTAAATGCCACGTGCGGGAATTCGAATCAGCCACTCGATAGTTACAAAGATGTAGGTTATGGGAATAAATGAAAAAAACACTTTAAGCTTTGTGTGTTTAAAATCAGTAAATCTAAACTGCACTGAACCTGAGTGAAGGTAGAGAGTCGCAAATCTGGATAAACATTCAAAGAGCAAACAATGATGAAAGTAAACCAAACTGACACACCAAAGTAAAATTCTATATAATTGACCACAGGAGTTAATGTGAGACTGTTTATGCCCTGTTGTGGACTGACCACCTGTCTACACCTTCACCCACAGTCGGCTGGAATCGGCTCCATCACCTCGCAGCCCTGAGCTGGACAAAGCAGTGCAGAAGAAGAGAAGAAGATCTGGACCCTGGATTGTGTGATATCACTCCGCCTTCAGCTAAAAAAAGCCAACCGGAGATTGTTAAATGTCATCTTAGGTGCTGCACGTACGAGACAATATGCCGACAATGTGAACTGCGTCTATTTGCACCGCGAAAGCACGCGCCACATTCGTACCACACCACCACTAAAACGGTCCGATGCTCAGGGCGCCGGCGTGCAGGCCGGCGCTAAGCAAGTGACATTAACCGCCGTGTAAAAACCGGATTTTAAAGCCACGACAACAGAGCACCATGTTTACGGGACTACTTCTCTGTTAGAGTGAAAGCAGCGGCCTGATAAGTCACATGTAGCCCTGAACCAATGACCTGTGTTAAGGAGGCGTAATTGTCTTTTTACAGCGTCTCTAAATCTGTCCTTGCCTTCCTGTTGGCTGGATCGCCCCTGCCATGCAGACTCGGGTTGCTTAGCAGCAGCAGCAGCGGCAGCAGCAGAAGCAGAAGCAGCAGCAGCAACAGAAGTAGCTGTCCTCCAGTTGTTTCTTTTTGTTTGGCTTTTCTTTTTTTTTTTTGACTGATGGGCAACAGAGTCAGCTCTTTTTTTTTTCTTTTTTTTTATAGTTCTGGTAATGGGCAGTGCTATCAGTGCAGAGTGGCTTTAACAGTGAGAGATGGGATGATGAAGGATGGCACGGTGCTGAGGTCGTTCCTCTTAACGACACGCTGCACTTTATGAGCACAAAACTTTGATGCTTTTTGACGTTGTTTATTAGATACTAATGGGGAGAGAAAAAACAGCTTCAACACCACTGTGTGTGTGTGTGTGTGTGTGTGTGTGTGTGTGTGTGTGTGTGTGTGTGTGTGTGTGTGTGTGTGTGTGTGTGTGTGTGTGTGTGTGTGTGTGTGTGTGTGTGTGTGTGTCTCTACCGACCTGCAGCCATCTGCATGTATCCGGCCAGAGTGCAGATCCTCCGCTCGCATCCTCCGCTGGGCAGGAAGATGGTGATGATGGCCAACAGGGAGCTGACGGCCAGCAGAGCGCAGCCTCCTGAACACAGCACCGCGCTGGTCTGAGGAAAACACACACAACAGGTTCATTTTTTATTTTTATTTTTTTAGACAGCGAGGCAAGCGCCACAATGACTGACCCACTTCCACCGTTTCCACCGGCAGGAATCAGGAGCCCAGTGCAGCCCATGGAAATGCTTTTGACATGTTTGTGAAGTGCAAACAGTTTTGAGACGAAGGTCTCTTTCTGAAGTTGTGAATACGACCGCAAAAGGAAAATAGTAACGTCAACAATCCCTTCTATCAAGTGGAACCTTCTTCTGTAGAGAAAGTTACTGTAATGAACAGAAGACAAGTTCAAGTGAATGTGTTACATAATTTATTTTTCTTTCTGATATCAGCCGAGTGACATTTTAAATCTATTTTTAAAAAAATAATCCTCAAATCAAGTGGGTTAATTAATGCATGAATGCGCCAAACCCCTTCACTCTATTTTCCATCTCCAGCCAGAGTATGAAGTCATTTCGCCTTGCACTCTGCGAAGCTGACGCTGTATGTCCTTCCTTTTTTGGGTAAATTAGATGTTTTGTGGCAATTTTTATCACCTTGATGGTTTTTATTTCTGTTTTTTCTACAACTTTTTGTTATGCTTTTTCAAGCTCTCTTTGAATTAGAACATTTAATATTCACCACTTGGGTAGAGAATTTGTAAATGTTATTGACTTTAACCAGACATTTGAAAATATAAATTCTTCTTCAGTGAGGAAAATCATCCGCGAACTGTCTGAATTTTGAATTTTAAATATTAACTCTGCAAAAATTAGACACTAAAATATTTCCATCTTTAATCTTTTTTCTTTCATTTTTTACAGCAGCAATACAGACGTTTACTCTAAAAACAGAAATATGGCAAGTCCAGTTTTGAAACGTGTAATACAATAAACAATAAATAAAACAACTGAAACATTCATGAAATGCAAAACACTTATCAGGTATCGTTGGTCCAAACGTTTTGCAATAGTTCATAATAATATGATGCGGAAAGGATTTCAAAAGCATATGTTGACATTAAGGTCATGATGTATATGAAAATATTATGCAATGAGCATGACTTTTCTACAAAGTGCCAAAAAAAGCTAATTTTGGGTTATTTATAATAACTTCAAGTTCCTTTATGTACTTATTGAAAATCTTCATGAACTACTTCTATAAAATAATGAAATGTGTTTCAATATTACAACATAAAGAAAGAATAGAGGAATTTCTTGGTAAAGTTGTGTGGAAACGTAAGAGAAGACGTCTCCCAAATCTCCAAAGTGTTGAATTGATCTTTAATATTCAATCTCCACAGGTCATTATTCAAAAACTGACTGATTTTCAGATTCTTTTCGGGTCGATAAAGACTTTTTCTTCCATGCAGGTGAAAATGGTGCAATCTTCTTCCCATTGTGGACACAGCCTGCAGATCAGTTCCCGGGAGTTTATCATTTCAAACATCTCTAACTATACAGAAACCCTCAATGACTTCCTGTTAACTATTCAAATCACTTGCGACTTTTTAAAAAACTTATGGTCATATTTTCAAAGTCAAAGTCAATAACAATTTCAGCATTTCTCGCAGTTTCTTCCACACTATCAAGGGTAAATTTGTGTTTCACAGATGAGAGTAAGTAGATGAAAAGCATGACACTTCTGCTTCTACACTCCTATTTGTCGTGTTTTTCTTTAAATAAGGCTTTTGTTTTTGAAGTATTCCTTGCTTTTATTCACCTTTCCTATTGTCTTTGCTCTCTTATCCTGCTTTTGTCACATTGTTCTTGTTTGTTGATGCGAAGCGCTTTGGACTGCCTTTGTTCTGCCGAAGCATCTGTCACTCCCAGTCAGCACAACAGTGCGCTTGATTGATGCGTCTCATTCGAAACTATAAAAACATACGGAGGATTGCCACCACAGGCACTGTACACATTACAACAGTGCAAGTCACAAGATGTCAAATTGGACCATATGCCCCATGTGCTTCTGGAAGCACATTCAGGGTACATTTTCTACATAATACAGGGAAACAGTACTAGACAGTACTATAAAATGTCCTTACAGGATATTACATGTTATCACAAAAATCCATTCAGGGGACATTTGAAGTCGCAACATATAAAATATGTCAAATTTTGGGCAATAATTTGTTACTCATCATCAGATTCTAATATAATTTTACTTTAACTTCATTTTCGATTTGTTGCTTGAAGTTTGCCACTTGATGAATTATGCTTCCAAGTTGTCCATGTCCATGTTGTTATTCTGGTGAAAAGTGCTAAAAGCCAAAGTTGCATTGTCAGCTGTATGTTATCATGAATATGTTGAGATGATTTATTAAAATGTGTTCAAAGGCTCTTGAGGTTTATTAAACTCTAGGTATGTATGTATGTATGTATGTATGTATGTATGTATGTATGTATGTATGTATGTATGTATGTATGTATGTATGTATGTATGTATGTATGTATGTTTCCTGTTGCTTCAGCACAGATTTTTCATTGTGTGCATACGTAAAACAAAATGAAAATGAATCACTTCCCATAACTACATATTCAGCGTGTAGTGACGGGCTTGTTGCTATGAAGAAATAAGAGCCATTCCTTGAAGGTAAGAAGGCGTGTTTTGTTCTGATCATGGTGTGTGAGCTCAGTAACAGGTTAACGGCTCTCTCGGCTGGAAAGCCGCATTCCAAGGCCAAACGAGAGGCCACTGATGTTCATTACACCTTCATTTATTCTCCCTCTCTCTCTCACACACACACACACACACACACACACACACACACACACACACACACACACACACACACACACACACACACACACTCGATGCATGTAAAAGGAGAGGATCAGCAACAGGAAGTAAACACACAAAACATTTCAGCACAACTTCTCTGAAACTACCGACTGTAACTGTATTCACACTTCTTGTTTTTGTCACAAACTGTATTTTCCTCCTGCTGCGAGGAGGTTTGCGTCTTGGTGCCTCCTGTCAGGACTTTGAGCGGCTCCACGCTCCCATCAATGTGCTGAACTGTCCTCACTTTGCCCCGGAGACGCTGCAGAGAGGGGGCGCTCTGCCGGGCGAGTGGCAGCCAAATTTTAATGCCACAAGGCACGTGAGCCCCGAGAGAAAGAGTGTGTGTGTCTGTGACAACCTGTGTGTCTCCTTGGTGCCTGTTTGATCTGCACAGCCTCTCCAACCGACTCGCCAGCTTCAAGAAAGCTGCCACACATCCTCCTCGACACTCCCTGCCTTTTGTTTTTTTTTTTCTTTTTCCCGCTTTTAAAGGAGTGCGACAAGTGCGACGCAGGAGCGCAGTCTGCAAACAGCGCCACATTAGTGATTAGCATGCAGGCGTGGGCGATCAGAGAGAAATGTCTAACATGCGCGAGGGAATTACAGCCCTAAAACACGTGTCATTATGCATGTCCCTGAAGTGACTGACGTGAATGGAGGGAGGATGAAAGCAGAGCGATTTCCATGCCTGACAGAAGATTTAATTAGCTTGTTCGGGGTGTTTGGCAGGGAGGCAGACTGGGGCGCTCCGGGGACGGGGACGGGGGTACCAAGGTGCCATGATGCTGCTGGTGGCAATGACCAGGATTATTGGTTGACCTTTATTTGTCCAGGTGTTTGGGGCGAGGCGTGCGCACGGCTCTCCACAAACGACCAGCATACATAACCAGTGCATTTGCACAAGTTAACATGTGGCTCACAGTGCAGCTCCTCCAGAGCAGCGAGTTAAGTGCCTTGCCCAAGGGCACCTTGACCATAGCAATCAGGTGATTGGGGTGGGGGGGGCAGGAACGGAGCCGACGAGTGATTTTTATTGCAAATGATTCCGAGAAACATTAAAGGCTTAATTTGATTTGATCTATGATTCAAATGTCATCATTATTCAGCGGAGTGATCGTATGTCCTCGGTGCTTTCAGCAGGGAAGCTGAGCGTTCACTTCCTGCTCTTTTCATGATGGCTGCTGTACGGAGGCCTGGGGGAGAGCGGCACATCGCTCTGATGGAAAACACGTGCAGCTTAAACCAAGAATGCATCTTGTACAATAGAAGAAATAAAGCAAGCAGCACTGCAATGACAATGTGACTCAAAGCAGAAGATCTTAGTACTTGATTGTAGTTATAGAGCGCTTCATTAAAAAGTAATGAAGTTAAGCGACTAATTACTGAAAATCAGAGTAACTTCTTGAGAGTATGCGAGACACGAGTCGGGCTGTCAGCATGAAGTTCAAGTGAAAGTGTTATTTTGGCATTTCATTGGTGTGTGTACATGAATGGGGGACGTGGACGGTCCAATAACACATTTTCATCCAGTAATAAACAAAAACGCAGTTCATTAATTAGACCTATACACTTAAATCTCAGTTACGAACTGACAACATGCTCAAATCACTACTTTCTAAACCTTGCGCACAAACCTTGCACATATGTCACCTGGTGTTGTGTTAAGGGTTAGAAGGTTACTGGAGGAGCCAGTTTGCTCACTGAACTGAGCTGTGTGAATGTACCTTTGTGTCATTTGTGAAAAGTATTTTAGTGTCGGTAGGTCAGGCTGGATTCTGCTGCGACACATAAATCACACAAAGTCACACGGCAGTAACGCTCCCCCGTACGACCCTGACCTGTTTACGCGCCAGCATCAACTAAATAATGGATCGCGTCTATTGTCCAAGTGCAACATATACATAATTAAGTGCGATGAAAAATTAAAAGCAGCTTTTGACAGTACAGTCTATACATACCCCCAAAAAGAAAGGGAGATATTTATTCCCCTATCTCAGGGTCATTGTTTTCCCTCTGTCAGCTTCAGCATGCTGCTCTCAACACCTCGTCTGAACTGACCTTTTCACGAGCTTTTCCCTTCCTTTTCAACACTATTCAACAAATCTCAAAGCATAAAGATAATAGTATCATTTACATAAGCGTTTGTGTTTGTCACAAATCAAATCATTACTGTAATACTCAACCGGACTATCACATGTTGATATTGTGTGAATTTGTCTGGAATGAAAGGAGCTCCGGGCAGATCTAAAACAAGTAAATTTTACTTTAATACAAACTACTTAACCAAGAAATATTTTAGATTTACTACAGAACCTGACATATTTCTAGTCTCTTCTGTTTTATCCTCTATAATTTCAGCTTATATTTCATGAATATTGTCAACACCGAATTGTAAAAATATTTATATTAGAATACCTAAATTTTAAAATATCAGATTTAGTTTTTACATTTTCTTAGTTTGGGGTCATAGTTATCACAATTAGAATTGTAAAATGTGGGTTGTTGCTACTGCTGCTGTCGCGGTTGCTGATGTTCCTGCGGTTGCTGCTGCTGCTGTTGCGGTTGCTGATGTTGCTGTTGATGCTATTGTTGCTGTTGCTGCAGTTGTTGCTGCTGTTATTGAAGTTGCTGTTGCTTCTGTTGCTGCTGTTGTTGCTGCTATTATTGCGGTTGCTGTTACTGTTGTTGCTGTTGCAGTTCTTGTTATATTGGTTTAGCTGACAAAACAACACTTTTCAATGACAATGTAATTTTTCCAAATGTGCTTGTATGCTACATTAGTAGTGATGGATTACAAACAATAAAAAACAATTTGCGATACGATGCTTTTTGAGAATCGTTCACATATAAGCGCTGTTATCGAATATAACTTCTTTATTACAACATAACCAAGACGCGCCTCTAACAAGACTTGCCACAGCTGCTTTTATCATCTTTCCGGTTTGGCAGCAACAAGAGGACAACCAAGATAAAGGAGGGGGATATTTGACGATACCAAAAAAGCCATTAACTTCTGCGGTCTTTGTTCTTCTATGCTCACTGGAATAATATTCATGTATGCAGGGGAATGTCTCCTTTCTCCTCGCTGCTTGATCTCGGCCTTGCCTCGTGGGCTCGAAGTGTGCAGCCCACCTCCCACCCCGCTGTTCTCAATTCACTGCGACGCATTAGAGGTACATCACGGGGGAGAGGAGCCGGGGGTGGGCGGGTGGTGGTGGTGTTACTGTTTTGTTATATACAAAGAGTTACACTCAGCAACGCTGCAACCAAACCAGCACAAAAAGCAAAAAGTTGCAAATGCTTGTCAATTGAAATAATCCCACTTGTAAGACGTAAATCCAGTTTAATCTTGTTGTCTGTCCATTTTTCCAACCACTTAATTATCAGTGAGCACTAATAGATTCATACACATGACATTTTCCGCGTGCCATTTAAACGCAGCCCGGGAGACTAATAACGCGCTACATAGTTGTTGTTGTTTTCTTTTTTTCTTTCTTTTTGCAGAAAACAACTAACATTTCAATTATTGGTGCTGCAATTCATCAACTCTTCGCACTGTATCCGTGTGTGTATGTGTGTGTGTGTGTGTGAGCTCTGATGAGAGAGGGTGGTGAAAAAAAAAAAAAAACCTCATCTTCATTACTTCCAGACAATACAGAAATATTTAGAGGGCCTTTTTTTTCCTCCACTGTACTTGAGTTGTTCTGAGCGCAAGTTAATTTAGTAGAAAATGGGCTGCTAACAGCACTGGTCTTTTCAGTGATTCCTTGTAAATAGATTGTAATTATGTGTGAATAACTGGTGGAGCCATTGCAACAGCTGGAGGAAAACGGGAGGACGGGTTGAAAGAGTGGAAAATTGTGAGGAGGAGAAAGAGAGAGATATTCTTTTATGAGTGTGTGTTTAGAATACAAAATGAGACGAGCAGACTTGTCTTAATCTCTTTGTCTCTCACTCTGCTGCACTCAGAAAACTCATTTTGGAAAGTAATCCCCCCAGAATATTGTGACTTCAGGTATACTGATGTGCAAAGGCTCAACTTTTACACAACAAACATAATCAACGTGGAAAATAACTTGACGGAGTCGACCCACGAGCGCCGTTTAATCCCACTCACCGCCCCGGAGAGGACCACCAGCGCAACAATACAAGTGTACCAATGCCGATAAAACTAAAGGCTGCGGGCGGCGATACACGTGTAAGACTGCCTGGCTCCGTCATAAACAAACTTTATTGGTTTCCCACAATAAATGATCCACATCCTGAGCCTGTTGGAGGCCAATAACTGAGCGAATAGCCACCAAAAAACTCCATCCAGCTGCTTTGAGTAATAAAGGGACACTGTGAAGGGGACTCTAATTTCCAATTACATTAAGCAAGTCAGGGATTACGCTGGATGGGCCAATGAAATTTCATTGTCACCTAAATTGGGAGTTACAAGATGGAGATGGTCAGACATGTCTCATTAAAAGCACTTTGGCTCCCAGAGCCGGACGGACTAAATGTTTCGGCACGGAGACGCTGGGAACGGAGGGTTCGTCCTCCTCGGGAAGGAGAGGAGACAGTTAATGCGTAGAGCCGGCCCTCGACAGAAATAACCCCCTCCACTTTACAATCGAACGCCTCGTCTTTATGGAGGACAAGAGGTGAAGCGAGAGCAGTGCGGATCCGCCGACGTGACGGGTTTGTCATATTGCTAGACAGTCCCTCCTGCCTCTGTGTGTGTGTGTGTGTGTGTGTGTGTGTGTGTGTGTGTGTGTGTGTGTGTGTGTGTGTGTGTGTGTGTGTGTGTGTGTGTGTGTGTGTGTGTGTGTGTGTGTGTGTGTGTGTGTGTGTGCGTTCAACGTATACAGGTTTGCCTTCTGCACTACTCGAGTACTGTCTCATCCTGTGAGTGTTTGCCTCCCGTCACTAATCAGCATTCAGCAGCGTGAGAGCCCAGCAGTCACACCAAAGCATCAGCCTTGACACGTTCTGCCTCCAGAAGCCCATTAGTGGCGTAACGCAGCTTCCCGGGACATCGCCGAGCCACCGGAAGAGGTGTTTGGGCTCCAGCCGCCACACACACACACACACACACACACACACACACACACACACACACACACACACACACACACACACACACACACACGCACACACACACACACATACACACACAAGGCCTCAGCTGAAATCTCATCTGTCTGCTCCTCTTTCTATAAGCTGTTCACCTGCACATTCGCTCTCCCAGTCCCTGCTTGTCATGTAACTTCATCACCTTAGAGAGGAATCCTGATTATCCTGCCATTCAGAGTACTAACGCAGACCCCCCCCCCCCCCCCCCCCCCCCCCCGACCCCCCACCTGGAAATTAATGCACTGGATTATACATCCGTCCCCTCATTGATCTTCGGCGAGAAGTGACTGGGAGAGGGAGTGTCATTTGGATAAGTGTGTGTGTGTGTGTGTGTGTGTGTGTGTGTGTGTGTGTGTGTGTGTGTGTGTGTGTGTGTGTGTGTGTGTGTGTGTGTGTGTGTGTGTGTGTGTGTGTGTGTATGGTCCTGTGAATGGCTGACGAAGCTGTGTGTACAGAGTGAATACGAGATGGAGAGGGAATGGTAGCAGAGAGAGCGGAGCGGAGATTAATCACCTGACAAGTGGATGGAGTGTCCATTTGTGCCTCGGGGACAGTCTGCAGATAGGATGTGACATTCAGGAGCACTTAGGGAGGACATGGGAGCGTGCACACACACACACACACATACACGTACACGCACACGCACACGTACACAAGCACGGGGACCCTCAGACAGAGTCGCTTGACATTAGCATACAAACACATGTATGTTCAGGGGGCGTTCATGCGACTGACCGCGGGCGGACAGATTCAGTAGGTGAGCGGAGGATTCTCAGCTCCTGAAGATCAGCGGTTCTCCAACATGTGGGATGAATGCATGTTTGGGGAGGTAACATTAGGATCTAAATGGAAGTCACCACAGCAGGTGAGCACAACTCAATTAAATTTGAGTATCAGGATAAGATTTACTAATAAGCACTTTGTCAAAACAAACTGAAAGAAATTGACCTGGTGAAGACACAATAGAACTAAAAGGTCCCGTTGAACTAACTCTCTGAGTAGGTGGATATGTGATAAAGTCATTCATATATAGTTTAGACAGGTCACTGGAAATCAAAAAATCCAATTTCCTAATGGAAAAGACATAAAATTAAGAGGTTTTTTTTTATACAGGCTGAACAAAATGTGTTGGATCTTTCTGTACCAGGTTTGCATGTTCCCTCTGCATGTGTTTTCTCCCACCGCCATTAAACATGCGTTTGAGGTTAAACAGTGACTCTAAATCGTGGCTGTCGGTGTGAATGTCGGTGTGTGTGAGACTATTTGTCCTGTGACGGACTGATGGCTGATTTAATTCGATAAAAGTGGACGAATGGATGGAAGTTTGAGTGGAAACTACTTGTTTTGTTGTCAAGTAAAGAAGTTAACATCCTTGGTTTGTTGCAGAACCTACTAACAGATTTCATTCACTAAAACAATGAGGCGATGATTATTGCCAAAACAAATGCCAGAAATAAAAAGATAATACAGATCTTTATCTACAACAGTCTAAGCATGACCTTAAAGATAGTAGTATAACCTGATGAGCCTATAATGAGGAAAGTGTGACTCGCAGAAGTTCGCTCTGAGGGGAAACAACCTAAATTCCTCAATGACCTCTGAAGTCTCATTTTCACCAAATATGATGTGAGCACTTTAAAACTCATCTACATTTTTTTTTTTTTTAAATGTGTTTTAGGACTTATTCTTGTGGGAAATAATTAACCTCCTAATCTCTACAGAGATTGAGGGCTCTGAGTTTTGGGCAAGTTGAATGAGCGGGAAGTATTGTTTCATCAAGGTGCACCAGGGAGTCTGTGAGGATCCAATCTGCACGAGGTCACTGTTAATCCCTGATTTAACACGAACCTCAAGCTGAAAAGTGAGAGGAAAGAAATTGAGCCGCTAATATGATGTGAACTCATTTAACAGACCTGCAGCAGCATTCACTGCTCCATCTGAGGTACTGTTTGGGTATCAGAGCCAAATACACGGTAACTGAATAATCGAAAGTCTAGATTTACAGTAAAATACCCCAAAATGACAATAATATACAATGTATGTAAATAAATAACTTTTTTAATGATTTCATCAAATTCTTTGGCCAAACTCTCAGGTTTCCAACACGTATTGTTTTGAATATGTGTGGGAAAAACAAGCATGGGGCCTTCAACCAGAATAAAAAGGTTCAATAAAGTGGTTTTGTACTTCCTAATAGACGTGTTTACACCGTCTAGTGCCAGAGATACAGTTTCAAGAATCTCGTCTCATTGTTCTGCCAGAAGTCTGCCCCCGTAGCGCGGTCTTCAGGGACACGAGACAATCTCCACTCACAGAGACGTGTGTTTCCAAATAGAAAACGAGGAGTTGGTGTCTGATAGAGACAGAGAGCAGATAGACTTTGACGATTCTTTCTTCCTGTTATGTCTCCCAGCAGTGGTTTTGTTGGTTTTGTGGGGGGAAAAAAGAGCTTTCGTACCTCGGTGAGGTTACGCAGACCGACAAGCAGCGGCTCATCTTTTCCTCACGTCTGTGTGGTCTCTGTAGTTTAAAATGGAAAATCCCTCTGCTGGTTCAGCTGCGGGTCCTCCGCCGAGTCTTCAAATTTGTCATTCTAGTGTGTTCTAGGATCGCAGACACGTTTTAGACTTTTTTTTTTTTTTTTTATACATTCTTTCACAGTGTTGTAGGAAAGAAGCGCCAACTACTAAAAAAAATTCAATGTTTTAAATAACTAAGATACACTTAGATCAGAAGCCTTTAAGAAGGTTCCTTTTAAAAACAGACTCAGCCACGTTTTCACCCAAAAAATATGAATTAAAACGTGTCTCTGGTGAGATGGAGAGCCAAACGCCACTCAGGTTTTGTTCTCCATATAATTTATATCTCGTATTTTGCGTAAAATCTGTTTCGCCTGGCATACATAAACACAATTTGGTCTTCTTCTACTGAACTAGAGGTTATCAAGGGACCATGCTGGTTTTGATTGAAGACTCTGATGCAGTTTGAGCCCTATAGGACAGCAAACAGGGGACCTGAACCAACTTAATCAGATGGTCATAAATGAAAGCCTGATCTGCGCTCCCTTTAAAGCTTGGACTGCTCAGCCACTCATTAACATTCACTTCATTACTGGCAAAATGAAGTTTTCTAGATGTTTCCTAGCTGAAGAATCCCCTTAACTATCATGTTTTAACTTCAAAAAACTTTTTTATCAGACTTTCCAACCTTTTTTTTTTATATATTATTCCTTCGAAATGCAGTACTTGAGTTCAACTTTAATGTCATTATGTAGTGGAAGATGTGAAGACTTTTTTTTTTATATTAAAGTAATGACATTAAAATTAATAATTTAAACGTGTAATACTTAAATAATTCACAAATCTCTCCTCTCGGGGTCCGATTTCTGAGTTTCAGCACTTATTCAGTTCTCTGTGAAAAAGCCAAACTTTCTGCGGTCGTCTCTCTCCGAGTCGTTACGGCCTCATGTTACCCCACGCAAGGTCAAAGTACGCGGTCTACAAATCAGAATGGAGCACTCTTTGCTGTAATCACCTTGAGGAGAGCTTTTGAATGTGTCGGGCATTCAAGATGATGAGCCTGTCTCCCCTTTCACTGAAGATCTGTCTCGTCTTTGCCCACACAGGCCCACGAGAAAGTCCCCGACATCCATCACACCATCCAGCGCTGTGCAGGACGCTCCCCGCAGCGCTGAGACGCTTTAATGTGGTGTTGAGCCTTCGGTGTCATGTTAAATGAAAACACGGTGGGGATCTCTCATACTGAGAGAGAGAGTCGCTTTCACACGCCCACACACACACACACACACACACACACACACACACACACACACACACACACACACACACATACACACACACAACATTGCAGGAGACAGCCGGCACGAGACGAGGAAACACAAACTGGCCCTTCGTAAAGAACTTTGCATTCGCAGTGTGAACGGATGTTTGATTTAGGTGAAAGTTCAGGACGGGAAGTTGGTACGGAGTCACCAGAGACTTAAGGAACGGCAAGGTCGCTTCTGTTCCTACGCCAACTTCAGCCCAGCGGGCTGTATTTACAAACCAAACAGTTTTTTTTCATGACTGATGTAGGATCTTTAAAGCCTCTTTCTACTCAATGTAAAGCCAGCGCTGGAATATTAAACAGCCCGAGGTCCAATCCTCACATCCTTTGGAACAAACATGGAAGTGGTCCGCAAAACGACTGCACACAGTTTCATCAGGTGCAAAACGTTTGACATCAATTATATTAATTTACTAGTAACCCTCAGGCAGAAGGTACAGAACCTTAAAGACCACGACAAACTGACCGAGAAGCAGCTTTTACCCCAGGGCCACAATCAGATTGAACAGCTCAATACAACTGAAATGAAAAAGTGTAACAACTAAGTGTTGTAAGCCGCATGAGTGTGTTTTATATATCGGAGTGTTGTTTTTTTTTTAATGCATTTTATTGTTCTATTTTAAACTACCTCCTTTGATATATTTATAACGAGGCACACGCTGAGACCGCGCTTACAATTTCCTTCTTTTAACAACGACAACAAAGACTATTCCAATTTCTCCTCCAGCGTATAATAGCTCTTAACTTGTATTCACAAAACATCCAGAGGCTAAACGTAACTCCAGTTACCAGGAGATTCTTGGTGTCAAACACAACCTGTGAGGCCAAACCAGCCCACCACCAGGTCTAAAACAAGGACTACGCAAAGGAAATAAAAACTTACATTTTTTTTAAGAAAGTATCTATTTATAATTTGTGTACTAGAGATAACACTGATTTAGTAAACGATAAATAATCATTAGCCGAGTAGCATTAACATGAAAGCCAAGGCGGCAGACATCACAGTTCAGGTTTTTTTTCAGCTAAATGTGTTTCTTTTTTTTTTTTAGGACATTTCACCGTATTTTACACAACGGAGCATCATAAAAAAAAAGAATACTCTTCAATATTCACTAATTTTTTCCTCGAAATCCTCAAATTGTTTCAGTTTTCTTGCGTGTTTTGTTCATTTAATGAGATATTTATTGAAAAGTTATTCTGGTTTATTTTCTTTACTGAAGTGGCCCATTACTGAACAATTTGGAATATACAGTATTTCCTGGGTGTTAAGTGCTGTTATTTTGAAATACATTCGCTCAGTCAGCATGTTTATGGTAGCGATGAGTAAATCGGTTCCAATACAACTACAGTTGTACGATCACTTTTCATTATAAAAACTGTGTTTTTACCGTCAATATCTTTTTTCACCGTAAGAGGAAATAACCACAGGTAATTGTTCTATAGCTGTATATCAGATAATCAATTCAATAGGATTCACGTGGATGATGGCAGATCGCAAAAAGACAAGACCTTTTGTAAAAGTCGTGACATTAAAAACACAAAAAGAATGAGTGAAAGAAAGATATCAAGTTGTAGTACAACAAATCCATGTCATATCAGAGATACAAGCTTTGGATTGAGTCGCTATCAGGCCAGACAGAAAATCAGTGGACTCACACATCACGAATAACTAAACCAAACACAGGATGCGACTGGCATCAGAGCAAATCTTCACTCGTTTTAGTGATGGAGGGTTTTCTGCTGCTGCTGCTCTCCCACAGTTTTATAGGTTTTATGAGCATTTGTGAGCTTTGTGGTTATTAAAAAAAAAAAAAAAAAAAACACCACAATAGCCCCACAGGGGCAGCGAACCCATCACACAGCACAGATGTACACGTTAATAAAATTAAGTTGCATAATATACGTTGGAAAGACATTCATTATGCCGTTATGTCTGATTGTAAATACAATAAAAACTACAGCAAAGTGCAATTGCTCTTTTATGATTAGTTTTTTTTTTGTTAATTACTCAGCTGAAGTTTCACTGAATCTCACAATACAAAACAAGGATTTGCTTTTGTTTTTAAACCCCCAAAAAAGGGCATTGAGGCAAATTGTGTGGCTTACAAGAATATAAACCGAGTGTATACAGACTAAAATAGTTTTTTTTTTTTAAATAATACCACCATACAAAAGTAAATCGCTGCCTAGAAGGTTTAAAACTTCAGCAGCTCCACTCTTGGAAAGCTCCAGGACGTGGCCTACTGGTCCATGCGTTACTGGATTACTGTGGTCAAGCGTGCAGCACTGCAGCACCGCTGGCCCGGTTCCAGCCTGTCCAGAGGTGCAACCTGATGGATCTCAGCCAGTTCCTCCACCACCACCACCACCTGCTGCACCACCTGGACGTCGCAGAGGCTTCACCTGTGGGCACCGTGGTGACGAATAAACCCAAATTACTGATGACCACCGAAGCAAAGCCGCTCTGTGACCTGTCACTATCTGTGTTCACACACAATTCTACGGTGAGTGTGGACGGCCCTGCCCCTTTATAAAGACTGTGAGCCAATTATGTGAAGTGCTTTTCTTAAAGAGCCATTAAAAGTCCCTTTTGTGGTGAAAATATGCTTCCATCTATGTCACATTTTAATGTCTAATTTCAACATTTTATATTTGTAACACTCGATTTCCACATGGAACTCATTAACATTTTGCTTCATGCACCTCCGCGGCTTCAGACCCGATGAACTGTGCAGCCAAAGAAACAAAGTCAGTGCTAAGAGGGGCATGTTGAACCATTTCGGCAGATGGGTTGCTCATCAGTGATTTTCAAAAGGTAAAAAGAAAATCAGTTTCCACTCCAACAAAAGAGAAAATAGGACCAAAGATTACTTGTGAGAGAAATTACCCGAGCTTTTAGCACAGTAAAAGCCATTATGCTTTATCATGTTTTTCATTTTCAAAAAAAAAAAAAAAAAGAATTTTGGGAAGAAAAAAAAAAAAAGAGGTTCATTCCTGTCTATGAATAGAAGTCGTGTGAATATAAACTGCCTGAGGTAGCTGACAACCTGCCAGAAACTTCAGTGAGGCTGGGGTCCCAGAACTGCTGGAGAAAGACATAAACCACAGCTCTAGTTTCACATCAGATGCGGCGCAGGAAGAGGAAATAGATGCATGCTGCTCTGATCCCAGAGGAGAATCATCTTTATGAAGCCCTCAGGTGGAGCAGCACAGGCAGACTCTGACTCATGTGGAAGAGACTGTTATGAAGGGGTGAGAGGACACAGAAAAAGCCCTCTATTTCAGGCACTGCTCAGAGGAAGGAAAAAAAAAACAGCCCTCCGTTTCAGAATGAGACGGGGCACAGCAGGTCTACAAGACCCACTGATTCACATCAAAAGTAACAATAAGAAAGATTAAAATAAAAGGCTCTGAGAGAGACGAGTAAATTCTCTCCACTGAGTGTGAGATATGCGCCGCAGAGGAACTAATGCAAAGCTCAATTTATTGTGACCTGACAACAAACGGCGAAATCTCTTTGATCGTCGACACATTAACACCAACAGGTAGAGAAGTTGTTGGTATAGACTCCTCCTGCATTCAGCATAAATGTGGCTGGTGGTCTTTTCTCGTCCACATGAGGTCTGAATTTAGTGGTACATAAATCATCCCATGGGACATGGAGGGATCTTGGTGGCAGCTTGAATCACCTGGTGACCGACATGAACACGGTACTAAACAGTTTCTTTACCCAGAACAACTGATGGTTCCTAATAGAAATAGCGATGGTGCCACTTTGGACCAAAACTTCATTAATGCCTACAATTTGTGCGATTTCTGTCCCTTTCCTTCCTCAGTGGGCTGCCATATGTCTGACCATGAGCGTTCATATTCAACCTCTTCATCCCGTCGAGGACACAAAGACACAATAATACTTCACCACTCAACTGTGTCCTGAGCTTTGCCTTGTGCTTGGCCCCAGGACACACCCATCTCTTCCAGCTCTTTCATCACAGTTCTTGCCAGGTGGTTTTTGGCCCGAGGCTCTTTTGTCTCTTCGGGAACTCCTCTTCTGCATTTACTTGAAGGCCGGGGCTGTCTCAGAGATTTCGAACGTGACCTCTAGTGAACTGCATTCTTGCCCAAAATCTTCCACTACAGTCCAACTGTGCTTCTAGTATATATTCTTGTTTTGTCGTCTCCTTCCATCCGTCCCTTCTTTATTTTATTGGTAATGAACCAGACACCGTTCTCTATTTGCACCATTAATAGCGTTTTGCTATGTTTGAGTGTCTCGTCTGTTTTTTTAATGCACCCACACACTTTTTCATGTTGAATTTACTGGGATGGCCAAAGAGCTGCTCATCCCACAAACACATTTTTATTACAACTGTGATTGTGTGACTTTTTAAAAGAAGGTTCAACCGTGTTATTTCAAAAAAACATCATTACATGAAAGAATGACTCTACTATTATCCTACTACTTTCCTTAGTTAGAATGCTGAATCAGGGGTGTGAAACATAAGGCCCCTGGTCTAAAAACGGGCCCACATAAGGTTCCAATCCGGCCCGCCAAAACACTAAGGAAATTGTAAAAATTTCAAAGAAGCTATTGAGGTTTTTACCAACTTTCTTAAGAGTAATGGGCAAAACACAACACTGAGACCGGAGCTGAGATATCAGTGATGATGCCATGAACGCTAGATACCTCGTTATGCAGTCAGGGTGAGTTTGTAAAAAACGTGCATAATGCAACAACTGCAGGAGACGTTTTTGTGCCTTTTGCAGCAGAAAGTAGCATTAACATTGGCTTCATGTTGATTGTAGTAATTCTCTGTAATAATTGTTTGGTTTTTGCAAAAATAGAAACATTTTCCTGATGTTTACTCGGCAAGTAAAACTTGTTTGAATTTAAAAGTTTAAATTTGCTCTATTTTACCAGTCCGGTCCGTATGTGGCTCCATGTGTTTGACACCCCTGTGCTAAATTAATCAGCATTTTGTTTGTAAAAATAAAATCAATGTAAAAGAAGTTGCACCTGTGCTGATATTTTAAAAAATGTTGGGTGTTGCTCAACAATTTTTAGTCAATATAAGCTGTAGTGTCCTATTAAAATGAAAATATAATGAAAATTTCTAAAATAAAACTAAATATCTGATGTAAGAATTGACTTTTTTTATGGAGAACATAAGAATCTTTTTGATTTCCCGCATTAGCCCAGCTGTGTCTGCCTGTCTTACATCAAAAAAAGAAAAAAAGAAACTACACAAACATGGAGAATTAACATTTTTTCTATTGTGGGTGATTACTCTTACTGGAATTATTCATTGGACATTTCCTCCCACGGTTAAAGACATTCAAAAACCTTTGCCTTTACATCCCGTTATGATCGCCCCACACATGTTTCAAAGAGAAGAGAAAAACCTGAATGTCAGAGGTTTTAATCATTTGTGTCTCAGGATTTAAGATGTGATAGTTGTGTAGTTGTGTTGTCTTTTCCCATGCGACTATTTTGCCATGTGACAATTTTCACCTGCGTGAATAAAATAGTTTTGAGACAGCTTTGTTCACTTTTAACGAACTCTTGGTGGTGAAGCTGCTGAACAGAATCGTCCGACTGTCAGTTTTGCTGTCACCACTTCCATCTAATGATCTTGTTTCCCGCGGATCCGGAGCCCATCGGTTCTGCTCGTCGTCCCGTAAATTTCAACTCTTTTCCGTCAGTCTGCCATCCAGGGCCTCTGATTCACAGCCCATCTCCACCTCAGCGGTCTCAGAGAATCAGGTAACGATTCCTCCAGCCATCCATCAATCTGCTCCACGACCACCAGCATCCAGACTCTGAAGGGTCCGATTAGCTCCATGGCTCACACCACACTGGCTGCCAGACTATAAATCCAATTCTTCAATTTGATTCCTCCTTATAAAACACTTTTGGAATACTTTGAGGACATCGATGAGCCTGTTACTTATAAGGCGCGACGTCTGGTGTGGATTCATCCACACCAGACGTCGTTTCATCAATCAGAGTTTGGGTCTGCATATTTATAGCTGTAATAATGAAAGACATTACCAAGGTAAACAATGGAGTGGAAAGCTCAAGAGAGGATTAACCTATTCTTTAAAACAGGTTTTCTCCTGAAACGTCATGTTAACAGGGCAGAAAGACCATTTTCTAAGGTTTTGTTGAGGTAAAGGTGGCACACAGCTAAAACCTCAAGTCCCATATCACAGTTTGGGTTCCCTTTGACGCTCAATCAACACTGTGTGACAAGTTATATCAAAACTCCCGGCGGTGCCGAGCGCCGCCTGCACACAAACACATGCCGATCACACTGATGCCCACCACCTCCCGACAGCGTGGAGATCGCAGCTCACATCGCCGCTCCTCCCTGACCCGAGGCGAGTGTTTGCTGCTATTCTCTTCTCATCATCACCCCTCCTCCTGCTCCTCCTGCTCCTCTCAATCCTCACATCAGAGTCGTCATCTTCCTGGAGGGGCAAAGCGGGCCAGACAGCGAGCAGCGTCAGCGAAGGCCTTTTTACCTCACCTCTGTTTCTCTTCACTCGCTGCCTCTCAGATCTCAATTAAATAGCAGATGAGGTGCTGAAGAAAAAGGAGGAGGGATGTTTCAGGTTAGATTTAAAAAAAAAAAAAAAAAAAGAAACTGATTAAAACTTCTTCCTCTCCTCCCTTTTTTCTCCATTGCGCTCTCTTTCATAATAGATCAGAAAAGCGAATGAGATCAGATAGGAGGATCAAATAGCGGGTTTGAAATGTATGGGGATCCCTCACAGCCCGGTTTAATGATGACATCCTCTGAACCAGGCCAGGGGTTTCTATTCAGCTCATATACAAGTCTGCTGCTGCTGCTGCTGCTGCTGCTGCTGATGATGATGATGATGATGATGATGATGATGATGATGATGATGATGATGATGATGATGATGATGATGAAGATGATGATGATAGGGGCGGAGGAGGTGGTGGGAGAGTTGATGGGTAGTCAAAAGAGAGGAACCCCAGGCAAAGTTTCTCCTTTCTCTCCTCTCTGAATGAATGCTGTAATTGAATTATAGCGCCACTGATACTTTTGTGTCCAGCCTCCCCTCCTCCCTCAGGTCTCCACAAAAGATCCCAGCAGTGGAATTTGTCTTGGTTTGTCTCTCGGCTTTGAAAAGCGGCTGCTAATAAGCAATGGATGAAAAGCAGGCGGGTGGAAAATTTGGAACGAAGCTTCGGATAAATGTTGCAAAAAACGAAAAAGAAAATAAACGGTGGAAAACTTAATCAGAGCATTTGCTCATTAGAATAAATCCTTGTTTGGCATCCCAACAAACGGCAGAGTAATTGGTGCACAAGGAGGCCCAATCCAGAAATCACGGTTGATCTTTTTACATGAAAAAAGGGAAAAGAAATAGCAGCACCGCGGGAATCGCAGCGAGGAGGAGAGACGGGAGAGTGTGAGATGAGAGGACGGGGGGGTGTGAAGAAATGTAGAGACGATATGGGGGGAGAGAGAGAGAGAGAGAGAGAGAGGGTGGGAGGGAGAACTTCAACAAAACCTTTAAAGAAATACTGTCCTCGCTGCTCTAATAACACCACAACCCACATACAGCGAGGCTCCATCTGTGGAAGTCCTACCCAGCTAGTAGATCGTTATCGACCCACCTACTCAAACTAGTGGAGGATAAGGGGGGAGAGGAAAAAAAAAACAGAGCGAGAGACTTGGAAACTGATGCGTTTGCATTCTGTGGAGTAAACTGTACACAGCATCTGTTCAGGCTGAGGATTCAAACTCATTTGGACGCCACACAGGAGAATGGCACATCTTTCATTCCCGCTGCACACCCCCTGCACCTGTTCTTGTTTTATCTAATTTGGGCAGAGCGGGAACAATCTACACGGTATCACACATCACCAGCTGCACTGCAAAGAGTCGGCTTTCAAAGACAAGAAGGGGAGGACAAAATCACAGGGAATATTACTCAAAATAAGCAGAATTATTTGATCACAAATCAACAAGTGTATGATGTAAATATTTGATTTTATTCAACAGAATCATCTCTGAGGTTTCCTCCCACAGAAACATGCACTTTTAAATTAACTGGCGACTCTAAATTACCCTTATGGTGTAAATGTGCCTACCTGTGTTTCTGAGTTTGCCCTGTGATAGACTCGTGACTGAGTGGTTTATCCTGCCTTCAGGTGAAGCCATCTCCACCACCACACCACCCTGTTGCCACAGCAAAGCTTGTTCAGAAGGTTGATGGATGGATCTCAAATACAAGCTCCAGGTAAAAGACGTCAGTTTGATTAGTTGATGTTTGACAAAAGCTGATACTGATCAAGTAGAAGTTCCTGGATGCTCTTGAAGGTTTAAATTGGAATAACCGTCCAAACCAAATGTGCTCAAGATCGATGAAATTAAATGTTTGTGCCCTGATCCATTTGTGTGCACACGCATCATAGTTTCCTGTTTCCATACATTAAACAAGTGTCACGGGATAGTTTCCAAAAACGCGCAAAGAAATGTAAATGATCAAATGCATGCATCATTTTAATTTGACAAGTTTAGTATACAACTATTTAGCTGCCTCTTGGTGTTAAACTAGTCGATTCAATATTCAATAATGCAGTGCAATCTGCATAACATTTTGCCATAATATAATCCAACCTATTGATTTAACAAAAAATAAATAAAAATCCAGAAGAGATTCCAAGAAGGAACAGGCACAGTCCATCTGCATTTCTCTTTAGAAAATAATCTAAATTACCTTCTCTTATATTATAAGATATTCTTTATCATAATCCAGTGGTGAAACCTGTCAAACTACATTGGCTTAATATCACATTTAGAGATTAAAAACTCTGGAAAAATTGAACTCTTACAAAGCCTCTAAGCAGTGAAAGCCGTTATGTTTTAAGGGTATTATCACTCATCTAATTGAAGTAAATATGTCATTGTCGTATTGATCATTCTGTTTCTGCACCTGACTTTCTTGGCTTCATTCTCTTCTTACACTGTTTATTTCACACTAATCTAATATTAATACATACTGCAGATGTGCTTCAGATGAAAAGAACAGTAAAGGTTTGCTGTCGGTTACAGATTCAAAGCATATAGGAGAGTCTTCCTGTAGAAATGTGTGGACATGGCCCCGCCACCCTCGTCCACCTGTAATGGAGAAGTTTAAGAGAGCGTGTGGGCTTGAGTGGAGGCCGTCCTCCAGCGAACCTCTCGTGCACTCACACCCTCAAAAAAAAAAGAAAAAAAAAAAGAACTCACACAAGCCCAGCTTGCTCTTGCATTTATGCATGATCTGCACTACCGCTGGTCCCAAGTGCACATTTCATAATTCATGCATACTGTACGGTAGCAACTGGAAATGCTACTATATCTGCATCCAGCAGGCCGCCTCATTTCATCAGCAAGTCTGACCCGTCCAATGTTACACTCCGATTACAGCAAACTTCCTGACCTAAAAAAAAACCCCAACTATGGGTATATATCAGCTCAATCAGTTTGAGAGCTAAACAAGCAATCACAAGGCTAATGCAGTGGACAACACCGCCTTTAAAAGAGTCGGGAATCTATTTTCCATACTAATCAAGAAAAAGCAGATTCCCACCAGGCCAATAAATAAAAATATGTTACCAGCTCCGGATCACGGTTGCATCAGTCTAATAAAGTATCGCCCGCGTGGCAGAAAGAGCGTCTGCTGCATGTTAAGGAGCACAGCGTCTGGGAAGAATGATGTAACCGGACAACAACATGCTCCCGAGCTGCTTCATCTTGCCCGGTGACAGATTATCGCTACGCAGCGGGTCACTAATTATTCCAGTTTTGTAATGTACTGTGCGCCTTGCTGTGTGAACACTAAGAAATGACAGGTGGCTTTTTGCAATTTATTGTGCTGACTTGTAGGGACCAATGTAACGCGAGAAGAAAGAGACATCGGTGAATATCAAAAGAGAAAGACCACAAGTTATCAGGATGGACATCAGGCTACAATTTTTCCAGCACAGTTTTTTTCGCTTATGTTTTATTGTTAAATCCGAAGGGATCACATGTTGCTTAGTTTTAATATTTGCTTATATGTATAAAACATCTATTTCTTTATGACTTTAGATAAGCAATGGGTTTCCCCCTGACTAGAGTGGCCTTACACAACGTGAACGTCCTCCAGACATGCAGTATCCAATAGCTGCAATTTGACACCAGCCTCTTTAGATTGCCGACTCCTGAGCTCGAAGCAGATTCTCCTAACAACACGTGGAACCAGTTGATGTCGGTTGGTTCAAACTGTGCACTCGCAGCAGTACGAAGAGCGAGTCTTCCCCTAGATGGCATTAATTAAACATGAGCTGAACCTCATTGCTGCGCCTCGTTGTTTCACGAAGACAGAGAACCGTGAGGTTAAGTACGAGGCAAGGAACTACACTAAAGAATAATCACTCCCTTCAACTATGCTAATAATGCAATATCTGATTAGGTGAAAAGCTCATTTGCATCCATTATGCAGAACATCAAGCTGAATATTGGATCACGCAGGCTTCAAAAATCCTTTCGACAGATCAATTTGTTGACATATTAGACTACAGGGTTTCAACGAGTTTTGTTTGGATGACTCTTTCCATTACTTTATAAATCTAATAATAATAGACGAGTATGAAAAGGCAGATCTCAAATAACCAAATGTAATTCGAATTAAGACTCTTTGAAACCAAACCTGTTTTTAAATATCTAAAGAATAATTGAAACCTCTGCTGCCACGACTAAATGAAACCACGAGGATTTTGGTATCTGGAAAGTAATTCGGTTGGTGTTGGAGTTGTGTTCAGAGCATGTAAAAATTGCTCATCTATTCCTGTAACTGAAGCTCACGTTTCAAAGTGTAACAGCACTATAGAGACCTTCTATCTGCCCCCCCAATCAGCAACCTCTCTTTTGTTAAAGGGTTAAAAAGGGAACTCCGGAAAAGGAGATTCGTGGTTCAGGTTGTGAAGAAACTTTGAAAAAAATCTTACATAGAACAAACTGTCATCATTAATTTTCATTTATCCATCAATCAATCAGACTGATTTATGTGTTTATGTTTGTAGAATGCAATTTGTTAAGGAAAGAGGACAATTCAGGTGTGTAAACCTTAAGAACTTGTTGCAAAAAATATCGACATATAAAGACAAACAAGGAGAAACAAAAGATCTACGCGTGTGTTCAGAAAATCTTCTTTCCCACTGGTTTGGAGGATCTACTATAGAGACAAAACTGTCCAAAATCCCCACACGACTCTTTGTCCTCAGACACAGACAAGAGCCCGGCTCCTGTCACCTCAGTGGGGTTACATTTCTAATCACAAACAGTCTTGAAAAAGGTGAAAACAAGACTTGTGTCACACTGATGTACAAATTAACTCGCATCCAAATGACTTCATTTTGCATCTGCTTTCTCATGAATGGCAGTTTCATAGCAGATGTCCCGCCAGGCGCTTGCCACATTCATCTCCTCCCTTCATTCACTTCTCTCCGTGGAGCTGCACATTAGCACAGCAGCGTCAAAATCCTCCGTTACCGAGCAGGAAATTAACTTTTTATTGCTTTTTTTCCTCCACTCCTTATTTGGCTAATTTCAGTGGGCAGAGAGGAACACTCGTCCGAGATAAAGGAGCTGCAATAAATGTTTGAAGGGCGCTTTTCTACCTGGTTTTAGCGAGGACAAGTTATGCACGGAGAATCTGATTTAAGCTCCCATCTGCGCACCAGAGAGCTTTTTCTGACCCCAAAACCTCCTCATTTGAGAAGAATTCACGTCCCAACCAGCGGCTAATTTTATTTTATGTCGAACATGCATTTCAAAGCTGAGGCTCAGAGGTTTTATATAACTCCAAATAAGCCTCAACACACTTGGGATTTGCAGATTTTTCTCTGTAGCTGCGCTGCGTTCAACACAGGCCTTCTGTTTGGGAGCTTGTGGATCCCACCAGCTTTATGTGTTCATGTCGCATGGATTTGGGAGAGCGGGCGTTAAGAAGTGGCGCAGTGAAACTAGATGGAAACGGCGTCGGATATCACAAAAATATAGTTGGCTCAATCAAGGCTGCCACTTCCCCCGTTAATGAGGCCCGTTCAGCCGGAGCTGGAGGAAGATGTACAGGTATTTGCGTTCCTGTCGTTTCCCTGAGCTCCTTTCCCTGCGACCCCTGTGCGTTGACTACTGATGAAGGCCGGCTGGAGCGGCCGCGAACGGGCCTCGGCGCGTCGGGCCGAGTGAGCCATCATTTATGTTAAAAAATGGAGTGAGGCTCTGCATTAAATCAATACATAAAGTACCCACAGGATCCACAGTGAAGGCAGTGGAAATGACAGGCCGCTTAACAAATGGACGACGGCCTCCGAGGTGCACGCTGACTCAGCACTATCCTCGCAGAGGGGGAACTTGCCACCGCGTCCCCCCCCAACCCCTCCCTCCGATCAGTCAGACGGCTCCCCGCAACTACCTGGGAAATGCTGATCAGGGGCTCTGAAATATCGCCAAAGCAAAGAGTATAATTCATGAGCGAGATAAACGCTCGCCGCGTTGACGTGTTTGCCGCTGCTGCTGGGAATTCAGCCAATATTTGAATAAACATCGTCTGCCTGCTGCTGGAGCGCATCACCATTTCTTCGACTGTCAGTTGCTGTGGGCGAGGCATCGCCCAAAGTGTCTCGCTTGTGTCCACTGCTTTGAGAACATCCAACAGCCGACACAGGAAAATAAATTTTGAAAAAGGCAGAAAATGAGCACACGCCGCAAGTAACGTCCATCCAACAAGGCCGATGAGATCATAAATCCTTCTCCTTCCCGGAGCCAGACGGATTTCCTCTCTATTTCACAGAGATGGGTATAAAATGCAGATAAACACGGTTCCCCTCTCCTCCTCCTCCTCCTCCTGAACCACCTGTTCAATCCATCATCCAGACAGCTGCTCCTCTGCACTTCCAATTCCTTTGCCGTGCGCCACGTTGACCTCCGGTCCCGCCACGCCTGTCGACACGCTCCCCTCGTCCAAACCCAGACGGCTGGACAAAATCCTAACACCCAGGAGCTTTGGATGTTTTTTTTGGTGAAGTGTTGCAGGAGCCGTCTCGATTAAACCAATCTAAGTTTTCCAAGAATGCGAGTGTTAAAATTGAGAAAGCACCGTGTCAACGTGTCCTTGAACGACCACCGTAACACTCAAAATGTGAGCAGACAAAAATGAAACGCCTAAAAAAACAACAACATGACAATCGCCGTCGCCTTTGATACCAGAGACAATAACGCAGCAGTGAGCCTGAGAGATTAAAGTCACAGAGCCGAGTGTTGTTGTGATGTGGGAATCCAGTTCTCCAGTCCACACGATGATGCAGATGGAGCCTCGCTGTTCCAAACTGCACCTGGAACAGGTTTCCTCCGCCAGAGACGGAGCGGTCGTTAAACTCAACCGGAGGTGGTACAAATCCCGTGTTCGCCACGTTACTGTCAAACATTTTATAAAGGCTTTGAAATCGATTTGCTCCCTCGCAGGCAGCCGCCGCTTTGCATTCTCCTCACATCGGCAGAATAAAAATTACCTTTTGGAGGGACTGAACTTCTCCGAGACGAGAAACTTGACTTGTTAGCATGCTCAAGGACACTTAACGTACAAATGCGCGGGCTTCCTGCATGCTGGTATGAATTTTAAACCCCGATGCAAAAAAGAGAAAGAAAATGGTTGGGGTAAGATGGATTATGTCAGTTTGGTTGTCAGACAAAAGGAGTCTCATCAGCAGCTGCTTTACAAACCACAAATGTCAGAGTCTCCTTGAAGGAAGCAGCTGATTCATCGCCGACGCTGCACGTCAACATTACAGCATCATTTAATCACTGCGGCCAATATAAACAGCGGTGGAAGCAGGACCATGGTCTGGTAAAAGTCTATCAATCTAGTAGAGGTAGAAGTCCAAACTCGCATTCAATAACCAAGAAGCTGGTGTCAAATTACAAACAATGTTGTACAATGGCCGTTCAGGCGGAAAGGGGCATTAAAGGGGTCATATTATGCAAAATTCACTTTCTAATGGTTTTCCAGCAGTAATAATTGTTTCCATACCTGGAATGACGTCCCAGAAGTGAAGAGAGTCTGTCCTCTCTCTCCCTGGCTGGTTTCAGTTTTTAAAAAGTGTGTTGCTCCAAACGAGCCAATCAGAAATCAAACCCTATATCGTGTCATCGGGGGTTTAGCCAATCCCAATCAAGGTAGGCCCTCCCTTTGACCCTCCCACAATCAGGCAGCTCTGCTCTGGCACATGGCACCGCGAGAGGAAGTATTTCCTCTTCTTCCCAAGATAGGCATGAGTGGGCGGAGCCAGTCCAGCTCACACAGACACAGCATATTCTGAATGCAGCTCATATGATCCAATAGATCAAGGGAAAGCTGGATTTGGGGCAATAAACTTTGAATATGTTTTTGTACCAACGAGACCACGTGAATGTGTTGAAAAGCTGAATAATATGACGGAAGCTGAAACGGCTTGCTGAAGACCTCGTTTATATAATATTTTGGAATGACAATGCAGAGATTTTGTTGCCCTTTGAGTGTCCGTTTACACCACAACGGTGTTCGTAGACACTGAAGATGCAACTTTTTCAGAACGACCCATCAGAACCCATCCCTCATCTGACATCGCTTTAGACGTAATAATCTTTTTTATTTTTTTTTTTTCCTTTTTTTTTTCTCTTTTTCCCTTTTTTTTTCCTTTTTTTCCTTTTTTTTTCTTTTTTTTCTCCTTTTTTTTTTCTCTTTTTTTTTTTTTTTTTTTCTCTTTTTTTCCTTAAGTACGAGACAAGGAACTACACTAAAGAATAATCACTCCCTTCAACTATGCTAATAATGCAATATCTGATTAGGTGAAAAGCTCATTTGCATCCAAAAAAAAAAAAAAAGGAAAAAAAAAAAAAAAAAAAAAAGACGTAATAATCTTCACACATGTGGAAGAACCAGCTGGATCTGTGGGGATGATTCAAGCTGTCCCCTCCAGGTCTCTGTTTACAAAACTGTACTTCATGAAAGTCTACATATGCTCTGTTTTCACTTTTTTTCTAGCGTCTGTTAAAAGTGTAAGTTTCACACACACACACACACACACACACACACACACACACACACACACACACACACACACACACACACACACACACACACACACACACACACACACACACACACACACACACACACACACACACAGGCACGCAGGCACGCACACAGACATTTATTTATTATGCTTTGCTTTCTTTTGTTTTTCTTCTTTTGTCCTGCTGAGTTTTGGGTCGGGAGGGTCGATGTCTCGTTAAATTTTCATTGTTCTGTGACCTGAAAAAAAGTCTATAAATAAAGTGCTAAAAGAACAGTTTCCAGCTTTTGTGATTATGGTCTTTTTTTAAGGGGGGGGGAGGTTTATTTTTCAGATCCAAGTGTGGTTTTAAATAGTTTTCCTGTTTGGAGAGATTAGGTCTTAAAAGATTCTGGAGTGTGTTTACCAGGATAAAGATTTGCTCTAATCAGAAAGGTAACATTGAAGTACAACACATGCCTTAAAGATTTTGTTAATTATAAGAATCAGGTGACATAAAAGAAATTGTATTTCACACCTGCTGTAAAAATTGACAACACAGACTAACTTAAAATATGTCTTCTTTTCTCTGTGAATTCTCTCTGTTATGCGAGTTTCATGTATATGGCATTTCTTCTTTTTTTTTCTCACCATCACCAACGCAAAAATAAAGCTGTGAGCCAACCAGGGAGAAATGACCCCATACATCTGCATCAACATCGGCTGAGACCCCCGTGAAGAGTCGGCGTGAGGAAACCAGCTGACCCAGATGGAGCCACGGGAAGGATCCTCAAAGACTGAGCAGAGCTGTTTGCTGAGGTTTTCACAACTATTGTTATCCTCCACTAAAAGAAAGAGAAAGGAACCTTTCTGCCTACATATAGACAGAGGATGCACTCAACAATTCCACACACATGGACCAAGAGAAAATGATTGATGTAAGAATTCTGTATGTGGGCTTTAACTGCACTTATAATCCAGTTGTCCTTACAAAACTGGTGGTAGAAGCTTTTACAGGTTCCTTATGTGCTTGGAGGCTGAACTACCTGAAGAAAGGACCACAGGAGGTGAGGAAGGAGCATCAGATATCATCCACAACCATCGTGGCGATAGGCGTGCCACAGGGATGGGTACTCGGACACCTACTTTTCTCACTCACCTTAGGCATTCACTCATTAGGGTTTAAAACAAGCATCAATGAGAGAGCAGAGGAGAAATTCAGCATTTGACAAGATGAGAAAAGTCTGGAACATCAGAGCACAACAATGCCACAAGACTTCAGAGATTGAAGGAAGTATGAAGGACGATTCCTTCTATACCGATAATAGAAATGCTTATTTCTTTAATGACGACACAAAATGCAGATATTTGAATAATCTTCTTTTTTTTTTTTTTTTTTAAATGCAGCATAACAAATCAATTCTGCAAACTGCTCCCATCACACACAAAAAAACACCGTCTGGCACAGTTTGACACAAACATAGATAACAGCCAGATATATCATTAGCACCCCATTACATACCTCCGACCCATTATCTCATCTCGCACATCCTGTTGTCAAATAGCATTTAAGTGACTGAAAACAGAGTTTACAATGATTTTTTTATTTTATTTTTTTTGCTGTTTGTTTCAACAAGTGAAATGGTCCGCTGTGTCCTGCGAGGCGGGTGAAAGTGAAAACCAGGCAGCCATCCAAATGACCCATTCATCCCCAAATCTATCAATGTGAAACACTCCTCTGTATACACTCCTCCTACCATTAATTCTCTCGCCAGTCGAACGGCAGCCTTGAAGTAAACATGCACTGTATGATAATAAGTCAGCGCACCACATTTCACGCAAGACTTGCTGTCAAAGGACCAAACATCTATCTCTCCCTCCAGCCATAGCTTCCCCTCCTGCTCTACATCAGGGGGTTTTATTTCCCCCTCTCGTTTCCGAATAAATCTATTCATGTACCTGGAATAACTCAAGGTGAACAGACAAGCAAATACAAAACACCGCTAATTTATATTTGGGACCGGCCTGGGAGGGAGCGGGGGTGTGTTTGTCTCATAAAAGAAGCGACTGTGTGTGCAGCTCACGGCAGTAAAACGCGACTCCTGACCGTCTGTCAGTGTTCGCAGGTAACTTAAGGGATCAGATGAACGGAGACAGAGCTGAGTTTATGAGACGATCTCCTCGGATGAACTGTCCAGAGGACACCTTGTGCGGCCGTGTCTCTATTCGAAGCATATAATGTCACAAGTATCCATTGGGAGTAAGTGTAGTGTGTTTAACTGAATGCAAAGCAATTAAAATGAAGACAAATTAAAATAAGGAAATTAGCCACAGTGCAAAATCACAAGTGCAAACAAGATTAAGCTTTATTTTAATTAAATACACAAGCACAAATTATCAAATATGCATGGACACGTCTTCCCGACTTACGCTTTCAAAGTATGTCTTTATCCAGCACCTATCCGGTAATGCTTTTTATTGTTTGTCGATCCCAACTGCCATTAATAACAAAACATTCATCATGAAACTCCCGAGAAGTCTGACAGGATAATTTGCTCCTTTGCTTTAGATTAGATTGTGTGTGTTCTCAGAGGACATAGTTTCACTCTCAATTTGTGAGAGCTGGCAGCCCTCCTTCTCTTACATTTTAAAATACATTTAGTTGGTGTTTTTTTGTCGAGTCTGCAGCTTAATGACTGATAGAGGGAGATTTTATCCCCTCAGTAAACGTAATTCAGCAGAATCCTCCCATCAAATTGCATCCTCTCTATTTCCATATAGTCATCTTCTCTACGGAGTACGTGTGGGAATGGATGGTTGCTTCTTTTGTGCTTTTGCCGGATAATAAAGAGGGTTTTGAGCAGGGCCATCCCTCCATATACACAGCACCATAAATAACGGGGGACTTTCTTTTTTTTTGTATGTATAGATGCAGCGTAATTTTATTCTAAATGTTATTCTGTGCTTCGCCAGGTATAGATGCAGCTACCTTTTTTTGCTCATGAGGCGTGAAGCCAAAGTTAAATCAGTTGAATTTGTGACAAGAAAAGGATCATCTGTTGAAGAGCAGAGCTTCGGGGGGGGGGGGGGGGGGGCTGGGGGGCAGCGGGACCTGCTGGGTTTCCAGACAGTTTAGTAGCATGTTGAACAAGCCACCACTCATCAGAACATATGTTCATTATAAGGTATGTTTAAACTCATATTTCATTTTTCTCCTCTTTTTTGGAGTGAAAAAGAGGACCTTCCTTCTTTAAAAAAAAAAAAAAAAAAAAGGATTTGCTGGTGTTATACAACACTCCAACTTCCAATGTGTGCATTTTATTTACTGTAGATGAGGCCACATCATTAAGCCTGGACTTTATCTCCCTTTGCTGTGATAAATGGAAATAGAACCGGAACAAAAGACTTTCCAAAATATCACAAAACAGAAAAGAGCTTCCAAATGACTGAATTCAGATTTTTTTATTTGTTTTTGTGACATAGATCAACATGGATGTTTGAAACCAATTAGAAGCTTTTCCTTTTAGTTTTTTTTCTAATTACAAAGTACAAAACAAAATGACAGACGTGCCTTCACCACCCAGTTTGGTCCACAACCAGCAGCGTCTGTACTTCTTTTACGAGCTCCGCTTTGCTTGACGTCTGATTACAAAATGATTGCTGGACTGGGTTAGAGACCCTGCATTTTGACGGACAAAAATATTCTCGTACCAACTGTTGCGCAACGTACATGAGTTGCGAGACATTTTCAAGCGTGAAAACGTTTGTCAATTCATCTGAGTTCAACTCGGAACTCCTGGAGAATGTTGACGTCCATGCATGTATCATGTGCAAAGAATTTGGTAAAAATCCAGAAGAAAAGTGAGTCTCAGACACAGAGGGGAAGACGATTTTGAAATACCATTTCTAAGTTACAAGCTCTTTTATGGATTGCAGACATAGTCATTTTCATTTCGATTGTTTTAAATAAAGCCTATGTTGAATGGCATTTAGTTTGGGGAAGTGGGAGTGGAGGGAGCCTCGGGAAAAAAAATGTAGCTTCGGGCTACAACTTGGCAAGATGCTGCCCTGCTATTGCGATAACTCACTGGGTCTCCTCTGTTCCACTCCGCTTCTTGACGATCCTCCCCTGAACCCCTAATTACCGCATCAGTGCCGACATGGAGAGCCACCGCTCGTCACATCAGTGCCCCTTCTGATCCACCCTGACGCTCCAGAGGTTTTCGCTTCATCCCCACTGCATACATGTGTAAAAGCAGCACGCATGTGTAAGAGTGCCACACATCACTGGCGCGTGCGTGCGTGGAAAGCTGTTCGCACGAGTCTCGGAACAGAATGAGGTCGGGCAGGAGAAAAACAACCAGTTTGCTTTTTGTCTCTCGTGCAAACTCCCCACAGGAGGGGGGGGGGGGGGCAGGAATACAACATGTGCATTAGACCCTATAACATCATTCATAACAGGCAGACACAATTCCACACAAATGGCTTTCACCACAGAGGTTTCCCCATTAGCATTAAAGGAGAGTGGCTATGAGAGGCAGAGAGAGGGAAAAGGGAGAAGCTTTACTACTACAATAAATCTAAGGAGCAACTCTGGTCTGCTTTCAGCACCAAATGACAGCTTTCTGTTCAGAGCACATTTCACAGCCCTCTGCTCCTCTGCCCAGCCTGTTTGTTTGTCAGAGAGCAGCCGGGGATACGACGAGTCCCGGGGGGAGTGTGTGTGTGTGTGTGTGTGTGTGTGTGTGTGTGTGTGTGTGTGTGTGTGTGTGTGTGTGTGTGTGTGTGTGTGTGTGTGTGTGTGTGTGTGTGTGTGTGTGTGTGTGTGTGTGTGTGTGTGTGTGTGTGTGTGTGTGTGTGTGTGTGTGTGTGTGTGTGTGAAGCTGGACCTTACAGCCTCTGTGGTGCAGGAGGCCAACTGAGAAGCACAGACCTTTCATTTCTCCCTCATGTTCTTCAGAGAGATGAAGGCCAGAGCGTGTCCATCTTGCCGTTATTAGCCAGCGAGTCGCTGACTGGACACCCCCTCTGGACCCGCTGCATAACATCACAGTGCAGCACAACCAGGACACACAGCACATCATAACCAATCCACCCTGGTGTGTCCAACTTGGACTGCTGGATCCTACATAATTTAATCCTGGTTCAAATCCCAGATGAAGGTTCACCACTGTAGTACCATGAGCAAGGCCTTCGACAGCCAACTGTTCAGGTTGTGTCAGGAAGGAGCGTCGTAACAACCAATAATGTAATACCTGCCATTAATGCCACAATTCTGGCCTTTTTCAATGTAATAATGCAAATTACACAGTAACTTTCCATTACATTATTGAAGTAGCATTTAAAACCCTTTCACAATGTCATAACTGCAGCCAATAATGCAATAATATGTAAACAAGTCAACATGTATTTGAAACAAGACCTTTTTTGTGCAGGTTTTATCATCAAATATAGACATAGTGGGTAGCATAGTTGTCAAAGGTCTTTTACTGTTTCATTACATTGTTGGCAAGTTACTGTGTTATTGGTTTAGTGACATAACAAATGATCAAAGTGATTGGCCATTACTACATTATTGGTTGTTACAGACCATTAATCCATCTACCTTCTGTCAGGCTTTATTCAGATCAGGATCGAGTTGGAGTTTTTGTTTCAGAAAAGTTCTGTGTTTGCAAGGCAAAGTTTGGAAAACAATATCCATTTCTATTTTGAAAAAACTGCATTTTCAGAGGCTCCCTGGACTGGAACTGGGGAAATACCCATTATGAGGTGAGACTGCTAACCACTACACCACTTCAGGGGATCATTTGGGCAAAACATATATCAAATATCTGCTGTGGACTTCATGTTATGGACACTTTTAAGTAATAAAAGTGGATAAATTGGGAGTTGCACTAACTTTGATTTAAACTTTTCATTTAAGGGACTTTATTTTGGTAGGATAAAATACTCACTTCTTTGCCTCATTACTTTCTCATCACTGCAGACAGTTTAACACAAAGTGGTAAATTGCTCAAACCGACCTTTGCAAAGAACTTTAAAACAGGCTCCTATGTAAATCTACATCCTCACACACCCAACAGACACTAAACTCACGGCTATGACAACCTTTCGCCTGGTGATGCTTTTTCACATGCTGACATTAATGAAGCAGGCCAAAGACAAAAAGGTGCGCCGGCTCCACACCAAGTGAATTTCAATAAATGAGTTATCTGTCTACTTAAAAGTAGTTCTGGCCCACTGAGTGGTGAAATGAGCATCGGGCATGGTTTATGCACCAGCAAGTGTTCTTCATAGGTAGCTGGCAATTAGGCACGGTAAAGCCTCTCCGGTAACGTCCGCAATTCATCTTCTTGGCACGTGGCGAAGACAACGCGGGCCCCGCTGTTTTGTTTCGCGTGTCAAGAGGATTTTCAACGGAAGCCAATCACGCGGCTCCTCGCCACGGCCCGGAGTCCCCGCTTTGACATGCTGCCATATTTCGGCGACGGCGAGACAAAAGAAGGGAGGGTGGAGAACGTTTTCCAATCAGCGTTCCTGGAGCCCGGCCACCGCTCATTTAGACTACAAGGCGACCTTGACATTCAGCGGGCAGGTACCGTAAGAGAAGCCCAAACACACGCCATGGATAGCGGGTAGAGCGCGCACACAGTGCAATCCAAGCGCACGCAGACGCTCCTCGCCCAGACACACACACACGACTGTTGGCTGGTGACTACGGAGGCCGAGCTAATCCAGCTCCAGTGTTTGGTGCTGTGAAGCAGCTGGAAGCGCATAAGCTGTTAACAAGTTAGGCTGAAAACCTTCACTGGCAGGCACCCTCTTCCTCCTCTTCCTCCTCAGCACACACCTCCTCCACCGACACGTCCAACCTGGCAATAACCACCGCGGCACGCGCACGCTTTCACAGTTCCACACGGAGGCCTGTACTGTGTATTACACTCAGACGCTCTGCTGGAATATCTCACAGCCTGGCACAAACAAGCACAAGTAATGCGAGCAATAATTCATGCGCAAACGCCCGCATGTCGAGGAGACGTGTTTCGTCTGCTTCTATCCTGTAATAAGCCTAATGCGTGCTGGCTGAAGTGCACTGGTCGTTATTAGAATCAGCCCAAGTCAATCTGGGAAATTTACTGGCCGCGTTTTTCATTTATTTGAATGTGAGTTAGTTTTTAAAGCAAAAAAAAAAAACATTTCAAATGTGCTTTCAGGAGTCGATTAACAGCTTAATATGTCTCAGTGTGGGTGAAGAACTTCTCATCAGGAGGTCCCATGAAGCCTGCGAGCTCACTGCTGCACTGTGTGGATCTCCAGCAGCGTGATGACGGACCTGCAGCAGGTGGTGCGGGTGGCAGAGCACCACCTTACAGATCGCTTAGATTTCTGACACGCAAAACTTGCGAACCAAATACATTGTACTCATTCATCTTCATCTTAGACGTCCAACAACATGGTCCACCACAAGATAACCGGGGACGTTTAAAGATTTCTGTTCATCAATAGATTGTGATGGGACAAGTTAGAAGATCATGTGCCGCCAAGAGAAAGTCAGCAATGGAAATACTGCTTCCATCTCTCAGGGATTTTGGTTTCCCTCTTGTTTCCGTGTGAGTCTGAGTGGACGCTGTGGCCCTGCCAGTCTGGTGCCGTGGCTCCTGAGCGCCAGCAGCGCCGTCCAAAGCAAGAGTGTTTGACAACCCGGAGCAACAACAGAAACAACAGCAAAGCAAGTAGAAAGTAGAGCACAAGTAGGCCAGCCTCTCAGGGAGCCGCCTCCTCCTCCTCCTCCTCCTCCTCCTCCTCCTCCTCCTCCTCCTCCTCCTCCTCCTCCTCGTCTGTCTGGTCCTGTCCTCATCCTCCCTCTGGTTCTCTCGCACAGTGTCCTCGGGGCTCACCCCGACTCTTGCGAGTGAGCCAAGAGTACACTCTTCCACTCTGATGGACGCAGCGCGGCTCAATGTACAGTGAGCGTCGTCTGCTGGTGCTTTAACACAAAACACTGAGTGGAGCTAACAGCTTGCGGGGCATGTGTGTCTGCGCATGGCATGCCGCGGACACCTCCCGTGCATGGTGGCGCCGCGGTTTTCTTTTTTTTTCTTATTTTGTGCACGTCGGTTGTTGACACGTTGAAAATGGAAGGCATCAGCAGAACGTACATCAAGCGAAGAAGGGTGGGGGTAATAAAGTGGATCTGATGAAAACTTAATGGCCCCTTCACCTTTATTAATGGCTGTGGGAGCGGGCCCGCGCGCTCGGGTTCACCGACGCAATAACACGCGTCAGGCCCCATGGAGGGGGGTGGTGGTGGGGGGTGGGCAGCTCCATCGGGAACACACTCACTCTCTCACCACCAGGGAAGAGGGGCTCATAACTGGGAGGACACTAATCAGCATGCTGCCAACTGGATAACTGACTAAATGGCAGCTGAATTCAGCCAAATGAGCCTTAAAGCAGCACGGGATGCGAACATCCACCCGACGACGGTGCGGCACTTTAGAACATAAGTGAGATGAAATCTAAAAGCGACGCAGCCTCCCACTGAGGAAGTGTGATTGCAAATGTGTGGGACTTTCACTGAGGAGTGTGTTTGTTCCTCTGCATTAGCTGAAGTGGCGTGTCTGGAGCAGTGGCACTATTTTCTGACCCACTCCAGATGGAATCGCGCTGTACGTGGCCCCTGAACCCCTGCTGTTGTGTGTGTTTGCTTGGCCTGTGGTGCATCTTCACCCATTCGAAGCCCCCTGCTGCTGCCGCCCTGAGTTGGACGAAGCTCTACAGATGGATGAAAATGGAGATGGATGCACCTCCAGCACCTGTGCAAGGAAAACCCTGTTGTTGCATTCTTTCCCCGCTCTTCTGCGAATGCTCGCACTCCAATCGCACAAGCGGCACTTATTAATATCTCCCTTTCAAATGCTAATTCCCTCCCCTCCTCATACATAAATCATAACTCCAGAGGTGGCTGCTATACTGTGGCGTTTTTCTTTTTCTTTTAAGAGGGGAGGATGCGCGGCCGGGTGTGGCGCCTGCCTGTAGTAAGTAATGACACAAGCTTGTGTCCCAGATTCTAACAAGGCCAACTGGTTCCATGAGCATGTACACTCCTTTAACTCTACCAGTTGTTTTGAACTCAACTTTTCCTGACACTAAGGGTTCAAAAACACATCGATACAGGTCTATAAGCTGTGTCCATGAACATTTGTTAACCAGGTGTCTGTCTGAAGACGACAGAAGAGGACTGTGTGTGTGTGTGGGGGGGGGGGGGGGGGGGGGGGGGGGGGCTCTCGGTGAGCAGATCTGCCAACCTGGTGCCACTTTTCGCAGCTCTGATGTGCGTCTGGCGTGCTGCGCTGCAGATGCTGCTCTGTGTGATGCGCCTCCTCTCCTCCCTCCCCGTCAAATGAATCATTTCTCCTGACTGGGAAGAAGCACCGCATCACCTCACATGTGTGCGTTTTGCGTGAGGGTCGACTCTGGGGACGCACGTCAGGCTTGGGTTGGGAGTGTGCAGCCGGGAGTCACTATTCTCATTTAGAGACAAAAACTTTTACAAGATGATTGAAGTTCGATGGGGGCAGGAAATAATCAGTCGTTTAAATCAGCATTTTAGGGTCGGATCTGCTTTTCTTGTTAATTAAATTCCCTAATAAGGATGTAAATCATCTCGGGTGATTAAATGTCTGCAATCAAGTATCATTTCCCCGAATCAGGTGTAATTTTCTTGATTTAGGGCTGCAATTAGGCCTAAACATGACTGGCTAATGCGCTCAAATCTAATCATTTTTTTGGCTCCTCAAACTGCAAGACCCCCCCTGACGCCCCCACACGCACTGATCCAGATGTGAGAAACCCCTACCTGCCAGGAGCTGGAGGGGATCTCCGCGAATTTGCCCAGACCCCCGAAGGTGTAGCAGCGGTACATGTGATCCAGAGACTCGGAGCAGTGCCACAGCAAGCCGAAGCTCACAGAGTCCTTCCCGGTGCTGTGATGCTGCTGCTGCTGCTGCTGCTGGTGGTTGTGATGGTTCCTCAGCTGATCCTTAACAATCCAGGCAGGGGAGATGAAGCTGAAGCTGCAGACGGCGACCAGAGCGGAGGACAGGAGCACCCAGAAGCAGCCCACACAGCTGAACATGGTGGCGGCGTGCAGGGGCACAAAGCCCGGAGACAGACCCAGACCAGTCCCGAACCCGAACCCGAACCCGGCTTCTTCTTCTTTCTTCTCCCGGCCCAGGAGCGAAGGCATTTGGAGCTCACGCCTCCAGGAGCGACGCTTCCAACTTCAGCCCGCCGTCCTGCGCGAACCTCAAGAAGGACTCAGCATGAGCGTGTGCACCTGCAGCAGCGGCGGCCGTGTGCGTAGAGAGCGCGTGTGCCAAGAACATCTGGCCAGCGGCGAGAGCAGAACACATGTGTGACGAGCGGAGGGGGAACAGTAAAGTCAAGTCATCCGTGCGCGCACTCAGGCTGGTCCGATGCCCAAAACCTGCCACTCTGTTTGGCACACCCCCAAAAAATAAAAGCCCTGGATGCGCAGTAAGTTCAGTCCGCCCGGCGCGCACGCGGCGCACGCACGCACGCACGAGCAGGTCCCGGAGCTCCGCCGCGTCACAACGTCCCGTCCAGAGCCGCTCGCCCCGTGCAGTGCCGTGCCGTACTGTGCCGTGCCGTGGTGGCTCCGCGCGGACAGCAGCTGCGCGAGCGCACTTTGGCAAGACGAACAAGTGCGTGCGGACTGCGTCCAAGCTCGTGCACGTTAGGAGGACCGCTTCCGGCGGTGCCTTTCGTAGTAAAATCCAAACTGAAGCGGCAAGACTTTGTCTTTAAACTTAGAAATCTTCAAGTATGATTTACAGTTTACTTTTCTTTATTCTGATAACTAGTATTATAGCCTCAGCTGGTTACTACTTATCAAGAACAACTTTTCTCCCACAATCTAAAAACATGTGTCAGGATCATTAGTGACACTGAATTGCTCCTAGAGTATGCCAACAGAAAAAAAAACAAGCTTAATGAGAACCAATTGTTATCAATAAATGGGTATTCTAGTAGATTAGTAATTAAAACTAAAACTCTGTAACATACCCAACTCCATGCTTTCAACCATAAATATGAAATATTTAAAAAAAAAAAACAGATGTTCAGTTTCTTCCTTCTTTCACCTGACATCACCTCACTCTACAACACACACTGATATTTCTATTCTTCTTTGTTTTCAATAGAATAAAATCCATTTCATTCTTGCCATGCTCAATTAGCAAATGCAAATTTCCTTTATGGGTTTTCTATGGTATGAAATGGCAGTTGATAACTCACAGTAGACGGCATAAATGCCACCAACTCACACGAAGTGTGAATAGATAACAATATTTTATTGTCCAGGAAAAGAATGGTGACCAGTGAAAATGTGCCCTTCAAGATTTCCTTGATTTGACTGTCTTTTGGTTTCTGTGTACTGCTTTATCCAATTTAGGGCTGCAGGTTGCCAATCCAGCAAACACAGACAGTAAAAACAATACACTCACATTCACACATATGGGCAATTTAGGGTCACCAGCTAACCTCAAACACATGTTTTGTGTCGTGGGAATACCTGGAGAAAACCTCCGAATGTCTTGCAATGAGGCAAGAATGCTGATGTGACATGATTGTGCAGATGTGCGAATTGGGAAAAGTTTATGAAAATCGGTACAAGTGAAACACAACTTATAGTTTACATGCTGTACCTTGTCAGTGACCTCACTTCTCGTGTCTGTTAAGACATTTAAAACACAGTCATGGGAACACAGGTTCAGCTCAGTTATTTTAACGCATTTTCACTCAATTTGAATAATCAAATCACAAATTATTTTAATAAATGATTAAACTTTTCCCAATAGTTTGCATCATCAGGGTTGAATCTTCTGTAGCATAATCTACAATCTCTTTTCTTGAGTATCTTCAATCCTCTCAATTCTACATGTAGTTTTTAAAAACGGTAATTTTTCTGATTGTTTAAAGACTTTAAATGTGATCATTAATTTCTGTTGCTATTTTCTAATTGTGAGGTTACCATAACAACGTTTTAACCAATCACAGCTCACGTGGTGTCAGATATTTGAGGTGGGCGTTGCCTCTGCACGTGCAGGTTTACCTTAGTAATAATGAGCTCTTGACGCAGGATTTTTACAGAAAACGACCCTTTTTGAACCCGTTTTTGCAAAAATAGGAACATATGTGTGTAATTCATCCCACCGGAACGCTGGACACTATTATACCCTTCCTTCTCTGCTCCCTTCATCAGGTTTACCCTCAACCAACATTGCCCCCACATGGTCAGAGGCGATAACAGCCCATTATTAACAGCCCAAAACAAACATGACACGAAAAAAACAAAACATTTTATAATATATGTATTTAAATCAAACACATTTTTAAATATATTATAGATTAAGTACACGTACATGTCAGAAAACATTAGAGGTACATAGTACCAAGAGTCTTTTCTGGTTTGTTTCCACATCTTGGTAAGGCTGGAAAGAAATTGGGGGGGGGGTGGAAAAAGTTTGATTTATTGAGCACACTTTCCAGTTGAATAGTCCATAATTTAAAAAAAAACAAAAACTGCAGTCACTTTTTTACTTCTTTTCGTTTAAAAAGGACTAACATTAATATATGGGGTAAACCAGAAATCTACATATATATTTATAGATAGAACATTTAGGACACAGAGCTTGGAGTTTTTCCAACACAATTGGAGCACTTAAAAAGTTCATTAAGGAGTATTTCTTCTACGCTTTGTCAAGGTGCCAGGGATATTCAGACAGAAGGGCAAATCGTCCCAGAACTTCATCGGCTCTTCTTCTGCTTCATTGTCACATTTCCACGTAATCTACAGTACATGAGCGGCCGACGCGGGGCAGCGACTGACTTTAACGCTCCGGGCAAACAGAGGGAAGCGTATGCAAAAACTGTACAACGCTCCGAAGCTGATAAGCTCTTAAGCTCTTAAGCTGACCCTTTAGAGAGAGATTTCATGTAAAAACAAGGAATGGTTATAAAAGGTGTGGGGAGGTGTGCCACGAGGGAGTGAGATTTCTTCAGTCTCTGTCACACCCTCCGAAGGTCCGAGATAAGACGGACAAAGCAGCGGCAGTCCGGCGCGACGTGCTGCTGCTTGTTCTTTGTGCCGGCTTTCTTCTGGCGTCGTCCTGAACGCCTCCTCCCTCAGGAGAGGCTTCCTTTCAGTCTGGCGCGAGCGCTCTGCTTCACTTTCGCCGCCTCCACGTGTACCTTTATAGTGTTATGGAGCTGGGAGGTTGGAACGATGATGTACTTCAAGTTTTTCTAACAGCCCATGCGTGAACAATCATTCACCCGATCTTGCAGCTACGCACGCACGCACGCACACAAACCCACACACACACACACACACAAACACTCACACGCGTGCAGACACATGGTGATAAAAAGCCTTGTTCTTTCTCAGAGTAATGCAGTTGGGTGCAGTGTGAACCCTGTGTGCAGTTCGTCTCTGGCTCAGCCAGCGTCTGCAGGGAGTGGCGGTCCTTTGGTGCGTCGGTGGGGGTCATAACTGCAGACAGGGAAGAAGAAGAAAGACATCATCCCGATCAGTTTGAGGTTTGTGTGAAGCGAATTCAGGGATTTGTTTCCAAACACAGTCTGCTTCTTACAAAATGTTTGCTTAAGTCATGCCAAAAGACGGGGCTCAATGTAGTATGAAATTCTGAGTTTAGATTGTTTAATACTGGAGTTGTTTTAGTGGATGTGAAACAAAAAGCTCATGTCGTCCTCGAGATCTTGATTGGATTTATTGAGTAGTTATGGCAATACAACGCAGAGGATGAACAGATGTTAACAGATACGTCCACCTCTGCAGTGACCGTCAAGTCATTTTACTGACTTTATTAAAAGGTTAACATTGATTCCGCTGATCATGTGACCTTACTGCTATTAGCTGAGGTGACATAAAATCCCACTAAACAGCGATCCAATGAAAGCTCTAGTTCCAATAGAATCGCAAAAACAAACACAGCAGAGGGCTTCTGGTTAAAGCTGCATGTCTCAAACAGCCAATGTCACAGAGCAAAGCATCATGGGATTGATTCACTGGATGAATGGGAAGATATTCTTAGTCCTTATAAATCAATCTAATCACTTCAATCAGAAACAATTTAATAAGAAAGATATGAGCCACGTTGTTTTAATGTTTGGACTTTAGTAAACACATCTCTGCCTCCCCAAAGTGCAAATAACTGAGGATACCATCTACACATTTAATTTTACATACTTCATCATATTTTGTAATAACTTAACACAGAAGTGATGCAGGAAACAAATAGAAACCATTTCATTATATCCTGACACAGACACCGAGACTAATTATCACATTATCCTACATGAACTTTAACTTCAGTGGATTCTGGATTTGTCAAACTGGACTCTGGTTGAAAATATCACACTTTTTCTTCAGGGTATAAAAAAAACTTTTTGCAGAAGGAAACTGGGCCGGTAATTTTCAGTGTCTCTCAGCTCACTGATGGTTTTCACACTGCCATCCGGAGACCATTGACATTGGTCATGATAATCGCAGAAAGGCTCATTTTGAGAGAATGGGAGTTCTGCTCTCCTCCTCTTTTCCAACAATGGAAGGACGATATGATGTCAGTCATTGGGCTGCAAAGAGTCCGATTTCAGAGGACAGGCTCAACAGAAAGGCTCTTTGCAGTCTGAGAGCAGTTTCAAGCATCTCTTAATGGGACCGAGATGAGGTGAGAAGGCTTCTATTCTCTGGCTCCCTGTCAGTGACCTGAACCATCATATCCAACCAAGGGCTGCCAAACATGTGGCCCGCGGGCCAAAACCAGACCATCGGAGGGTCCAAAGACTCCCGTGTATAAATTAGAAATGTATGTAAAATTATTCATACAATTAACAGAAATATCAACATTTCCAGGATATAAATCATAAGTATGTATTTTTCTATGTACAGATGATTCTTCAAGCTTCATCAGCTTTTTCTCCAGTTCCTCAGTTACAAGTTACAAAAAGCAGCCAAATAACAAAAAAAAAGTGCAACTTATAGAATTAATTATAGCCCTGATCTAATGTACCCGATGAATGTCGTGATTCTGTTCTGGATTACATTTATCAATTAGTCAGTTTTAGACATATGTAAATCAAGTGTTTACATATTTTCTTAATCTAAAATATGATGTATTATCATTGGTTGTCCAGCATATCAGTGCACGGCTATACCAGCTGGGTGAGGTTGTGTACCTTGGTGCTCCTGCCGGGACTGTCGTGGTTCGACTGATGGACGACGTCATTAACGATCATCTTAGCGATCTGCCACGCCATCTCCTCCTGAGCCTTCATCGCAAGAATAACGGCATCGAGAGTCATTGTCTCAATTCTTCTACAGTCAATGAAATGTGAATCTGGAGTTGCAGCTCACCTCATCCGAGTTGCCTTGTACCCATTTCTTCATGGCTTGAGAAAACATGGAACCTGACCAGGAGGAGCAGAGGAGACCGTAAACCACGCTGTAATACTGGAGGAAAAACTGCATTTCTCACAAAGATTTCAATTGAGTCTAGACAGGATTGCTAGTTTATATCCAGGGATTTAGTGTCTCACTACAATTTATGATCTGTTATTATGTGAATCACATTTTATCAGCACTGCTAAATTTAGGCCGACGTCTCCTTTCCCCCTCCCTCCATGCAGAAAATGGACTCCGAGCTCCAAAATAAATAAAGTGTTGTGTATGTTGTTAAACCTAAAGAGTAGTGAAAGCTGTTTTTTTTTTTTCCTCCTCAAGAGGAAGGTTTTTAAATATTTCAGTGGACTAGAAGCAGGCGGATGAGGTTTATATTCAGGGGCGCAGTGAAGATGTTTTTCACTGCGAAAGAGGAGAGAGATAAAAATACGACAGAGTGAGGGAAAGGAGACGAGGGTAAAAATGAAAACCTTTGGATTTCTTCACATCCGGCTCTGGCTCGGCCTCCCTGATAAACTGGCCCATCTCGTTCACCTTCCCAAACGTCATCTTCCTACAAGGACACAGGATCAAGTGAGGAAACAGAGGACACTGCGATCACACACTCTGTGTGTCTGTTCAAGCAATCACTGTAAATTTTATTGGTGTTTAAATAAAAAAAACAAAACTGATCTGGCAGAATGCAGCTTTGTTTTTCCAATAAGCTCACGCTCTTGAATTATTTTGGTAGCGGGACTGTAAAAGGCGAGCTCATAAAACTCTTTGAAGGAGTCAATAAAAACAAAGATACAACAGTGAAATTCAAGTGGCTGTTGGGCGATCAGAGAAACATAAAAGGAGAGAAATATAACAAGGAATACTGTGGAAAGATAAATAAGGTACCAGAAGATCTGTAAAGAGAGGCGTGCTACAGCGGGATCAACCTTCCTTCACTCAGAGTTAACTCACCCTGCGTACGGCCGCTGGTACAGGGACTCCGGGTCCAGGCTGGCAACGTCCACCGTGATCGCCTCGTCAAAGTTCTTCAGGATCTTGATCGCGGCCCGTTTGGCACTCTGTTGTGGAAGTCACTAAATGTTAGGAGTTCCTGGCAGCGTTTTCTATTGTTTGTATGAACACAACCGAACGACAACAACGGCCACGACCCTTTGGCATTGACAAGAGTCGTCGTCATTGTTCCCGTAACGAGGCAGGACAGGTCTAAATGTCAACAGACACTGAAGGTGAAGATGTGGTCTGGTCTGAACGTTGGTGAGGAGGGGGCGGGTCTCACCTGAGTCTGGGAGCCCTCGCTGGCATTTGAACTGGTGCGGTCGTTGTCCGCGGGCCCGCCCTGACCCGCCGCGTTGACATTCATAAACTCATCGGCGCGCACTGAATTGATGAGGTCACTCAGGTATTTGTAGTAAAGGTTGCTAGATAGGAAGCCTGGCATGTAGACCTGCACACAAGCAAAATCTTTTTAGAAATTTAAAAAAAATAAAGGGGGGGGGGGGGGGGGGGGGGGGGTTAAAAATAATGAGCTGACTCCTTCAGTTTGGAGCAGTTACAAAGTTACAAAGGCTCATTCCTGACCTTTATCTACCAGCTTTCTTTTCATTAAGTAAAGGCAGGAGCATTTGTCAGAGGTGTAATGGGCCGATTTGTCTGTGACTTATAACACAAAACCTTTAAGGGAGATCCTAATGACATCTGAAAGCAGCTCAAGCAGATTAATCCAAAATCCATTTAATTAAACCTTTAAAAGAGCAATGCTACTTTCTACGTGTTTAGGGGTTCCTCAACCCAACACAGCCTGACCTTCTCCATGGTGGTCCAGGCCTGTCTGAGTGGAGTGGTGAAACAGTCGGGGAGTGGCCCCCCCTCTCGGCAGATATTCGACTCTATTTCCATCCGCACGGAGTCGCCGAAGCCCAGAGGGTTGGTGGCCTGGAGTGAGAAATACCTGGAGAGGAAGCAGAGCGGGTTTGAGCTCATGTTCAATACCCAAAATGCAATGCAACGCAGACGGGGCTTTAATCTGAGAGTTGTAATCCCACTGTGGTATTTAAAGGTCAGAAGAGATCGTCTGGCACAGAAAAGTGTACCCAGGTATAGACAAGAACAGCTTGCATTTTGTAGCAAAAACGGAAATTAGATGAAGGTGATTAAAGTAAATGCCTCATGTGGTGACCTGTCAGTAGAGGGATTAGAACCAGCAAACAATCATCCACAAGCTATCTTCTCTATCCAAACACCCTGGACCTTTCCTGGTGAAGCTGCTATAGGTTCAGACTGCTGGGAGACCTCCGCTGAGCTTTGAATCCCTCTCCACTGACCTATCCTTTTCTCTCCTTTCCCATTACCCCAACCGAAACTGCAGAAAGTCTCCACCTGTTCTGCAGGTTTCTTCCTGTCAATAGGGAGTTTTTCCTTTCCACCGTCTCTTCTGCTTGCTCGTGTGGAGTTGTTGGGTTTTTTTCTCTGGAAAAGTGCCTTGAAATGACTGTGTTGTGTTTATCGCTGTTGAAATAAAATTGAACTGAACCAATAATCCACCGCTGCTCCAGTCTAACCGTTACCCTCAATCGACTTCAGCTGCAAAAGGCAAGGCTTGTTTTTTTATCCAAACGCGTCTGTAAAGCTATAGCTGAAAGAAAACCCGCTCAAGCATTACATAATGCATGAAATCGTAGCTGTGTGAGAGTCCAGGGAGGCATTGTGTCGTTGCAGGGCGCTTCTGGTTTATTTCTATCATATACTTTAGCTTCCTCCCACAATCCAACAACACGCTGATTAGATTCATTTTGAGGCTCTAAATTGCCCAAAGGTACTGTGAGTGGGTGCCTCTCTGTCTCTCTGCGTTTGCTCAGTGATTAACTAGCAGCCTGTCCGGGATGTATCCTGCCTCTCTCGCACGAGACGGATAAAGCAGGTACAGATAAACTAAGAAGATAAATGTCAATCATGTTGTTAAGCTGGGCAATGAAAAACGAGGGAGTGAGTTCTGACTGAATGGATCACTTTTCCAGAATTTCTCATTCTGCGTGTTTTTGGAGACGACTTCCACTCGACAGGAGCAGACAGAGGACCTACTTGTCGTAGAGGATCATTGCATCGTTCTGAGCCTCCTGCCCGTCGTACTGGCCCTTCTTAGCCGCCAGCTGGTTCTGGAAGTTATCTGCCGCCAGCCAGAACTGCAGTACATTCATGGCCTCCTCCTTCTCCATGTACTGTGAGCGAGCAGAAGCAAGAGGATGGGAATCACTCAAATGTGTCCGAGCTGCGTTTTACATTCAAGAGAGAGATTGTAAAAACAGCATCCAGGTATTTCTTTCATTTCATTGTGCAGCTTCGAAGCCCGGATGAACAACAAAGAGTCAAAGAGAGGTGGGGATTGTGTGTGAAAGGAAGCGGTATGACAAGTGCGGCAATGTGTAACGAGCAGCCATAAATAAAGTGCTTCACGGAGAGCGGGGCCGGCTCACCTCCGAGAAGTAGAAGAGCGCCGACTCACAGAACAAGATGTCAGCCAGGAAAACGGAGCCACTCGTCAACACTTCAATCTGGTATTTACAGAAGTGGTGGCTCCGCAGGAATTCACTAAAGTGCCTGGAAATCAGACAGCACGTCACAGGTGAGAAAAGCCTCTGCGGCGGATGGGAACGCAGTGGAAGAAATGACAAACGGAGCGGCCCAACTTTCAATCTATATGTCAAAACAGAGCAACCGGGAAGCTTTGTCCCAGAAACAACAGACAGGAACTCACTGTTGCTCCAGGATGGAGAAAGCTACGGACTGTGCGATGACGAAGCAGTTTGGGTCCACCATACCGTCCTCGCCACAAATCTTAGCTGCAGAGAAAGAAAGAAAGAAAAAAAAAAAAATCTTCATGACTGCAACCAGATTACGCAATAACATTCAGGTGTAGTGAGGCTGCGGTGCCATGTGTCCTGAACACGAGTTAAACTGTTCATGCGCTGATACGACAGCAAAAAAAAAAAATGTTTTGAAATTGTTAACAAGGAGCAAATTGTGCAGCATTCCTGAAAACTCACCAATGATGTCGTTCCTGATCGGTTCTGTGATGGGGATGGGCTTCACTGCGTCTGGGGAGATGTACTTTGTGAAGATGGTAACAGCGTCCTTTTCTATACCTGCAAAGTGAAAGCAGCACGCGGTTAAGGAAAGATGTTTCCATCGCAAAATGGACAAAATATTTGTCAGAATTAGGGCGGAGCTGGTGGCCTTCCTCCTCATCTCCACCGCCCACTTCTTTTCTTTTTAACAGCTTTTTTTTTATTTTATTTGTTATTTGTTGACAACATAAATACAGAGGGCCACCTCCAACACGTGTGGTTCTCTTTCTCAGTCCTTTAAATGAGTCCATTTAATTATTGGTTTCATGTTCCCTGTAGGTGTTCCATTTCCCCCTGTCCTTGTCAAATATATGACCCTTGAGTATTAACACCTCAATCAACCTTTCACTTCAATGAATATCCAGGATGAACAAGAACCACGGTTCCTTATTTGGTGTTTCCACTTTGTACCACTTCCTGGTTAGAGCCTTTTTACTGGCAATAAGTCAAACAATTTTCAGGAGCATGACAACAGTTATTTGGTATATCATAAGCCAATATATTATTAATAGTTGTATTTACCATACTCCAATAAGGTTTTAATTTACGACAGCACCAGAAAGCATGGTTGATGGGTTTTTAGTTTTCTGCTCTCAATCTGAGGCGTTATGAAGAACGTTACACATCATTTCAAACAGTGGTTGAACTTGTAATTCTCCACTTTGACTTTGTTTATTTAGGTACTAATTTATTTTATTTCTTGCCACCTGATGTGAATTTGAACGATGATCTAAATGTCTGCATCTGCAAGTATCCACACTGAATGACAACAAACGCATGTCAAGTAGCACAGGTGTGATGAGCACAGACAAAAGACATTGTAAATGAGGTCATTTCCATATTAAAATATCTCATATCGATGGATCGGATTTCACTTCATTCAATACACGTTTGGTCAAACCTGGCGGCAACAGGCAACAAAAGCGATTTGACAGTGAGAGAACTATGTGAATGGTGTCATGTTTGAGAAACTCACACAAAATGTTCACAGCATCTAAAATCAAAACACTTTTATAGTAATGCTAAAAGGTATAATTGCATATTTAGGTACTCGTATCAGTACTCTGTATTGTAAAGTGCCCAAATGCAGGTATTCATAATTGGGAAGCGCTCTGAGCTCTCCCTGATAAAATTAAGCTTCTATTATGTCTAAAAGACTCGATTCACTGAAGTAAATTGACCTTGGCTGTATTGAACGTGTTTGCAATGTGAATATCACTATATTTTATTACTGCCCCTGTTAGTGAGTCAACTCAATAACAAGAGTATCACAATCTATCTATTTCAACCCAGGCAAGCCTCAACTTTCTTTACTAATAAACAACTTTCTGTAAAGAAACATTTTGGGTTCCTGATGACAAAGTATATAAGTAAATATAAGGAGTTGAAGGCATCAGGGGAAAAGATTGAGGGCTAACTGGGTTCTCTGGAGAATGTGTGCAGAAATTTGAAAAGGAGAAACAGTCATAAAGAGAGTGAGATGTGACGGGAATATGGCCGTGAAGCTGCTATTAATGCGTCTCTTCACACAGAGTTGATGTTATGTTTGCCAAATCTGTTTTCCCTGCACCACGTGACCTTTGCTTTTTCTAATGCGGCACATTTCCACCCTCAGCTGAGCACAAAGACTTTTTGCAGTCATTTCTGAGCTGCTGCACTCGGGGGTTTTGTATGTGCTAATTAAAAAAAGTGTCTATTAACACTGAGGCCAGACGGCCTTTATAATTCATTTTCATTTTGTCCGGTAATAAATCGGGGGATCAGGATGTGAAACCAGCGGTTTGATGGCGACTTACTTTTCATGAGTTTGTCCGAGAGCTCGCGCAGCGTGTTGTTGGGCTGCACCTTGAAAGGCGTCCCCGTCCTGGGGGACGCCTGCCTGCTGGGGGTCTCCGCTCGCGGTGTGCCGGGTCTCAGGCCTGCCTCTGTGCCGATAGAGTCCCGCCTCTCCGACAGCACGGCGGGCCCTTCGCCACTACTGTGCCGGGCGAGGGCGTCGGAAACGCTCTGGGCGAGGTCCGAGCCGTCCGCGGAGGCGGGCACCGGCTCGGCCAGGGAGCTGTGTTTCACCGAGTTGAGGCTGTGCGCTCGGACGCGCGACCAGCTGTTGGAGCGGAAACTCTCCGCCTCCAGCCAGAAGCGGACCAGGTGGTCGGCGCCACGTCGCTCCGTGAAGTGCATGTAGTGAGGCATCGCCACGTTGTCCCGGAGGACCTGGTCCACTGTCTTTGACAGCCGGGAACGGGTCTCCTGGGGCTGATAGTTCACGCTGGAGTGGCCTGAAACAACAAGCACACAGATGCCACTATTAATCATCAAAATTACAACAAATGACTCGACTTTATGCTATATTTTGTAAATCTGCTCAAAGATACAAATTCTCTCTGCCACAGGGCTTCTATTCAGATGACATGTACATCAAAAGGCCATATGATGCCACAAGATGGCCATATGTTGCCCTTTAGCTGTGCTTGACTGGCGCTCAGAGGGTCACTGGAAACCTTGAATGAAATGAAAATTACTTTTATTATTATAGCTTTATCATATCTAAAACGATCACATTTTTCACATTACAGGACATTATTACACCTTGACTAGCAGAGCTAGCGACTGTTCACTCACAAAATTGGTGTTTCACAGTAGAAAAATGTGTTTTTCTTATTTTAATGCTATATTACGAGCTTCCACTGCTGGGTCACTGACCTCTGGACTCAGGTTGCTTCTCTATGTTTTGTTCTCTACTCTTAATAAAACGGTATATAACTAACTAAATTCAATGTTTTACCTTCTGTTTAGTCATCTAACAGACCACAATAGTTCCTCTGGCAGGATTTTTGGCTGCAAATGATTATAAATCAATGTATTTCTTCAGACGTCCCATTTCAAAAGGGGTATATGCAATTCTTAATATTTTGCTGTACAATCCTTCATTCTTACTTTGCTATTTTATACAACTCACTTCAATCTAAATTCAGTATAAAAAGAAATATGTTGTTATCATCCAAGTAAAAAAAACAAAAAAACATTTGCATTTCATGTGTTAAATGTATATTTATGGGCTGATACCCGGCAGTTAGCAAAGCCTCCCGTTTACATAAAAACCACCTGTCAGCACACATTAGACACTGAAATCCTTCATTCTAGTAACAGCCTAAGCACTGCACTCTATTTTATTTCTTGCTTTCACCCTTCACACCAGGGCTAAACTGTAGTTTATTGATGAGCTGCAACAAGAAATAGAATAAAAAGTGGATTTTCTGTGTGCGGCGCTCAGCATTTGGTTCAGGCTGAACGGTGGCGTGAGCTGAATCTAAACTGCTGGTTATTTGTTTTGACGAATTTCCAGCTCACCCTCTCTCTCTCTTTCTCTCTCTCTGGCTAGCTGTCTGTCTGGAGGTGGCCTTAGACTATGCAATTTCACAGATGATTTAACCCAGACAAACTTTTCGCAGCCGCATGTCAAAATCATCTGTGTCCTGTCCGTGCCGTCAGTCATGCATGTATGAAGTGGTCAGCAGTGACTCTGGCATCAACAGCAACCTTTGACATCCCAATCAAAACAGACTCCAAACTCACAAAAACAACAAACACATTGAGATTTCAGATGGGTCCCCGCGTTATTTGACTTTACCGTGTCTCGAATAGAGACCAGTTTGTTTGGGCAACACCCTCCATCCTGCGGGAAAAGCAACTGCAAACACAGAAAACTAAATAAGAGAGGGAGCGTGCTCATTGACTGCAAACCCGGCTGCTGCTGGATTATGAATCAGAGCACATCAGCTGTACACAGAGTGAAGCGTGGGCTCAGTATTTGTGCTGTTGTGGTTGCTCTTTGAAAACAAGACGACGCCTGGAGAGGTGTCACAGAGAGCAAGGTGCTTTTCAATCAACCTCTTCAGATATTTGAAGATCACACAGTTGAAAACGGTTCGAGATCACAACTACACAGGCAACATCTGATTTATTATCAAAGTCTTCATTTACATATCTTTTTACAGGGAGACAGATTCTGTTCAGGTGGCCCCTGAGTTACCTTTCTTACTCTCACAATCCCAACTGAAGCAGAAAGGGTGAAGTCGCCACCTACAGGCCACAATGATAGAGGCACAACACCGACTGTGTGTGCAATGCTCTAAAACTCAAGTATGAACAGAGAAATCATACAAACTACCCAGAGAAGTCCCAAAACCAGAACTTCCTGTTTCCAAGATTTTATTTCTCATGATACCAAGAACCTAATCCCACATCTGCTCGAAATATCTCAGAACAAGTGAAATTTTTCATGGAAAAAGTGTCAAATGTGTGTGAAAATACGTACAAGGATGGCCGAGAACAGCAGACAAAACAGTGTGTAGTTCACGAATGACGCCTACGTAAACTAGACAACACATAGTATTGTCAAGACAAATTCACAAATTGAGAAGAGGACTGGAAGAACAGGCAGCGCCACATTGTGGAAGTGGCTGTGTTGACTGTAAAACTAAATTAACACAGACAGGTTGTGTATTGTTTACAAGAAATGAAGGGAAACAAAAACAATCTGGATGGATGTGTGAGGGGTTTGAGGTGGGGCTCATCCTCTCACACATAACCTTCCTTTTGTTGAAGCAGCAGTGCAGGAATGAGTGGAGCTCGGTTGTACCCATTCACATCCTGAAGCTGGAGCTGCACCACAGGTTCCTCCACCTCCACCTCCGCCTGACTCACCTCTGCTATTCTCTGGTCAAACTGCTCATGCGGCTCACGTCACTGCTGTCAGTCAACATGCCAGCCGGGAACACTCGTATCACGGCACCCGCCGATCACACCAACCAATACCATTGCAGAGCACTTCCCATTAAAACCAAAAGAGCGATAACAGTGAATACGTCATCTAGCAACCTGCCAGACTAGAGAATGTTTGAGTGCTCGTTTACATTTATGAAAGAAGTCAGCTGATGGCCTTCAGTGAGATTAGTGAAGAGGTTTCTGCATTTGCACAAAACTGCAGGAAGTTCGATCCACTATACTGATGCAAAAGTGAAGTGAAGCAGTCACCTTAAACACAAAAGAAAATTTATGATAAATTTTTTAGCAGAAGAGATAAAATAATTTGATTTGTTTATGTTATAACATAAATCTGACTGTCATCAGACTTGCAGTGTGAAACGTCTACATCAGGGGTATTCAATTCCGGGCCTTGAGGGCCGCTGTCCTGCATGTATTATGTCTGTGCAACACACCTGAATGCAATAAGGGGGTCGTTATTGAGCTTTTGATAATGACATCAATCTCAGATTGAGGCGTGCTGAAGCCTGGAGAGAGCCGAGACGTGCAGGACACCGGCCCTGGAGGCCCGGTATTGAATACCCCTGGTCTACATCTTCAAGTTATAAATGAAAATACAGTCAATATGGATGCTATACACGTCAGCATTTATCGGGTTTGGAGTTGAAGACTTTTATCTATTGTTCCAATATCAATGCCATGTTTCACCTCCTCTGACGTAGAATTGCGACGCCAGTTTCACTACAATGATGTAAAAGTCAGATGAAAAACTACATGACCGTTCATACTGCGGCTGCTTTGAAATTCAATCTTGGATCACGTTTCACGTCACTGATTTGAAATAGATTTGTGATATTCTGACGGTCAAAGAAAAAACACATATAGAGGAAAAAATCATTGAATCCAAATGAGCTGCTTGTTGAACCACTTCTTTTGAGGGCACGTTTACACGTACCCAGGTTTTTTGAAAAACGGATAATTACCTCTACATTTAAAAAAATTAATTCTTAATTTACCCTGACCGCATATACACCTGGTTCAGAGCTGCTAAACACAGCCAATCCTGTAGGGGGCAGTGTAGCGAGAAACATGAAACCATGATAGGCAATCAGAATCCTGGAAAAAAAACATGACATCACGAATTGTGAGGTAAATATCCGCAATCGGAGACACAGAGTTTATCCAGATCTCCACTGTGGCCGGAGTTTTAAAGAATCATCGTTTGTGGTGAGTCGTAGCTGCGTTTATGTGTAAATGCAGATAAATATCACAGTTTTTTAAAGATACCCTGGTACGTGTAAACATGGCCTTAGTTTCTGCTTCAGATCCAAAGAGCCAGGCTTTCCAGTTTCCCCAAGTGTCGAACATGTGCTCTTACCCAAATCTCCAAAGTGCGCCGCCTCCATGTGACTGGGCTGTTTCTTGAGGATGGCGGTGCGGCCGCGGGCGAAGGAGTCCATGTTGGCGGAGATGGCGTTGATGGCCACATGGCTGGGCCCGGCGGCCTCCTGGATGGCATTGTGGTTCCTCTGTCCCAGTGACGGAGAGTGCGGGCTGAGTGGAGCTGTGATAGGAGGGCGGGAGAACACAATTTAGGTTAAAAAATGAGCGCAGTGTCCACAATGGTGTCAAAGTGGAGACAATCTGAACATATGACATCAGTGTGACTCGGTATGAATAAGCTCTTTTTAGCCGGGGCGTTCTTCAAAGAGCTCTCGGATGGCATACAGAGGCCTCGGGGTGTGAAAGAAGACAGACTAATGAGTGTCTGACTGCGTGTTGCTCCAGTAGCTGGAGGTGCTAGTTTCGGTCCTTGAGACAACAAAACCAGCAGCGATTAAACACAGAGAGCAAACATCACACTCACTTCTTCAAGAAAGCTAAATCAGGAATTCTGCTGTGTGCACTTCAAAGTGTGGGGATTTTACAGAGACTCGTCTTACACATGTCTATTAGCAGCTGAAAGTAAATTAGCACTTCATTTGTACTGAAAGGAGAAAGTTATTCTCCGGGAAGACTGAAATGTTGCACCAATATTTTCCCACAGTTGCAAAATAAACAACAAACAAACCAATTTCTATGAAGAGGGCGTTTCACATTTTAACGACAACCAGCAACCAGCAAAGATGAAAAACTAGAGGTAATGATCCAAAATCACTTAAGACTAAGTAAAACCCAGAATAAAAAAAACAACAACACTCTGTTCCTGGAAGTTTGGGCCTGGATTAATAAATGTCTTGTGGCTGACAGATTCAGTTTCTGGTGTGGAGTAAATATCCACGATCGTCAGCTCACTATCAAAGTATTGTGTGGCTAATCTTTTATGTAAAGCAGACAAGAAAAACATTTAAAACCTAAAAGAAAATCAGTTCAAGGCTCTTTAATAGCAGCTCAGACCTTCTTTGATGAGAGCGGATTTATTGATTGTTTAAGACTATTTAAGACGCTCTGATCTGCTTCATCGTCGTTCTCAGAGAGACGGATCCTCTATTTCACATCTCAGAGAGCGGCTGCACGATGCTCTGACGGCTCAGTATTCAGGCTGCTCTGAGGAAAAACATCCATTACAATCGAGAAATTCATAAAGTCAGTCTCTCTGGGAAGCACGAGTGCAAAAGCTTCGGCATGAAAAAAACCGCTGTTTTCACATATGATGTGCACTTTCAAGGATAAACAAGACATTCATTCATTCAGTCAAAAGATTTTCAGTGACTTTCAGTCACTTCTTAAAAGAACTCAAAAAGCGTTAAAATATAGATTAAATTGTGTGAGATAGATGAAATGATTGAAACACAATGGTGTATTTTTATAAAAATCAAATACTTAAATTGCAGAAATGTGAAAAATCCAATACTATTATTTGCTTATCGCTTAAAGATGCTTTTAAATGTGTAAAACAATTCCCAGTGGACGTCTGTAAAATGCTTTTTCCAGTCTGTTGTTGTGTGTTTTACAGTACTGAACCCGACTATCCACCAATTTTATATGCTTGAGATGTAAAGTTTGTTTAAAAACAAAACAAAAAAAGAAAACTGTACGTGTTTGAGTTTTCATTTTCTGTCAATACCATATTTAGTTATTCCAGATTTTTTGGGGGAAGTTATGACATTTGGTCACTTGTCCCCATAAATAAACTAATTATTTGCCATTAAACTTCATAGCCTTACATCCAAAATAATTACAAAAAGAATTAAGAGATAAACTGTTATGTCACAATAAAATGTGACACTGATCTTGTTTATCCTCCCTGTGATGGAGTCTTATATGGATGGAGATTAAATTACCCCGCTGAAAAGATCTGCCCTTCATAATCTAATCCGTCCGGTTTTTTTTCTTCTGTCGTCATTAAAAAGAAACGTGGACTGTGATGGAAAACATTCAGTTGAAGAAACCAAAGGATTAAAAAACCTCCCGGAAATATTCACGTTGCTTTAGTTGTAAGCGTTGAGCGCAGCTCATCTTTGGTGGGATGAACTCACCTCTGCTGACTTTAGCATCCGTCACTCTCTCGGGTTCTTTGCTTTTGGCTGTGGGGGAGAAAGACGAGAGCGACGCTGTAACTCGAGGTTTCGTACGACATGTAATCACAAAGCGAGCAAACACACACCGATATGCGAGATTCATGGAGGAGTCGCTGTCACTGGAAAGACGGGAAAATAATACGTGTCTGTATGACGACAGAACTGTGAAATCTATACACTCAAACCAGGCAAATATTTACATTATATTTACAGTTAATGACCGAAGTGGAGGTAAATACGGGAACGTGAAAGGCCTCTCTGTCCCGTTCATCAGAGAGCTTCGACACAGGACGTCCTTTCTCGGACTTGTGACCTTTGCTCAGATTTGGTTTTCCTCCCGAGCAAATCGAGTCTGACGCCGTCTCAACAGCAACTGTGTGTTCCACGGGTTAAACGATGCGTTCAAAGGCACAAGATATTCACACCACAAATATGTGGAGTCACTGGTAGGCTGAGCGAGCAACTTTCATAATGAAAATTACATTTATACGATGCAGCGGAGACATGCTCAGAATGATTTGTGTCCTCGGATTGTGCCAAGTATCAGTTTCAGGTGCCGACATTGAAAGAATGGTCGGAGAAGACGAGCTTCCTCTGAGAAGTTGGGCCAGAGCTGATCGTTTGGCTGGCACGGAGAAGAGACAAAAAGCCTCCAACATAAACATGGAGTGAAAAACATCGATCAGAAATAGAGGAGTGCTTCATTAAGTTAGATCAGAGGTTTGCAACCTTCGCCTCAGGAGCTATGACACTTCATGAAAGCAACTTGGAAATGATTTTTTTTCTTCTTTTCAGATAATTAACATGTTTCGCGGCTCCAGACAAATTCTATTTAGTGGAAAATCGTGAAAACTGATCTTATGGTCATGAAAATTGCAGATTGCAGTTAGACTGACCAGCATTTGGTCTATATTACAATACAACTGAGAGGAAAAAAAACCATCAAACTGAGTGGATGATTTCTAATTTGTTTGTCTTTGTTCAGTTCAACCCTCCTCTCATGGGGAACTGTCAGTACTTACACAAGCAGCTTCAGAAGTGGAGCCTCTTTAATGTTTCCTCATTCTGGAGAACTGCTGAATCAGCGGCTGTGACCACCAAATACGATGGGGGGGGGGGGGACGACTCTGATTTGACTCTTGAAGATGAGCGACAGCTGCCCAGCCTGCACAGCAAAGTCACTGCACTGATTTCCTGAGGAAACGCAGGACGGGTTGCCTCTGTTGCCCAATCAGTGTGTCACACATTGTGATGTTAGAAACGAGGCTCACTGAGACAGTTTCTCAAAATCACTACAGGAGATTAAGGTCAAGATTCATTTTATTTAAAAATCCACAGAGAGGAATGTGAGGAGGCCTGTTACAATGACACCCATCCTATGGTTGTTGCTAATTGCTGCTGTAATCATCATGAATTTAAACCTAAAGTGGCGTAAGGCCTCAAGCCTGCAATAAATCCTCCCGTCATAAAACCATGATAACCCGGATCATGGTGGAGGGTTCTGATCATAAACATTATACTCTCAGTTAGAAAACAAACACTGCTTCAATCCCATTCATTTCACAGAGTTTAAATGATTCTGGGTGATCTCACTAAGGTTACCTATTGTTCAGGGTAATTATGTGAAGTTATGCTTAATAGGGACAAATCATTTGATGCGACAAATGCTAATTATTTCCACCAATTCTGTTGTACAGAAAAGCAACTCCAAGGGAGTCCTGTGTCCTTGAAAGCTCAGTCAAAACAAAAAGACCAGACAGTTTGTAGTTTATAAATGCTCCTCTGTGCTCACTACACATTAAAGAACTGACATTAACAGTGTTCCACCACCCTTAGCTGTAAATTTAATGTATATGTTCACCAGCTTTGGCTGATTTGCTGAACAAAGATTTGTTTCCCCACTGGGCAGCGTCAATGTGTACGTGTAGTTTCATGTATTGCAGTTGTAAAACAGATGGATTTGGGTGAAAGGATGTAATCTCTGGTTTGTAATCACAGTGTTTTGTGTCTTTATAACGTCCCTCCTCCGCTTCCACACACGCTGGATGTGAGCTAACCGGCTCCTCTGGTGTTTAACTGTTGCACAGCACAGTGTCGCTGTGACGCAGGGGGAACACTGCTGTGTTGTACACGTTATAAATTTGGTTGTGTGCATAAAGACTGGTGCAGGGAGAGATTAGGAGCATAGAGCTGCCGGGTTAGCATCAGATAACACCGAGGAGGGACGGAGAGGCCACCGCTAAGCTAACCGTCCTTCCAGCAGCGAGCGACGGCCACACGCGCCCCGCACACACCGGCCCTCTGTCCTGGTCCTTTATAAGCTGTAATTATCCCCCGAGCCGCCTGCCCCGACCCGGACTGGGAGCTAGGAGACGCCGGGGAACCTGCAGCCCTCAGCGGGCTCCTCTTCCTCACCTTTCCTCTTGAAGAACGACATGACGGCTCGCTCTCTCTGGACGTTTCCTCGGCTCACTGACACCGTCCCGTGGACCCGCTGCTCCCGTCATTCAACTGCATCTGTCCCGCACGCTCCCGAGCCGGAGACGGGTTATCAACGCAGCAGCCGACGAGAGCCCTCAAATCCCGATTTTGCCCAAATCCAGACCCCGCTCCGCGGCCATGTTGTCAATAAACGTCTCACTTCCGGGCCAGTGCGGCAGTAGCATTGTGGGAAATGATGCGATACCAGCTCCGGCCAGCAGAGGACGCTGTTTCAACTGGAACTTGTGTGATACCGGCTCCGGCCAGCAGGCAGCGCTGCTTAACAACGGCAAGTTTATTTCTCTAGCACCATTGAGGCAGAGCATCTCACGGTGCTTTACAAAGGAATAAAGGAAATACACTGAAGCAAGGCAATTAAGAAGGACATAGACGGAGAATAAATAAAGTAAAAACTTTGTGAAGATCAAGATCATACATTTAGTAAATTATAGTGTTTAAATCCTGAGCAGACAATAGTCTTCAAAGGAATGTGAAGAAACAGCTGAGTAGTTTGCCCTTCTGTGTTGGGCCATACATTTGTTCAGTGGTTGTTAGATTTCACCATCATAATGATTATTGCACTGTTGTCTGTACTGTATTGTTGTTTACTCTGTGATGTGTGTACTTTCTGTCTGAGTGTGTTACTGGGTTTGAAAGATGTCAGGAGGTAATGTTTGTTGAAGATCTGTCTCAGTTGACACATAAGAAATTACATTTCTTTTCTCTTCCCTCCTCAACCATCATGTTTTTACTCTTTCTGTCACATGTTGTTTGCTTCCTCAAAGTCCAGATGGAGCAGCCACAAAGGTTGAAGTGTTTCCCTCAGAGCTTCTTTGATTTCATCCTGGGTTGTAGAGTTCATGAAACAATCCATCTTCTAGATTGCTTTTTCTTGTTCAGGGTCACACAATACTGGAACTAATTCCAGCTAAATATGAGTGAAGTCAGGAGTAGTTCATACATCACATGGCAAATATTGGTCATTTATGGCCATCAGCCTCTGTGGGCCGTTAACTTAATACTTATTTAAGCTTTTCATTCTGTCTGGAGCTGTTGAAGAATTTCCCCCAGGGATTAATAAAGTGATCCTGATTGGACATCAAGAGAAGAAGAAGCATCGCCATGACAAAAACAGGAATATTTTGGGCAGGTGTGTCTACTCAGTACAGGTCTGTCCTTCACTTCGTGAATGGTGGAGTGGCGAGCCCATACTACCTGAAGAACGGCATGAATCCACATCATGAACTACTGAGACCTAATTTCCTAAAATCATGCATGTTTCTACTTAAATGTTGTATTTTCGTGATATATCCCTGCACCGAGAACTTTTTACATTTTCTATAAATTTCACCCAAAAGCCAAATATTCTTAACTTTTTGTGAGCAGTGTAGATATACAGACAACATTCTACTTGTACTTGTGGACTTGCAGTCTCTTCTGAGGACATGGTATATTATATGTTTTATTTTATATTTTGTCTGATTTGACCTCCAAAACAGGCGTCAGAGCAGCTCATGTAGTATTTCTTCTCATAATCTGAAGACACCTGTGTTGATTGCAAACATAACATTTTACTTCTGTAACTGTGCCGCCCACAGGTCTTCAGCAGTTTGATTCCCATGTTTACTTAAAAAAAACAAAAGCAGACTTTCAGGATTTCCTTTTAATCACAGTGTTGCTCACAAATATTCAAATAGTTCAAGTTCCTAAAAATAGATTTTCTTTTTTCACAGGAAACACACAAACAAACTCTGATGATCCAAATTGCTTCAGTGAAGTTCATTTGTTGCACTGCTTCATTTTTCTGTGACTCAAGGAGAAGACGACCCCGGTGGCTCCGGTCTGCCGCTGCGATCGATTCACTTCAGTCTCGTCCTACTTTGTGGGTCTCTTTGGGCCTGTCGATGCGGTACACATATTCCGCAGGCATGAAGTATCCCAGGTACTCCACGCTGTCCGGTGTGGTGTCGATGTAGTAGTGGCCGCCCTCTCCGTGGTGGCTGAAGCAGTGCGTGTGCTCCACCCGCAGGTCCAGGCCCTGGATACACAGCAGCCACACACACACACTTTAGAGAGGTGAGGGCTTCACAAACAGCCACACCGAGACCGGGACGCTTCACTCACGGGGTCTCGGGACACGAGGACGGACTGGCAGATGAGCGGCGCGCTGACCTCGAAGTGCTTGAGCCAGTTGTTGACGTCGTCGTCGGTGCTGAGGGGGCAGCCGGAGAACTCTCTGGGCTGAGGTCAACCCACAACAGGGAGACAGAATCAAGACGTGGGAACAGCCGTCGATGTCGGGATTAAATCATTTCCGCCGTTTTACCATGATGTGGATTTTCGCTTTCCCTTTCTGGATGATGAAGGTGCCTCCCAGAGCCAAGCTCTTCTCCGGGTAGCGACCTTCCAGGGCGGTCCTCAGGGCCGTCACCAGACTTTTACTCCCAGTTCTCTTCTTGGCCCGCACCTCGATGACCTGAGGACCAAGAGGACAGCCGAGCTTCTTTGTTAATATTTCTTCTTAAAATCTGCCGGACGCTCACATTTGATGGGATTAAGGTTCACTCGCTGCACCTTCAGTGAAGTTATTAACTCGAACATAATTGGGTTTGAGTTAATATATAAGCAGATGTCTTCATGTTTTCAAGTCAAAGCAACAGTGACAATGCAAGTTTGAAGGAACCTCCGCGAAGAAGATCATCTCTGGTCAAAGATTACCTTTCCCGGCTTCCCCTCACAAGCGTACAGGTTTCCCAGCAGAGCAAAGTTGCAGTCAGGGAATCTGTCGCTGTACTTCTCCTGCAGACACCGACCATCAGCAGGGTTGACTGAGGAGAAGTAGCTGCTGTTCACCGCGGGTCTTCCCTCCTTCTCAGTCAGGACCAGAGGCATCAGCTGCAGAGCAGACAAGTCAATGTCAAGCAAGTCCGACGACTTAAAACTACTAAATCTCTAAATATCTCTGGGAAAACTTTCAGAAACGAGCAGCAGACGGGTGTAAACCCCTTTTCATCAGTATTTTTACAGCTGCAGTTTTAGTGTTCTTACGGTTTTCATTACTTTTTTTCTCCCCAAAATGATTTTTGTGCTTTAAAATCTAATTATCTGACACTGACTAATTATATTTCTCTTGAAAATGTTTGGATGATTTTCAGAACTCTCTTATTTCTTTGACGTTTCATGTTTCAGAGGCAGCAGAGCCCCCACATTGTGATGATACCTCCGCCATGCTTTACAGTGTCGGCTGGATTTTCTTCATGAGCTTCGAAAAAACTGACGCAAAGTCCTTTTGAAAAGCTCAACGTTGCATTAATTTGTCTGTAGAATGTCAGAGATGTACAGAAGTTTCCATGTGATGCATCTCCAACACACCTTACAAACCCGGGGTTTGCATTTTCTTCAGTAATGATGGATTTTACAGGCTCAAAGCAGCAAAAATGGGATTTCACATAAAGACATCTCTGTATGTTTCTCACTCTCAAAAAAGAAAAATGAATTAAATGTTCATGTGGAAATCAGCAAGGCTGAAATAGTGTTGTTCTCTTAAGCTTCTTAATTTTATTCAATAACTTAAGCGAGCAAAAGAATTATGTCGATGAGAACAATGCAACCAGCAGGGCATGACCACCCAATATTATTGCTGAACGTTGAAGGAGTCAATCTTTTTATGAAAAGAAAGAATTAACCAAAAAAAAACATTTACCCTCTAATTAGACTTTGATTCAAAATTGTATTTAAACTGCAGCAGTGGCTTTGGAGCCAAGCATAATAAAAAAGTAAACTAGTGCTACTGACAGAGGAATGACTTGCAGATCTGTACAAGTTGTAAATAAACCAGATTCAATTATTTCTGTGTTGTTTTTTTAAGACCAGACAAAGTTGTGGTTATCTAACATAACCCACCTCTGCGTTCATGCCGGTGATTCTGGACGGAGCAGCTCCTGCACCGATGATGAAAGCTCCCGGCAGCTCCAGCTGCTTGGAAATCGTGTTCATGTCGTACTCCTAGGAGGAAGGAGAACAACTAAAGTGATATTTAGGTCATTTTTCCGTCGCGCTTTCCGCACCATCTCTAACGTTACCTTGTCCTTATGCACCACAGGAACCAGGTAAGGAACACCACCAACATCGGTGATGCGAGGACTTCCACACAAGCCTGCAAAAGGCGGCAGATGAAACAAATGAGGCTGCAAATACTGGAATGTTCAACGCTTGACCTGGACTCATCCAGCTTAATTAAACTGCAGGTGCAGGTTTAACCATTATGCCTTTTTTGTATATTACTTATTGCTCATTTTGGATTTTTCCAATCCACTTTATCTAACCAACTTTATTCATCCTCTATCGTTGTATTTTGCAATCTCTCTTCCTCTGAGGGGAAATATGAACATACAATCGGCAAGTATCAATACGTTTTTTGATTATGAATCATTCCAACACCTTCGATCCTTGAACACTGAACAGTTTATTTAATTTTAGCTTATGTAGTGATTGGGCATGTCCAAGAACAATTATTGGCAATAATTTATTGCAAAGGCACAAAATCGTCGTTAAAATATCATGCATCTTTATTTCTAAGCTTTATTTTCAGGGATATAATCACATTTAAGGAGGGAATACGTATTAACAAAGTGCATGTATGCGTTATGTGTTTGGGTGAAATGTGAAAAAAAAAAAGCTGTATATTCATGCTTCCCAAAGGATTCTGCAGCTGGCCGTGCAGACCGACAGTCTCTTACCTTTAGCTGGGAAGTGGAAGGGCTCCTGGGTGAGATCCGGGCAATCCACAACACTCACCTGAACTTCTGCAAAGTTGCTCTCCAGGCCAGCTTGCAGCGCTGCAGACAACCAGTACAAGCTTGTGGTCAGTGCGTGATTTCATAACAACACGGGGCTGTGATCACACACCGGACCCCCGGTCCTCCTCACCCCCTCGCAGCTCCTCCAGCTCCGGGGCGTGCAGCTGAACCTTTTCAGTCCCACTGATTCCTGCCATAACTTCTGGAAGAGCTGGAAGTGTTGGATCAGCGTGTAAGCAGCGCGGGAGAAGAGAAGACGACTGGAGAGCGGAGGCGGCGATGGTTAAAGTCCAAACAAAGACGAAACAGTGACAAGATGAACCCCCCGACAGGATGAGTCGCCTCGTCAGCACGACAAGGAAAGAGACGTTCACAATGATTCAATATATTTATAACCAATTTCAGGGATGACAAGGATTCTGAAAACATGCAACTAAAGTTTCCTAACTTGTCCTAAATTTCAAGTAAAAATACAGTTGTTAAAAATCTTTTAAAGTAAAAAAAACAAAAACTTTTCTCAGAATCACAACACGGTAAATCAAATTTTAAACAAATCAAAACATTTGAGCAGGAATATTCTCTTACTTTCAATAAGCAAATCAAACATAAACTGAAAACTTTTTAAAAGTAGAAAGAAATAGATGACATGATATAAATTATATTTGAGTCTAAAAAAATTACATAAACTACATGTATTCAAAAGTATTACTTGAATACTTGAGTGTGGGTATTCAAAAGTAATTATTTTCACTATTGCTGATTCTACAATTGTAATATTGGAAGAAGTGTGTCTTTATAGAAAAGTTGAGTTTTGGTTTCACAATAGTAAAAAGAATAAGTCAAAAAAAGAGGAAAGTTTGAATCATATTGTAGAATCCCAACGATTATTCAGATTTTGGTACAACTAGATAATAAAAAATGCTCGCTTGTCAATTTAAACTAAAAATACGTAGAACGAAAATAACTAACGGATTTAAACCGGAAGTACAAAGACGGAACGCTCTTGTTCGTTTGTTGCTCTTTGGTGATTGGTCAGCTGCTCTGTCGTCACAGCACACACTTCCTGGTAGAAACCCATGTGCATCATGTTTCCGGTTTTCAGTGTTTGTTGACTTTAATCCATTATTACGCGATGCTCTGCAAATAAGACGTTAACATGCTGAACTCTGTGTGTATTTTCTGATCCGGGACATTTGAAGAAGTCTGTGTCTTGTGTGTTTCCATGAGATACGCGATGAGAAAGCGCGTCGACGGAAACGTAATTTTGTAAACACAATGAGATCAGCTCAAACAGCTGAATAGTGATAGTATTCGGAATCGCATCACGCCATGCTGGGAACACCGATAGTAGATAGAGGATCGCGGTATTCCGGGTCTTTTGTGGGTCAGAACCCGGCCTCTGGATCCAGTGGATCAGACAGGTGAGTCGTGTCGGGCTGGTCCGAGTCGTGTCGGGCTGGTCCAGGTCGTGATGATCAAACAGCGAAGCTTCATGGTGACTTTGAGGTGTTTCTCTGCAGTGATTCAGGGAACAGCATCTTCATCACCCAGCACCCTGTTAAGCCAAGAAGACAGAGGCGTTCTGGTTTGAAGACCCCAAATGGAAATGAGAACGACAAGAAGAGGGAAAGAAGAGTCAAGCTGCCAGCCTTCACTTTCTATCATGTACAAGGGGGGAAACCCACCAGACTTGAGTTGAATAAGTCTCAGAACATCCACTACCATGTGAGTCCCAACCTGCATGAGGGAATGAATGGTTTATATTCTGGCCCATGGTTCAACAAATAGAGAATACAAATCATTTCATTTTAAATTACTGGAAAGGAATAGGTAGAAGCCAGTGGCTTATTTATGCCTATCCTATACGTTCTGTAGAATAACTTAGAATATGTGCAACCTACAAAAAAAAAAAAAAGCTTGCAAGAACATAAAGTAATACCATAAGTTTTGATAAGTTTAATAATAGCAAGTAAGTAAAAGGGATCACAGGTCTCACCCTGGCTTGGCTAAAATAACTTATAACAGCAAAAACAGCATGTGGGAGGTTGTAGTGATGAGAATGAATTGGGACATCAGAGACCAGGTGGTGTGTGTCAGTGTATGAAGAAGTGACGCATGACCTTGGCCTTGCTCATCCGCCTCTCTTAATACATAGGAGCACAATATTACAGTGGTTCTCTCTGTGTTGCAGAATGCACTGATGGGAGGCTTCTTCTACAGTGTCAGAGAGCTGCAGGCATGTGAAGCTACAGATCTGCTCTCGTCATTACCCACCGTGGACCAGGAGGGAGATTTTATAGCACCGGTATCAAAGTAAGTTCGACTAATTAAAAATAAATAAATAAATAAAAGAAAATCTTAAAGGCACACTAGGAAATAATTCAGTACTTCTGAGCCTATCTTGAAAGAAGCAGCCTAAATTCTAAGTGCTACTTCTAAGTTCTTGAAGTAACAATAAATCTGAATTAACATTACACAGTGTTTTAATAGTCACTTAACACATTGTTACTCACGTGAATGTACCATGAAGTCAGGACACTGAAATGTAAATAGAAGCATAGTGCAGAAAAGTTTGATTTCATCATTGTGTTCAATCAAATAACAAATAAAATGGGGGGGGGGGGGACTGTTGCTCTAAAACTTCTTTATGCACGTACGTATTGGTGCAGCTTTTTACATTGATCAATTAGCTCTTCGCTATAATGTGTCTTCATATTCACACCATGACTTTCAAACTAATAGCAAGCGGGATGTGAATCCTAATTTTAATTCTGATTCATTAAAAGCTGTTTCAAAGTTTGATTTGAACATGAAACTCATTTAAAATCATTGTGGCATGTATCACAAACCAACCACTGAAGACATACATGAAGTAATGTGAGTATAATCATACCCTCCATCCATCTTTTCTTTTGATTTAAGGTTTTTACTCTTAATGAGGCCTGGTTTTACTTTGAGTTGCTCAAAATTGCATTGAATTTTCCAGCTCATCCTTTTTTTTTTTGTTGTTGTTCTATTGCAGACAAGAAGAACTATTAGAAGAAGAGGACATCAAAGTGGTAAGCGTGTTTACAGCAGGAATAATGAATTTTGGAGCATTCTGTCAGTGTGAATGGAACCATAGCTTGTGTGTCATCCAACAGAAGAAGAAAGATCTTGTGGTGTTCTCCAAAACAAAGCGCCCACAACCTTGGTACAATCCACCGAGGGCGAATCGACAAAGCGGCGCTGCGACACCGTCCCGTGAAAGACTCGGAGGAGCGTCTCACTCCGGCTCCAGAAATGGAACATCTCCTGGAAACAGACAGACGGGCAAAAATCCGAGCCGAATCCAAGCTGAAGCTTCAGAGACAAAAGAAAACAGAGTTTTCCAGCAAGAAGAAACGCAGGACGAGTCGGCCGGCGACAGCGATGCTACTTTCTGTGAGTTTCTTGAAGAAGACGCACAAAATGCTGATGGAGCGTCCACAGCTGGAGCTGAGCTTCAGGCAGACGAGCAGGAAGAGCCCGGAGCTCAAGGTGATGATTCTACGAGCCAGAAGAAAAAGAGTAAGGATTTAAATGTGACTTTAGAACCAACAGAACAGGTTGGTGAGTCTGGAACATGTTTAGAAACGACTGATAAAAGAATCAAGAAGAAGAAGAAGAAGAAAAAGAGGCATCGGTCAGAAGGTGAAGAAACTTCCATAGAAGGGAGCCTTTCTAATGATGCCATCAGCTCACCAGCAAGCCTGAAGTCGATGGTTAAAAAGAAAAGTTTTGATGGACACACAGCAGAGGGCGCTGAAGACAAAGCCACTCAGCTGGTGTCTCAGAAGAAGAAGAGGAAGAGGAGGAAGAAGAAGAGGTGGCTGAGTCTGAGCCTGTGCAGTGACACAGTGACTCAGAGTGATGATTCAGAGTCTGTGCAGAAACAGACCTCTTCCTTCCCCGCTGCTGATGCAGGGACGTCAGCGAGCGAGTCAGCAGAAATGGGGAAAAAGAAAAAGAAGAGGAAGTTAGAAGCTGCGATCGGTGATGGAAAACTGAGCGAGACGCTTCAGAAGAGTGAGGCAAAGAGGAAAAGAAAGGAGAAGAGTGCGGTGACCCCCGCTGGAGTGTGTGGACCCGACGCTGATGCAGGTTATAATCAAAATGGTGAGGATGGAGTCGTGGTGAAGAAGAAGAAGAAAAAGAAGAAGAAGAAAGACACAGAAGCAGTTCCACCAGCTGCAAGTCAACCCATTCAGTCTGTGCTGGTTTCCTGTAGCTCACTCCAACAGGAGAAAACCGGTTTAACTGTGGATGGACACGATGCGTCGCCATCCACACACACAAACAATACGCCGGAAAAGAGAAGAAAAAGAAAAAGTGATAATCCACAGAAGTTTGATCCAAACTGGATTGACAGTGAAATAGAGTCGGCTGAAGGGGAGAGAGCAGATGAGACAGCTGGTTTCAGTGAGATCCCAGCAGCGCTTCAGAAGGCTTCATACGATGCCAGTAAAAGAAAAAACAAGCGGACGCTTCATAATCCAAGTGAGGATTTCCTCACAGACTGGTAGAAACTGATATACATGTATTTTCATATGTATCGACACGTTATGAAGAGAACTCTGTAGGACTGTAATAAAAAGAAAAATGAGACAAAGTTGTGGATGAAAACTACACTGAATTTTTAATGACTTTGTTTATTCAAGTAATATTTTTAGGTCTATTTGGATTATTTTAAACAATTCTTCTCACGTTTCTGTGTGATAGAAGAATGGTCCCCAGACTTCTTGTGCTTGGAGCTTTGCAGAGTAACTTTTAGAAAAATATGTGGACCTTCTCTCATCTCTGAGTTGCTGAAACATTACAGTGACGTCAAACACCTGTGGACTGTCACCTCCATGAAACCAGCCCACAGGAGGCTCCAATCTGGCCCAACAAACCACTAAGCAAATTTTAAAATCAGCTTGGGATCCAAGCTGAGATGATGTCATGAAAACTAGTTCCCTTATTGCTGTCAAACTAGACTCAAAGCCATGCTGCCAGGGTGAATTTGTAAAAACATGCAAAACATGAGTTCAACAGTTGTAGGAGACGTTTTTGGACATTTCACTGTATTTTACAAAGTTAAAATTGGATCTATCGAGAAGAAACTAGGCTGTTTGTGGCCCCTGAACTGTGTTTGACACCACTGATCGAGACCGAAGCTGGTCCGGGACGTCTTCTGTCCTGCATGTTTTAGATCTCCTTGCTTCAGCACATGAATGTGATAATTATTTATCACCAAGCCTCTAAAAAGTCCAATGAGATGCCCTTTATTGTAATGATGTAAAACATACAGGGCAGAGACTCCTGGACGCCTCTGTTCTACAAAGTGTGCTTTCTATGAGATGTGAGACTAATATTCACACTGCCCTCTCTTCATCCCTGGTCCAAGACCAGGGGGAGAGATGCACAGAAATAAAACAGGACCTTCTGTTATTGAAGTAAACTGAGTATATCAAACATCTCATTTAAAGATGGATGTATGAATCACACACATTGTTAATGTGTTTATTTTATTATTTATTAAAATAAGTATTTATTTTATTATATTTATTTTAATATGTTTATTTACACTCCCCAAGACCCACCTGTTCAAAATGTATTTTCCCTGTCTGTTATCACATTTTCATTGATATTATTATTTATTTAATTTTGAGGTTATTTTTGTTTTTGTGATGTAACGCGTATTTGAATGTTTAAAACTAAGTTTGATTTATTATTATTATTATTATTATTATTATTATTATTATTATTATTATTATTATGTTTTTCACTCTTCCAAACCAGAAAAAAAACACCCCTCTAAACAAAGGTATCCCATAGTTACTTGTCCGTTTTGAAAAAAAGATCAGCCCCTCCACTCAGGTGAGACAATACAAAATTAAAATAAATCGATGGGACATTTAATTTTGAAAGGTCTCCGTCGGAAACTCGTAGACCTCGTGCACAGGTCTGCCAGTGACAGGTAAACATTGATAGGAAGCTGACTTGCATGTTAAATCCCGACGTGTTGTTCCAACTCGGCGCAGTGTTTTACGCACGGTGAGTGACCGCGGCGCGCCGGGGGGGCGCGTTACGTAACAGCGCAGCCACGGAACAGGCTTTAAACGGCGAGACTGCGAAGGTCCAAGCGGAAAGTTTCCCCCTGTGAGACTCCCTCCACACACAGACATGTCCTACAACAGCACCACGCGGGTCCACGAGGCCAGGAAAGTGGCTATTTTCGGGGGGACGCACGGGAACGAGATGTCCGGCGTGGCGCTGGTCAACCTGTGGGTAAAGAACGGCGTGGAGATCCAGAGGAAGGGGGTCGAGGTCAAGCCTTTCATCACCAACCCGAAGGCTGTGGAGAAGTGCACCAGATACGTGGACACGGATCTGAACCGAGCCTTCACCCCGGAGAACCTCAGGTAAACACGCCGCTCATTGTTTTTGTCACGAAGCGAGGGAACTTTTTTTTTTTTCCATAGCGTGCATCCACAGAAACAGGTGTAACAACAGGTCCATGTTGGAGGCTTTATTCTGCACACAGTTTGTTAATAATCCTTCCGTTATGCGCGTAAAGATCTGGATTGTAGTGAAACGTAATAACAGCAAAATTACGCAACACCGCGCTGCGATACATGTGCGTGTTTTGACCGTGGAGGGACAATATCAGTGCGTCAGAGCGATCAGAGCCACACAGACGCTCAATATTAATGGAGGAGGAAACGCGTGCAAAACACGATTTCTCCTCCTTTTGTGTGAATCTCTATCAGATCGTTACTATCGCAGGTACTGTGTTTACCGTCGCCCCCCCCCCCCCCCCTCCCCCTCTCCCCCCTCTGCCAATGACGGCGCAGCAGCGTGTCCCTCCTCCCGGACCACAGCTGACTGTCAGCCTGCAGGAAAAACGTGAGCGGAACGTGACCGCGTTGCAAATCATTTAAACACACGAGGTTGTTTGGTTTTTTGTTTTTTGTTGTTGTTGTTGTGCGTAATTCGTTCCTTCTTCCCTTTTCGTGTGCACCACAGCGGAAAACTCGAGTCCCATACGCAAACGCTGGGTCACGCAAGTCTGTGCATGAATACACACACAGCAGCTTAATGTGGTTGGATAACAGCAGCCCCTCCATTCATTAATCACCACAAGAAGGGTCCCATAATAACCCCCTAGGTGGTATTGTAGTTTGGATGAATGCATAGCCAGAAACCAGATAACGCCCTGCTTTTGTGTTTATCATCCCACCAACACTGACTCAGGACACACTGCCCTTGTGTACAGTCCTAGTTTATATGTGCTCATTCGTTTCATTCATCTGGTGCAAAATACAGCCAAATGTCCAATAATCATCTGCTATAGCTGTTGCATTATGGGTGTTTTAACACTCCTATAAGGGTAAGTGGCTCTGCCTATGCATACAGACAACTGTTGGACTTCCAGTCTCGACAGAAGCTGGACAGATTTCATTCAGTGCCATTTGTGAGAAAAGTAAAGTGGATAATGAATGCAGGTCTCAGTTAAATGCACGTCCTTTAAAATACAAATAAACACATGTCTCAGTTAGTTAATGTGTCTGACAGTAGAATTACATCCAAGTTCACAGTAGCAGGAATAAAGAACACTAAAAATAAAGGCAATAGAAATTGACTTTTAATTAATTCCTAAAATAGGTGGGTGGTATGGCTCTTCCACTGTCATGTCTTCCTGCCAAAACACATGAGTCATGCTTGATGTTATTCCATTGTCTCATTAGTTTTGTACTCATAATATTCTTACTAATTTAGGTGGTATTTTTTGATACCTCTCGCTTTCTATATGTTTGAATGTTCTCTCTGTGGCTGCGTGGGTTGTCTGTAAACCAACGGAGCTTTTTGTACCTGCTGTGTGAAGCCAGTTTGGGATCTTTATGCCACAGTGCATGTGTGTAGCCAACTGATTTAATCCAAACCAAACTCTAATCATAACACCTAAAATCACTAAATCCAACCCGAACCATTACACACCCCCCCCCCCCCCCCAACCATTAACCATAAAGTTAATGGTTAATCGCAACACTTCAGCTACTCCCTTTCAAGTGAGTTAATTATTGTCCACTTTGTGAAATAAGTGTCGATGGCCAGCAGTGCTTCTTGTACCTGCTGCATGTGGAATATCAATTGGCTCTTTACACCTTGTTGGATGCAGCCAAACCAGGTAGTTTTACCTCTATAATCAAGTCCTAACATAATCCATATCCAAAGCACATCTATAACCCCTGAATCTATCCCTAATCCTAAAATATAACCCTGCCTCCTGACTGTAATCACTTAAAACTAACATCTAACCCATAACAAAAAAAAACCCTAAAACACTCATTAAATCTAAATCTAATCCAAACCATCACCTCTAAATCTTTTATCCTGAGCTTGGCACACATAACACTAAACGCTAGACCTTCAGCTACTCCATGTTGAATATATTATATATATATATTATATCATCTGCTAAAGTTGTTTTTCTACATTATTGAATGATTGTAAACAATCTAATTCTCCCCGCATGCAGTTCTCACTTCAGTCTCGGTTCAATAGCGTTCGACAGGCCTTCATTACCCTAAACCTCATGTTGAGTCGAACCAAGTCCGAGCTCATGTGGTTCAGTGAGGGCTAAAAGCCCATTTTACTCCTTTATATCACTACTCTTAATGGAGGAACACTGGAGCCGGTTTCTGAATATAAATAGCTGGATATCTGGCTGGAGCAGCACTCAGTCTTTCTCAGTAAGTTACAGCATAACGTCAAATTTGAACTCTGCCTTCCGTGCAGAATGCCTTCCTCTTTCACTCGACTCACCTTGCACCCGTGAAAATCCCTCCCATGTTTGATTATGGTTATATGGTATAAAGATCAGCCTGTAAAGCCGCTCGCCACGAGTGTCATGTCTCTTGTATCACTCTGCTATCCATTCTAGCCACCAGTGCTTCTTTCAGAACGCACCACTGCTCACTGTTCTCCTCTGTGAACCAACATTACTGAACTCTAACACCCATCCTCGGCTGGTCACCCCCTCACATATATAATCTGCTGTCTTCAACACTCACTCTGCTCACCTTATTTTGATGAAATTCCTCAATCAATTTTCATTCAATTCTTCAAACACAACCGGATGGAACGTACAAAACGCATTAAAACTGGACAAATTTACCTGCAAGTCGGTACTTGCTTGATTAAATAAAGGTTAGATAAATACATTAAATAAATGAATGAGATGTGAAAGTCACGATTTGCTTAATCAACACTTTCTTTTCTAAGAAAACATTTTCTTTGCGTTGATAAAATTAATTTATGCTGTTTGTGGACGTTTTACATTTTTCAGCATTTGTACAATCTGCATCATCATTTTGCATAATCAAGAGTGACAGAAGCTATTCCTTTAATATATTCTTTTATATAATTTGGATTTTTTTTTTCTTAAGCCAACAGAGGTTTGGCAGTTTCCACCCTCGTCCAGCAGATTGCCGTTGATCTTTAAAGACCTTCTCAGCGCTCCCCGGCTTCACAGCCTGGCCTTTCTGAAGGCAACTATATAAGAAGATTAACCAGTTTGAGAATCTTTCTAAAAATGTATTTTTTTACAGCGTGAATAGACCTGACAGCTTTCCTCTTCCTCAAATTCAGATCCTCCACATCCCCTCAGGCCAGGTGCGCATTTTAGCATCTGTTTCACCGGCTTTTTGCTCACATTGTGTTTGTGTGCTGACAATATCCCGACAGTCCAGACAAAGCCAGACAGCTTGTCTAAAGAGCAGATGTGACTGAGGTGAGACAATACAGACTGCTGTGGAATCTCCCAGACTAGTGGTTATTTTGAATTGTATTGAAGGAGCAGGTCTTGTTTACAGTTCCAATGAGGGTTTATAACGTAAGCTTAGTTTCTGGACAACACCTCTGTAAAGATCTTCTGGTGCAGAAGTGGCTCAACTGTCCTCTTGTCTCCCACACAAGTGCATTCGTGCAAATCGAAATCGGGTGGGAGCATTGGAGTGCTTTGGAGTTATTCATGTCTTGTTGATATCCTCATTTGGAGAAAAGTATACATTCTAACCACTGATCAAAGGAAAAAAGAAATAACAAAAATAAAAAAATGTTTTCTTTGTTGTGGCGCAGAATATACGTGATGAAAATGTCTATATTTTCTCAAAACAATGATTAAAACCTCAAAAGGCCAATTTTAATGCTATATACTGGCGCAAGATATCGTGAAATGTCCAAAACACTTCTCCTATAGCTGTTGCATTATGGTTTTTTTTTTCAAACACACCCAGACAACATGGCTTTAAGGCCAATGCGAGTTTGCTGTCTTTCATGGCAGCATCACTGATATCTCGGCTCTTGTCTCCGTGTTGGTATCATTATCAGAGTCGAGCAAACGGTGGGGTTATAATGTCCTCTCAGTTCTGGGACACTCTTATGTAAATAATTAACATGCTTCATTGCTCATTGCTCCTTTAGGCAAAGTACCCGATGAGCTGCATGTGTGTAGGCATCCCTCTACCGTGTGTTTGCGTGTGCGCTGCAGTGCCCCCGGAGGAGATGATCTGCCGTACGAGGTGCAGCGAGCCCAGGAGATCAACAGGATGTTCGGGCCCAAGGGAAGCCCCGAGGCCTTCGACGTCATCTTCGACCTCCACAACACCACGTCCAACATGGGCTGCACTCTGATTCTGGAAAGCTCCAAAGACCACTTCAACCTGCAGATGATGAACTACATTAAGGTGGAGGCCTCCAGGAGCAATTTGAGGCTTGATTGTTAATTGTTTTGTGCCTGTGCCGTGTAGACAGAGAGTCAGAAGCACTCGATACCAAAGTGAAGGACCTGGATTCTTAAAATGAGAGGAAGTAAACAGCAGTGCTCCCAATTTCAGTCGCTGTTTATACTAAAATTAGCTCTTTTTCCAGAAATAGACACACTCCTGCACAGGACCAACCACCTAAACACTTCAAGTAGATGCCTGTTATCTCTTCTAATGCTGTCATCTTCCTATCGAATAAGTTTAATGCCTCCATTAAATAGCTTAGAAATCACTGGGATTAAACACGGTTGCCTTTGGTGTGAAATTAAATTGTAACAGTAAAACTTAGGGGCCAATATCAATTGTTTTATTGCTCTTGTCTCTAAGGAAAAGAGAGTTCCGCTAGCAGATGTTCAAATCGGGCAAAGCGGAGAAATACAGAATGACAACAAATTACATAAGAGTAGCAAGCAAACGGTCAAGACCCATGAGAGCTGGCGAACAGATTTATGACTGACGATTCATCAAGCAGAAATGCAAAACAAAAAAGACACTCGGTCATCTGGATGAGATGCCTTCTTCCCCATGAAGCTCCTAAATCTAAAATGAGTAACATCAGTAAAGTTTCCTCTGGTTACATAATTATGAGTTATTGCATCGTGAGATTTCAAAACTGGGTGAAAGTATTCTTTATCCTTTTTGTTGAAGACGCCTGACATACTGCTGCAAAATCTTTCAAGCCTGCCTCAGATCTAAATATGTTCAGCGAGACAGTTGGTACATGTGACCCTGTATGTTTATTCTGAGCCGTCGGCAGCACGTACCTCGCGAAGTGTGCAAAGCGGCTTTTTTTCCCTCCAGGATGACATCACAGGGCTGCTTTCCTTTAGTGTTCAGCCTTTTGTTAGAGTTGAAATGGGCTTTTTTTCAGGGAGATGGTATCTACTCGTCTAAAATCCAAATTAAAGAGCAATAAAACCACCGTACCGCACACTCATGCATGAGGAGAGAAACTCCACATAAAGCATCCCCAAGCCCAGAATCGAACCGGATGTACTGAGGAGAGAGCGCTAACCGACACAACACGGCGCATCAGTGGTCAGATGTTTTTAGTGGGTATTTTTAGTTAGTTTTGTTGATATGAACTGAGCATTTTGTAGCAGGGAAACATCCAAAACATGAATTGCAGTAGTGTTTTACGCTGGAATAGTAAATACAATAATACCTAAAGATCTTACTACTAAATTTGACTCAAATTTATTTGACTCATCATTGATACAGAACAGAGATGGGAGCAATCCTGAATTTCTCAGAAAATACGTGACGTTTTCATTCTGACATGTAAATTCCTACTACAGTTCTCCTATCTTAAACATTTATTCCACTTAAAAGAGATAGAGCGAGACTGAGTCTGACTTAGAAGCAGATAGAGAAGGAATAAAGTCAACACATGCGACTATAAACACACATATTACGTCTTGTTTAAGAGTCGAGGCAGTATATTGTACTGAGTGTGTTATTTGTTTTTGCTCTTCAGTTCAGAAACAAAGCATGGTGAGCAGCACCAGGGGTTAGGGAATTAAAAAAAACAACCAAATTAAGCCAAAAGCAACAGAGTCATTGTGACTTTGAGCAGCAGAACTGAGGATGAATGTGTTTTTACCTTTAGGAAATACAAAGTGCCACACAGATAGAAGATTCACTCCCTCGCACGCTCAGTTTCCTCTCCTCAAACATAAGTTACTGAGTGACTGGCGGTGTGACCTTGGCAGCTGAATAACTGCCTAGGGTTTATGCACGGCGCTGAGAGGATTACTTTGTGCAGATGTCCCAGAGCTGCTCGAGTCTTGTCTAAGAAATGAAGGAGAAATGATCAACAGGTGCCTAAAACACGTGATTCGGGCACACGGTGACTGCGTCACGAATTATTTTCCATTTTGCGGTCGAGCAGAACCGCCTCTATCCATGTCTGACGTGTGGTTTCGTGTGGTCTTGCGTTCCAGAAAGCCATCGCTCCAGCCAGCTGCCTTGTTCTGCTCAATGAACATCCTCTCCTGAAGTATTCCACTTCGCGCTCTGTGGCCAAGCACCCAGTGGGTGAGTCTGACCCGCTGTAACGTCCGGAGCGAGGTGGGGAGGACTTCAGTCATCACAGGCTGAGCAGAGTCTGAATGTTCTCCCTGTGCATGCATTCTCTTCAGCGTCATACAATCCAAATAAAGGAGTTTAATTTAAGAACCGAAATAAAATGCGGCACCTCTACTTCATCCTTTCATTTACCAGAGATATTTTGAATAATCTCATTAGTTCTTTGCAGAAAAAGCTTTTCTACTACCGGATCTGTTTCATCTCGTTGCTCTGTGGACCGTTTCTACATATGTTTTGTGTCTCGGTTTACTGCTTCTGTTTTCACCGTTGTCTTTTATTCTATATTGAATATGTCATCTCTCTTTTGTTGTCATCTCGGGTCTTTAAACCCAGTTTTTGTGTTTTTACTCTGGTCACTTTTTGTCGTTTTGCCTTGTGTGTGCTTTTGTTTTTCTTTGTACCATTTTTGCCTTTGTATATGTTGTTCTGTGTGTTTGTTGTTTCGCTGTTTTGCCTGTGCTCACTTTGGATCGTCTTTTTCTGTTTTCTGTTGTCATCATTCTCTGTTTTACCACCATTTTCATTGTTTTTGTTGTCATTTTGTTTCCTTTTAGCCATTTTCTTCTTTTTCTGTGGTTATTTATTTATTTATTTAACATTTTTTGTAAATTTCTTTAGTCTTTTTTGGTATTTTCTTTCTTATATCGTGTCAATATTGTCATCTTTTTTTGTCATTTTGGTTACTTTGAGATCATTTTCCACCTCTGTTGATTTTTGGAGCCATTGTAGTCTGTACTCTCTTCTAGGCTCTTTTGTGGTCATGTAGTTTTTTGTTGTTGTTTTTTCTCTGTGTGGACATTGCTTTGTCTCTGAGATCATTGTGTCCTTTTGTGTCTTTTTTCTCATTGTCATTATGTTTTGTATTTTCTTTGTAATCGTTTTTTGTGATGTTTTTGGTCTTTGTGAGTTGTTTGTTTTTTGTCATTGTAAACCTCTTTTTGGCCATTTTTTTTTGTTGTTGTTATTCAATGATTTAAAGTCTGTTTGGTGTCTTTGGAGCATTTTCTGTCTTCATCTTGTTTTTTTCCCCTCTTTTATGTCACATACTTGTTTTATATGTTCACTTTTGGTTTATTACTGTTAATGATTCATTTCTTATTTCTTTTAGAATCTTGTTTTACCTCTCATTTGTATATTTTTATGGCCATTTGTCAAGCCTTTCTCATCATTTTAACCTTATTGCAAATTGCTGACCATTCTTTGAGTAATATTAGAGTTCTGGATCTCTCTTCAGCAGCGTTTGGTCAGTCTCCATTAGCTCCATTTGGGGTTAAGACCTCCGGGCGGTAGTCAGATTTGGCCCTCATTTAGCCTGTGCAACCACTGACCGCTCCATCTGCTCCGGCCCCTGGCTAACGGGAAGAGGACGCAGATTTCAACACTGCTAGATTTCTTCAGACAGTCATCTGGTGTAAACTAGTTCATTCCTGTGAAAACACTTCATGTGATTATTATGTTTGCAGGTCTGGAAGTTGGTCCTCAGCCTCAAGGTGTTCTGAGGAGTAACATCTTTGAGGGAATGCGAGTAATCCTGAAACACGCTCTGGACTTCATCGAGCTGTTTAATGAAGGTAAGACTTTACATCTATAGCCTTATTTAAGACAAAATAAACTGCATCACAAGTGGCCACTGAGTCAGAAAGAACAGATTAAAAGTATCCCTGAATTTATGGCTGGAAGGTGGGTAATGTTGTGATTCATGATGCGTTATGTAACAGTAAATTGGCTTGTTTACAATCGGTCGGTTTGTCAGCGCCCTTCTGACAAAAAAACAGTTTGTGACAAAATGCCCATGGGTGACCGTCTGACTCATCCAGATGTACCAACACGCACATGTCTAAATTTATCTGCATCTGGCTCGTCATGCCTCCATTACGGCTCTCCTCCTCGTGCAGGAGCAAAACAAGTGTTTGCAAAGTTTAGGTCCCAGGCAACTTTCCTGCTTTCTTTTTTTTTGGGGGGGGGGGGGGGGTAAACAAGTGCTCTGTGCCAAGTGTGAGTTGCAGCCTTTCGGTTTCCTGACTGTCCTGCCGGTGAATGGGCCGCTTGTTCGGAGTTGGTCAGTTTCCATGTCACTTGTGCTGCCAAACAGTTCGGTAATCTTGTGCAGTCGGACCACACGGGTGATAATGAGCGCTCTGGCATGGTGATGAATCGATGTTCCTGTGCTTTGAAGCTGAGCAGAGCGAGGAGAAAACTCCTCACAGGAGATTATTTTGTTCCAGCTGGAAATTGCTTGCTCTGCTGAATGAGTACCACATCGACTGAGGTGGGAAAGCTGTGAACGATGACGTGCTTGTCCGTCCAGTTTTGTGCTGCCTCTTGAATCCTGATGCAGTTGTGTGACAGGTGAAGCAGTTGAAGTCCGCTTACATCATGTTTCCAAACGCCACTAATTCTATGCAGTCCACCAGACACTGTAAGACTCTTAGACTGTGATCACACGGAGCAGTTAGATTTACCTCACCATTTCCATAAAAGCTGCAAGAATTTGTAAAATATGAACACAAACGATACAACACTGTTCAAATCGTCCATCCATCTTCTGTACCCAGTTTGGCTGTGATTGATGCACAGCCTGGACAGATCGCAAGTCTAACACAAGACTAACACAGAGAGACAAACAACCACCCACACACACACACACACGGCACTTATGAGTAACTGGGAAAGTTCTGACTTCCAAAATAATTTGAATGCCAGTAAAATCTTTGAGGTCTGGTTAACATCAATTTCCTTACTGATGTTTAATTTCTCTTTTACTTGTTAATGTTGAGTGCAAAACGCAGAATTTATCTTGTGTATTAGCTTACATGGCAACATTTTAAATCTTGATGATAGATTGTGTGGAGGTGACCCCCCCCCCCTTGGCACATGATCTCAACAAAAAAAAAAAAAAGTTTGGTCTTTGTAAATGCAGAATTTAGGACAAACCTACAAGATAAAGTGAAATGGGTTCAAGATACGAGCGTTTTCTAATGTTCTCCGACCCCCTCAGGTATGGACTTCCCTCCCTGTACCGTGGAGGTTTTCCGGGTCTCGGAGAGGATCGACTACCCCCGAGACGCCAATGGGAACATCATAGCCATGGTTCACCCCAACCTGCAGGTAACAAGTCAAGACTATGCCTGCGTTCGCCCCCCAGCATTCATTATCTGTGAAAACAAGTCGTCACGAAGGAGGAAATTGGAGTTATCCAGATGGCGTTTCCAGGCTAGAGTGTGACCTTCCCTGAGGCGACTGCTTGTTGTTTCAGGACTGCGACTGGGAGCCGCTGAACCCCGGCGACCCGATGTTCCAAACGTTTGACGGAAAGACCATCCACTACCAGGGCTCGGGCACCGTCTATCCCACCTTCATCAACGAGGCGGCCTATTATGAGAAACAACAGGCGCTTGTAACCACCAGGCGAGAAACCTTGGTCGGCGGGGCCATCGGTAAAGCGTGAGAGCCGCTCCGCGAGGCGAACGGCGAGCGTCGGCCTCAGCAGCCATCTGTGTATAGATTTGCACTTTGCTCTGTTAGCCAACGAACAGACCTTCTGCACATAATGACTAGATACCATCTTTTACACACTGATTTAGTTTTCTATGCGTTTACTATCAGAAAAGAAATCGATTAACTATGCAAAGGACATTTGTGGAAGCTTTGCAAATGATTCACTGTGGAAGTCTTACATATTAAAGACGAGTACTTTTGTTGTGGTAAGTATTTATGATACTGTTGTCATTGGGGAAAACACGATATTTACATTGACTCAACCACGTTTTTATAATAATAATTATTGATGGTTTGTGGATCATTATAAACACTCTCTGTACGTTTCCTACTGCTGCTCAGGAAGGCCATTGAGGATCAAAACCTGCTACCGATGACCCACAACTGTATTTGTTCGTCTCCTTTTGAATATTTGTAACATCTCTGTCGGGTGATTTGTGGCCTTTGATACGACCTACCTGTGACTCCACTGGTTTCATCTGTGGTGCTGTCCTATTGTTGCCTTAACTGAGATTTCAGAGAAAATTGCACAATGAATTTGGGGTGAAATTTAGCTCTCCTATCTGTGGATATTATTTTGATAAGGAAACTGCAACTGTTCTGTTTCTCCGCTTAAAGTGGAAGCCGTGTGTTTTATGATGATATATTTGTGTCCATTTTGATATCCTTGTACTGTATGTGTGGTTTTAAGTGACATGTAGGACTCGTTCAATCATGAAGTGATGTACTCTCTCATGTAATTGTAACTATGTAGTCCCACGGTGTTTTGCTGTGACGCCACAGTGATCCATTTTTCCATAAGCAATATTTCTGTTTGTCTTTTTAGTAAAAAAACCATCGTCCTTAATGTCCCGTGGAAATGATCAAAACAATAAAAGTACAATAGTACTACTCTTAAGTGATGTTCTTTTTCTTGCTTTACCGTTTGGACCCACAAGGGGGCGTCACATAGCTACTGACTGACTCCAAGTTGCTGTGCTGCAACATGAGACACGCAGAAGTGGAGGCAGAGCAGGAGGTCTGCATGTAAATACTCGAGCAAATCCCCAAGTCATGCACCTATTGACCCTGGGAGTATAACGGTAACATTCATTTCCTGGAGACTTATTGATCGACAGTTTATGTCCTTATTGAGTTGTTATAACCTCTTTTAGCTTTCCTCCATAATTGTAAAGTTTCCATCCATCCATCTTCTGTGGAGCCTCGTCCAACATATCCATCACAAGGCACAAACCGTCAACCACACATACTCTTACTCACACTTGAGGATAATTTTCGAGTCATAAAATCATCTTATAATCATGTTATTGGACTAGAAATCAAGTTGCACAAAGAAAACACATACACACACAGGAAGAACGTGCAAACGCCACTCAAAAAAGGCCCCCCAGATCTTTAATTGAACTGGGGATATTCTCAATACTGACTGCTTTACTACCCTGTATCCAAACTGCAACGTTATATTTAAAGTATTCAAATCATATTTAGCTTTTTATCTAAATTTCACTTGATAGATATAGTTTGGTGCGGCTTTATGGCATGGTGGTTACCACACTCGCTTCATAACGAAGATATCATGCATTTGAACCCGGACCGACATAATCCTATGTGAAGTTTGCATGTTGTCCCCCTGCATTCATGGGTTTTCTCTAATTAATCCCGTTTCCTCCCACAGTCCACAAATAAGCAGAGTTAGCTGGGATTTGCTCCAGTGTCCAACAACCCTGAACTGGATAAAGTGACAAAGAAGATTGCTATATTAACCAAATTATATAACATTTTAAATGTCCCCAAAAAGAAACTTGTGAAACGTTAGAAAGGTTTGTGTATTTTGCTCTTTAGAATAATAAAAATTAGCCTACTAGCAAACTAAACATATTTTTTAAATTATTGAGACGAATCTGAACCTAAAACTTGGTAATGCACATGGCATGGTGTACAGTAACACAGTAACATTTGTAATGGATCTAAGCACGTGTCAGGCATCCTCCAGTCAGATTACAGTAAGAAATGTAGTTATACAGTTAATTAACCATGGAATTAAATTTCCAAGCCAGAGATTTTACTTGTTGTACGGATTATCAAAAGGATGTTCTGTTTGGATCTTATTTCCTCATTTCGCCCTCCTTTACAAAGTGATGTTTAGAAAAGTGTGCAGTGAGCTGAACTAATAAAAGTTCCCAAGACTATGCAAAGGTATACTTTTTATGATAAGTGTATGTTTTACATGACAAACAATCTTCTAAACATGGATCAAAGTGGTGTTTGAGGAATAAAAATGATTCCGCACCAGTGTGAAATGTTATTTCTGACGAGAAATCAACTAATCAAGGCTATATGCAAGATTTACTGTAACGATTGCTCCATGACAGAACACCAGTGGCTGCATATATACTGCATGTACTCTTTCCTATGTGTAGAGAAAACACATGGCTGTGTTGCCAATAACAGTAAATGCTACATACATCGTACAGCTGGATGCTTTGTTCATGTCTTCATTGTTTTCTCTCCCAATTTTTGAGTTTGGTGATCAGACTCTGGCAACGGTGCCAGAAAAACTGACTTGCCAGCTTCTATATAAGATCCCTCCTCAGTCTTGACTGATTTGTTTTTCCACGCTGCCTGTCAAACCCCATCTTCAGATGTTTGAGTTGTGTATTTGAGGCCATTCAAGCTGTGAGTCTTGTTCAATTCACAGGCTTCTCTTCCCCAGAGTTCAACCAATTGCACATCCGGCTATATATATCACTCCATTAGTGCAATCTGCTGCTTTAATTGCTTGACAGGGTATTGTTGAGTCAGCAATTCAGACAGCTTTCAATCAGCTCAGTGAGCATTTAATGACACACAGCATCTGCATGCAGATGAAATAAGTGACTGACCACGATTATATTAGTAAGGATTATGAGGCCTGACTGAACTGAGCATGTGCAGATTAACCAGAAATGATCATACATTACATTTCCTGATATACCATGTCAGGCTTGTGATTCGTGATCCAGTTTCATGACTGCAGGCTGGTCGTAGCCCCTTCTGGTCTATTCATTACAGTAACCCAATCAGGCCTCTCTGGCCTGAAGCATGTGCTGATCAATAGCTGCTGGATGCTTTTAGGAGAATGATCTTTCATTCCCGGGCAGGAATCCAAACGAGCACTCAAAAATACAGTGTGCTCATCTCTGCCTGTACACCCTCCCCTGCAGTGTGTGCACTGAGAACTTTCCTCAGCTGTATAGCATTACAGCTCTGTTTTACAGGAAGTCCGCTGCAGGGCTGCTTACCAAGTTTTATATTCTTATTATATTATCTGGATAAAGCGGTTTGGATGGGGCCGGGATTCAGGTGATCATGGTTTAGGTTTACTGCTTTGTGCAAGACGGGTGTGCCAAGGATGACATTCCTCAATATGAAAATCAAGATGATTAAACAACTGAAAGGTAAGATTGAATATATTTATTTACATTGTGCCGTGGAAATTTCAACTAGTCAAGATGTTTAATGCGCTGATTATCCCTGAGCATGTGTATTTCCACACTGATGAATGAGACTCGGGATGTATAATTTGTAAAGACAGCACTGATGTGACTTTGCAGTCTTTGTTTCAAATGAAAGGTTGAGACCGAGCAGGCTGATAAACATAAATACACTCAGGACTCTTCGTGTCCTCTCACATGAAACCACCAAAACAAGAGACAGACGGCAAGGAGACCGGAGGTTTAGCCTTTCTGTGTCATCCTTTCTCAGTCAGGCTCTGCTATTGTGGAAACTGATGAAGGCCTGCTGATTGTGTCGAAGGGAAACGGTCTGTTCATGCACTCAAAATATCAACTGACACACAAATATGTGAATCATATCAGTGCAAAACCAGTACAGAAGGCCCAGGTTTCCTTATATTTCTGGGAAGTACATACAGATATTCCTGGTCATTATGACAAATGTAGCCATAAATAAGAAAAGCAGCAAAGTAGCAGAAATATACAGCATTTTAAATGTAAAAAACTATTTTAAATAAATATACAGCATTTTATATGCTTATTTTAGCCTGTATGTGGATGACATGAAAAGGCAAACACGTAAATCAGTAATCAGTTGACAGATCCTTAAATTTTAAGTACGTCTTCACATGAACAAACTTACTTACTTGATCAGCACCACAACCTTTGGTTATTAGAGGTTTGTGAAAATATTCACCAGTTGTTAACAAGACATTTAATCTAATTTACTATGATGAAAACAAAAACCAAATGGTGGCATTATTGCACAAATGCGTGAATAAAGTTTCAGCACCACTCAACCACAAGGTTTAGTTGTTTAGTCAGCAGTGGAGAGAGCACGTTGGATTTCACTTCTGCATTAGCGTTTGTTGCATTCAAATGCTGTCGGAATTCTTGGTGCTGTACCATATCACCACGCAAACGTCGCTTCTTACGATCATCTCATAAAATGTAATTATCAGAGAGCTTTAAGTTTAACTAAATCTTGAAAAAAATCAAACAACATACATTTCTAAGCTTTTCTGGTTTCATATTTTTAACGAAACCCACCTTGTGCTTTGTTAAAACACTTGCAGTCAGTAGTATTTGTCAAGAGTTCCAGAGTTTGTCATGTTGCAGATATACTTCAATTGTAAAACCAAAGAAAAAGCCCCAAAATCCTAATTAGCATATTTTATTTGGGTTAGGGTATTATCCTCATTTTTCTCTCTATTAATTAAACCTACAATAGTTTGTTCTAGTTTTTACTTCAGCTGCTTATAGCATGTTTGAGCAAATGCAACAACAAGAGTGCAATCTACACTTGCAGCTAGTGTGCAGCTTGCAGGTTCTCCCTGTGTGCTTGTGTGGGTTTCCTCTGGTACTCTGGTTTCCTCCCACAGTCCAAAAACATGCATCGAAGGTTCATTTGTGACCCTAAAGGTGTGAACATGAAAGTGTGGTTGTGTGTCTTCTCTGTGTGTTGGTCCTGTGATGGACTGTTGACCTGTCCAGGTGTATCCTGCCCTCGCTCAGAGTCAACTGGGATCAGCTCCAGCGCCCCGCAACCCTGCACAAGATAAAATGTATAAAATATGGATATTTCATAATTGTTCAATTTCTTGAGTGCAACAAATTTCAAATGTAAATTGATGCCACAAATTGATGATGTAAAAACGGCACAATGTTGAAAATGCACTTATTTCCCAGCAAATGTAACTTATTTCTTACAAGACTGTTAATAGATATTTAATTCAAAATGTCGGCGTTGTGCTCGATGTAAACGAAATTGAGTTTGTCCTGGTTTTGGCGCGACTGTCGATTTGATGACAGCACATTTGTCCGAGCGGCCCGTGAAGGCAACGCGTCAGGATCCAGGAAGTCTCGAAACTTTTGAGTGCGAACTTGTTCCGAGCGTCACGCACACGCACGGCGCGCGCTCCCGCCGACCAGCTGAACGTGTGGGAGGTGGAAGATGGTCAGAAAGTGGCCAGTTTAACATCCACAGTGTTTCCAGGACAGGGCCAGGGGGGGGGACACCTGCCAGAGAGTCGGTGAAAGAGAGACAGGAAAGAAGAGAAATCTTGACTGCGGCTGCGGGGACAGTCACGATGTGGGAGCAGGAGGAATTCGCCAAACACTGGAGGAACGAATTCCCCGACGGAGACGTGCCGCGGATGGACCTGCACTCGGTGGAGGACATCGAGTCGGAGCTGGAGGCGAGCAAAGCCAACCTGAAGCGGCTGCAGAAGGCGCTGGCGGAGGAGAAATTCAAGGTGATCTACCTGCAGACCACCATGACGCGTCAGAAGAGGAGCGGCCCGGATGAAAACTTTAACCCGGAGACCTTTGGGTTCTCCGGCAAGCCGCCGCGGAGGGACGACGGCGGCTCCAAGGTGTCCGACCCCGGAGGCTTGAAGCCCCCGCACGCAGCGGGGGGCGCGCCGGGGTTCGGCAGCTCCTTCGGCCGGGAGAGGAACAGGTTCGGCGGCAGGACAGGTAAGCCCGTGCCCACCCCCGTCCCGCCCGTGAAGCCCAGCTTTCGGAGAGACGTCCCGGTCCCGGTGCCGGTGCCGGTCCTCCAGCGCAACGACAACGAGGAGAGCAGCGACCGGGAGTACGAGGACCCGGAGCTCAACGAGAATTTCGTCCGGAATAACTTGTTGGTACCGAGGACCGTGGGCAGGGACAACCAGAGGACGTCCGCCAGCCACCCGGACAACCGGAGGCCTTTCCGTCACAGCAGGGACTTCGACTCCGGGGACGACGGGCGGCTGTCCCCGTCCTTTCCGCAGATCCACCGCCGGGCGTCGCGGGGCTCCGGGTGCAGCACCCCGGACCGCAGGAGCGACGGATACCTGAGCTCCGACCATGACGACTCGTCCTCTGCAGGTACCGTCCAGCCGCGGCCGCTCCGGGTCCAGATCAGGGTTTATTCAGGTTTAATGCCACCATGGGGGAACATGGGGGTCTGGAACCCAGTAAATATGTCATTTTAAACTATATTCTGTGTGAAGTCTTGAAAAATCTCCCTGCTTTATTGGCAGACACCCCCAGCTTCTCAGAAAGAAGCAGAAAGTTTTGGTTTTTATAAATGTTTATATTGCCCTTGTCCTCTATTACAGCAGCAAAGCTGAAAAATAACAAAAGCAATGCCACTGAAGTGTGCACAGTTTGTTGGAGAACACTGGGTCATTCAGGTCTATTCTGTACAAGCAAAGGGCTGTTAAAGTGTTCCTCACACACCGTCCCAGCTTTTCAGTGTTCTCAGGTGTAACACAGGCCTTGACAGTCGTCAAACACGGACGGCAGCTCGGTTATTATCTCCCTCTCACCTTTGACCTCCGCCATGTCCAGAAAGCATCTCAGATCGGGTCGACCTTCCTCATCAGTTTGTTAAAACTCTCACACCCCCGCGGGCCGACGGAGGTTTGATTCTGGGAGCGTTTGTTTGCGGTGTCTGCGTGTTCTTTCGTGTCGTTACATCAGCTTCAAGCTGTAAGTGCGATGATGAATGTGGGAAATGTGAATCGAATATATGTTGTTGCCGTGTTACTCTGCATTTATCTGAATCGAAGCTCCTCGACCAGAGTCTTTCTGTCCAGGTACCAGCTTGGTGCCTCTTCCCGTGAGTTTAGTAGCACATTGAGAAAGCTGCTGCAGATGGTGTGACTGAGAAAATAGCCACAAAGAGTGTGAGACATGACACCCTCCTCCATATAAGAAACCAAACTCAGGAGGGTGAAAGTGACTCACACCTTATGTGGTTTAATGAGTTGTTATAGCTCCATAAAAGAACAGTCACTTTGATCGCTGGGGGTCCGCAGCCTTTCTGTGAAACAAGATCTCCATATCAAACTAAAGATGAGTCATTGATCCAAAATCCCTGGAGATATATATATATATATTTAAAATCAATAAAAATTCAAAAGGTTTGTAGTTTCTTTGATCAGCTATATGGTAAAATGGATTTCACTTGTTTAGTGCTTTTCCACCACACAAGTAGTCCCCAAAGCACTTTACTCAATCACTCATTCATACAGCAATGGACGCTTCAACACGTGGAGATGGGAATCGAACCAGCAACCTTTCAATCGGGAGACAACTGATCTACCAACCAAGCCACAGTGCAAGACAAAGTCATACGAAAAGGGCAAATGATGAGGCTTCAAATTTCTGTGCTTATATTGTGAACGTGCATTTTAAACTTAAATTAATGTAGAGTTTGGGTGTCAAACACATTTTAGTTCAGGGGGCCACATACAGCCCAATTTCATCGCACAAACGTATAAAAGTAGAAACTTTTAAAATAAAAGTAATTTACTGTTTCTTATATCTGCTATAGGGTCTTGATCAGGGGTGTCAAACATAACGCCCATGGGCTAAAACCGTCCCCCAAGAGGCTCCAATCCGGCCGTCAAACCACCAAGCAAATGTTAATGTTTTTTTTTTTTCTAAACAAAGTTTTTAAGACTGGCAAACACAACACCTCACATATCAACACAAATCGCTGAGATATCGGTGATGCTGCAATGAAAAATAGCCAACCCGTTACTGTCAAACTGGTGTGAAAGCCGTGATGCTGTCAGGGTGAGTTTGTAAAAAAAATAAATGCATAACGCAACACTTATAGAAGTTTTTTTTAGACATTTCACTGTATTTTCCACCAGAAGGTTTCATGAAAATTGGCTTTATGTTGAGATTGTAGTAGTATTTGCAAGTAATTGTTTGTGGAAATAGACATTGTCACCAAGTATACTCTGTCCCACAACAAAGCAAAAACTTTAAAGTTTAACAATAAAGGTTATTCTGGCACTATTTCACCAGTCCGGCCCACTCGGGATGAAACCAGACACTGTGCGAAACACATGTCCCCACTTCCGTTCACGTTCTGCTGCACTGTACGCCTTGCATACGATTCTGCACACAAGTTGAAGACAGGTGTGGAAAAATGGCTGCTGTCATTTTGTCCGCCTGCATAATACAGATAAGACTATATAAACCACAGTTTATCGTGTAAAAATGCTCCTCAAAGAGGTTGGATCTGTCATATGTTTTAAAACAGGAATAAATGCCTGTACTCTCAGTTGGTGCGTCTCTCAGCACGACGCAGACGTGAATGTTTCACCTCCTCCTTTTGGGAAATCTCCAAGAACGGTGAATGCGGACAGCCCCCAGATGTGAGAGGAGACGGGGTTTGTCCAGAAAATCCCCCAAAAAAGTCTTGTTTGAGTCGGTGTTTCTCGCTAAGAGACAGTTGTGGTTTGTTTAAGGGTGATTAGGGGTGCCGTCAGGGGGATGTTGCTGTATGTGACACATGGTTGGAAAAGGATGCCGCACATCTTTTGGCTTCAGTTTCATATCTGCACACATACAAGCTCTAACTCTCGGCGGGACAAAAAGGGGAAACGTGCAAGAACCAGCCTAAACAGCAGGTTACATTTGTCTTAAAAGTATTTATTTTGCAACCTCGGAGAGAAATACTGCCCCCAGTCACAAAAGAGGCAGGATTAAAGGAGATGCAGTGGCGCTGCAAGATTTCTTCGACGGAGGATGTGGCAATATTGACTGAAATTGTGTCCTAGTCAAGAGTGAATGACTAACCCACACAGGAATAGATTGGAGAAGTCTCTATGAGTAGACGAAACCTTTTTTTTTTTTTTTTTTTTTCTTTCCCTGTGACACATTTCCCTTCCTGTACACCCACATGGGTACTGTTGTTTTAACTCGAGTGGGATTATGGTGCAAGTTGTCCACTCACCTTAAATTGTATAGTTCTGGATTTGCTGGATAATTACTCGTGATAGAGGAAAAAAAATTCTAAGAAAATATAGAATTGTTCTTCACAATTCACTGTTTTGCACCAGAAGTTTTCATTAAAATCGGATTTATGTTGATTGCAGTCGGTTTTGGTAGTAATTGTCTTATAAATAGACTTTCCATCATATATACTTGGCGCCACAACAAAGAACTAATTTAAGTTTAAAGTGGCACTGATACACTGAATGTGGCCCCTAAAATGTTTTATCGCGTTGCTCTAAAGCGTCCGTCCTCCATCTTCTTTAGGGCACCTGCTATATGGTGGGGGCCTGTCCAAACTAACATTGAGCAGAAGACATTGGCCACTTTGGACAGGTTGCCGGTCAATCACAGAGCAAATGTCTGTTTGTGCAAACGTATATGGAACAAAAGGAACAGAGTTTTCCACAAGTGGCACTGTGTTTAATCCTCCATTGTGGCCGTTCAGGAGTTGGAGCTTCCCAGAAGCCTGTATGTGCTGACAAAGGGACGCATGTACTGTAAGCCCTTTGACTCCGTTGCCCTCTTTGTTATTCAACAGGATATTGATGCTTCATTCAGGCAACGGGCATAATTATTGGAAGGCCTGTGATTGTGGCAAACACAATGGAGGGTGTGTGGCGCCGTGAAAAGGCATTTTCATCAGTTATCTCTGCTCCTCATCTCTGACGTTCAGTCCTCCATCACTCCCACTCGCACAGAAAAACACACCAGCGGAAGGCTCATGCCAGGGGTCTTGCTCATGCCCAAGCTTTTTGTGTTAGCGGTGATGAGAAAGAGGTCAGCCGTCGGGTCATGCGAGTCTGAGACATTCAATTCTCCGGAAGCTTCCTGATTCATCTCTGATTCACGCCACCGCTTGTCCTAAACATAAAGTAATCCCACCGCCGGAGCCATTGTTGTTTCTAATGTTTGGGTTGATTCATGCGGCGGCTTTTAAAAGTGAAGGGCGCTTTGCAGTTTTCAGCTGTTTTCATCCAAAGTGAATCACAAAGAGAATTTTCAATCAGATTTTTTAAAGAATATATGTTATTTCTCAATGATCATTCGGTTAAACAGTTTGTTCGCCCTTAAGAAGATACTCCCACTCCTCCTTGGGAAGGTTGTCTTTTGTTCATCGTACCCACAATGCATTTCTCTATAGAGTAGCTTAATAGCTAAAACATAAAGCACCCACACATAAGTCTCAACTGCTGAAATTACGTAACGCTGACTGACAGCATCTGGAGCCCCCACACTGCCTGCTCAGATAATTACAGCTTTTTTCTGATGACAAGTCTTTAGATTTTACCGTAAACATGCAAACTTCATGAGAAAAGCGGAAATGCGAACCACTACCTCACTGTTTGTGCTTTGTCTTTGTGGAACAGAAGTGAATGTTATCTGATAGCGGATTGTATGTAAATTAATAGTTTTTTTTATGTTGCATAATAAAATTATTATGCAGTTACAATATTCTGACATTCTTAAGTTATCAGAATATTGTTTTTTTTATTCACCGTTATTAGTCTGTCACATCGTAATGCCTATATCCTAAAGAGCAGAAGAAAGGTGGGGAACCCCTGGCAAGGAAGTTGGGGAAAATAACTACTTGAAGGAAAATCTGAATGCTGCTGTGAGAAAAATCCCCTTCAATTAAGTTTTTGCTTCGTCCAGGACTGACCGCTCCAGAAAAGGAACCCTGCAGGGTTACCGAATGACCATGTAATCGATCCCGAAGTCACTCTTCCACACAATAATGCTGCATTGAACAGGGTGCCGATGTAAAACACAGGTGGGCAACTGTGCAGAATGTTTACAGGAAGCAGTGTTGATTTCATTTTCCTGAAAATAATCCTCAGTTAAATTAACTGATATTTCATTATGAGTTTTATGTCAAATACTCACTGTTTCACACCCTGACTCTCTGTTGGTAAATCAGCTGACGATCAATGTTTGAGTCCGATGTTGTAAATAGATTCTTAAATATTTGGTGAAACACAGCTGCAATGACATTTATAATCTCCCAGTGACCTTAAAATTACTTGATCTGACTTATGACTCTCTGGTGGGTTTTTCTCTTCTCTTTTCTCTCCTTGTTCTTGTTAGATGCTTTACATTTGAATCATCCAGAGAGCTTTTATACATTCCCTGCATTGTGGCTGTTACACTTCAGGTTTGACATTGAATAATGATTATCTTTGCCTTTTTTTAATTGTCTCATCAGACTTTAAAAAACCACAGTTCTATCGTGAAGTCTTTAATGAATTCAGGATGTTGTCATTCAAGAAAATGCACAGGTCTCCACAGCGAAGCCTTTTTTTTTTTTCAGCCTTCAGTCATCTGCTGCTGTGACGTAAAGAAATGGACCGTACCACCAGACAGGCCTGCTGTGTCATGCTGCTGATAGGTTCCTCTCTCGCGTCCACGCTTCATGTATTTAAAAAAAAAAAAAAGCCAAATGCCTCCAGAAGCTGTGGCGCAGCTGGTTGATAAATACTTGCGCGGTGACAGAAGATCTGCCGGCATGAGCTCAAAAACCCGGAGAACAAGTTTCCCCTTCACGTTGGGAAAGCGACTGAGGAAAACGTCACATATTCCTTCTTTCCCCTCATGTCGGCTTGTCCAGGCCCGTCCTGGAAAGCATGTGCGGCATGGGAACTATGAGCCTGTCATGGTGCTTCCATGTTGGCACTCTGTGGTGTTGATTGAGGCTCGGAGCGTTCGCTTTATTTGTTCTGTCCTCCTGAACCTGTGAATTACAGTGTCGAGCCCCGGGGCCGCAGCGCCGCGTACTCGCTTCTCTCTTGTGTTTGTGGACCGCCTGACAGCTAAAGTTAGCGCGCGGTGGGAGACCTCATGCTGACAGATAGTCCCTGTGAGAAAACTGTGTAACGGCCTCTTAGTAGTTCGTTCCTTGGCAACACTGTCGAAGAGCTCGGAACGCCGTAGAACTCCACTCATCTTTATGGGCTTTTCGGTGGCGAGTTCACATATATAGGGAGAGAAGATTGCTGATTTATATTCTGTGATCCAAATTTTGCTGCCCTCCGTTTTCTTTCCCACATAGTTCAGATGTCACTGTCTCTGTTGGCTGCAATTTCCTGCAGCTGATCTGGGAAGGACCCAAGCTTCCCATTCAGGCCATCGGAGAGATACCAACTCTCCACAGGGCCCCGGTATGCCCTTCAAGAGGCCTCCATATCCGACGCACAAACCATGACATTGTTCTCCTCTGCTTGTATGAATAGCAAAGTTTTACAAGGAGCCATCTAAACCACATCGTAGAGAAGTTTTTTTATTTGGTATCTGTGAGATATAAATGTTTCATTATCTTGTTTCTTGGTGGGAAATTGCCCGAGTTGACAAGAACAACAATTTACCCCTATTCTATTGTTGCTCATAAAAACAAGTTGCTTTGTTATATGCTATCATAATAACATTTATATAAATAGCTGCAAATGTTTCAGTCCCCCCCCCCCTTTACAATAACTTCAAAACTGTTTTTTAAACTTCCTGAGCAAAAATCGGAGCTCCTTTACCAGGAAACGCGGTGTGATAAAACCTGTGAGTGTATTGCCCCACACGAGGGTGATAATCACTGTATACAAACACGTGCCACTCCAAGGGCAGTTTATAATCACTAACTGAAATACTCCATACAGAAAGCAACCCAAGCTTTGTGGTGAGAGTACTAACTAACCTAACCTAACCTGCACAGGACTCCATATACCGCTGGTGGTTTAACAGGACTTCACACACAGATGAATTGTAGAGCGAAGTCTCCTCTCACTCACACAGTGTTCACTGCCGGCTGAATCAGGAAGACGTTATTAATTGTGCTCTGCTTAATATTTTCCGGAGAATTTGGCCCTCTGAATTAATCTGCAGGAGGCTTATTTCTCACAGTCACTTCATCAGCCTGTATTAAAACGCCAGTCTCTGAAGACTATTAAGTCATAGAAGCATTTTGTGGACAATTTCATGACAAATCATATAGGCTTTTTAACTAGAAGATACACTGAATACAAACCGAATCACATTATGAGAAGAAATGTTTTATATGTGTACATATGTTAGTAAAAAAAAACAAAACCTCAGAGTAGATTAATTGTTGTGTAAACTATTTGATAGCTATTGTTTTGAAACACCAGCTCTTCAAGTGTGAGAGTTCATTTCTTTTTGTGTATACAATGATATTTTAAAGACTGAATGAACTATATCATCCTCCGGGGGCCGTTAGTTTTCCTTCATATCTGTACATTTCATTGCTTCATAGAGAAAATGTCACCTTGTCGTCAGCGTGATGTCTGTAACTGTATTCTTCTGACAGAGCTCATTAACATTACTGCTCTAGTTTTAATTTGTCATGATATTGGAAAAAGCTTCTCCTCTCAGGCTGTGAAGATGCAGCTGATTAGTGTGTCTGTCTACCACCTCTAAAGTGAAGACGGCTTGAACATCATGGCTATAAATCCCCTCACTAAAAATCATTTCATGGTCTGAGTTGTCCTTGTGTTGCCTTGGTGATGATGACTGTGTCTCGGTGCCTGTGCAGGGAAGCAGTCAGGATGTATCTGTGATGGAGGAGGAGGAGGAGGAGGAGGAGGAGGAGGAGGAGGAGGAGGAGGAGGAGGAGGAGGAGGAGGAGGAGGAGGAGGAGGAGGAGGAGGAGGAGGAGGAGGAGGAGGAGGAGGAGGAGGAGGAGGAGGAGGAGGAGGAGGAGGAGGAGGAGGAGGAGGTGTGGTGCCTTGCTTTGCAGCGTCATCGCTCGCTGATGAGCGTTGATGGAAGCAGAACTGAGTGTTTGTATTGGTGCAGAAGCCTTGACCTCTGTTACATAGGAGAGGTGTGAAAAGACATCTCAAGTATTTCCTGTAACTGGCTTATATAATACAGATTTTGCACACAAACGCATTCAGGGTCTACTTCTTTAAGTTGACCGTATTTCCAACAGGAACTGACATCATCAAGGTTTGCGGATAATGAGGTGTTTTTATTTTTTCCGATTTCTGCAGTTTTTCAAGGTTTCAAGCTTCTCTGATAACTTGTAACAGTATTTGCAGATTTTATCTATTAATATAATCCCAGTCTGTCTGCATGATCTTGACATTTAGACTGTGAGGGTCAGACCATCTGCTGAAAAACAGCTTAGAATAAAACCCCCACACCATTAAAAGAAACGACGCTTCGTACATTATTTGCCTCTCATGATGTTTTGGCGATAAATACTTTATTTGTGGAGATCTGGTTTATGTCCCCTTTTAATTGTGCAATAGCTGGGAGGAGTATGCATTTAGGGGATGAGCCACAGACTCTTGGTTTTGACTTTTATCTCGTGGATCGGATGATTGAAGTGCAAGAAACCGACATATGGGTTATTTACCAATATTTTCCTCTAACAAGTAGAGATGCTCCCATCAGACGTTTTAGCTCCAGTTTGATATTTCTTTATAGAGTTTTCTACTGATAATCGTGCTCTCCGGATCTAATACTTATGTTTATGTTATGTTCTCTCAGCTCAAACCTGTGGCATACACTGGGAATTTTGATCTGTATTCACCTGTGATTGCTTTCACGCTGCATTCGGAGTGTTTCCTTCAATACATCCTGGAGTTCAGTTTTGCTTTCTCGCCTCACTGCACACTAGTAAAAATGTATTTTTTTAGTGTTTCCCACATACTGCAGTGACATGCAACGACATGCAGCCTTGTTGGAGCTGCTGTTTGTCCCAGTCATAAGCGTAACTCCCCCTGGCCAGCTGCTTTGACTTCCAGGGGAATTTCTTTCATCGTAGCAGGATTTTCCTTCTGCAATCTGAGGTTGAGGCAACACACTGTATCACTGCTGCGGCCTTTCCTAAACGTCAGCCGTCTCTAATAGCTGAAACTGTCAAGAGTAATCAAAGCGTTGGAGGTGACAATGTTTGATCAGGATTTTATATCAAAGTGAGGATTTGTTTTCAATTCCACCTCACTCCAATTCTGTTCTCTAATTGAAGCAGGTCTGTTTTTTTACTCCATCTTTTATATATTCCAATTCTTTCTACTGACATTTTCAATCAAAAACAAAAACAAGTGCAAATAGGAACGGTACATTTCTGAAGGCGATGTACTCCATCTTTTAATATCTTTAACATGTGTTGTTGACTTTTGTTGAAGTTTTGGGTATGAAAATTGCTTAAATCCTTTCAGCTGTGACAGAATAGGATTATAAGGATTGGAAAAGTTTAACAATCTGATATTTACTTTGTCAGTTTGAGGAAATGGAAGCAGTCCTTTGTTAATGATACCCGATTTCCCATCAGCTTCCTGTTTATGGGACACTGGCACGCTGCCCTTTGTACTTAATTGTGTATGTCTGTGTGCATGTGTCCTTTCCATGCTTAAACAAAGGCGTTGACCTCCCATGGGCTTGTATTTGAACCACGGGGATGTGAGAGAGATCTTTAGATTAAGAAGAGCAGGAAGAGACTGCAGGTTACTGGAGGTGATTGTCGCCCAGAAAAGAATTAAAAGACCCCGTTATTGATTGGTGGGTTCTTCCTGTCTGCCTTTGGGACAGAGTTAAACAGGATTACGCCCACCCTCTCCTGCCCGAATTAAATCTGTTCCATCACTAAAAAAACTGAGCAAAACAGCGCGGCAATCTCACTGAGTGAATTTCCTCCCGATTATCTCTCCGAAGCACTTTTAACCATGTTTTAGAAAAGTGCTATATAAATAAAGTTATCATTATTAAATAAAGTTATTGTTTTTCCTACACGCGGGGAATGTACAAACAGGAAATGTAAACTCATATAAGAAGAGAACATCTCTTGGCTTTTATCAGGTTGAGGTGAGAAGCTGCGAGACCCAGGAGCGTTGTCAGAGTGGTGGTTTTCCTGTCAGTTGACTGATTCATACAGACTCGCCACAGCCCTGCTGAGGGAACAAACCGCTTGTGGCTTGTAGATGTTGGTGGGGTTACAACTGGCAGTTGTCAAGAAAATAGATGGAATTATTATTATTATTATTTTTTTTATAAAATTACATGACTTACCTTTGCTCATCTCCACAAAAAAAAGTTCTTGGTTTTTCTTTTAAAGTCACTTATAATGGAGATAACTCTCTAAGTCCTTACATCCCACAAGCTAAAAGAATGCAACGTGGGAACGTTTTCTTGACTAGAAAAGAGAAACGAGCGCGTGTGAGATTCTGACTCACTCTTCCCTCAAACTTTATTGTAATACTGGAAGAACATTAAGAGAAGCAGGCACCCAAATCGCTAATCATCAACTTAAAATCATGCGCAGCCATGCAGCATCAAGCCTCTGCTCTCCAAGTACGAGCCTAAAACTTGGTCAAACTCCCAAACAATAGCTGTAAATTGAGATGTTGATTAATTTAATCATACTGTCGGTTTGGCATTTCATTGTTTCATGCCAGAAAAAGGGAGGGGATCCATCACACTGATGGGATTTTGAAATGTTTCTCCACAAATAGCTTGTAGCAGTTTAAAGCAGTCACATGTTGCCAGAGGGAAGCTGGAGACGACTGACTCAGACTTATCAGGAATGACGTCTTGTTGAAGCACATGCTCGGCTCAAGAGAAACACCAGGGCAAGAGAAAAGAATCAACCACCCTTTTTACACATTGTTTCCCCTCTGCGACCCAATGAATTAAAAAAAAAATCTGATTTTAAGAAGCTTTAAACGAACATGAATATAACAATTCAACAGCTCGCATGCTGAACCAGGACAAAAGTGAACATTATTCAAGTTGCAGTATATGTACACCTGTTATACCTTTTACAGTCATTCACTGTAGATATTAGTTACTTTGCTAGTTACTTGAAAGGAATAGACTGTAACTGTGTTACTGTGAGGCTCAATCCCACTGATCCTGATTTAAATTGAGACACAAGTGGTTTATTAAAAGAATTACTGCCAGAAAAAAATGCTGTTCAATTTACACTTGATTTAAAATGCAGTTTCCTCCCCCAACAGTCATTACTTGTAAGTAACTGTTTTGAAAACACTTTGTAATCTTGCACCAAAAACTAGGACAGGACAAAACATCACACTCTCAAGCACGACTTTATTAGTTGTTGGAAAGTCCATCCATCTGGCTTTGGTTGCCGTGGCAGATATGGAGAGCCCAGACATCCTTGTCTCTCGCAACTTTTCTCAGTGGCATGTTGAGCTGCATGGAGATCAAACCAGATATATAATCTATTCAGAAAGTCCTGGGCTGACAAACGGCTCTCAACACAGTATGTTTGAAAAAAAAAACCGCTAAAGGGAAGCGGCATCCTAATCAGACGCCTGAACCAGCTCAACTGGCTCCTGTCAATGTGGAGGAGTAGCGTCTCGACTTTCAGTGACTCCCAGATGGTTGGCTTGCTTACTCTAGCATGAAGAGCGAGGCCTGCCACCCCGTGGAGAAAGCTCCTTTCACCTGCTTGTACCTCTCATGACTCAAATGTCACGACCATACCTGAGGGTGGGATTGTGAACCGGCTGGTAACGGAGACTTTAGCTTTTACAGCTCAGCTCCTTCTTCAGGTACAATCCTTCCTCACATCAAGACACTTAAAGGTCCCATATTATGTAGTTTTTCAACAATTTCACTTGGGTGTCAGAGCTCCAACAACATTGTATTCCAAATGTTTTGCCCCAAATCCAGCCTTTTTCCTGAATTGTAGCCGGTCTAAAAGTCTCTCTAGTGAGCTGTAGTGAGAACAGGCTGTTTCTGTGTCTGTACCTTTCAATGATAATGCGCTATGTCTGTTTTCCGGTTGTGTTTGTGAAGAGAGAAAATGGCGCCCGCTCGTAATTTTAGGGGACAGAGCTCGTCTTACTGTGGGAGGGTCAAAATGAGTAGGAGTTATTTCCCCAGGTGATGTCATGAAGGGAAAATCTCAGATTTGCCTGTATGAGCGCATATTTGCTAAAAGTTGGAGCAAGCAAGTGAGGGAGATGATGGACTTTCTTCAATTCTGGGGCCTCATACACAGACTCTTGGGACACATATTACTGTTTGAAAACCAATTATGAAGTGAATTTTGCACAATATGGGACCTTTAAACTACTCAGAGGAAAGAGTACTAGAGAGGTCATAACATCTAATCTAAATTTTTTTTTTTAATTCAATTTTAATTTGGTTTTATCACTCGGTTATTAATTTTTTTATTGTTGCTGCCATAGCTTACTCTATTTTATTATGAATTTGAAGCACTTTGAATTGCACTAACCTCCTGACAAGTATCATGATAATCATGTCCCATAATTATAATGTTGATTGAAGCTTGATTGAGAGCTCAGTAATTACTTGAATAATTATTTGTATCACAAATGCCAAATTGTCAGGTGTGTGGGGTGACTGTCCTCTGATGTGTTATTATGGACTTAATGTGTGTAACGGCAGCCACAAGTAGATAGACAAGTGTCTCCTTAACCCAGAGCTCTGATGTGGACCAGTTCAGGTTTTGCGCCTTTTAGCCTTCAAACCCGCCACCTAAACGTTGCTGTTCTCATATTTGTCTGACTTGGTTTCTCATCTGAGCCAATGCTTTGTCAACCCATGACACCCAGGCCTCCACTCAAGCATAACTGTGCATAACAAACCTCTGCATTAGGATCATTTCATTATCTTTATCTCGAGGACTTCCTTTGCAAACGTCATCACTTTCACTTCCTTGCGTTGCTCCTTTGCAATGAAAACAGAAGCATAAACAGGTGTACGTTCTGAGTTGTATGTAGAATGTTGTATGTTGTGTGTCGCTGTGTTAGGAAGGCGACGCCAAAGAAGGCATTTGCGTTTCAGGCCAGAGGAACTCCTGTTATAGGGCTCTGGTTTCTTACAATCCCGTGTGGAAACACTATCCACCCAGAGCCAGCAGGTACAGGGTTAAAAGTGAAGACATACGCACACGGATACAGATGAGGATCAGTGCGGTTGAAAATTCCTTCTGCATGTCTTCACACAGTTTGCCGAAGGATTCCCAGGATAACCGACACAGTTTGTTTGTGTGCCGTCATAATTGTTTCTGGCCGCAAGGTCTTGGCAAAAGAACTGATAGGGATGCAACGCGGCGCTGTTGGCTCTCAGGAATTTATTTCAGGCCACACCAGTTGAACAACTTTCTCGTTACATCTAGTGGAAATTCAGTCTATCATTTAACTTGTTTACTGGATATGAAGGAAGCTTTATATCTGCAGTGTTTACATTTCCTGTCTTGTCTCAGCCAGGGGTGTCAATTAGATTTTGGTTCAGGGGCCACATAAAGCACAATTTACCCTCCAGTGGGTCGCCATTATAACATTTAACTTTAGACTTTAAAGTTTTTCTTTGTTTTTGTATACGTGATGAAAATGGCCATATTTTCACAAAAACCAAACAATTAGTCAAGATAATTTCTACAATCGCAACATAAATCCAACTTTATTGAAACCTTCTGGTGCAAAATGCAGTGAAACAGCCAAAAACAATTAAGAAATTAAAAAAAGATTATGTATACAAATCAATGTTTCCTTTGGAAGTTTTAGTTGGGTTAGTGTCTCTTGTCCGCTAGTTTTGCCCTGCAGGCCTTTATGTTTGACACCCCCGGTCTAATCCAACGATGTTCTTCACCTCTCGCTCTCAGTTATGAGAAAAATAGATTTGTAACCTCCAGCTAAAATATAGCATCCACTGAAGTGAGTTTATTGTATTGTCAAACTCAATCAGACTGATATACACGACTGGATGTCGATGTCGCAACGCTGACAGCTTCCTGTCATGTTTTGCACCATTAGTCCCCCTTTTATTTTTATTTTTTCGCTGAACTCTGCCCTGACTTTACAGTCAACCTCGCACAGGAAGTGTCCCGAGAGGCCAGGCTGTCACCCTTTGGGCTCACTCATCTGTGTCGCCCCATGGCAGCAGCTGCTTCGTTGAGCATCTTCGCTTTAAATGACTTTCAATTTCCTCTTTCAGGTTGTGAACATCGAGGTGACTTTAAAAAAAAAAAAAAAAGTTTACCCAAAGTGTAAACAGGTTAAGAGGACTTATTGGACGTTGAGGAGATCGACACAGCGCCCTCATGTGGACACTTGCAGCCGTAATAGTTCTGTTAAATTGTTGTGATGTGATTTATCACATGATGATTCAACTGCATCACTTCTTCCTGCTTTGATTTTGACCATTCCTCTGTTAATCTGTCTCCTCCAAAAAAGTTCAAGATGAGATCACCGGTATTCATCCTCAACACGCTTCACAATCGTTCGAGCCTCTGAAATTGAAATGGCAGGTGATGTTTTGTAATTGGAGATTTGTGTTTTTGACGTCTGATTACCTGTGTTTGGAGCATGAGCCACTATGGAGTAATCCATCTGCTGTATGCCTCGCTCTGTGGAGGAGGCTTGAATCACTGGCTTGGCAGCTCTTGCAAGTAGCTAAAGATGTTGGCGTAGAAAGTGTAGAATATCTTGACACCAGAGAAACTTACTGTCTAGTTTCTTTCATGTGTGTGCCAGGAAAAGACAGATTTGCTGCCGATATTCGACACAATATGTGCGCGAGGATACAGATACGGAGCTGAAATGAACACGTTGACCCTGCTGCCAGCATTAATAGCTGTTTGAGTGGCTTTCACACATAGATTTAGTTTATTCCTTTACATTACTAACACTCCTTCCAAAAGAGGAGTACTCAGACCTTTGATTTCAATGTGTGCATATATATTTCTGCTGTTTTAATCCACACCTCTGTTTACTCGGCATAAGAGGCTTGTGTTGACACAAACTAAACACTAGAGGGCAGTAGTTTATTTTTGTAGATTTCTCTACCTCAGTTGTCCTCTGGGTCTACCTTACTTCGTCCCATTGTGTGAGCCTGAGTGTGTTTTTCTCACTGCAAAGCCTCATCTGATGGTTACTTAGAAGTTTATAGGTTGAAATGACCCACTCCAGTGAGTGTTGACATGCAAGAGATGCAGGTTTTTTTTTGTTTCACGTTGTCTGGGATGGAAAGTGCATGTGTGAATGAAGACGAGGCTTATTTGTGGATGAACATCAGCCATGAGCAGAAGGCATAAATAACACAAAGGGGAAGGTCTTATGGTTTTTACTGCCTGCGTCCACATTTTGTGTGTGTGTGTGTGAAGAGGAAACGCTGCTTATCAGGTGTCCGTCCAATCACAGCGTGATTCACTTGATTTCCTCACTGACCTCAATAGATCAAAGTCAATTCAGTTGGCATGGCATGAATACGCTCTCTCTTTCTGTCTCTCTCCTGTTACTACACACACCACACACACACACACACACACACACACACACACACACACACACACACACACACACACACACACACACACACACACACACACACACTAGACAGTTTGTTCGATCTCTTTGTCCCCCCGTTTGTTTTTTCTCCTTGACACAAACAGGCTAAGGATTGTATTTGAGGAAGCTCGACTATCTTATGAGGAATCAATGGGGGGGATTAATATAGCACACACACACACACACACACACACACACACACACACACACACACACACACACACACACACACTGACAGCAGTCTGCTAGACATGGTGGTTCCACATAATTGGATGGTGAAGTGAGTTAGGGGGTGAGATCCAGGGCAAATGAGGTGAGAGCGGCTCTCGCCTGCCAGAGCACATGCTGGGATACACACACACACACACACACACACACACACACACACACACACACACACACACACACACACACACACACACACACACACACACACACACACACACACACAAAGGCCCTGGTGCTCCTCTCTTGGGTTGCTTTGTGAATTTAATAGAAAGTGTGGTGAAAGTTGGCGAGAATGTCAAACTAATAACACACATTCATTTACACGTTAAAGCTCAGAGAGGAGGAATCAAAGAAGCAACTGTTGGGATGAATGACTCTATTAGTGCATTTCGCCCCAGTGTAATGGAGAAAAAGTGCAGTGATGGTGATAAATGACTTATTTGTACAAGCGAGATGAAGAAAAACAAAAAACCCCAGGAAACCCTAGAGGCTTATCAGCCCATTTCACTTAAAAATAAAGCAACTACAAGACAATAACAAAACAATAAAACAACGCCCCAGATGATTTCAACCGTTCCCATTTAACAGGCAGACATTCATCACTGATGCACTCCGGGCTTTTTAATAATGCATAGTCATAGCCGCCACCACTCCACCCCCCACACCCCCCACATCATCCAAAACAAAGGGATGTGTGGGAAAAAGCATGCAGCTCCAGAACATCCTCACCAATATTTGCAGGCTGTGTTCACACTTCACTGTACAAGTGGACATACAAGCAACACTGTAATTATGAGGCTCTGTGAGAACAAAGGTGATGAGCAGAGAATATCGAAATATTTATCAGAATGAATATTTCCTGTCCTTTCTCCTCGGTGGTGTCTGTCAGTTCTATTTCACTCCAGTGCTTCATTAGCCTTTTTTTCTTTCTTTTTTTTCCTTCAAGCCGCTCATATGGAAGCACAGCTGTGTGCTCCTCCCGTGTGCACACCGTGGAAAGTGAGTGTAAAAATGACATGAAAAGTGCAGTCAAGAGGAAACAACAATAATCTTCAATCTAAAATCACATTTCACTTTGGGAAGATGCAGCAAATTAGCCTAAATACAGAAAAATAAACAGCCTTTGTCAAATTATTTTCTATGAATAGTTTCAATCACCGAACCTTCAGAACTTCAAATACAGAACGTACGTTAGTTACTTATTTACAATCATTATAAAATGTAAACTAAAGAGTTTTGAGCTTTTTTAATTACTTTAAAAGTAGTAATTATAGCTCATTTTCTCTGTTTTTTTCAACAGGAAACATGACCTGATCTTATGAAATAAGAATTATAATCAGCACATTTGGCACATAACTGATTCCACTACTGATGCTGCTCTAAACATTTCTATATTTGCACTAGGTTTATTCTAACCCATCTTGTCGTCTTTCACATGTTGCCTTACTGCTGGAATTACCTGTGGGCAGCAAAGAATTTATTTCATTGTTCAGGTAAAACATGTTTTCTGAGTGCAGGCGACAATAAACTTGAACTTGAACTGAGATGGTGTTTTTAGTTTTCACAATCTATCAGCTAAAATTCTGAGAAACAAAACCAAAGAAAACTTATAAAATACAAAAATTTGTAACTCACACATTGTTACGGTCAGGAAAAAAATGGCACCTAATGAAAATATGACATTTTTAAAACCATTTTAATTGCAATATAGAACTTTGTATCCGTAAGTAGCAAAGGAAGTCATTTTAATCATGCTTGTTCTGTGAAAAAGTGACATTAGCACATTTCTTTTCATGCATAATAAATCTGATACATATTGAAAATTTACTAGAAAATAAATATTATGTCCTCTTATAGTCATAATAACATCTACAATATGCGTAATTACTCAGGAACTACGCTGTATTAGTAGAATTGGCTGAAAAACACCATCATTTCACATATAATTACAGTAAAATCAATGTAACTTCACCCACCTCAATGATTTGTGCTGGTTTTTAAACTCGCAATCAATTTTTTTTAACAATTTAATGTGCATTTAAAAAGACCCAAACATCTAATTATGCTGTTTTGGTTCCCCAAATTTAGATTAAGCACACATTTCTTTGACAGTGCAACTGCTCTGACTCACATCTATCTAGGGTATATTAGTAAAGCATGAAAACACACAGGGGTGGGGTTACAATTGGTGCTATTGAAGAAAGGAGTGCATACACAGGATCAGGCTCTGTAAAAAATAAAAAATGAAAATGAGGCTTGCTTTATTTCCATTTTTCTTTAGTCTGATTCACAAGTGGGCATGTCTGTATCAAGCCAGAGGGTGCGGGAGAAGGGTCACTGTGGCTTAACACACTCACACAGCCACCCCCGCCCCGACCTTCACTCCACCCGTCGCCCGGTCATCCCCCAGGCCGCCGGCTGGGCTCGAAATCTTTCAGTGGAGTAACAAGGGGGGGGGTAAACACGGGCGGATCGGGGTTAGTGGAGTGAGGTGGAGGCAGCTGGATGAGCTGGTGGGACGCTGTGCTGCCTAATTGTGCACATGTGCTGTCGTGCACCCACAGCGACCACACCAGCACCTTCTCTGGGCATGTATGGTTTTATTTCTATTCACAGTCACTAATTCATACAATAAAGGAATAGATCAGCCTGTTCTTAGGAAGGTTTATCCAACTTCTTTCTGCTGCAAGTGTGTTTGAAAGAACCATTAGTGTGAAAAGTGGAAATACACATCATATTCTAATAACACCAGCAGTGATTGTCGCTGTTATAACAATAGCAGGGTTAATTAAGAGCCGCAGTTCCTTAAGTAACATTTATTCTTTGTGTTTATTAAATTTAAACTGAAATTATGAGCTTCAATTAAATATATATATATATATATATATATATATATATCATTGATTGCACTCCACAGCTTTATATCTGCTGTCATAGAAAACAGAAAAATTGTGCTTTTAGCCTATTTTATCCAGCTTTCATAATAACTTTCTCAAACGTATCCCGAAGGCAGTCAATAGAGCTGATTTTCAGTTCATGTTGTTGGTGGCTTATTAAACAGTCAGCAGACAGATTTCCAATAGAAAAGCGTGTTAGAATACCCCACATCGACGTCCAACTTTGATTTGGCACGGCCAGAAAATGCCTCGAAGCGTCACACAGCACACTGATCCACTGATGTCCTTTGTTCATGTGCATTTGCTCGCAGTGGAACAAACATGCATGATCAAAGATAACCATTGATTTTTTTGTTCTTCAGCCCCAATTCTATTCTGTTGCAGTTTTTTTTTTTCCCCTCCCCATTTTCTTTTTTTTAATGATGTATTGTCCTATTTGTGTAGAACCAGCAGCGTTAACACAAACTGTTGCCCCAACGCCCTCTTTCCTGGGAGGCCAAATCTATCTAAAAACCTTGTGTTAGTTGTTTTTCTTCCCCACGGGGCAGATCAGACCCCACAAACCTTGTGGTGTCTCAGATTTTGGAAGTATAGCAATGGTGAAACAGACACACACTCAGTAGGGGACGGGTTCTCATTGGTGACCTTTACAAAGAATGTACCATTGCCCATGTGTTGAGCTTTGTTGCTGTGAGCCAGACTGCCTCCTATTAACATGTGCAACTAGAGACATACCGCTGCTGCTCCGTGCAGTACCTGTGTGTGTGTGCGTGTGTGTGTTGGGAGGGTTAAGGGTTGTAGAGACAGTTCATAATGGCCCTTTTTACTACACAGCTTGACTGCTTGTTAATATTTGATAAATGTTGCTTTGTGACATGCAGCTGTGTGTGTGTGTGTGTGTGTGTGTGTGTGTGTGTGTGTGTGTGTGTGTGTGTGTGTGTGTGTGTGTGTGTGTGTGTGTGTGTGTGTGTGTGTGTGTGTGTGTGTGTGTGTGTGTGTGTGTGTGTGTGTGTGTGTGTGTGTGTGTGTGTGTGTGTGTGTGTGTGTGTGTGTGTGTGTGTGTGTGTGTGTGTAACCTGAGTTTTCTTTGTCTGGGTCTCCTTCCTGAATGATGAGGTGTTTAGTGGGGAGGAAGTCGGCAGCATTGCTCCTCAAGGAGCAGGTGTGTGTCAATACGTGTTTTTGAATTGTTGCCACCTTTATTTCACCAAACATCCAGGATACTTCTGCGGTACCAGAACGCTCAAATCCTGGTGAATCTGACATCCTGGGTGAGATTAGTGGAATGCTGTGTATAATGTAGATATGGCTCAGATTAGGGACGACACATGGGTTAAGAAATGACGATGCCATTTGGAGTGGCTTAACAAGTATGCATGTGTCCAACAGGATTATAAATCGTAGCTGTTTGTGTGTGTATGTGCACGGCTGTGTGCGGCGGTGTGACAGACTCCCTTTTGTCCCAGATTTAAGACAAAGGGAGGTGTAAGTCTGTACAGTACATCAATCTATTTTTGATGAAGTGCCTCTCATCAACCCTGTATTGTTCTCCGCCTGCTTGGCTTTCCCTTTCCATGAACCTTTTGTGTGTGTGTGTGTGTGTGTGTGTGTGTGTGTGTGTGTGTGTGTGTGTGTGTGTGTGTGTGTGTGTGTGTGTGTGTGTGTGTGTGTGTGTGTGTGTGTGTGTGTGTGTGTGTGTGTGTGTGTGTGTGTGTGCGCTCTGAACCTTGAGTTTGTGTGTGTTTTCGTCATGCCTACATAAATTCCCATCTTCATAATGGCACATTTATATTCATTAGGTACCCTGATATACATTAACGCTTGCAGACGTTGGTTAAACGCTTTGAGACACACACACACACACACACACACACACACACACACACACACACACACACACACACACACACACACACACACACACACACACGCACACACGACCCCTGGCTAGATGTGTTGTTGGGGAACCCTGTCGTTGGTCATGCATGTGTGTTTCCTCCAGCTGGCTTGTACGAGCTCAGTAACCAAACAAAGAGCGGTGCTCGGGGCCCGGTGCTCTGCCTCTGAAGGCTGGTTGGTGGGGGGGTGGAGAGGAGGGTGTGTGGGTGGGGTGGGGGGGGGTCGAGCAGTGGTGATGGGGTTCCTCCTGTCAGCCTTTGTGTCCTAATTGAAGTTTTTCTGCCTCCTAGCCCTCTCGCCCCCCCCTCCATGTTGGCGCAGGGTGTAAAGGGGGGAGGAGTGGACCTGACAGAGGTTTGAGGAGAAGGGTTTCATATCAGTTGCCGGTGGCATAACGATTCGCCTCTGATTGGCTTCCTGTGCACACGGGTTGATGAACACGGTGGAAGTGATGAATCGGAGAGACATCGGCGGCTCTGCCGCTGATAACACGATGCAACAGGAGAGCTAATGTGCGCGACTGCTTCCTCAACACCTCGCAGAGAAATAATGTGAATATCAATAAGAAAGAACATTTGTTGGATTTTGCTGTTTTCTGTGATACGTGTGATAAGAGTATTCACAATCAAATTTCCATATAAAGTTATTCACTGTTACCAGAGAAAATAATGGGCTCCTTTAATTGTAAAAAAGAACCTTTCTTGCATGTTGTTGTACCAGCTGGTACAGTGCATCAGTATTCAGCTCTTCTTCAGACGGCACAGACTCTTTCATGTCCCTCCAACACATATGTCCGTGCAGACGATGGGGGGCACACCGAGTTGCCACGGGAACAGAAGATGTGGCCAGCTTAAAAAATGACACGTGAACCTGTAACCCCCCCCCAAAATGATCTTCTCCCTGTCTCTTCCTTTCTCCGCCTCTGTTTGTATGAACTGAGCTGAATGAGGCCGTTTCACACAAAGCCTCTCATTGTTGCGTGTGGCAGTCGAGCAGCAGTTATCGTGCATTTCATCATGCGATGCAGCTTACTGCGTTTATGCATAAAGATACTGCCAGTGCTGCTTTATCGTGTTTATGTCAGTGGTTTTCAAAGTGCTGGGCACCACGGAGTGTCGGGGGGGTGGGAGGGGTGGATACATTTTCTCAGGACGGATGTTTTTTCATTGTAAGTGGAGGTTAAAACCATCAATTACTTCATTGAAATGCACATTTTCAGAATACAATTTGATGTGTAGTGTAATTGAAGTGTAATTGAGTCATATTGGACAAAACCATTGGGTCGACACTTACAGACTACAAATAAAGACTCACCAGTCACGCGAAACAGAAAGCACTAAACCAGTATAAGTAAATCTACTCTTTCGTCCTTATATTGTCATGAGGATATAAAAAGTCTTACTACATATAGCCGGTATCTGTCTTAACTTGTCTTGTCTGTCTTTTTTTTTTTTTAATGCAATTTTTTTCGTTTGTTGCATTTTGCGTCTTCGAGCCACTGAAAACGCAACTTTTTGAAAATGATGGATCTTTCTGACAACGCCCCATCTCTGGTGTCTCCAAGTGCCCCACACTTGGAATGTAACACCGTGCTTTTCAGTCTTCTTGTATGATAACAAAGGTTTGCGGAAAAACCGACGCTGCCGGCCCGAGACCCGGAAAGGAAAAAGTGACTTTGAAAGTCGCTTCATTCATTCAGTCAGAGGTGCAACTTCAAGAGAGATGTGCACAGAATTTGTTGGTTACTTAGGTCCGACATAAACCTCCGAGATTCACCGTCATTATGCACCGCTCCTGCATTCCTGCCTCCACTCAAAGAGTCTGAGAGAAAAAGAGAGAGAGAGAGAGAGGGGCTGATGAGGCGTTCGCACAGAATCCAGAGAGCGAGAGAGAGAGAGAGAGGAGGGGTGGATGGGAGTGAGCGAGCAAGCCAACGAGAGAAAGAGAGGGAGTGCTTCTCCCTTCCCCTAGCAACGGTCGGCGGTGTCCGTCTCCAGCCTGTTGTTTTCTCTCTCTCTCACACACACACACACACACACAAACTCACACACGTCTCTCACTCATTCACTTCTTTGGCTCGCTCGCCGGTCAGCCTGTTGGACCCCGGGGGTGTCCTTTGACATTTTTTGTCTTCTCTCTCTCTCCCCCCAAATGGTTCTTTTTGCTTCTTCCTACAAGATGATGGCTGTTTTTCAGGGATAGAAAGAGATAAGATAAAAAGAGGAGAAGCGACGCGAACGGCAGCCTCGGGAGCGGACGGGAAGACGTTAGAGAGTGAGTTGAGATTAGGGAGAGAAGCGGAGGATGGAGCCCCTCAGCGCTCGTGGCCTGCCCCGGCTCTCCTGGATCGACACCCTCTACAGCAGTACGTATCTCTCCGCTCGTCTCTTCACTCCGCTCCTCTCCATTTACCCGTGCAGCTTTACCTCTAGCCATTTTACCCCCCCCCCCCCCCCCCCCCCCCCTCCTCCTCCTCTCCATCTCATGCACTGCCTGTTCGTGTTATGACCACGGCTACATGCACACAGGAGGCACTTTGCATTCTGTCAGGACTTCCAATTAGTGTGCATTACTGTGGCTGTCTACAACACGACGGTCAAACCGAGCCACCCCCTCCTTTTGTTTAGTTGTTTTTCCTCATTTACCCCGAATAGTGTTAACAACTCATGTCAGCTGTTGTCAGGCTCTTTTTTTTTTTTCTGGCTGGCAAGACACAGAAGCTGGGGAAAGCCCAGAGATGTGCAGCGTGAGGGAGAGTGAGTCATGCTTACAACCTGGAGGTAGAACTTTATGTTCCATCCTATCGAGGACACAAGCTGTCTGATGTTGAATTTTTAATCTGCTCTTTATTGTGGTCTTCACGCTGCGCCGCTGCGCTCTGCTTCAGTCTTTACATGTCACGCCGTACGCACGGCCACTTTCCCATCAGCTGTTTAATGTGTTTAATGTGTTTAATGTGCATAAATTCAACTCTAAAAGATTTTTATTTTTTTTTTAAATCATAGCAGGGGATGTGTGACAGTCTTCGGTCCAACCAGGCGCAGCTGTGTCTCCCTGGTGGTGTGTTGTTGTGTTTTGGGCACATGACACAATGCTTTTGGGATTTGCTCTGCTGTGTCACCATTGTCACCGAGCTTTAATCTGCAGAGGGGGACTGAGCAGGAGCAGGGAGGAGGAAAACACTGCACAAGCATGTTGCCTGAAGCGTATTGTAGTGGGCAGATGTTTTCTTAAGTTTTTCAAAGCCACAGAAGAGTGGCGCTTCTCACGTGATGGCGCTGCTGCTGCTGCTCTGTGTGAAACAGGTGGCTCGTGTGTTTGGTTACAAGGAAAACTCTCAGCTCTTTACTGTTAGTCCGACACTGTTATTGCTTGAAGGAGTTATGCAAATGTGTCAATGAGCTGCATGTTTTGTGTGATGATGGTCAGCGATTTGCTTAATAATAACTGATACTGTAAGCTAAAGCTGGATTATATGTACTGTGAAATATGGAATATCAATAGAAGAAATTAAAATGAACGGATCTGGTTCTGTTTTTGAGATTGAGGGTTGGGGAATTTGGATTAAAAAAAAAAATGAATGGAAAAATTACATACAATCCACATAAAACTAAATGTAAGTCCAAAATGAATGTTTCATGGGCGGCATTGAAGCTTTTACCTGTAAACAAATGTCATTGATCACCTATCAATCATCAATGATTCTTACTTGTAGTTGAAGAATACAGGAAATGCAGAATTCACACATAATACTACTTGGTGTGTGGCTTTGTGACGATTTCACTTTCATTATGTGAAAAGGAGGCATTTCAGTATTTCTTGTACTTTAAATATATGTGACGTTATTTGTTCTGATCTGCTGATAGAGGGGCTTCAGTCGACATGCAGGAAAGCTGCATTTAATCCCTTTGTGTGCTAAAAAAATATTCAGAAGTGGCGACATGTCGCTTATACTATATTACACAAGCTTTGTAAAAGTAGATGTGTAATCGTTCACGATATCTACAATATGATTTGCCTCACAGTTGTGTGGCGTCATTCAGATGTTTTTCTCACCAACAATAACACAAATGTCGTTTACATTGAAAAAGTTTACAAGTGAAAATGGAAATCGTTTGTTCCGTTTTAGGCTGAGAGCCACTGAAAACACAAGTTTTTGAAAGTAGCTCCCTCTGTGGAACTTTTCGGAGATGCTCCAACTCGGTCTATTGGAAACGGGGGAGAAAATGCAACTTTCCGGAAACGCTGCTCCTGTGCATGCGTGCCGCAGCCGTAGTAAATAGCTCTTCTTCTCCTTCTTCTCTTTGTAGTTTTAGAGTTGACAGTCACCTGGTAATAGCAATCCAACTTGCTCGTCTGTCCATACAAATGTCCGTGTTCTCCAATTGGCAATGTTTAAAGCGTATTGTTCTCTGCGCTTATATGTGTGTGTGTGTGTGTGTGGTTTCATTACAAAAACAGCCAACAGCGCCAACTCGTGGCCTGGCATACTAACTGCATTGTTTTCAGCTTTTCTGCCATTTCTTTCAAAACGGACTAAGAAAACGATGCGTTTTGACTTGAAACATTTCATTCGAGAGGACGACTTAATTTTGTAACTCAAGCAGAAAATGGCAAGTTGCCACATCATATGTATTGAGAGGAAACGGAAGCTTAGTGATTGTAACGTCGCAGTCTTGTGGCCGTACTGTTGTTAACATTTCTATTGACTGCACCCAGTGTACAAACCTGACTGACTCTTCATCAAAGGAACCGGGATGATGTTAACTTCTGGTTTGACCTACAAAAATCTGCCATCTCCGTAGTGTCGGGTTTTTTTTGAATACACACCGAAACACGAGCACTTTTCAAGACGGGAGTGCTCTCCCTGTAAAGTGTCAATGCTGTCGGTAACTGTGAATGCATTACAGGAGTGGATATTCTCAGCACAGGATTTATAGTGCTTGCATTAGTCCACTTTTAAAAATGGATCAGGTCAGTTTAATTGTGTGTGCAGAGGGAGTTTCATCACCAGGGGCCTTCCAGTATGCCATTTCTCTGTGCTATTTTAATAATAGGCTATTTTGGTTGTGGCATTTCTGTGAATAGGAGGAGAATACATCCTAATGTAACACCTGACGTGCACAGACACATTTGATATTCAGAGAGGCTCGATATGTGCATTCACAGATGGGCTTATTTGCATCACAACAGACTGGATCAGGGCTTAAATGCGACATATTTTGTGGGAAAAGGCCACAGTCCCATTGATGCACCTGTCATTTCATCATTATTTTGTTTTGCCACTGTCCTTCATCCTATTTATTCTTTGTGTGCCTTTTTGTGAGATTTTATTTGTGGAAGTGCCGCTGAACTGACTTCGTTTAAAAAAAAAAAAAAAAGGGCCACCAGTAAGTGCAACTTGACTGCGTTCGCAGGCTTGTAACACACAACCACTTTAACACAGCAAGACGATTTGTACGTGGTTATAAATGGTGTATGACAACGCAGTCCCACCCTCCTTAAACCTCCTGGGTAGGGGATTGCTGAGCGTGCGGAGGTAATTGCATCCATATTTTTTTTTTCTCCTCCAGCCACTGAAACTGTGTTAGTGGCTCGGTGTGTTAAGCAGTGACCGCACATCCTTAACTCCGTGCAGAGTGAAGACTTAGATCCTCGAAGCCACAGCGCCGCTCCCCCGAGAACTCTTTCTGTTTAGCTCCACTATTAGTCCACCGCTGACTGAGGCAGCATTTCCTCGCGCAGCTCCTTCCCACCAGCACTGTGTTTGTCGTGCAGATGGTAATATTGAAAGTCATAAAAACACAAATATATCTGCGCGCACACAGAGAGCAAAGATAAATAAAGAGATGGAGGAACGAGCTGTGAGGAAGCTGCAGAACTGTGAGTAGCTTTTGTGCTGAGTGTATCGGTGTAAGTACACAAACACACTCCTCAACAGAATCAGCCGGCCCGGCCTCTCGTCACTCATCCTCTGCCCCATTCGTCCGGTCAGCAGTGTAAGTGGTAGATTCCCAGACGGCTATTAAGCCAGTGAGTGTTTGTGTTCCTGTGTATGTGTGTGTGCCAATTACAAATCAACAAGACCCTCTCATTTCCTCTCATCCTTTCCACCTCTGTTTTCTCTTCTTGTGCTTGATTGCCGTCTCAAGTGTTTCTCACACGTTTTGATGAAATTAAGCAGTCTTGTGACCCTCTGTAGGAGGCTAAAATGAGTGCTTTTGTTTTTTTTTCCCCCGTCATGATCTGATTTGTCTCCGTTTTCTCTCTTAAAGGTGTACTTATGTTGGCAGTGTGCACCATGTTGGTTGTTTTATTTGTTTGTTTCAGAGGAAGTTAAATGCTGCTCCATCGCATCATCCAGAAAAAACCAACATATTTCTGTCTAAGACTTGAATCTTTGCCGTTTCAGATTTATTCACTGGGGATTGTTTTGTATTAGTAAGAGCAGTGGACTGTAAGAACCCTCACTGCGAAGTAGCATTGAAATGGGAGTCATCGTGTTGGTGTGAATTCGTAAGAATATGCCTGTTGAAAGTTCCAAGGATGTGATGTAAAGTATTTTGCACCAGATATCATACATGATGAGGCTATATGTGACCCTTGAACTATAATGAATTTGATACAAGAAGGGCAATCATGCTTTTTTCCCCCCATTTTTATTTTAAAAGGAAGAAACCGTGCAGCCCAAGTTCTTTAAGTTACTGTAGTCCCACTTTATTCCCAGAACGCCTTTCTTTTGATATCCTGCTGACAAGTTGCTTTGAGCTTGTGTCATCTTACATCTTCAGTGTTCAGCCAACCTCATTTTAAAGTTGTACATAACATGACGGTTGCAAATTGATGGAGACGGTGTGATATTTTGACTTTTCTCAGAATTTTCAAGAAGTTAAGTGATTAACACACAATAATCTGAGCTGTAAGTGGTTTGTTTGCCTCCAAGGCCATGTCTTACGTCTGTTGAAAAGCAGGACCGTTTCCACCTCCACAGCTTCTGTGGCCAACGTCTGACTTCAGACTGTCGGCCTGCGCTGTAACCTCGAGATAATGGGTACCATTCGATTCTGTGCCACGTGCTGCGAAGACAAACATGAAAGCAAAGCCAGATTATGTAATATTCAGAGTATAGGCAGTTTTTGGCGTGGCAGAGCCGAGGTGGCACGTGCACATGCAGAGGCATACGCGTGCGCATATGTCAAAATGATTTTCACTAATCCGAGTCACGGTAAGGAAGGCTCCGAATTATCTGCAGCTCAAAGGGAACATTTTGTTACATCCTGTGTGTGTGTGTGTGTGTGTGTTAGGAAAGACTTGACTTCGGCCCAGTTAACCATGAAAAATATCAGCGTGTGAGTCGGTGTGGGCCATTTGGCAGTTTTTAGAGTTCGCACGCCTTGAAAAATCCCGACTTCCTGCTGTCAGTATTCGCGGATGTTAATATGGAGTAACATGTTTCTGCTGAAAGTAATCTTATGCCTCCCATCTAGTGCTCTCTAATCAGATATTGTGTTAAAAAAAAAAAAAAGCACAAGTGCAGTGCTGAGTCATTAATCCCAGGAAAGTGAATATTACAGCACAGTGGATTCTGGCTGCATGATGTTAGTAACTAAGCCTAATGCTAGAGGGGCCCAGGGTGGGATTTGTGAAGGAACGAGAGGCGCAGATGTTTCCAGCAACGTGCAGCACAGCTCTCTTTTGTTTATTGTTATTTTGACAACATTTTTGAAAACTGAATGTCAGGTGAATGTAATCAAGACAAATGAGAATAATTAAAGAACATAAGCAGGTACAAAACTTGCAGGCATAATACTCTTTTTGGCTTAAAGATCCCAACAACCGTCAACAATATTGAGTTTTACCGTCAATGTGTAAGAGTTGCTTTATTGTATTTTAAAACATTTATTTGTTTTGTCCATATTTGCTGGTGAAGAAGCTTTAATCATTATGAGGGGAAGACAAGTCTGATCTTCGCCGAGTTGTTTCGACATATGAGGTCGGACTTTCTCCAAAATGTCATTCATTACTAAATTAATTCCTTGCGTATAAAGTTGCGTCCAGGGAAAATGAACCAGACGGTAACCGTGTATGAGGTCATATATGTCCATGTTTCCCAGGCTGTCAGGCTTCTGCTCTGGTTCTCCTCTGCATCACTTCAGCCGGTATGGACGGACATCCCTGGCGGCGAGCCGCTCCTGGCTGACTTTGACCCAGCCCCAGTTCTGTCTTTAAGTGTTTAATGTTAGTAGTTAGCTGGGCCGTCACACGGCTGGCTTCAGCAAACGGGATCACGGCGGAGTGATTCTGGAGAGCTTCCCAGCCAAGTGTTGGAGCAGAATTTAATCCAGCCGGGGATGTCTCATTTATCACACCCTGCCAGGCTATTTCAACCAAACTCCCCTGGCTCTCACTATATCAGTCTGAATCACCGCTGGTGCTCACCTCAGTGGCAGCAGAGACGAATCCAAATCAATGAGATCTCTAAGTTGATCACAGATGACAACCCAGCACAATCCAACTGGAAAAATCAACTCAAAGTCCTGCGTCATTGTGAAAATTCCACGTCTTCACTGTTGGTATGCAATTTGAGAGTGTGGCTTAGTCTTTTCCCTTTAATTGATGAAAGCTTCATCTTAACAAACAAACAAAAAAAAGAAATCAACTGCTAAATATTAGAAAATATACCAAAGTCACCTTATGCTTTTTAAATTATAATAGGACAGACTTAACAAATATGCCATGCTCCTGGACTGATTTACTCACTGTTACCACTACTATTGCTGCTATATCGTGTCATTCAGTCTATATATTGAATGTTTGATTCATTCTGGGCTCGTCTTTCTCAGAGTTACACTCTGTTGTGTCTTCATTGTCCTTCGGCTGTTCAATTTCCCTCAAACCGATCGGCAGATGAATCTGTTTCTTTGATCCACAGTACTGTAGCTATAGTAACAGACACACACACACACACACACACACACACACACACACACACACACACACACACACACACACACACACACACACACACACACACACACACACACACACACACACACACACACACACACACACACACACACACACACACAGTCAGCTGAAACCCCTGTTTTTATGTAATCCCGTCATCTCCACTGCCTCTTCAGTGCCAGGCTTCTCTGTTTCGTGTCGAAGCATCTTCTTCCCATTGGGCCCATTGAGGCTTACGTAATGGGATTCATATTCGCTCCTTCAAAACGCTTCAAAAACAGTTGTGGGATACTGGCGAGTTTAATGGTTTGATAGAAAAATGATGACAGGATAAACGGTTTCATAAACACAAACGATGACTTTATAGATTTTTTCATGCTTCCATCCATCATGTATACCTGTGTTATTGAGACTCGTGTCGCAGCGGGCTTGAATATCTCCCACCTGACATTGGAAAGGACAGATGATGGGGACAGCACGCACGCACGCCAGGGACTTGGTAGTTTTATAGTTGAGACTCCCCCGAAGTAGCTGTCCAACTTCTTCATCTGTCGCCATTGTCAATGTTTATAATGTATGGTTTCATTACCAAAATATACAACAGCACCTACTACTGGCCTAACATGCTAACTACATCATTTTCATCATTTCTACCATTTCAGTGTACATTATTGGCAGGACATTGTGTAAATGTGAAACTGTTTTTCAAATTTTGTTGTCAACCGGGCCTGAGAAAATCTTAAGAAGTCCACATAGAAAGGCCCCAGCCCTGTTTCTCACCCAGAATTTCATGTTGGGATGTCAAAGTTCTAACAGTTGTACAGACAACGGAGATGTCAAAGAGCCAGAATGCGATACAAATTCAGTGAAACACTTGTTTCCCCAGCTTTTCTCAGCACCTACTGCCAATAGAATCTGTGCTCCTCTCACGGTGAGATATTGGCGAAATCTCCATTTGTCAGGAAATCTGGGTTTCAACAAAAGTTGACGACCTCTGAAAACTGAAACTTTCCATGCTTGGCAGCTCTGGTTGGGATAGATGATGTTTACTCGTGTCCAAAAGGATAAACAGGCATGAGGTTAATGTGTCATTGTGGTAGAGCTGAAGGGAGCAAATGGATGATATGTCACTGAGTTGTTACACTAACTTAGCCGCTCATTCACCCACAGCCCTGCTGGTGGCCGGAGTTCATTCAGTGACAACCTCCTGAATAATAGATGAAGCTTTTGGCTGGGCTTCGTGGTGTTTAGGCTGTTTTACACAGAGGAAACAAGCTTGAACAAAGACACAGATAACTGGGGTTAGACAACTACTTTCTATTCCCTGAATCCTGAGTGACTCACCTGTCATTGGTTTAGATGCAAGAACTAGGAAATGATGTCTGACAACAAACTGCGCTCTTACCAATGTGGTATAATGAAAGATAAAGCTTCATATCATATCATTAAGGTATTGCTTCTCATTGATTGAGAAACTGTTTGCTGATTTAAAAAGGTGCAAGGAACCTTTTGTTTGACTCTTACATGGTTTGTTGAGCTTGAAAATCATCATAAGTGAACACCCAAAGTACAAATATAAAGTAAAAAAGGGTGTAAAGACATGGTTGGTGTACTCGCGTAACCTTAAATGTTTCATTTTTCCACATTATTGGAGACACAACGGCTTCAAAATTTTGAAGAATAGATGTATCTAATGTTGTAAAATAGAAACTCATTTTTTCAGCCATTAAAGCAAATCCCTATTGTTCTGAGAAAGAGGGGATCAGAAATGCAAATGTCCACTGATCATATTCGAGGAATTATTTTTGGAGGATTTCTATTTGGGGGAACTTGTTTCTTAAAGGTACAGTGTATATTTTTAATGGCAGGTTTCTAGATTGCAAAAACACGTGAACACCCTTTGTCTTGCCAATTCCTTCTAACTGCATAAAGAGAACCTATGGCGGCCTCATGAAAATTCAAAAGGCGCTCTGTAGAGTCAGCGTTTAAACTTGGACTTGCTGCAGAACCATGCCAACAAAGTACTGCACATATAGTGCAAATAATGACATATAAATCCCTCAAAATCTTTCATGCATCGTCTTCAAATGGTTGTTAACTTGGATTTTCCGGCTTGATCGGTAATTCATTTTATGGGAAAAAAAAATAAAAATGAAACATCTTAGTCTGAGTTTGGAGGTTCTTTGTGTTTTTGAGAACAATGAGATATTTAACTAGAATAATTTATATTGCAATTTTTCTTTTTCTTTTTTCTTTTTGTCTCTCGATGTCTTCATGGGTGAAGCTCTGAGATCCTTTGTTGTGCTTGATGTTAGAGGGTGTGTCATGTGTCTGAGTGTGTTTGTGTTGGGTGAGTCTGTGGGGACCTTCGCCATGTCCTGAGGCACCGAGCCGTGTTGCTGTGTGCACGCGTGTGTGTGTGTGTGTGTGTGTGTGTTACTATAGAGGGCAGGCATCCTGTAGGGCTATAGTAACCACCAACCTCATCCTCTCCTGCCACCCATGCCCCTTTCCCCTCAGCCAATCGGCACAGAATACCTCCTCTGGCTGGGCCAATGGTGCGGCTGGCATGTTTACATGCTCCCGGAAGGCAGGGGCCATCATTAAGCATTCAGGGTAGTCGAGCGGAATAGAAGAGAGGAGGAGGAAGGAAGGAAAAAGGGGAGGAGTGGGGGAGACGAGAACGGGAGATGAGGCCATTATGAGTTGAGAGGGCTGATGGATGCACTCGGGCCACGATGAGCCAGACTCAGGTGAACAAATGCGTACAGGTCGTACATCACCTCTGGTTTTTCTCACAAGGACTCGCGCCACGTCCCTAAATCACGGTTATAAATTGAACCGAGTGCACGTTTTATAACACGTTTATTAGTTGCCGTCAAACCAACACGTTACGGACCTGCAGGTTGTCCCCCCCCCCCCCTGTCTCGCTGCCTTTGTGACACTGTATATGTTTGCATATGTGACTCTGAGTGTGTGTGTGTGTGTGTGTGTGTCATTAAAGATTTACGGCCCCGGTAAGAGTTGGCCTTCTGGTCTCAGTGTGTTGTCTTTCTGCTGGAGTCCATGATGTTCAAAGATGTTCACGTTCAGCCTGTGACATTTGACAAAGCCTCCTTCGTGGGAGCGAGAGACGAGTGGAGGGCATTAATACATCATGTCAGAGGTGTATGATGGGAGCAGAGGGGACCACAGTATATAGGCTGGGGACTTGGGGATACGAGGAAAAATGGCATGTCGTTTAAATGAGGTTGTAACCTACAATATTAAGAATTAGTTGAAAGCTTTCCGAGATCGATGAGGAGTAACTCGGTTTACGCTTTGAGAAATGACTAAAATAAGGTAGCTGTGTTGCTGTAATAAGACGAACATTGTGGCTGTTATGAGGAACTCAGTCATTAGGAACATGTTGAAAATGAGATCTTTTCACACTATTGAAATATATATTAGGAGTTTTTGCACTCTGTGTCTAGTTGTATTCAAAAAAGCCTACGAATCAGCTTGGCTTTGCTAATTGCAATTTAATTGTTAGTTAGAAAATTACACTTATTTATTGGAGGTCATTGGAACAGAGTTGTGTAGGTTTAAGAACATATCTCCCCTCTCACATCCATCTACTTGGGACTGCTTTTATTGTTTACGTCTTTATGCTCTTGATATTTGATATTTTCATTATCTTTGTAGAATGTTCGCTATTGGATTAAGATCACTAATTGAAATTTAATTGTGTGCAATAAATAGATAATAACTATAAAGTCTAGTTTTTGCCTGCTTTGTGGCCAGTTGCCCTTTTTCTTACCCCTCCTCCGAAAAAAGATGAAATAAAGAAATGCTTCCAGGCAGTAGCAGCTTCACCACAGTTCAGTTCACAGCCGTCATGAAGCGCACGCCACGGTGAAGTTAGAGGAGACAAACTCATCAGCATTTGTTAGTGTTCTAAGTTTATGTTTGCCTGTCATCTCACTGTTTGTTCAATCTTTCCCCTTTTCCTTCGACCCTATATAAATAGGATTCTGGCACCGCTCCAGACTGATTTCTGTGCCGAGGCCGCTCTTTTAAATCACCGCCCGCTTTCTATTCACTACTTAACTGTGACCTTTGTTGATGGGCTGAACTCAAAATCAATGCAGTAATATCCACAAGGCCTTGCTTCACTCTGTGAAAATGTGTGTGTGTGTTCGTGTGTATGTGTGTGTGTGTGTGTGTGCACACATCATACCAGATAGCCTTGTGCTTTTCATTTTATCAGGCACCACACTGCATCCTCACACTCACTCTTATCTCCCCCGTCACTCCTTCCAGGGTCTCGTTTATTAGAAATCTTTTAAAATAAACTCCCACAAACAAAGGTCAGCCTCAAGTCGATGCATACATCTGCATACATACATACATACATACATATCTGTGTGTGTGTGTGTGTGTGTGTAAAAGCAGGACGCTCTGTGTTGAGCGTGAGCACATGGGAAGCTGCAGTTGCCAGTGAATGTCCCTCTGTGTTGTCGGTTTTCCATTTTCTTTTTGCTGGTGTTTCTCTTTGGATCGTTCACCTGCCTCCAGTTCTTTCATGACAGAAGAGAGTGGCTGAGGTCAGAAAGCGTCAAAAAACCAAACCCGTCATGGCTTGAATGAATTCGACCTCAGGAGGCGTTCAGTCCGGAATATGATACACATCAAGCTGTAGGAGTTGCAATTTAAGTTATCATGACATATATCACAATACTTTAGACAAATCTATATTTATATATTGGTTTTCCTTAGTATGACATGATGAAACTTGTACTATAGAGAAAAACACTGCCACTGTCTAATAAGAACGACGACATCTCCCCTTTCTTTTGACTTCATTTCCCCTCAAACTTCCGTCCTTCTGTTTTCCCCGCGTTATTCAATTGGAAGTTGTTGGTGCTGGAGCTGATCCCAGCTGACTATGGATGAGAAGCAAGGCACACACACACACACATACACACGCACACGCACTGTTTTTCAGTGAGAAACCTCTGTCTGCTTTGTGCAGTGTTTGGGTATGCAGTGAACCTTTAAAGACACTGACCCTCCCACACCTCACTTATCGTAGTTTCACATAGACTGCCTCCTTGCATCCATCCAGATTGTATAAAAATTACGATACACAATTGAAAATGTTGTCTGGTTTGCTGTTCGGCCTTACACAAGTTCAGTCTAGCTTTGTCGCAGTTTTGCCTCTGAAATTGGAAAAAAAAAAAAAAAAGAAGAAGAAGAATCTTGAAAGCGAATACATCAATGCCTGTGTGTATGACGCAATCCTGTGCAAAGCTTTTTTTAATGAGTAATGCTGATCTGCACATGCTGCTGCGACAATATGTTGGTGGATTATAGTTTTAACATTTTCACAGTGACATAATTCAGCAGGATGACGCTCCTGTAAATAAACAAATCCCTCAGAAAAAAAAAATGAAGCTACCACACTTGAGATACTGTGCAAACGTTTTAGTCATGTCTGAGAGAAATGCTCCTCTTCCATAAGGCACAGCCAACAAGGTAAGATCTGAGCGGTTCCACATTTGCTATGCAGATAAACCCAATGCCATTAGATACTAAGATTAGATCTTAAGGTTAAAGACAAAGTGAAATTATGGTCTCAGTGTCCAGAGCTCAATGTCATGCAGTCTGTTATTACAAGAACATGCAGAAAAAGGTGAAAGGTGTTTTACACAATCTGCTGAATTCCTACAAACTCAGGTCCCGTTTACACGTCAGAGTTTGTGGAGGAAAGAGAACTTTTTGAAAACGCTCTGGTTAGAACCGGCGTGTACACCGCCACGTCTCGTCTGAATAATTTCAAGATGATTTGTTGATAACTGCAAACCTTTTCATCGAGCGTTTGCCGTTCTTTGATATGAAAAGCTCTTCCTTCTGCCTTTGATTTGATTTGTAACTCTAACAAGGCTATTGGTTTGTAAGACACTCTTACACGGCCTTATTGAGCTGCACATTGCTGCTCGGGGCATCTTCGACTATCTGAACACACCTTAAGTGCATCAGGCTCGCTGCCTCTAATCTGCATCATATTCCCCTAATTGGGCCGCATAGCGCAATAAATAGACGCTATAATCAGTGCCAGGGTTGCCCCGAGGGCCATCGACAACCTCCTGCATTTTAATGGCTTCACTCTTTTGTTTCACTCTCTCCACCGGCACATGCCCACGGACGTATGCAGAGGGAGCGGTGGCACACTGAGGCGTGGGTGCCCACGCAGTCAGCGTTGCTGCATGTTTTTTGTTTTTTTGTGCCCCCGCCGCGCGGCCCGTGGGTGTTTGTGTTGGCAGCGAATAGCTCTCCGGTACACGTGGAGGATTGATCCTCCTCACACCTGCTCACAAACACCGGGAGGACGGTGCGAAGGATGGAGATGGGCAACAAAAAGTAGTACGGGCTCCGCCAACACTCTTTTGTGTGTGCGTTCCGTCGGCGTGTCTGCACTTGACCGTGACCTCTGGTGTGCGGATGCGGACGGCTCCGGGCCATGCGCACGACAGCAGTTGTCCTAATCTATAGAAGCAGTGGGTTGTTTCCAACTATTCTCGGCCGTGGGGATTTAGGCCAGCTAATTACGATGTATAGCGACTGGCTGCCATAGTAACATTGGTTGGTCGGGTTTATTTGAGGGGCTGCAGGGGCAACAGCAATCCGTGCATGTGTCTCTGCAGTGGAGTGTGTCCTTATCTCTGGCTGCCTACAGGCATGTGGCACATGAAGATATGCAGCAATAGCAGAATTGTCATTCATTCGAGGTATTTAGGGAGAATGCTGCCTTTTATCGGCCTCTCCTCTGGCAGGAAAGTGCTCTGGATGTCTGTGCTCAGGTTGTGGAGTAGATAATGGGCTCACCTCTCCACCAGCAGCGCGTCTGTAGTGGAATGCCTACGCAGCTAAAAAAAACATTAAAAATGTGTGTCTGTGCTCGAATGTTTCATCCTGTTGAGGAAGTGATTTGGACCAGACAACGCTCCCCTTGTTTTCTAATAAAACACAGACCTTTGAAGCCGTTTCCTTCTTTTTAGTCGCGTTTTCAAAAGACTCCTTTCACCGTTTTCCCCCTCTCCAGTAACTTGTGTGGGTGTCCTGCTGCTTATTGACCTTTAAAATGTGCTCAGGCTGTTTCCTGAGCACAGTGGTTAGCCCTATCTGAGCAGCCAGCCATTATCATCTCCATCAGGCTGGATGAGGGAACAAAGACCCCAGCTTAACTGGATGAGTCAGACTTTAAGACCGCAGCTGTGAGACACCAGCAGAGTTACTTAGCATATCTGTAACATTAAGTTAGAATAATCAATAAAGAAAATTATCATAGTTTAAAATGGCTTATTTCTCCAGCAAAATCAGATTACAGCATGGATTTATTCTAAAATGATCAGAAATTTTTAAGAGCAGTCAAATCTCCCTCAGTGGATTATGGTAAATTATATTAAATCGAGTTCCACCTCCACCATAAAATGGTAAACGTCAGGGTCACCAGATTTAGTGACCATATTGATTTGGTGGCACAAAATAACATAACGACATAATAATAGAATCCAAATATATCAAAACAGGATTTTCACATTTTCATCTTTAGTTTGATATTTGTATTTAAGAATATTAATGCCCAAAATGTCTTTTAATACGAAGGCAAAAATGATAAAAATGCCAGACTTGCAAATTATAATTGACCAACTTACATAGAGATGATTCGCTGTGTGATGGCTGTGTAGAGTCACCTGGTGTCAGAGTGTGGACTGATGAGCCACCTTCTGAGAGCTTGGACCCCCCAACTCTGGGGCCACTTCAGGTTTTTTTGATCTTTGGTTGAGGCCCTGTTTAAATGGAGCTTGTGTTTTCACCCAGCCTCCTCTCGGATGTCCGCCTCACATTTTTCTAAACTCGATCCAAGCAGCGGACCATGATTTAACACAAAAGTCAGATCAGAGGTGGTCAAGAACAATTTATTGCCTGACTGATTTTTGTCCAAAGAGTAATTTCCAAATGAAATTTGATTACAGGCAGTTTGTCTCCATTAATGTGATGTACTGTGCTGGATGTTACACAGGTTGGTTTTCTCCCTTCGTGATGCTCAAGGCTCATCGGAGGTGTTACTAGTCACACCGGGTGCAGTAAACAGACCCAAATAAACATGTCCGACTGATTTAGCGTGTTTGAATGTGAAACAAATAGAAACCTGACTAAACAGAGAAACTGAAAATGGTTTCTGAAATCTGAAGTTATCAATATCCAGGAAGTAAGCGTAATACTATTTGAATGTGAGATTAAAACTCGGCACAAAATGACACAAAACGATAAAAAAAAAAAAGAAAGTTCAGATGGTAAAACCCCAAAATGAAAAACGGTGAGCAGCGGGAAGTTTGCGGAAATTGATTCGGTGCACATTAACCTCGCTCGCCCTCAACTAGCATTAGGATTCAAATCTGCAAAATGAAGTGCAAACCTAAATGTGCATCGAGGATTCTACAGTCATTTTTGAAGTTCTAGTAATCGTCGAGTGTGGTACAAATGAGCAGGATGCATTCACACTTCTAGGTTTTGTCTTTGCATCTCTGTTCCTACCTGCCACATCCTGCACTCATGAAATTCATGTATTTGGTTATTTTTGGAGCATTAGCGTGCTTTGAGTGCACTTCTGCTAGTATGTTCACTGCTGGCACTACTACAGCTTGTTTGATCATGCAGACTTTGTTAGATAGGTGCAGCTGGTGAGCCCCTCTCGTAAAGTCCATCAATGTGCAGGTCCTCATCGGCCACTACTGAGCCACTTACATTATTCATATCCTGGCAACAATGAACGTACGGTTATTTATTTTAAAAGTGGCATCAGGATACTATAAATGCAATGTGTTGGACCAAAACCACCATCAGAGATGATGTTTGGTATGACATTTGAATATAAATTCATAGAATAAGCGCATGAGCAAAACCATGAGTGAGAAAACAGTTTATATTTATTTTATAGATGCCTACCAGATTTGATGGATACACCTACAACTATTTGGTATATTGAACTCTTTTCAACCAGTTAATAGTTGTGTATGCCAACACCGTCTCTGAAAACGTTCATTCCGAATTACTGACGTAATGCTGGAGTGTTCCGTCTCAATACACCATCTGGTGGAGTTCAGTGGTATTACCATGTTAGAAGGGTTGATTGAGCCCAGCTTTAATTTTGATGGATAATTGTGCAGCACAATCATGACCGTTGATTATCAATCTGTTCAATATTTTAAATCGTCTTTAAATGCCACAAAGAAAATGGTGGACATGTTGAACCTTTCAGTGTGGTACTTCTTTAACATTGAGTATTAAATTTAATCTTATCCGGGAAATATTTCTGTTTGAAAGCTGACTGTAGGTTGATTGTAGTCAGCGGCCAATCCAAAACATCTTCAGAAAGATTTGGAAGCTATGTGTGTTTGAGAACATCCAACACCCTCACCAGTTCTCCATAGTGCTGCTGTAAGTGAGCATGTGGCCACGTGCTCGCTCATGTGTTTGAGAACATGAATTCCTGCGTTTCTGGAAGAGAGTTGATGTGTATCGATCGCTACTTAAACTGAACCGATTGCAGAAAGCTGCTTCACATATGGTGACGAACTCAATCTAAGACTTCACATCTGCGTCTGTGGCCAGCGGCTGTTTGTTGGAGGCAATCTTATATTTCATTTCTCATCATTAAAAACAAAAAGAAAACATCAATGTGAACAGAAAGACCTCTAAGTGCTAGATTATTCTTGGCTATAAAAGCTTAATGAAGCAGAAAATCAGATGCAGTAAGTCATTGCTTCTGTCCCTTGAGCTTCGTTATCTGTATACGAGCCTGTAATTCTCAATTTTTACATTCTGACAATTAAATTTACACCCAAAATAAAACATTTTCATTTGATGGATTTTATATTGGAAGCATCTGCATATATTTGAGTTAAATTGGCTTCCCGTGACGCTACATTGCAGCTGGATGTGTCTTTCGAGGCTCGCGTCATGTTGATATACTTTATGTTGATGAGTGGAGCTACAGGTCAGGGCTGTACAGACGGGCCTTCATATAAAGGCTTTTAATTTCCCCAGTGTCACCTGGTGATTGATGACGGCGGGACGCGGAGGTGTAAAATTGTCCAAGTACACCGTCAACACGTACATCAGTCAGGTTTGCTGATGTGCTGTCGGGGCTCGGCGGGGTCCGCGGAGGGCCAGGAGCTGCCTACAGGAGGCTGCAGCTCTGTCTTTTTGTTTTCTGCTTCCCCTCTCTTGTCTTTTATCCGCTCCTCAGAGGTTTGGATCTGTTATGGTTGAGCTCACAAACATCTTTTGTGAACGGGACTGAAGACACAAAGGAATACCTCGCTGGCAGAACACACACTCCCGCACATGCATTTAAACTGTGCGTCAATCCACCACTGGAGGGCGCCACAGAGCTTCAAGGTGGCAGAAATCTGATGGTCAGCGATTTTCGAAGATGCCATGATAAAAGAAACAAGAGTGGCGTGAAGGTATTTATTATGTAAATAAGGCCCAGTTTACATGACGTTTGAAGTGAAAACAGTATTTTTGTTCCAGAAAAGTGTGGCGTTTCCATGGCAACGTTTTTGAAAACAATGTCCGTTTACACGGAAACGGCAGAAACGCCAAAAACGATGTAGTGAGCACATTGGGACACTAGTGAGTGCTGTTGTTTGTTTTTTGAATTGAAACCACACACATATTCATGCAGAGACCAATAGGCTACAAACAGTAACAATGGCGAGTACACGGAGTTTCGTATGGACAGACATCAAATTGGATTGTTATTCCGGACGATAAAATCTATAAAACTACCAAGTCCCAGGAGAATATGGAGCGGGAGTCATGCTATGCTGGAGGCCGCCATTGTTGTTATTGTCCATCTTTTCAGGCATGTGCAGTAGCGTCTTTTCAGAAAAGTTGTGTTTTCAGTCAGAATGGGAGTGTTTTCAAACGGTTGTGATTTCGGTGGCTCCAAGCACCGTTATTGTGAAAACGGACGTTTTCCGGTTTACACTTGAAAACGTTTTAAACTGGACCTCAAAATTTTTTTTTATACATTTAATTAATAAAATATATTTTAGTGCTAAGCTGTGTACCAACCTTTGCAGTTTCAGAATACATACATCAAACTTTATTCCAAATCAGAAGCATCCAACTGGCACGGGAAGAGCAGTATGATAGTTGCGATAACAGTTATTTGCAAATTATTACAAACACTGAACTAGGATTCATTTTAATGTTTTTGTGTCTTCAGAACAGTGCTCTTTCTCTCGCTCCAAAGTTACAATAGCTGTGGCTGAGTCGTTTCCCACCACATATACGTTTTTTTTGTTTTTTTTACAAGTTGATAAGTGCTTTCCTTTTTTTTTTGTCTTATTTTCTCATCTTGATTATGGGACTTTACTTATATTTTCTTTTAGTGAATTTATTGCACTCTTCTTACATTTTTTAAGTTTGATTGTTTTGAATTTGCTGAGTATTGCAACACAATTGCAGATCAATGAGTTTTGGGATTTTCTTAAATTTGCAATGATTTATGCCGCCTTAACATCAAGCCCAGTTTTTATCCAGAAATGGCTACTTGATGTGTGACACAGCATGTGCAGTTCAGAACGAGAGGTGTGTCATGTGGTTTAATCTCTGTGAATTGTTGCACACGCTTTAAAAAGCTCTGGTGTAAACGTTAAAGCCAGCTAAATTATAAACATGCCGAGCCATGTTGAGAGGCTGTCACACACTCATTTGCAAATTTTTTAATTACCACTTTGAGTTCCTGTTTCAGAAACACACTTAGTGACTGTAGAAGTAAGTGTGTGTGTGTGTGTGTGTGTGTGTGTGTGTGTGTGTGTGTGTGTGTGTGTGTGTGTGTGTGTGTGTGTGTGTGTGTGTGTGTGTGTGTGTGTGTGTGTGTGTGTGTGTGTGTGTGTGTGTGTGTGTGTGTGTGTGTGTGCCCTGCTACAGCAGCAGATTGCGGAGGCTGCTTCTCTCTGCCCACACAGTGTTCGCTGACTGCAGGGCATGATGTAATCCCTCTTCTCCTTCAAAAAAAATAAAAAGTGCTGAGCAAGGCTGCACAACTCCCTGATTGAATTCTCACACTGCAGCAGCAACTTTTTTCTCCCGCGCTTTTATTAGTTTGCAACAGCGAGTATGGGGAAAAAAAAAGGCAAATTCCTGCTTTGTTGGCTGTTTACACTCCCGATCGAGTGAGCAGTTTCAAATGCCGCTAAACACCTTCCTAAAAACGTCAATATACGAACACTTAACAAGCATCTTCACTGGATTACTGCGTCTTGGAAGCTTGTTGATGACAATGTTTTATTGGAGCAGAAAAATCAATACGTTGATTTTCTTTTACATTCATTTTGAGCGTGTTAATCCTCTGAGAGATGGAAGATGATCCGCGGTGGCTTCTTCTTTTTGTTTAACATAAGAGGACAAACTGTAAGGCCTCTGGTCACTTTGACAGATTAGATTACAGAGGGCAGATCTTCTGCAGTGACGCTGTCCGTCCAGATGATCGACAAAAAGGAAGTCCAGCGCGGCCTCCGACCTGTCAGCGGAGACGATTTCATCCGTGCCCGTTCATCTGTCAGGAATTTACGACGTAATGTTGCTGCAAAATATTGATGGACCTCTGTTGCCATCAGATTAAACAGTAGATTTATAAATGGATGATAAATCTGATTAAAGCTGTTTGTACACCTGCATATTCTTCTGCTGTTTCAATGCAAACTGTTACAATGATCAGAACTACCCATGTCAGGTCAGGGTGACAAAAGGGAGGCGGAAAACTTTCTACTTTAACTTCATGTGTAAAGTTTGACAAACTTTCGGAGGATCATAAAACAGATCGAGTTGAATTAAGCTTTTTGAGAATGGAACCAGAATAAAGGCGACTCCAAGCAACACTTTGCTTACAGTCACGAAATCATATCTTGAATTCTACAAAGATTAGAACAAAGGTTGGTCACTGCCAGCATCTTGTTGAAAACTCCAGCTCGGATTCTGTTTGTGTACAATGTTGGTGTGTTTTGGCTCCAGTATTTCAATGGAGTGATGCATCTCCCTGCCCGTGACGGCAGCGACCGTGCCCACTGACTCCAGCTGTGCTGCGGCTGAATGCTGAGCATATTGAAACAGCTGGAGAGCGTCCGTCCCACCGAGGCGGTTCGAAACGTACATGTGAAATCACCGACTGAAAAGCTGACATCGAGCTGCACATAATTCTTCTTTTCTTTCACTGCTCGATCCAGTCAAATAATTCTTTTTTCTCTACCTTTCTGCTGTGCAGCTACCTACCTGGAGAGCAGCCAACAGGAGGAAAAAGAAAGTGATTATACTGTGTGTTATAAATAGGTAAGCACTTTGCAAAGCTGGCACGGCCTCTGAGTGAAACGTCAACTCAAAGCTGAGTCTCGGTCATCTGATGTTAAGATCCCACCCTGAAACCAGAGCTGTGGAGCTCGTTATGGAGCAGCTCCTTACCTTTGCTTTTATTGAGGATTTCAATGATCCTGTGATCATTGTCTTCTGGCTCAGTGATTGTCAGATGATTGTCTTCTGGCTCAGTTGGTCGCCTTTCAGTTGTAAGGTTGCAAGTTCGAGTCCTCATCTCCCCCTCGTCCTTGACCCTTCACCTTTATCAGTTCCATTAGGAGCTCTCTAATGTGGAAATTCGACGGGTCACTGCAGAAAAATGAATTTCCCTAAGGGGATTAATAAAGTCTGATCAGTTTAGTTTATAACGGGGGCGAGCCATGCCTTTCCCTGCAGAGGTTTATGGTTTGGTGTGGACGGCGCAGTGAAGGTTTGCTCTAGTTACTTGGTGCCGTCAGCTAGTTTCTGTCTCAGGCTGTTCAGTTTTTAAAAAAGTTTCTCTGGTCTTGTGGTATAAATAGCACGGCTCTGTCAAACGCTGTGACACCACTGCAGCAGATTATCGGCGAGCAGGAAGCGTTTGCATCAGCCCGGTCAGTTGTCATGGCAGCCTCTCCTTTCCGTGGCAAACATGGGCACATGGGTTATTGGGAATGACGGGTGGATTTGAAGCCCTCCGTCATGAAGCTTAACAGTGAGGGTGATGGAAGCTGACAGTGGGCTGGGTGAGTGGGAGGCAGGGTCGCACGGACACATCCTTACTGGCGTCGCAGGTACGCTTTCACATCGACCTAAATCCTCATCCCCACAGAAGTCCTACGTTTTTTCTGTCCACCAGTATCGATGAACAAGACGAATCACACACGTCACCGCAGTGTCAGACTCCGCAGCCGCCAGCTGTCAGCGGCCAAAATCACATCAGAAGGTACTGGTGTATTGATGAAATGCACTCCTCCATGTGTCCCTCGGTGAAATTAAACACTAAGCTGCCTCTCAAGCCCTTCACCCCTGACCCCTTCAAAGGATCACATATGTTATGTGATGGTTTATTCATGTAACTACAAATTACATAATCCTTACTCCCGATTTCCACATTTCGAAAAAAATTAAGATTCACTTTTGTCACGTAGCACGTCATGACGTGACACACTCACTCTCATCATTGCTGTCCTATTGGATTTAGTAAGTGTACGGATGTGTTGAACTGTTCACACAAGCACCGCCTCACATTCGTCATGCCTCTCAATACCCAAAAACACAACAGAGATTCGTTCACAAATGTCCCTTTCTGTTAGTTCAGAAGGTTTCTCAATACAATTAACAGTCCATACTTTATGGTTGTGAGAAATACTCATGTTAAATCTAGTCTGTGGCAACAGGACAGAAATGTAATGCATAAAAACTGCTGGATTTTCTTTTCACAAAAGGCAAAGTTGTCCGGAATGTGGTATTGTTGTGGAGGTAGTGTAATCCCTGCATCCTGTATCATGTCACCAGACTCTTGCTCATACACAGCCATATTACCACACACCCATTCAAACAGTTGAGTCTCTATTTGTGTTTAATATTTTAATATTTAGATAATACTGGCTATAGAAATCATACAAATAATGAATAAGGGGTAGGATTAAATAAGCTTTGCTTCTTCCTACTCCTTTTCGGATATGTTTTTTTGCTTTGTTTGCTTGCTATGTTTGTTGTTTGTTTGCGTTAGTTCATCTTTGTTTTGTTATGTACCCACATGTCCGAAATAAACAAAAAAATATACATATTTTGAATTACCGTGGATGTGATCTTTACCACCATCCGGCAATTAAAGATCATATTTCAGAGCTAAAGTTCAAACTGTCATACAAACATCAATTAAATGACATTTTAGCTCCATTCTCCAATCACTTGAAAGGGTTTTTTTGACAGCTTTGACCTCGTTCATTCTTTTTTCTCATTCCATTTCATTTCATGTATTTCTTCCTGTTTGACGTGAAACTGCTGAGTCAGTGTTTACAGTTGATTTAAATGCTGGGCTTTTTTTGCACACAGTCACACAGAGCTGCTGCTGTAGATTTGCTTTATGTTGTGTGTGTGTTTGTGTGTGTGTTTGTATGCGTCAGTGTGCGTTTGAGAGATTTCAGGCCGTTCCTTATTAACTGGAGCGTCATTGATGCGACTCCATCGACACGCAGCAGAGCCTCAGAGTGATCGTGCGTTGTGTGCTTGCGGTGTGAATGACAGTGAGAGTGCTTGTGTTTTCTCTTGGGCTGCACTAATTTCCCCGAGCATTTCGTGGAAGCGCAAGGGAACTTCAAAGTGGTAGAGAGGAAGAGAGAGGAAGAGAGAGAGAGAGAGGAAGAGAGAGAGAGAGAGAGCGAGCATTATCAGACATGTTGAGCACACAGCGGTGTGTGTGTGTGTGTGTGTGTGTGTGTGTGTGTGTGTGTGTGTGTGTGTGTGTGTGTGTGTGTGTGTGTGTGTGTGTGTGTGTGTGTGTGTGTGTGTGTGTGTGTGTGTGTGTGTGTGTGTGTGTGTGTGTGTGTGTGTGTGTGTGTGTGTGTGTGTGTGTGTGTGTGTGTGTGTGTGTGTGTGTTGTCCTGATCAGTGGAAGGAAAGAAGAAAAATCAACCCAGAAATGCTTCTTTTTGGGTTTTTTTTCTCTCCCCATGGTTTATTTACAGCTTTTGAATGGCCGTTTCTTTTACACTTTTCATATCAAAACACTTGTGATAACATCAGTGAAATGATCTAGTTCCTGTATACTACTTTTTTGAAAAACTGCAACTACACACACGCACTGCGGCCTTAGTAGATAGTTCGTCCGCACTTGCGCGAGAAGATACACAATAACAACAATGGCAGCCTCCAGTGAGAAATTGTGTTCCGTCCTGCCTCCCATCATATTGGGGTTATTTTCCTGGCCGCTCCGTAGTCCACCAGCGGTTTGTTCCTCCAACACCTCTAATGGTGCAGTAATGGTGAACGGCACAAGCCAAATGTTTTAGTGGCACTGTATGACGTTATGTACATATGTGGCTCTCAGCCTTTTGTGTGGCGACTCCTGTAGTCAGCCACACAAACCACTTTTCTCTCCCAGGATGACCTTTTAAAAAGACATTTCTAGACACGTACATTATGTGTAAACTTGTGGAAGTGCTGGTATTGTTGTTATTTCCTGCTGGCATTAATGCATTAATGATCCAGTAGAAACACCGAGGTGCCTGGTTGACATTGTGTGTTCGTTGTGCAGAATTGTGACGGCGTCTCGTTCCCGTCTCCTCTTTTGATTAAAGCTAAAGAGGCTAAAGCTAAAAAAATCCAAATCGTGAATTCAAACAGTTCCATAAATAGCCGAGCACAGTTTGCTTCCTATTTCATATGCTTTCTGGATTCTGGAGTGGAAGCTCGCAGCAACACAGTAATTCAAATGCTGCACTAATCCGCAGCAAGCTTCTCTGCGTCGGCTTGTTGCCTCCAGTATGAGCTTTGAACGGAGCTCGCTCTGTCATGCTGCTCGACATGTGCTCGAACTGCAGCACATCTCAACCAGAAACCAATTTTTTTTAGTGCAAACGACACATAAGGTCCACTGAAAATTCATGCGTCTGCCATCCACACATGAGATTTATGACGGTGTGATCCGTGACCCGGTAAAAGGTCGCCCATACCGTCCAGCTGGGAAGTGACGCGGCGACATTCAGCAGACAGAGAAACCTGTTGATGCTCTTGATGCGTTTTACTGCTTCCATACTGTAAATGCGCTTTGTGTGTGTTTGGTGCTTCCTCCTCGGCAGTGGGCGTGTTTGAATACAACATTGTTTCCTGGAGTTCAGTGAGTGCTGTCTGAAAAAGATTTTTTTTTAAACAGTGGAAGTATTCAACGGCACTGGACCGTCTCTCTCGTTTAGTAATCCTCCCCATTAGTGCTGTTGAGTTTGAGTCGAAGAACTCGTCCCAGTCCAGGTGTGACATGGATGATTGCCAGTGAGAGGCGTTTTATTTCAGACTTTATATCCCCACTCATGGCGTTCTTCTTCGAGGCGGTGTGTGCCATTCGGTCCCACTTCGTGAGCGGTGAGTCAGGTCGACCCGTGCTTGTCTGTGAACTTTCTCCGCTCTGTGTTTGCAGGCATGTGGGTCAATGCTGCGTCTGCGCACGCTGCAGCGAAGCTTCAGCGAAGCTTCAGCCCAAGCCCGTATCGATTTCTCGATAAACTTCCAATTCTGCATGTCGGCCCTCGTGCGTCACGTTGGACTTGTCCATGTGCCACGAGCGGAGGTGGAGCGCTCCGTTGAGCACCGAGTGCAGGTTACGACTGATGAGTTGATTGATTTTCTAGTGTTTTCACGCGTGGGGATTGTCGGGGTGCATTAGCTGACTGAGACGGCCTGCATGTGTCTGCGTGCATGCTCAGGCACGGGCAAACCTTTCCATTCAGAGCTTCTAACGGAAATTCAGCCTTTTCATTTTCAAGCAACCTGAACTTGTAAGCTTTGTTATACACTGATGGGGGAACTCGATTTCAAGGTGCTGGAGTGCATTTCCTGTGTTAATTAGTAACTAAGGGGGTCTGGATTTTTACGTACACTGTGACTAATGTCTAATGAAAACGCTTTTTATAAAAATTCACCACAGTTTCTCTATTTATATTATCCAATGGGTGTGTTAAGTGGAGTTCACATGCTGTCTTATTGAAACAAAACTAAACAGAAACCTCGGAGAGTTCAAAACCAATTTCCTGTTCTGAATTTCCCAACCGAAGGTCTTATTGTGAAGTTGCTCGCCGTAAACAAATAAAACCTTTCAGGCGGGTTCCTCCTCATGGTTGCTTCTGTTGTTTAGTCAATCCAAAAAGATGGCACTTAAATGACCCATAATGTGAACTCTGTCTTATATATGTTTAACTAAAAAAACAAAAAACAAAAACTCCAGTAGTGGGCTGTGGGTGGAATCACAGCATCAGAAGGTATCACATATATATTACATTTCCAGTGAATGGACGAGAAGTTTAGCATTCACAGCACTTTGGTGCAGCAGCTTGTCTTGCAGTTTAAACTAAACCCAGTTTTCTGAAGATAGTGTGTGAGCACATGTCATGGGTCACCACTGGTGTGTGACTGGGTGAATGTGGTAGATCATGTAAAGCAAGTTGATTCTGCTCAAGTGGTAAAACGCTTCATATAATGCGAGTAAAATCCAATTACTCCTGTGCCAGAGGCAGCGTTAGAAGTGTCTTACCTGTGCTCAGGAGAAGAACTGGAAGAGCTCATTGCTTTAAAATTCTCATGCCACATCTTCAGTTACATTTTATGGAGAAAACGGGAGTCCGTGCGGCGACATCGTTTACAAAACCATGTTTTCCACTAAAAACGCAAATTCTTTTTGGTGTGTTTTTAGTGTCTGTTTATACAACAACGATGCTCAGAGCCACTGAAAGTGCAACTTTTTGACAACAGCCCCCAAGGTGAAACTTGTCAAAAATGCTCAGACTGCGTTGTTGTATAAACAGCAGAAAACACAACTTTCTGGAAACGCTCGGGCTCCGTCCCCGTGTTGACGTAAATGCTGCTGCTGTAGTAAATAGTTCTTCTGCACATGCTCAGTCGATGGACAATAACAACAATAGCGGCCTCTAGAGTGTCATGGAGGAGTCACTTTGATAACAATCCAACTTGTCTGTCATTAGGAATATTTGTGTACTCGCCGTTTTTCTTGCGTATTGTTCTCTGTGTGTGTGGATTCATTACAAAAACAAACAGCAGCACCAACTAGTGGCCCAACATGCTCACATCGCTTTCAGCATTTCTGCTGTTTTTGAGGAAATGGACATCCTTTTCAAAACGTTTCCATTCAGACGTAAACCTTTTGTGAGAATTTCTGCTGCCATGCGATCCAGTGTGATTTTACCAATATTTGAAATTATAGCAGCATCACTGGCAGGTTTACCACAACACCTTCTGCTGACGAGCTGCGTGGAGATGCTGATTTTGATTTTCCTGTCCACTTCGCAATAACTTCTCAAGACTTTTATTAGTGCGTTTCCCATGAGCTGGCCTGATCTGAACCCTGCAGAAATATCCTGCCGTTGTCAAGGTGAAGATGAGAGATACTCAGAGCTGTAGTGCTGATGAGCTGAAGGCGGCTCACAGAGCAGCCTGGGCTCCGTAACGTCGCAGCAGCGAGGACATTCAAAAAACACATTTTCTGGTTTGATTTTATTGTTGTTACAAATTCCATTTTTGACCGATCTTAAAATACATAGGTCTCAGTCTTTAAACAGGCCGAGGTGTGTGAAGGGCTGTCCTTGAGTCTGTTATTAAAACACTGTATTGTTATTTCCCATTCAAAGTGTAAAGTCAATAGGTGATAAAGCCAAGCACGGGCTTCTCTCACACTGTGAAAGTACAAAACGTAAATATACTTGCAACACAAAACCAATTATGATGCAAACTAGAACAAAACGAATTGCTGTATTTGTATTTCTGTGTAATGAATCTGAAATATATAACATTTTTCCAGATGCACTCGTATATTATGACTTTGCTATAATTGTTATTCAGGTTTTGGTGTATTTTCCAGTGATACACAGACGTAATAATAATCTGCCGGTGCTAATGAAAGCACCCCTTACTGGTGTGTGTGTTTCCTTCTCTGCTATGGGTCGTGATCATCTCTGAAAAGCAAACGAGAAAGAGACATTTTCACAGTTGTTGTTTCGTGTGTTTCTTCTCTCGCTCTGATTTGTATTAATTTGACTAATCACAAATGATGAGTACAAATGATGACCACTCGCCTGGCAGATTGCTCGCCGAGTGATTCACACAAACAGAAAATGACTCAAGTAACTCGCGTTAACGGTTAACTTTTTATTTTTTTCTTCGCCAGAGAGGCAACAGACCTCGGAGCTCGTGCAGATAATATCTATTTCTTTTCGCTCTCTTTATTCGTGCGCCCTTCAAACTTGCAGCTGAGCTCTACGACTCAGCCACGTGTTGAGAATACGTTTCAGGATTTGCACATGCTTTTTTCAGCGTTATGAAATCAAGTGATTAATTGGGAGTTTTTAGGTTTGTTGTTTTCGTTCCCTCCCCTCAGAGGATTATGGACAAATAGCCTGACAGGAGGCCAGGAGGTGCTCCGAGGAATCAGAGGGAGAGCAGATGGGGTGAGACAGAGGAGAGAGACAAACACTCTCACGCATCCCTTATTGGAGGAGCAGATCTTTTCTCTGCGGTGTGATCGCAGCACAGTTGGAGCCGGACAATCATTTCAACCCCATCCGTCTCCACTTTATTGCCTCGTGTTTCTTCGCTTGTGTTTTCCCACATCACATCAGAATAATCAGTGTTTTCTCTCCGTGCTCCACTAAGTCAGACCCAAGCCATTTGTCAGCTTTTTTTTTTCTTCTTCTTTTTTTTTTGCCCCTCAGCTACAAAATAAACCATATGGCGACTGCTACTCTCCACGCTCCGCACACATGCACTTACATGCGGCGAGCAGATGGAGGCTGTGTTTTGACTGACAGGTCGGCGTTACAGTGGCGGAGGTTGTCGGCACCCAGCAGCATGGACTCAGTGGTGTGTGGCGGTCCCATGCGAGAACCGACCCCTGCTTTCACTGTCCCCCTCTCATTCGAGCCTCGTTAGTCCAACACTTTCTCCTGTGTTGTTTTATGGTGGAATCGGAGAGGAGAACTTTTAAGGGGGCGATTGATCTCAGTGTGGGCAGACGGGCACACCCACACGTCTCCCACGGAACTACACAGCTCGTCTCTTCAAGCACTTGGTTCTGCTTCTTGCTCTTTAGTGGTGCACTTCTTCTATTGCAAATTCATTAAAGGAAGGAACCCAATCACATCAGGCAGATACATTAGATTTTACATTGAAAATGTAGACTTATAGTGTACAGAATTACATATAAAGTTGAAAGGGATCGAGGTGCTTCACTGCCAGTTCATACTGGAGCTTCTGTTCGCCTCATTCAAATGTGACTTTTATTTTTGTAACTATCATACGTGCAATCCATTTTGCATGAATTTCCATAAAACAAACTTCTCTACAATGTCCAACTACTTTTGGAAATACATAATGGACCCTTTTATAGTTTCGAGCGGCAAGATTTTAAAGACAATTTTATCTTAAAAAAACATTCTATCCCTGTGTCGTATTTAGTTTGATAAAAGCATGAATGGGCCGAATGTACAGGAAGTTTTTTTCCTGCTCTGTGATTGTCAAAATTATAACTTCAAGATGATTTCTAAACTTTTGAGGTTCCTGCTTTTTGTATGTTATTGAAAGTGAGTGGAACCACCAGTGTTGGGTTCGACCGTAATGTTTTGGCAAACCAGAAATGGGCGAAAGGGTTTGCAGCCTTTCATAAACGCAGTCTGAGTTTCAGAAACAAAAAGGTTTGGGAACCATTGATCTATATCGAGTCTGTCAAACACATTTTATTTCAGGGGCCACATACAGCCCAATTTTCTCTTGAGATGAATGGGCCGGTAAAAATCGTGCCATAATAACCTTAAAAATTCAAACTTCACAGTTTGTCGTTGTTGTGTTGTCGAGCAGACGGCAAACCAAACAAACAATTACTACAGAAAATGAGTATAATCTCAAAATAAAGCCAATTTTAATGAAACCTGGTGCAAAATATAGTGAAATGTCTAAACAAAATACTTCCCCTGACATCACGGCTTTGAGGCTGATGCTCGTCTGGGTCTCAGTGTTGTGTTGTCTCCATTACTTGTTTAAAAATCAACATTTTCTTTGAGATATTTATAATTTGGTGGTTTGGTGCACCGGATTGGAGCCTCTTGCAGGCCGCTTTGGGCCACAGGCCTTATGTTTGACACCCATGATCTATGTTGCATTTGTCTGTTTACTTACATAACAGACCACGAGGGACTGTTGTCTCAGAACGATCAGGTTTATGAAGTCCCTCCGACTCTGTCCCCTTTATCACGTTTTGTTGATCTTTGCTCTTCTCTTCAATTACTTTAAAGAATGCCCCCCCCCCCCCCCCCCCCCCCCCTTTTAAATTAATACTTGTTTTCATCTCTGTCTACCAAGGAAGGATTCAATAAATGATTGTAATATGATATATTTCTCTACTGGGTTATCGCTATCAGTGATTGTCCAGGCAACCTACATAAAATATATTTATATATATATATATTTTTTTAAGTAATATTGTTTTTATTTGACACTGGGCTTTCTTATCTCCCCCGGCTCTTTGTTATTCTGCTGTAAATGCAAGGGCGCGGGTCATCTCCGAGTCAGCGCTGTTCCCTTCCACTGGATCTGTCACTGCTGCTCAGGCCTGAGCGCCAGCGTTGTCACAGGACATGAAACTCGACCTCGGTGCCGACACTGAGCTCAAAAAAATGAAACACTCACAGACACAGAGTGAAACTTAAAATAGGAACATTTCTTAAACTCTTGCCGCTTTAAAGCATTCGGATGTTCACATTCTGGGCACAAAGAATTCCTATATTGTGTTTTTGGTTCAGCTGTGCTGCACTCGTTCATGGTGGCTTTTCTTTTCTCAGCTTTTGACGCCACTGAGCGTCACAGCAGCTACTAAAGGCTGGGATTATTGTGATATTTCCCCTATTGTTGTATCTGTAGCACCAAATGCTGTCGGTTAAAAAGATGAAGCCTGAGCATTTCTCTCATTTGGTTGCAGTTGTTTCTCATCATGCACTTATTGCACGGAGGATATGGCAGATTCATTCATAAAGAACCGCCTCGGTTATTGCAGTCAAATGCTAATCCGCCTCTCTCTCTTCTCTCTTCCTCCCTCACCGTCTTCCTCCCCGCCCCTCCCTGTCCTCCAGACTTCAACTATAACACAGATGGCTACGAGGGGGACGGCGCAGAAGACGGCAAGTCTCAGGACGGCTCGGAGACGCTGCCCTATATAGATGAATCGCCCACCATGTCGCCCCAGCTGTGCGCGCCCCAAGGGCCTGACGGAGAGACCGTCTCCCCCACTCCACCGGATGGGCTGCCTCCTGGGGTAAGAGCACAACGGACCGGGGACGCTACAGTTTAGAAAGCAGCCGGCGTTGCTTCAACCTGTACAAACTTACTCGACGGTGCGATAATGTGACAGATGGGAGAAATGTGAAATGAGTGTTTGTGATCACATGCTGGAGGAATGATTCCTGTCCTTCAGGTGAAAATAATCCCCAGAGGTCTAGAGATGTTTTGGGAGGTGTTGAATTCATGCTTTTCAAACCTTGGATGCTGAATATGCTGTATAAAAGTAATTCAACTTTCTGGAAGGTCCCTCCTGAAAAAAATTCAAATTTCAATCAGAAGTAATTCTCTTAATGTCTTCTTTATTACCTTTAGCACCAAACGGGGGCAACTGGTGGCCCCCAGGTCATGTCGGCCTCTGTTTATATACTTTGGCATCACGAGCCATTTCCAAAGAGCAATGAATTTTTAGTTTCACAGCGAGGATTATGGTCTTTTAATGCACACTTGAAACGGGTATCGATCAAAATGACTCCAAATCCCTATATTACGTTTGTTTAAAGGTGATAAATATCCAAATCGTGCATGTTGATTAGGCCCCGCTTACATGACAATGTTTTCAAGTGAAAACGCAAAACGTTCTTTGTGATTTGGGTGTGTGTTTACATGACCAGCGGTGGTCAAACCTAAGGAAAACTTAAACTTTTTGAAAACGCTGCGACTGGACATGCACACCACGGCGTCAAATAATCAAATTAGCCCACATAACATTCACGAATTCTTGTTGTGGATGAGCTCGCTCACAATTTGGCTCGACAAGAGTGACGATGAAACTTTTATGACCTTCACAGTAGTTTTTTACTACGTAACTCTTTACAATGTTATGGGCCAGATATATGCAGGCATTAGGATTTCAGCCAGAGGCGATCCCTGCGATAGCGGACATCAGAGGAGGTTAAATTAACCAAATGTTGAAATTGCGAGGAACAATGATAACAAATCAAACAGTGACACATTTGAGAGGCTCTGTTGGATCAGGAATATGTGTGTTGTGTGAGAGGATGGGCCTCCCCCCACAGAGCGACAACTACATTGCACCTCACAAGCATTTTTTTTTAAAGAAATTACCAAATGAAAAACAGATTTTTTTGGTTCTATTCATTAAATGTTAATGAAGTTGACATAAAATTGTTAGCACTATGGATTTGCATTAAAGCTTCCATTATAGTTTTGTTAATTACAAATAGTCTCCCCATATGTGTGTTTCAGTGTAAAATAAAAAAATATGTTTTGCCCTTGCTTAAAATGTTTTTGAAGAGGCCTTTCTTAGACCTCCAGAGATTTCCTGCTGTTGCAGCAACCCCTGAATTTGTCTCGTGCCTTAATATATTCCAGTGAAAGCAGATCTACTCTGAGCTTGTTTTTTGTTTTTTTTTCCTGCTTGTCAGCTTCACTTGAACTGATTTTCCTCCAGTATCATGTGTCTTTACCGGACCGCCAGTTTGTCTGGTGCTGAAGTGAGCCCGCCGGATGTAGACCCCCTGTAATTGTTAACGATTAGCCACAATAGCTGGAGCCCCTGCAGCACACTGCAGGTGGTGCGTTCACAGCAGCAGGAAATGACCACTGACCCAGATGGGTTTTGTTGCCACCAGCATCAAATCTGCCAGTTTGGATGTAAAGGGGGTATGTTGGCGGGTGCATTCACCCTCTTTAAGAATTGATTATTTCTTAATTTTTTGTTGTGATCTGTCTTTGGATCTCCTGTCCACTATGATTACAGAGCGTGGCACATTGTGCTGTTTGTGTTTCAACTGCTCTTATATGTGGAGCTTCACTTGTTTGCCCAGGATGTAGATGATCTGATGCGAAAGCTCTCAGACTGCTGAGTCTGTTTGTCTGCGTGTGTCAGCATCCAATCGCACATTCCTCATCCCTGCACCCCCTTCATATCGGCGTTATGGAGGTTAGCTGGAGGACTGTGGTGTGGGTGTGCAGTGGGTGCTTCAGCACCGTGGGGAGCCTCAGCAGGGGGTGTGTTCACTTGAATTTGCTCGGTGAAAGAGAGACGGAGGCTGGCAGACCTTCACCATCACTGTTTCAGCAGTTAAAGTGACCAGAGAGGTCGTGAATGTCTGACTAGAGCTCCAAACTGGGAGTCTTTTCTTTGTTATTCATCCGGAGAGAAAAAATATTTCTTTGACATTCTTTATATTTTTGCACATCACTCACTCTATTTCCTATTCAAATGTGGCTCGTCTCTCTTGAATTGGTTGTTTTCTTTATCTCTGTTATAAAAAATCTGATTATTGTAAGCACACTATTGCTGATGTTCCTGTAATCCAGGTAATTTATGAATTATTGAGTCTGAGCTGGGGGCAGTGTTTATTGATGAGAATGTGTCTCCATCTAGTGGCCAAATGAGGGAAAGAAAATTTGACCTGAGGGGAAAAAACCCCACTATAATTTCATCCTAGTAATACTTTAAAAGTAATTAGTAATGAAGGGATCTGAACATTTTAAAGATGATTTAAATCTCAAATTAAAAGTCTTAAATATCAATTTATGATACGAAGGTTAAAAATACAAGATCAAAAGGCTCAGGGGAAGTGTAATTATAATTTGAAATATGATTTCTAGGACATTTTAATCGCAAAAAAAAAATCGTTTTTTAATGTATTGTGTGAAGTGTTTGTTTATGGTTAAGATGGTTTGAATTCATTGGACACATTTCAATCCTCTTACTATCAGGAAACCTCTAGTACTTACTGTATCAGCCAAAAAGTACAACTAGATAATATAGGTTTTTAGTGCTGATGCTCTCTACTCTATATAGGTGTTATCTTTTCTGCTGTCAGATATGTCATTTGTTAACAATCCAGTATCATAAAAACTTATAAACATATTATCATACGTATTACTTCTATTGTGACCACCAACTGGCAATTATTCACCATAAAGTACTTTCCACTGCTCTTCCAAGTGATGTAGACTTCTAACAAGAAAAAAAGAGAGCCACTCACATTTCCCTGCATTATACTCTCTGGTTACATAACATTTGTTGTTATAACTCACTTTGTTATCCTGGTTTTGATAAGTGCTCCATGACTTCACTTTATTACTGTTGTTGTGATATAACAAGTATGTCTGTGGACTGTGGTGGAACCCAGAGTCTTTGGAGAGCAAAGTACATTCAAACTTTACACAGTGAGACCCTGGCTATCATTGGGCGATACGCCTCAGGAATCAATAAAAACTTTCCTGCAAGCAGCAGTTACTTTCTTATTGTTTCGAAGAAAAAAAAAAGAAGCTGCAATCGCTTAAAAAAATCAAACAAAAAAGCAACAAGTCAACATTTAACTGAATTTCGTTCCATCGCTTTGGTGAAAAGGGTTAAATTAACTTCTTTCTGCTTGAAAACTTGACCCAGTCTGCCCACATTTCCACACACGACTGTATAGTGAGCGTCTCTGTCCTGACACACTGAGTCAGAGACGCTGTGAAAGAGTCTTTGTGGAGGATTCCCGTCTGCCTCGTGGACCGCTGCTCTCCTCACCCTCTCGTAAAGTCGGCTCTTTTTTCCGCTGAGCTGGCACAAGCGTTTCATCCACTGACACCTCCACGCCAAGATGCTCTCCGTAAGCATTTGCATGCACAAAAGCTGAATAATAAGTTAAAGGTCCCACGTTATACTTTTTCTTTACAATTTCACATCGATGTCAGGTCCAACAACATTGAATTCCAAGTGTATTGCCCCAAACTCAGCCTTGGTCCTGAATTTCAGCCGGTATAAAAGTCCCTCTTGTGAGCTCTCCTGAGAACAGGCCGTTTCTGTGTCTGTACCTTTAAATGCTAATGAGCTGTGTCTGTTATCCTCGTGTTTGTGAGTTTGAAAGAAAAAAAAAAAAGACCCCCTCTCATAATTTATTGAGTTCATCTATCTGTGGGAGGGTCAAAGTGAGTATCCATTACGAGAGGGAGAGGTTATTTCCCCAAATGATGTCATGAAGGGAAGAGCTTTGATTTTCCTGTATGGGCACACATTTGCTAAAAGTGGAGCAAGCGAGTGAGGGAGCTGACAGACTTTCTTCACTTCTGGGGCCTCATGCACAGACTATGGCGACACATGTTATTGTTAGAAAACCGTTATAAAATTAATTTTGCATAATATGGGACCTTTAAAAGCTGATTTTCAGATGGATTTTCAAAGCATAGTTTCTGTTTTTCTGTTTTTCCCCTCCCTTTTTTAGTGGTTCTGGAATCATTTACTTTTAAACCCCCCCATCTACTCATATTAGTGGCTTTGTAATGGTGCTGACCTAGAAATACAAGCCACAAGCCTCAATGTACTGCTGTTTTATCTTCCCGACACTCCTACAAGACCTTGGCTTGTAAAATTAGTTTGACCTACATATTGTTCACTAGAAAGTGGGATGGGCAGTGGGCGGGTGGCACTTTCTGGTCATTCATAAATCCAAACTCCTAAGGAGAATGATCAGAGTTTTTTTGTGCTTTATTTTGTTCTAGTTTGCAGGATTATTGATTGTGCAGCTGTGCATTTGTTTTTTAGTTAGTTAAATTTTTTTTTTTGCATTATTTCCCACAGTAGCTTTGAAACTCCATGCCCACTGAGCTATGTGACCTGTAATCAGAATCAGCCGCACTAGCAGCACATTAGCCGGTCCCAGCTCAACATCCAGGGCTCGCAGATCAATAAAGACACAATGGCCAGAGGGGAGCAGGAGGAGAGGAATTGGCTGTGTTGCGTTGCACTGATGACACAAAGAGGAAAACGGCATGTTTGCAAGCTGAGGAAGTGACTTTTGACTGGAGGGAACCAAAGAAAGAAGTAATACAAAAAAAAAAGAGTTAAGCAGGCTCTCGCTCTCTTGCTCTCTTGCTCTCTCGCTCTCTCGCTCTCTCACTCTCTCTCTCCCTCTCGCTCTCTCTCTCTGACACACACAGAAAGAAACGGCCTGTTGTAGCCGTCCAGGAAGTGGCTGGATGAGTAGCATGTGTTGTGAGGGGAGGGGCGGATGTGAGCGAGAAGAGGGCAGGCCTCATCGACCGAGGTGGAGCAGCGGCTCGCGCACACAAAACACCAGGAAGCCCGGCAGAGGAAGGGGGTGGGGTTGCGTAGGCGGGGTCCTCTCCCTCGCGCTCTCTCTCTCTCTCTCGCTCCCTCTCTCTCTCTCTCTCTCTCTCTCTCTCCCTTCTCCCTCTTTACCTCTCTATCTGCGTCCAGACGACTTTGCTCTGAGGGGAAAACACTAATGTGTCCAGGCAGGCCCTGAAAGAAGGGGCTCTGGAGGCCGGAAGGGGAGAGCAGGAGGTGAAAGAGAGGAGAGAGACAGACAGGACCATGGAGGAGGAAGAGGAGGAGGTGCTGTGCTACTTGGACAGGGTGCTGGAGGACGAGGAGGAGGTGTTTGAATACGGAGATGGGGAGCTGGAGCCCATCAGTCCGACACTTAGACAGTTCAAGGTGAGGCAGGGGGCCGGGCAGCTGGATGCAGGGAACACACACACACACACACACACACACACACACACACACACACACACACACACACACACACACACACACACACACACACACACACACACACACACACACACAGTTTTTCCAACACTGGGTTTTGCCATCGGCAGCAATACAAAACTTGAGTTTTGGCACGATGTGGCGCCACAATGTGCTTCTTTGCTACAAAAGTGTGTGTGTTTGTTTGATGAGGCAGCTACTTTCTAGCACACGTCTTTCCTCACCCCTCTATTTTTTTTTTTTCACACTCCTGTGCTGACTTGCAGCGGTGTGTGTATGTCTGCGCGCGTGTGTGTGTGTGTGTGTGTGTGTGTGTGTGTGTGTGTGTGTGTGTGTGTGTGTGTGTGTGTGTGTGTGTGTGTGTGTGTGTGTGTGTGTGTGTGTGTGTGTGTGTGTGTGTGTGTGTGTGTGTGTGTGTGTGTGTGTGTGTGTGTGTGTGTGTGTGTGTGTGTGTGTGTGTGTGTGTGTGCTCTCCTCCCATTAGATGATTTGACACGATGCAGGGCCGCCTCGCCGCTGTTCTCGGTCACTCGTGGCATCGGCTCTGTTATCCCGGGGAGCGAGAGCAGAGAGGATGCAGCCTCTCTCTGCGTGGACCCTCAGACTCTGAGGAGCAGGTTGCTGTGGAAAATAATCCTCCCAGCACTCATGGCTTCCTCATCTCACCACACAGTAGCTCTTTGTACAGCTGTGGGAAAATATTCTTCTTTTTTTTTTTTTTCTTTCCTTTCCGTCTGGTCGTGACATATTTGTGAGTGAAAGGGCCGAGCACATCTTTAACACTTTGTCGTTCAGTGGATGTTCCTGGAGTCGCATCTCAAACAGAGAAACACCTATTAGATCTTTTAGTTTTATTACACACACCCAAACTTGTCAGGAGGTGTTCAGGATAAATGGGGAGGCAGCAAAGCTCGCATATTAAAGACTTTTCGGTTTCAAAAGAGCGTGGATTCACTTTCGGCTTCTGTTTTGAACCCGATTTTTTCTTTTTTCTTTTTTTTTCTTTTTAGGAAATACCAGAGGGAGGCTTCATCTCAGCCCTGTGCAGTTTAAGTACTTAAATTAACTTTGACTCGTGAAAATGAAACTTGAGAGACATTTTAAGATGAAGATATTTCTTCCAGTAGTTTATTTCTCTCTGTTTTATGTAAAAACTTACAAACGAGAGACAACATATTACAACACAGTACAATCTAATGTTTACAATAATATACAGCTCTTTCGGCCTCACAGCGAGACTATTAGTGGTTCAGTTTTGGTCTTTTCTGTGTCGGGTTTGCATGTCCTTCCTGTGCGTGTATGGGTTTTCTCTGGTTTCCTCCAAACATGCATTTGAGGTTAAATAGTGACTGTGGCATTTTGTGCCTTCAAGGTACTCGCACTAAAAAGGAGTTACAACACAATATGAGCATTTACAGCATGTCCTATTTCACCATCAGATACAGTACAATTTAATATGGCAATTCAGTAACATGTTATGCAGTGCAGTATTTTACAGGATGGCACAATACTTTATGGTATGATCATTTTGGTAAATCACCTGATGCAGTAAAACACAGTAAGATTATTTGCACCACAATCATTTTCCTTTGTACACAAACTTTCACATCACGACTCAATTTAGGGCTGAACTGTAGAGAGTTGGAGATTCAGAGATGAGGAGGGACAGACGGAAATAATCTCTTTTATTTTGTTCTTTTTGAACATCATGATCCACAAATATACAGTTGTCTCACTCTTAGTCCTCTGTGAACTAACCCCATGTGCTGAATTTTTATTCACCTGGTGTGTGTAGTACAATCGCTGTAAACACCGAACCCTGATCCGCGAGGGATGGCATCGGTTGGCGGGAGGCGGATGCCAGACGTGATCGGGTTAAAACCATGAGGTCATGGCTCCTTCCTTCTCTTATCGGGCTCTGCTGGTGTGCCGATATCATTATAAGGACCTGGCTGTGTTAATAATTAATCCTTTCCTCTGCCCTCGGAGCTGTTCTTTGGCCCCTCTTGAAGTCGAGGCTCGTTACTTTCTCCAGCTGTTAGTCTGCCGACACGTGTGTCATTCTGTAGGGAGGGGTCGAACTCGCTGAACAGTTGTACAGCTGCTTTCTGAGGACAAGCTGCCTCTCGAGCGGTGGAGCAGGAGCAATATTTGTATGAGGATTGTTTTCCTCTCCTATTTACAGTACAGTATACGCACACTGATCGTTCACAGTGTAATGCAAGCCATGTTGCCCGGAGCATATAGACACCAACACATCAGATCTGTGCAAACGAATGTAATCACACCCTGTTTTGTTGAGTGCATCTCTTACTGACTTTTTATAACGAGCACTCATGATTGTAAAATCCTCCTATGATATAACCAGGCGACAGTGTCGTTGGGGTTGACACTCCTGTCTCACAGGCCTGAGAGGTTTTTGTTCTTGTAAAGTTTGGATGTTTTCCTTGTGGGTGGTCTCTGGGTACTCAGGCGTCGTCCCTCAGTCCAAAAACATGCATTTGAGGATAATTGGTGTCTCTAGATTGCCTGTAGGTGTGATTGTGAGGGATTGTGTGTCTCTCTGTTTGTCCTGTGTTGGACCCGTGTCCTGTTCAGTGAGCACACACACACACACACACACACACACACACACACACACACACACACACACACACACACACACACACACACACACACACACACACACACACACACACACACACACACACACACACACGCACACACCCTTCACCCACAGTCAGCCACTTGATTGATGGATAATTCATCCAGGATATTTGGATGATTTGCTCAGAGCATGTTCAAAATTGAGAGAAATGCAGGAAAACAAACACCCATGCTCGTTAAGTCAACACAGCCCATCTAAGCAAAGCGTGGTACAGAAAAGTAAAATCGTATGAACCGGTATTTTATTGAAAGGATGATGGACATTACATGTTTCTGCCTCTGTTAAAGCACATCTCCTTTACTAAGAGACCTGTTACTGCTTGATGTCACAAAATAAACAATATCCATAGGATCGACATCCTGGAAAATATACATGGAAACCAAATGGAACAATACTTAGTATTAACCTACTAGAAAATGAAAATGGTGTGACTCAAAGTCCTCAACATTTGCATGTCACATGCGTCTGCATATTATTCACATCACAACATGGACCACATATCAGATGTAGAGAGCGATGAGAGTAAGATATTCCAGGAGTCAAAATCAACTCGGCAATGCATTTCAAGGAGTTGTATCAACAAAGTACCAGTAAAGTTGTTGATTTCAATAAAAAAAGAGCCAGGGAGATATTTGCAAACCAATAAGGTAACCGATTTTTTTGGGTGACACATAAACAACTGTGTTTGAGAAGAGCATATAGAAAAGCAGAGTCCTTTAAATAATGACGGATTGATGTGTCTTAATTCACGAACGGGTATTTCTAGAAATTGTGGAACTGAAACTCCATAGAAGCCTCAATCAGAGGCATTTGATATGTTGAATTAGTAGTATTTCCAATTCAGTATATTGTTTAAATGTTCTCTTTAATTCAGTTTTTACCTACATCCTACACAATCTAAATCGTTCCTTAAATCATGTTTGGTATTGAATGCCAGTTTTGAATTCCTTGTAACCAGTGTGATTTCTGAACATTATACCTATATTATACATAAAAAGTCGAATTCTGTCACGTTTTGCTTTCATTAGATTTTTTTATGCCGCCACTCTCATGGCGTGAATTTCATTCCATTAGGAACTTCCCTCATAGTGGCGTGAGGATTTAACCTACTTCATGGAAGCAGGAGGAATGAGACTTTCCAGAGAGGAACTCAGATGTTTTCTGATGCGCCAGTACACGGCTGCGTTCCTTCACTGTGTGTGTGTGTGTGTGTGTGTTAATGTGGTAACTGCCGTGGCATCGTGCTGGAAACGAGCTGGAGTTGTACTGCAGTGGCGCCAGTTTCAAATGAGCCCTGGATATGTACGGTATATCCATTGTGAAAAACTGTGCGTGAGAAATACTGGACATGACTACAGCCAGGTCTGTTTTATATCCCGCAGGGAGACATGGAGAAAGGCCTGGAGATGAAGAAGCTGGTGCTGTCCGGCTTCCTGGCCAGCGAGGAGATCTACATTAACCAACTGGAGGCCCTGCTGCTGGTGAGACGCCACGACTACACACCAAACTACGGAACACTAAAGGAACTCGGACGGGCTGCTGCAGCTCGCTACAGCAGGCCGACGTGAACTTTAACACTGCAGTTGGTGGTCACGCTGAAAGCAGGCCACAGGCTCTGCCGTTTCCTGAAACACAAACCTAACATGCTTCCTCATTTAAAATCACTACGTAATATCCTGCCACCCTCAGCCATACAGCGTGTGGTTCAGAGTTCACGCTGTCACGTCCAGTCACACTAAAACCTCCAACATGATGCTCAAGCTTGTTGTCGTAGAAATAGTTGAGAAAAATTAAGTTTTACACCCCGAATTTCTTCTTATTTTCATTCGACAGATATCTATTCATTCCATATCCATTTATCTGACAATGCTGTTGATTGGTTTAACCCACCGATATTTAATAAAATATAGTAAACCTTAAGGATTTGTTTAGCATTCTGGTTTATCTAAAACATGTCAAACTCTATCTCTACAAGTTATTTTGCCATATAATATAAAGTCAGTAGTTTCAAACATGTTTCTTATTTAGACATTTTAGTATTTGCTAGATCATTTATTTTCCATTTTCATGACTTATAAGCTAAAACGATAATACAAAAACCTTTAGTTTATGAGTAATAAATGTCAAAAATATCAACAGTTGACAGTTTCAATGTTAATTGCATCAGAAAAATGAACTTTTTCATTGTATTGAAATGTCCTCTAAAGGACCCGTGGGCGAGCCTGTCTTTGAAACAGTCACTTAATAAAGGTGAAACAAAAGACACATAAAATTTCCATTTTGTATTTTTCCTAATAGTTTTTGAAAAACTGAACAGTGACATGAAACGTCTAAGAACAACACTGCGGGTTTCGCACTTAAGATTCAAATCAGAGCTCCCACATTACTCCACATTAGCTTGAGATGATTAAAACCCCGTCTGGGAGTGACAGTTGAATTCGGCCTTATTAAAACCTTTAACTTTCAGGCCCTGCAGTCCTCGATGCTATCGGAGCGCGTGCTGCCATCGTGCCAAGATCTGAGGCGCTCTCACAGGTCTTGAAGCGAGAGGCTGTCGATGCCTTTGAACCTGGTGAAGGATTTTAAAAGATCTCCAAGCGATGTGCGAGTGGTGTAGGTTTCAAACGCCTCACTGCCTCAGCAAACCCTGCGCAGCAGCAGTGATCAATCCCTGGTATAAAACGTGTTATCTGCTGGTAGCTCCTCTGATATATACCGCTGGCAGACGCCGACTGGAGAACGATTCCATCATTTCATTCCGGGAACATTGCTCTGGTTGCTGGAACATTAGCAACAGCTTTGCTGACTATTGCAGATTATGAGAAATAAGAAAGATCATCTCTCCTTTTTTATTGAGATGATACAAGTCTGAGGTTCATTTGAAATATGTACGCGTGCAAAAACTCACACTTTCTGCTGCACGTATAAAAAAAATAAATAAATCCAGTGATGGAGTTGGTCTGTTTGTAAAAACAAGGCAGAGGGCGGTTTGTAGTGGGTAATACAAATGTGTATTTATGTTGCTTCCATAATTACATCCTGTGATATCGCCAGCATTGTGGAAAGATAAATACGTGAGGAGGATGGAAAGTGACCGGGGCAACATTTTTTGCAGTTTAATTTCGCTGTGCAACACATTATTTAAAGCAGGAGATGAAGACTGTGTGTTTCTGTGTACACACACACACACACACACACACACACACACACACACACACACACACATTAAGAGTGGGAGAGAGATAGACACATATGGAAGAGAGAGAGAGAAAAAAGTTTGCCTGCAATCATCGTCGGACTGACTCATCATTAGCCCCGGAGAGCTGACGTGAAAGCCTCCATGTTTTCGCTGTAATCAAATGTCTCCCTTCCCTCGTCCATCACCCGCTGTGACAACTCCACACATCTCTATGATTAACTGCGTTGGCGTGTAAGCTGCCTGGTCACAAGCATCGCAGTGACGGAGAAAGTCGCTGCAGAGCAGCAAGGCCAAAATGATAGAGTCGACACGGTGTGACACATGGAGGCAGTTTTTTTTTTTCCTTTTTTTCTCCAAAGCCTGATTTCTGATTGGCCCATAAATGTTGCAGTTATGGAGGGAGAGTGAACTTTATTTCTATATTTCAAAGTTGGTGGGGGAACTAAAACATGATTTGTAAACAGACTTCCCTTCAGCCAGGACACCAGACAGACCCTTCATTCTGTGTGTTGACCTCACCCACCTCTCCGTTGTCTCCCGCCCAACCCAGCCCATGCGTCCCCTGAAAGCCACGGCCACCACCTCCCAGCCCGTCCTCACCATCCAGCAGATCGAGACCATCTTCTACAAAATCCAGGACATCTTCGAGATCCACAAGGAGTTCTACGACGACCTCTTACCCAACATCCAGCAGTGGGACGAGAAGGTCACTGTCGGCCATTTGTTCCAGAAGCTGGTGAGTGTGACGTGAACCCCACTTCCTCCCCCCTCCCTCCTCCACCTTTCAGTCGTTTTTGCTGGGTGCATTTGAACGAAGCGCCAGGCTTCTCACTGTTCGCACCGACTGAATCACTCGACTAAATTACACTGTGTGTGTGTGTGTGTGTGTGTGTGTGTGTGTGTGTGTGTGTGTGTGTGTGTGTGTGTGTGTGTGTGTGTGTGTGTGTGTGTGTGTGTGTGTGTGTGTGTGTGTGTGTGTGTGTGTGTGTGGGGGGTGTGGGGGGGTGGGTGTGGGTGTGGGTGTGGGTGTGGGTGTGGGTGTGGGTGTGGGTGTGGGTGTGTGTGCGCCCTCCTGTGTCTGCACCCCGAGTGGATTCCCAGCAATGTTGCAGGCTCTGGTCTGTTACTCTGCCACCTGGATTACGGTACTTCGCCTGATAGTCTCAGAAACAACTTACAACACTGTTACACATCTGTGTGTACAATGAGAAAGGAACCTGACCTCCGAGTGTGTGGAACATCATTAGATTTCCACTTTATAACTCGAGCAGGCATCGTTGTTGTGTGCAATGGACTGTACACGGCATGCTCTTGCTTCGCTGATGCAACAGAAACAGAACAGAAATAAAAACTTCCCACTGCGTCGGAGGAAATTGGAGTTCATGTGTGAAAAGTGACTCCAGATGGGAATGAGATTTACAAGGTGGTGTCCATGTGCTGAGCAAGATCTAGAAAGGCATCAGGCGACAGGCAATCCTTTTATTTCAAGGATCTGGTTCACTCCTGTCCACCTGCTGAAGTGTCCATGAGCAAGTCAGTCCCCATAAGTGGCCCAAAGAAGCAATGGCACCGTTCACTGTGCCTCTTTACAAGTTGTAAAGTACGTTGTGTAAAAGTTCATTCTGGCTAATCAGATGTTTTGTTATGAGAAATGCACCCACACACTTTCCCAAGTCATGAGCTCATTGTTGTTTTGACTGGAGGGGAAAGAAAGAATTAAGTGCTGTGCCAGCTCAGCCATGACTTTGGCGTCTATTTCAGGTCTGAAAAACAGAAGTGGCAGGAGCGATAAAATATTTCTGGTTCCTCTCGCCTGTTATTCAGTGTTGATTTTAAAATCTCAGATGTCTTTCAAACTGCAGCAGATGAAAGATGCAGAGCTACGTCAGTTCATGACGTTTGGAAGCAACGTTTCTATTTATTTCTTATGTTATAATATTAACAAATATAAAACTTGCGTCAGCACACGAGTTGGTGGAGAAGTGTGACTCAGCGGCTGTTTTTAACCAGGTTTGACACAAACATTATAAAAGCATCATATTGCTGCGAGAAAGAGTCTCACTGTGAAGGTTTCTGGTTAGTTATTTATAGTTAGTTCTATTTTTATCATTTTTATTATGGGAAAATGAGACTATCCTCCCAACTGTCACACCCCGCATGCTTCATTTCTCTCCAACTTGTCATTGTTGGCTAAATGCCAGATGTCCTGATGTTTTCCACATTAATGAATGTTACTGTTAATCGCTGTTGGGATCCAAAACCAAGAAAGATCACAGACTTGCTCGACCATTTAGATCAGGGTTGTCAAACACATTTTAGTTCACGGGCTACATGCAGCCTAATTACATTGAGCTATGGCAGCACCACTGATATCTCAGCTCAGGTCTCGGTGTTGTGTTGTGTCTGCTACTCTTAAGGAGTTTGTTAAAAAAACAATCGTTTTCTCAGAAATTTATGCAATTTGCTTGGTGGTTTTGTGGCGGATTGGAGCCTCCTGCAAGCGAAAACTGAAAACTTTCATAGTGTTTTGAATCTCCGTACTTGAAGCCACCCAAAACGCATTTCTTTTGTAAAAGGCTCCCAAAGGTGGAACTTTTTTGTTAAAGCGCCGACTCTGTCTCCATGGAAACGGGGGGGGGGGGGACACAACTATTTGATAACAGTCCCGTGACCCGCTCTGCACATGCGCACCACGGCTGTAGTAAATAGTTCTTCTGCACAACAACAGAGTGTCCAGAGTGTCACGACTCCCAGTCCATCTTCTCCTGGGAGTTGGTAGGTTTATAGCTGAGAGTCACATGGAATAACAGTCCAACTTTGTCGTCTGTCCATACCAATGTCCGTGTACTCGCCATTGTTGATGTTTATAGCTTCTCGTTCTCTGTGATCATGCATGTGGTTTCATTACAAAAACAACCAACAGCACCCACTAGTGGCCTTAGAGGAAAGTTACATTGTTGTCACCATTTGTGCCGTTCCATGTAAACAGAATGAGAAAATGTTGCCGTGTAAATGCAAAATTTTGCAATTTTGCAAAACTAAAACGCAACAACAATATAACGTTGTCGTGTAGCTGCTTTATATCTTAAGTATCTGTTGAGTTTAAATATATAGTTTCCAATTTAGTAATTTGTATTAATTGTCTCTAATACACTTAGAAGAAATTCTTCTCTAGAATGTGTGTCTGGTTTTAATTTCTATTTATACTGTTATGATATCTCAAGAGTCAAAGGGGGGAAACATCATGCTGGAAAGCTCTCTTACGTCCTTATCATCCTTCACTTTTGGTTTTCAGAATCGGTCTTATGGATTAAACTTGTCAACCGGTAGTATCGTCCACATTACCTTCTCTTTTATTTTTGTAAGTTGAGTATTTTCTATTTCAGCCATTAGTTTGTATTTCCTTTACTTCCTACCTCATTGACTTCTTCCCTGGAGGAAGTGGCTCAGAAGAGATCGCAATACTGCCGCCAAGTGGCCATAAGGAAAATAATCTTAAATTTGTAAGGTCGGTCCTTTAATGTTTCAGTGGACATGGTGAATGATCTATAGGAGTTTGCAAAACTAGAATGTTTCCCCCCCAAAAAAACATCAAACCAGCAGTATATTCTAACCACTACACCACTGTATGCTATAGTCACACAAACTTACCTGGATCAATTTATTTATCATTGTTTAACTCCTCCGAAAAGTCATAAGAGGAAGGTTGTGTAAACTGGTGAAACGTTTCGGAGACAGATACTCGGAAATGTGTTCTTAAAGGTTGACTGGCGGTGCTCAGAGAGCTCATGAGCCTGTGTATATATATATATATATATATATATATATATATATATATATATACATGTAATGTCAGTGGTTTAAGTACTTCCTCTCACCCAGCCCTCTTCCTCTTCTCTGTGGACACCGGCGCTCACGATTACCAAAGTGACATCTATTAGTGTAGTCATCAGCTCCCATCTGTGCCGCGTACACGAGCGCGTCATGTGGCAGCACAACATTTAGTCAGAGCGGCAGTGTGAGAGTACAGATGGCTTCGTAATTGAGCGGTTGACTCCCTGCCGCTCCTCGTTCGGGAGCGCGGAGGCCGCTGTAGCAACAGAGCGGCAGAAAATGGGCAGACGGGCTGAGCGACAGCCACAGCCATTTTTGTCACCTCGTCAATGAAAGGAGGAGCTCAGCTGCAGCCTGTGGCAGCCAGAGGAACATTTGTCCGAGCAGATTGTTAAAGACCCTGCAGGCAGAGAGTGGGAAGGGTGTCAACCTCGTGCGGGGATGGTTCCAGGAGGGCTTCTGGGCTCATAAAAACAACTTTTCCAAGACATGCCTCTGTCTTTTGATGCTATTTTTAACCGTAATCCATGCATTATGTCACTGTGGGTGAGAGGACTACTCCCTCCTCATAACAATTTTTCAGCAATGCTGGCGGTGACTCAGTCAGATCAGCACTTTAGGTCAGACTGAAATACCGAAGGGACTCTCCCGAGAGGGTACAGAGTGAAAGTCTGGAGCAGACATTTATATCCGACGCAGGATAAGTCATCTTGGCTTTGGAGATGTTTCCATCATCTATGAAAACATTTGTCTCAATGACCCCGTAGTGACACTGGGACATTAGTTGGTGGTTGCACCATTTTAGAGAAATCTCAGGTTTGGTTGTCGTCCGAAGTCGACATGTTCCACTGACTGAAGTCTGACTGCGGAAGTAAGAACAGTGTATCTCCACAGCCTAGTGTAGAATATGACTAAACGCTGGCTGCTCACTATGGAGAGTATATCCAAACCTGCCGTTTTAAAAGCATCGTTTTTTTATGAGACGTGAACTTTTATTTCATATATATGTGCATAAATATGCACATTTATTTATACATATTCACATTAGTTGGTAAAAGTTAGAATACATTATGTAATCCCACCTATTTTTCCTATGAATCATTTGTAATTTAAGGATATTTCATCATGAGATAAGAGCGTCTTTTTTTTAAGACTTGTTTAAAACGTATTCACCGAAGATCTACACTAATTGTGTATTCAAACAAAGGCAGTTGAAATCTATTGACTCCTTGAAAATCCCATCTCATCCTTGCTGAAGTGTATTTTCTTATCATGAGCATCTGGAGGATGAGAAGCATAATTCAAAGCAGAGATTGGATAACTAAAAATAAATGGTTAGAAACACTGTTTTGACTGGAGCCTTCGACTGTCTCAACATGTCAGCAACCATCATGTCTGCACTCGGTCTCCTCTTTTGTTTTGTTCCCTTTGCTTCTTTTTCTCCCCACTTCCACTCTGAAGCCGTTGTTTCTTTAACCTTGTCGTTTGAATTGCGGGCACTTGTGTTTGAAGCGTCACTCAGAAGTCGACCGGTCACACCGTGTCCAGACCAACACGGTGAGGAAGCGGTGAAATCTCTCAACCTCACTCTGCCCACTTCTGACCTTCTTCTGGATCTGTTTATGGAAATGTTAGTGATCGCTGGTTTTGGTTTGACAAGGCGAAGCAGTGAGATGATAAACAGGCTGACCTCATGTCTTTTTGAGTCAGTGTGTGGTTTCATGTTTTTAGTCGGAATCAGGAAAAGCTGACATCACAAAATTACTATTTGTCTCACTTCACCCCATCATCCTTTGTTACTTCGAAACCCCAAGAAGTTCCTTTCGGGTCGTTTTGAAAGCCCTACGAGGCCGGATGATTGCCTCATTTCACCTCTCGAGAGCCCAACTCTCCACTTCACACCGAGGGGAAGAGGAAGAAAATGAAAACAGGAGGACGAGGCAGTTTAAGGACAAAAGTAACGAGTCCTCCTCATTCACTCTGTTCAGCTGAATCCAATCTCAACACTTTAATAGGACGCAGCCAGCTTTTCAGCTCTGAGGCTTTCAGGCGTAGCTGTCGCAGGATGCATATTCATGCACTGCTGCGCTGCAGCTTGTGTTACAATGCACATACAGCGCTGCAGAGAAGTTAATGAAAGAGGAGAGGAGAGGCAGAGACACCAGTGAAGGGGCCTTATGGGAAAGTGATCAGTGTGTTTGCAACCCTCCACTTGAGGTGAAACTCTGATGAGAATAGAAATTAATTAATTTGTCAGAGCTCTATATGAATTTTAATTAAATTGTGCGGCGTGCAGGAGTATGGAAGCGATAATTGCAGGTAAGTGATACTGGCTCCGCTCTGTTTTGTTTTGTTACACTGACATGCTTTGTGTTGTTTTGTTGCTCGAAGGTGTGAAAGTCTTGAGTTGTAGCTGTTCTGTGAGGTGGCAGAATTGAGTTTGGCGTCAAAACCTTGGTTAAATCTGCACGGTGGTCAGGTGGTTAGTACTCTGTCCTCACATCTGAGATTCTCACACATTATCACTGTGTGATAGTTTGCTTGTTATTGCTGAGAATGTGTGGGATTTCCTCACACAAAACCCTTTTGAGCTTCGAGGGGACTCAAAATGCCCCATAGGTGTGGATTTCAGTGTTTTCTCATGCTAAATTTTCTTTTATGAAAACATAATTATATATTTGAAGTATCTTGAGACCGTCTTTTTTAATAATCTGAGCTGATCTTTACAGTTTATTCTGATCTATTCATGAAAATCTCCTTGTGCTTGTTACTGTGTTGCTTTAGTCAAAGTGAGTTTTTATTGTAAATTCTCCATACGCATAGAAATAGAAAAAAAATAGACATTTATCACATAACTAGAGGTTATAGACAAAACATATAACCCCAACATAGAATATAAACAAGAAAATAGAGAATATAGGCAAGAAAAACGGTGCAACAAGATTTTATAATAGAAGTGAAAGAAAACAGAAATGTGCAAGATCAAATGATCAGTGGGAGACGGGTCAATGTCCACTGCAGTAGCAGCAAGCTTACCAAATAGATAACAATATAGAAATGATCTCAGCTGTTTTAAGTTGAGATTTTAGTCCGAAGCCAACATTCCGAGCGCTCCCAGCTGGTCTTAAGTTGCTGCTAAAGTAGCGCCTGTGTTGTATTACTCATAAAGTAATTGCAGCTCCTCAAATCACAAACTTGAGTCCAGTGTGGAGCCGAGAGAGCAAACCGAAAGCTCCTGAATGGCTCAAAATCATCAGAAGTGTGGTCAAGACGGTCAAGAGTGCAGAAGGAGTTGATCTTTGTCTATTTGTAACCTTTTCTTGCTTCGGCCTGGAGCCTGTCGTCGTAAGACACAGGAGAGACCGTGTCCTCTTCCCTTGGTCTGAAGCAGATGTTCGCTGCAGGGCAAGCTTTTCTTCACCTCATTCAGCAGCCGGGAAGCAAAACAGAGCAAACAGTTCAGGGCTCGAGGCATCGCAGCATATATTTGCAAGTAACTGCATCTTAAACCGTATATTTATTGCCTCTTTACAACTCCTGCAGCACACTTAAGTCTGCGCTAATCCCTGGCTGCTCTCTACCCTGCTCCTGATTTGAATGGTAAATGTAATCCACTACTTCAGCAGTCTCGGTGCGCTCGTCAGGCAACGTTTTCAAGTGAAAACACAAAACCTTTCATTGCGTTTTGGGTGTCCGATTGAAAACAACTGTGTTTAAATGTCTGAAATGGCTCCTTAATGGATGTTTTAGTTTTTTTCTACAATGAAATAAATCAACATGTTGTACTTTTTGGGTCACAGTTACATCGTCTCGCCGTTTCTCTGACTGTGTTTGCATAATGTCTCCCCCTCTGTCCGTTTCACCTCCAGGCCAGCCAGCTGGGCGTCTACAAGGCCTTTGTGGACAACTACAAGGTGGCGCTGGAGACGGCGGAGAAATGCAGCCAAGCCAACATCCAATTTCAGAAGATTTCCGAGGTAAATTAATCTTCCGTGAGACGTAATTTTAAAAGAAAGCTCATTGCTTTCTTCTGTTGTTGTCGTCAAACCTGGCAACAAATCGATTAGTCAAGAAATCAGCTGCTCATTGATCTCTGGTTGTCCTTAACTATCACATACATCCTCAGCGGAGTGAAGAGAAAAACACTTGTAGGAGAGAAGCCAGAAAAGTGGAAACATCCTCTTATGGACAGGAAAATGTGGTTTTGTATTAAGGAACTCAGTTCTTAACTGAGCTGGCTTTTTTTTTTTTTTTTTAAATCATATCAGTAAATGGAAAAATGAGAATAGGACATACTTGGTGTTCATAAATGATGATGATGAAGTGGTGCTCAACAGAAATGCGACTTATTGGAAGGTGTTTTAGATGTTATTGAGCTCCAGCTGTGTGGCAGACGTGACCAGGATGTCATTTACAATCTGACATGGACGTAATATTGACACAGGAGGATGTTTGGTGGTTACCCGTTGCTCACTGTAATATCCCTTGAATCCAAATAGACATTCAGACGATGTGATGGCCGGAGGAGAGACACAAAAACATAATTCTTCACAATACTTTCTGTTATGTGTCCCACGTTTGGAGTAAAAACCTTGGATAGTTTTTGTTTCACTGTCATTCAGCAAAGGTGAGCAGAAGCTGTGACACTTGCTTTGTCCAGCCTCCTCTGGCTGTCTCGGTCTGCTGCAGTGCTCCTATACTTCTTCATTAGTTCAGTCAGCCTCAGCCAAGCAAGTTGAGGAAAGTGTGTGTGTGTGTGTGTGTGTGCGTGTGTCGGTGTCTGTGTGTGTACAATTAATTAAATTGAGCATTCTGCCTCATTTTGTTTTCTTTCAGAACGTCAAAGTAAAAGGTCCTAAAGACTCTAAAGATTGTACCACGACTATTTCGATGGAGGGTAAGTGTGTGTGTGTGTGTGTGTGTGTGTGTGTGTGTGTGTGTGTGTGTGTGTGTGTGTGTGTGTGTGTGTGTGTGTGTGTGTGTGTGTGTGTGTGTGTGTGTGTGTGTGTGTGTGTGTGTGTGTGTGTGTGTGTGTGTGTGTGTGTGTGTGTACAGTGGTGTAGGCTGGCTTTCTGCCTTCAGAGTCCATCCTTCCCCTTCTACTTGTGTATGCAGTGGTGGTCTTCGGGAGGCAACTGCTGCATGTGTGAGTCTCTCTCTCTTTCTCTCTCTCGCTCTCTCGCTCGCTCTCTCTCTCGCTCCCTCCCTCCTCTCTCTCTCTCTCTGCCTGAGAGCGGAGGCAGTTGTCAGGAGAGGAGAAGAGGGACATGGAGGTGCTTCTGGTCCTCAGACTGTGTTGTAACTGCACATACGGTAACGACTGCATGATGTCAGCTGCCGCCGCTATTTGATGTGGGCGACTCGGAGCGTTATTTCTTCAGTTTTTTTTATTTTTTAAATTCTTTTCCCAGGAGTCTGAGTGTCTCCGTCTTTTATCTTCCAGTGAATTCTTTGTCTGTGTTGTTGGTTGTGAAGTTGGGACTGTTGGTGATAAGCCGGCAGGGGAATCTGTGGACATTCATGCTGGAGATGTGAAGCAATGCTTACTTACCGAAACATTAATGACTTTACTATTGCTCCTTTAATTTTATTTTGTGTAGTCCATGCAATGAAGTGAGTTTCTGTCAGGTTGCTGAGTGGTGATTGTCTTGATGTAGCTTCCTCAGCGTCCCCGGTGCATGTGCCTGTTCGTTTAAAAGCCGAGCACGTTTAGTCTCTATAAGGACCGCCGGCTCCAGGCAGCTGCTTATAGAGGAGACTTCCCTCCAGCAGAGGATCCGAACTAGACCGGTCTATGTGCATGCTGTTATACTCACCTAACGTCCAGTCTAGACCCACTTTGTTCTCTTGAAGGATGACAGACGTGGATCCGGTATGCTGTTATGCTAATTCAATGAGAAAACTGCACGGCTTTGTCAGTCCTGACAGGGGCTGGCTGAAGTGTTCCTCTGTATGTTTGCAGCAGCATGTACCTGTGAAGTGTCTGTTAATTTATGCATTGCAAATGAGGAGGACTCAACCCATCTCATTCTTCTCCCCATCTGTCCTGCTGAGACCACACCATGTGTGATTTGTTTGGCGCGTAACGTAGGTTTACATGGTGGTTAAGCAGCGTTCGGACTGGTTTCAGAGCCCCTCAACAATCAGGGTTTTCTCCGCACCCAAGGCAGCTGCTTTGATTACTGTTTCTATTACGGTTCCTTAATTACCTGGCGAGGCAGTCGAGGGATTTCTCCGCCTCATCTCTGAAACTCCTCCACTCCTCACATGTTTAGTCATGCTATCTGCCATTCTCTCCCTTTATGATTCACTTATTTTTCACTGATTGAACTCGATCTTCCAGGAACAGGTGCTTCCTTTTATGCCTTTCCCTCAGAGGAATAAGTCAGTTTGTCAGACAAATTTTTTTTTTGCATGTACTGATGCTTAGTTTCATCTCTTCCTAATGAATGAACAAGTAGAATCTTAAGCATTGAATCAAACGAGACATCTTGTTCTCTATGTGAGTGGGGACTCCTGCTCCCCACCGCTGCCGTTTCCTCCCTACTCCTCAATCCTCAGATGCCCTTTCTTTGTGTCTTCTTCCCTGTTCCTCCCTCCCTCCTGCCGGTCTGGTCCTGTCATTGTGCTCCTCCTTCATGCACTCATGTCTGGCATCTGTATCTAAACGGCTTGCCAGATATTGAGGGGTCCCAAAGCCGCCAGCTAATGCGCCTTAACCGTGACCCCTCGGCTGCAGCGTTGTGTTTCCCTTTTTAAACACTTTTGTTTGCTTGTTAGCTGCTGGTTGGCAAAGATGAAGTATCTGTCCATCAGCCAGGTCATGAAGGCGACCTTGAGAGGGAGCCCTCGCTGTGACAGAGCATCGACTTCCAATAATCCCCGTCCCTCTATCTGATTCTCCACATCGTGACTTTTGACTGGACTTTGAACTTCAGGTTTTCTGTGTTTGTTTGTTTTTTAAATTCCGTCCTTGTTTGAGGAAAACACACAAATGGGGCTTTGAGAAGTGACGACGCTGTTGTCCTGTAACAAGGACAAACATGTCGACCAGCTTCCTTCCTGCAATCCCCTTTATGGCTTTGATTGTTTTTAGGATATGACATTTGTCTGGAACTTCAAGTTCCCTCCTTATTCACTCAAGCTATTTTTAACTATTTTTAATTGAAGAAAAACTCAACAAATTGATTAAGATTTCCGATTGAAAACTTGATGACTACATATTTTTCTTCCCCTAAATGCTATCTGGCTGAATGAATGTCTTCTAAACTAAGATCCATCATCCTCAGCTTCACTTTCATGCACATATTTATGCACAAAACCTAAAATGTTTAACCTAAAATGTAATTTAGGGAGCCCTGCATGTATGCATATAAGTTTAATCCTGCACCAGATCTTCAGCAGCAACAGTGGTCAGTCTATACCAAATAATAATGGCTCATACTTACATTCCTGCCTAATATCAGCATGTAAAGTACTATGTCTTTTTGGAACATTTTTTACAAGGTGATAAAATTTAGAGCTATTTCTTTGTCAGGAATAAAACTACAACATACTGTCCACAGAACAAAGGTTTTCTGTGAAAGAAGAACATAAGCATAAGAAACCTTAAAAGAGCAGAAAGCTAAAATAATCTGTTAATATCCAGCAGGCTGATTGAAAATTTAAAAAATCTATCAAGCAGAAAAATGTGAAAAACCTGAAGTGCAGTAATGAGGCTTTCTGTGAGAAACATCCACAGTACACATAAAACCCAAAAAGAGCAGCAATCTTTCTCTCCAGGTAGTAATGATGCGGAGGAAAGTTGAAGACATTTGATGACTTGGTTAAATAATAATGATAACAAAAACACACAAAAGAATTTAACTGGTCTTCCATAGCGCAAAATAACTCAGTTGATTGTTTGAATGGATGTAGGATGGATGATGCATGCAGTCAGTCAGATTTGGGGGAATCAGAAGTGGGACACATTTCTTACCATTGTAAAAACTGGTGACCCCTCACAACCCTCTGTACAAAAACAAAACAAAGTTGAAGGAACTTCATAAAGCACGATATGTGAAATATAGTTTCCTTGTTATATATTCTGTATTGATGAGTTCCTCTTAACACAACATCTCAGAGTGTTTGCTGGACCATATTCTATGTAACTCTCCTGGTACACTCTTTTTAGTTCGATGCACCGGCATATTTTCTCCCGTTGTTTACTTTTCAAGCTTGCCTGTGTGTATATTAGAGACAAGATGTTCACATTCAACACGCCTGTATTGCAGTACTCACTCACTGTGAGACCTGCTCACAGCTCGGGTTGCAAAGAGGTGGAAAGATTTTGGTAAATTTAAGCTGGGGAGGTTTTGAAATATTCGTTATAATTGATTGTTTTGTTGCTGTGTTGATGCAGAATTGGCCACGTCTGCTCTGTAAAGACGATTAAATTCAACACCCATAACATTTATATGTGTTCATTGTAAGTAAAACACTAGTAACACATCACGTTTTTTAAATATTTTACCACGTAATATCATCAAAACTTACTTCACTTTGTGTAGGTTGCTGCTAACCCTAACCCCTAACCCCTAACCCCCAACCCCAACCCCAACCCCAACCCCAACCCCAAACCCCAAACCCTAACCCCTAACCCCTAAACCCTAACCCCTAACCCCCTAACCCTAACCCCTAACCCTAACCTGGTTTATTCCTTTTAATTCCTATAAATTCCTGTTTATTCCCACGGAAAGTTTTCAACTTTGAAAATTCCCAGGATTTTACAACCCTGCTTACAGGCCTGCAAAATCAACGTAACCCACAAATTGGTGACGTGCTCATTTGTAAGCCCTGTTGACAAACGTCTGGTACTTTAGGTTACCGTGGTTACGACCAAACTCAATCCTGTACTCCGCTCAACCTGAGCAGAGTACAGACCTGCACTCTTACACGTTCACACATTTTGATGCTGTCGGTGCAGGATCCATAAATCCTCCTGAAAGTAGCGATACTGAGCCGGGATCATTGACGGGGGCCGCATCATTAATGACCAGGGGGCGGAGAAGCTTCAAAGAGCATCAGCAAGCCTATGTAGAGGATTCTCTTTGGTCTTATACAGTCTCTGTATGCATGCATGTGTGTGTGTGTATATGACAGGTCCTATCAGTACTTCTGAACGTGTTCACCATCGGTTTCTACTCCAGCAATTTAATTTCTTCTGGGTAAAGAAGGAGACGAGACGAAAGGAGAGGGAGGAATCAAAAGGCAGAAGCTGCAGCTGAAGGAAGAGAGCTCCGTCCAATGTGTTTAACAGATAAGTGTAACATTCTGCCTGGGATGACCTTCCCTGGATACAGAAAGTTGGTGGCTTCAACTCTGCAGTTTCCACTCTAATGAGCGGAGATCAGTGAGATCAACTGGCTAAAGAAAGAGTCAGCTGCTTTCCAAATGTTTATGCCCTTGTGGAGTACTTTGTAAAATTGCATTTCCGTACGTTTTGAGTGCAGAGCAGCATTATTATGCTCGGTGCTGCACGGCAACAGTGGCGATATTATTCTGAGACCTTGAGACATTTCTGACATTTAATTATATGACTGGTGGAAAATTCAGAGGAAAAGTTTTCCCTTTTCTTTTCCCCCTCAGACATCCTGTGTGTGTGTGTGCGTGTGCGTGTGTGCATGTGTGTGTGTGTGTGTGTGTTGTGTGTGAGCTTCTCTCCTCAGTTTTTCTACATCAGCCTTCAGTCCTGTCTTCCCTCTTGTTATTCTTTGCTCCACTCCACCCTTCACTCTTCTCTCTCCTCGATCCGTGGGAGTTTCTCACCTCGAGCTGTCGTGTGTGTCAGCTGCTGCAGTACCGTGGCGGCGAAGCCGTCCCACAGGAAACCAGCCAAGTGCGGTGGTTTAAACCGAGGCTCCATGTGGCGCTGTGGTCTCACCGCGCGTTTCTTTTTTAGACCCCTCACATGTCGTTCGCTTCCATTTATGTTCGGAGGAACGCCGAACGAGTCCGCCGTTCAGGAAAGTTGTCCTTTACCTCTCGGTGGTCAAAAACCTGCAGTGGGGCAGTTTGAGAAGTGTGAGGCAGCAGCAGCAGCAGCAGCAGCAGCCCTGGAGATGGACTGCATATAAAACAGCCCCTGTCCAGACCTGCGTCTGTACACGTCCTGTTGTGGGGCAGAAAAATGCTTCATTCCTCTGTCTTTAATCACATTCTTTCTTTCTTATTTATGTTTTACCGGCATATCGGATTAAGTCTTGACCTCGAGTGTGGCGGGGCAGAAAGGGCATTCAACCTAAAAACTACTGGAATGACTTCTCTTTTCACTTGCATTTTAACAGGAAGTTCCATTAAGATAAAGATCTGTTTTACATCTGTGGGAACCTGTACAACGTTACAGTTACAAAGTAAAGCCACAAAATAATTAAAACAGATCAACTGTTTTAGAAAAGGAGGGAATAGCAGAATACTAACGATACCATTGGATTTATTGATCGATACGACTGTCTCGTTCGCATTCTTTTCAAGAAGGAGCCTCACAATCTAAGAAGCAGGAAAATAGTTTACCAAAATCTCAACAAATCTCACAGAACAAATCATAATATTCCAAAGTAAAGACTTTGAGGAGAGTAAATGAAAGCTACTCTACTAGAGATAGATATTCTTCTAGTTCTACCACAATGGGGAAATTGGCATCCTCCAGCCAGTGGACAGTAAATAAATAGAATTGTACAAGAAAAGAATACAAACAATAATTAATCAGTATGTAAAACAATAACATTACAAATCTATATGTGTGAATTGTCCGCGTTTATAATAAATTTTTATCTAATCCAGATCAGAGTTTCATTAGTTTTATCATTGTAAAGTAAGTAAAAGAATAATCATTATTACTGTGGTGGAAACCCATTTATATTAAATCATCCGCAATTAAAATTGAGAAGAAATCAATTGTGGTAGACGTGAGAGTGAATGTCATCAAAGTCTCCAGAGCGAGTGTGTCTTCTTTTAAGTGGTGGATCAGTGAACGACTGCCAATGTGTGTTAGATTTTAGTAGATGGAGTTTATTGTCTTGTATGTCCAGGACCTACAGAGGAAACCCAAAAAGTGTTTCTCTCTCACTTTGTATGAACGACACATCTAAAAGGATTAAAAGCTGTTTAAATAAGAGAATGCAATAAACACAATAAATAAGTAAAAGACAATCAGTCTTGATATGCATGTTGGCTGAGGCGGAGTCGTGTGGTGTGTTACAGTCCAGTGTGTGTTTGTGTCCTGACTTGTATGTAACCAGCCCTGAATGTGAGCCCTCCTCTTCCTCTCTCTCTCCTCCTGCAGCTCTCCTCTACAAGCCCATTGACCGTGTTACGAGAAGCACCTTGGTCCTTCATGTGAGTAAACAGATTTGAACTTGAACAACTTTAAATAAAGGAAATAAAAGAAAACAAAGATGGATACTTGCAAACTTTTTTTTTACGATGAAGACGACAGGAATTTCTCATATGGTGACCTCAAGATGTGGGCAAGCAAAATGAAAAATTTATTAAATAAACTGACAAATTGGGCATGAAATTTTAATTTTTTTTGTTTATTTGGATTTGTCTGGGGAAAAACAAAAAATACGGAATTTAGAAGAAATGTACAATTGAGATGAATTGAAATATACTTTACTGCCTGTGGATGCCAGCAGCCATTAAGAATAGTATTTTCTAATATGTAAACTGAAGGCAGTACCACACTGTAACCCGTCTCACACACTCCCATTCAAACCAGCAGTTCACCGTGCGGTTATATCTCGGTTCTGCTTTGATGCGGAAAAGTGAAAGTTTCTATTCTTGCCCACATCGATCAAGCCTAAACAAATAGAAACCGTCAGTCACGACAGCCCAGACGTTTTAAATGCGTCTCGCGCGGCTATCAGAGTGTGTGTAAGTTTACACCGAGCCGTCAGAGCCACGTCGCGCTCCGTGCGTAACGAGCTGGTGTGGCCGTCGCTTTTTCTCGACGCTTGCGTGCGTGTGTGTGTGTCAAAATGAGGTTATGTTCCTGTCACTTATGCAAATGAAGGGAAGAAAATTGGCGGCGCTCGTTTCGATGGGAAACGTGCCGTCAGCTGACCCGCTCGTCGCCCCCGCCACACTGATTAAAAACGGCCTCAAGCGAAAACAAGGAAATGAGATTTTGAGAGATTACCTCTGCGTACGCAGAGAAATGTGTGCAGAGCAATTATGTTTTCAATAAGAAGTGAAAATGAAAGCTGCTTCTGCTCGGATGGATTTTAGTCGGAAAGTGAAAAGGTGAATTCCCGGTGACGCACGCAGTGAAATGACTTTGATGGTTCAACTCGTGTTGAGATGATGGCGCTCGTTGTGTTTTTTTGCGCAGGACTTACTGAAGCACACTCCTAAAGACCACCCGGACTTCCCGCTCCTGCAGGACGCTCTGCGGATATCCCAGAACTTCCTCTCCTCCATCAACGAGGAGATCGACCCTCGCAGGACCGCCGTCACTACACCCAAGGGAGAAGTACGTGTGGTTGAATCACATCCTCTCTCAAGCTTTGGGAATATTGCAGGATTTAAATCCTCGGGTAAAAATCAGATGAGGGAGGAATACTTGAACAAACATCAGTACACATCACTCTCACTCTCTCTCTCTCTCTCTCTCTCTCTCTCTCTCTCTCTCTCTCTCTCTCTCTCTCTCTCTCTCTCTCTCTCTCTCTCATTGTTCGGCCAAGCAACCGATACCTCACTTATCTTAAATGATAATAAAAGCTGGCAACATGTTATTTAGAATAGGAATTATTAATATTACGTCGACATCTAAACTGATTTACAGAAGATGAAACTAAACATAATGTGGTATGTTGGAACTAAAGTACCTTTTTGTATTTCATTGTAGTAATCAATGTCAAACAATTTGGGTCCAAACAGTAGGAAATGTTCGTGGTTCTGATAAAAGGTCAATAACTGGACTGGATACAAAATAGAGCATCTTAGAGAAGTAGAAACTCTTAGAAGAACTCAAAAACTACCTTAAAACTACAGCTGGATACTGAACTGGCCTGTCTGAAGTGTTTTACCAATAGAACACATTTCAGATGTCATAAAAACAAAAACTCCAGAAAGTAGATGATCCAGGATCTCCTCAGTTTTCACATATTTACAGGCCGTCATTACAACTGAGTGGATTTGACAATCTTGATGTTAAATGTCCATATATACAAGCTGAATAAACAGAAAATAGGCTGTTTGTTTGGGTGTATCAGCAGAAGGTTTCCTCTACAGTTGTTGTTTTCGTATGTCAGACAGTGAATAACAGCAAAATAAAAAAAAAAAAAAGGATGTATGATGACGAGATTTCACTTTTCATGGCCACCGGATGTTTGTTTTGTACGCAGGTGTAAACAGGAGCCTCTCACTGTTTTCTTCACCAGCGTTGTTTACGTTGGCGTTGCAAAGCGTTAACATCACCTCTCTCTCTCTCTCTCTCTCTCTCTCTCTCTCTCTCTCTTTCTCTCTCTTTCTCTCTTTCTCTCTCTTTCTCTCTCTCTCTCTCTCTCTCTCTCTCTCTCTCTCTCTCTCTCTCTCTCTCTCTCTCTCTCTCTCTCTCTCTCTCTCTCTCTCTCTCTCTCTCTCTCTCTCTCTCTCTCTCTCTCTCTCTCTCTCTCTCTCTCTCTCTCTCTCTCTCTCTCTCTCTCTCTCTCTCTCTCTCTCTCTCTCTCTCTCTCTCTCTCTCTCTCTCTCTCTCTCTCAGGCCCGTCAGCTGGTGAAGGATGGCTTTCTGGTGGAGGTGTCGGAGAGCTCCGGAAGCTTCGGCACGTCTTCCTCTTCACCGATCTGCTGCTCTGTGCCAAGATGAAGAAGACGGCCGTGGGGTGAGTCCACTTTCCTCCTCTCTGTCCTCTGACAGGGTGACAAACGGCCGGCGTAACGTGTGGCCACTCCTAACGAGAGCCGTTCCCGCTGACTTGTGCGTCGACACATAAACCCCCCCAACCGTTAATCTTCCGGGAACCTTAAGAGAGAGTTTTGCAGAGTAGGAAGCGAGCAGCAAATACACATGCTGAACAACATGGAGCATTAGCAGGGGGCTTTTTGTTCCCGCCTGAGCTCGAGGCAAAGTAAAGGTCGGCGACGGAGGGATTGTGTTTTGGTTTGTGTGCGATGCCTCGTCTGAATGCTTGACACACGTCAGGAGATTGAGCGTCGCACTTTCCGGGATTGCCTGGCCTCGTCGGCGTGTCGGCTCCTGTTAGTACGATTACATCTCCCTTTTACTTGACATTCACTGTCTGTCTGTCATTAGTCCCCCCCCCCCCCCCCCCCCCCCCCTCCCTCCCCCAACATGGTGTTTCCATAACTACCAGACCTGTAAATAGGACTTGTATGGTTTGGGGTCTGTTATCTAAGCATGCCACCTACAGGCTACACACACACACACACACACACACACACACACACACACACACACACACACACACACACGCACTGATCATCCATCCAGAAAGTCAATCACCTCGTGTTAAGTCACCGAGGATCTTAATCCCTGCTGAATCCTAAGATAACATTTTTTATTTGATTTTTTTTGGTCATTCCTGCGATCAGTCATATTTGCATCGTCTCTTCTCAGCCCCACGTTTCCTTTTGGTTATGAAAGCGCAAACAGATTAGATATGGTGATTTATTCCACGCCCTCAGCCCCACCCGTCCCCTCTTTCAGTACGTTTCTGCCATGTACTCCCTGCACGGTTGGGTTTAAGTGTGACAGCGACCCAAAATTAAATGGGTGGTCCGTAAAACAAAGAGGATTGAAGACGGAGCCGGGACCGCTGAGACGAGAAGGCCTCGATAACGGAGTGGGTGTGGGGGAAGTCTGTGAGGGATCAGAGGAGCAGAACCAGCCGGAGGAAGGAAAAGGGCTTTTTATTAGGCGGTGAAATGTACCCAGATTGTAAAGAAAAGAAAGCTTCATGTACCGATAAAGCTGAACAGGCTTTCAAAGAGACACAAAGCTAAACTACGTGTGAAATATGAATGAGTTCGACTAGGAAAAGGTGACCGGTCACTCTTGAGATCCGTGCAAGCAATGAAATAATGTCACTTATTGTTTATGGCGTCTCCCGTCAGTGTCGCTGCATGGCTGTGAACAATAAGATGAGCTTCTGCCATATTATTTCACAACTGTGATCCCAGTATAAATGAGTGCAACTTAACGTTTCATATAAAATAATGTAAATACATTTCGAATGATGAAGCGAGAAAGTATTGATGAATTAAAAACGCAGCTTCCCAGTAGATAATATGTTTTCATAATCACACTCCGCTCAAGTTCGATATTCCGCAATGTCGCTGCTTTTGGAGTGTAGTTTTATCCATCCATCCATCCATCCATCCATCCATCCATCCATCTCTTCTAATACTACTAAACTAATAAACTGGCCTTTTGTCAAATCTTTACTTGTAGTATTGACAGGTGCCATTGTTTTATCATTATTTTCATTTTGGGGGTAATTCAAATCTATTTATTACATTTTATTTTATTATCAGTACCAGCATGAGACGTAAAGTCAATCTTATGCTAAAAGTCTGTTTACTCTTTTTGCAGTTATTGCTTTTTCATCTAGTGGCATGAAAACATTTCAAAGGTTCTTAATTATATTCATGCATATAAAACACAGATACTCAGAACTGAGTGATGTTTGGAAACGTCCTGGAAATTTGATTAATTTGTTGATTCTCTCCTTCCTTCATTTATTTGGTCATTGACGGGCACTTTGGACTTGTAGGTCTTATTTCTAATGAGTCCTGAAACAAAACTGAAAAATTCAAAATTACAGCAGTCCCACTTGTTTGCGTCCTTGATGCTAAAACTTCACTTCATCTTATTAATATTTATTTTACACTTCGGTACATTTCAGCGAGTAAATCTTAACGAAAGTGTTTGACATGACGTGCAGGAAATTATTCCTTACATATAAATGTGCATACATACGAGGATATTCAGTATTTACAGTATATAAATGTATGTAGGCACATGCGCACACACACTCTAAGTACTTGGAGTAATACAATCAAACATAGAGAGCAATAAACAGTTTAATAAAATGGAGCAAAATAATAATTATTAATTAGAATAATAAACATTATTCATTTTTTTTGTATATTGTCTGTGTCTAATTTTACTTGTTTAATTTAATTAACAGTTCCATGAAATGGAAATATAATAAAGAATCATGTGATTAAATTAGGAATAATTAGTGATTTTTACTTCCACTTGCCATTTTTAGAACCACTACTCATGTAAAGAGGACTTTACAAACTACAGTATAAAAATAGACTGCTGTTAAAAGTACTGGAAGTTTCAAAAGTAATCAGTCAGAAGCGATCGGGCCATGTTTAATATTAGAATTAATAATTACACACGCACATAGTTTTTTTTCTCATGTACTGCATAACACTATACACATGATGGTACTGTCTACTTCTGGACAATTGTATCAAAGTGCCATCGCTCTCTTGGCTCTAAAAATCAGTAAAGCAAATCAAATAGAATACAAAATAAATCGGTCACAAACTTAAAATGATCATTTAGTAAATGCACCGCCGCTGAGGCTCCATCCCGTCGTCGAGCTGCTAAAACGAGCCGCCTGATGAAGGCGTCACACCGCTAATGAGTCTGTGTGACTGTGCAGCACTCAGAAATGATAATTAAAGTCTCATTAGCGGCGGCGCACATGAGGCTCTTCAGCCTGGTGGAAGTGGAGCTCGACAGGCATCTTTGTCATTTCTAGGAGCGTGAATAGGCCGAAAATGACTCGAGGTTAAGTAAGAACATTTCTGAAAAGAAGCGTAATGACCTAAAATTGTAGTGCTCTCTCATTTAAGGGGATTCGGGTTAAATTATGAGGCTGGCGGCATGTTTTGAATTTCACGTCGGTCGCATAAATCCCGTCTTAATCCTTCCACCTCCTCCGTCTCCGTGCAGTCGCCATCAGCAGTATGAGTGCAAGTGGTACATCCCTCTGGCCGACCTGACCTTCCAGACCCTGGACGACTCCGACTCCTGCCCCAGCATCCAAGTGCTGCCCGAGCACGAGATCGAGGAGATGAAGATCAAGATCTCGGCCTTAAAGAGCGAGATCCAGAAAGAAAAGGTAAACCCACACCTGAAGCCAAATCCAATGGAGACGCACTGAGAATGACCTCCAGGGCTTTAGTTTGAACACCTGACTGAGGATTTCTAATAAAAAAATCTTTTTCGGGTTAAAAAAAGAAAAAAATCCTTAAAATCACATATTTCTTAAAATTTTTCATGCGGAAGATGTTTAATTCTTTACTGCCATTTCATCACAAAGCATTTACATTTACATAGAAGGTCTGTTGATCCAGAAATATCCTCAAACAGTCTGAATATCAAAAGCACAGATCAGGTCACCAGAGATTGTTGAGGAGGTTCTGAAAACCAGACAGGGGAGTGTCAATTTAGACTCTTTAGAAAGTTGAAAGTGCAAATTGCAAAAGTTTCAAATCGCAACACATATTTGGCCATTTTGACGCCCTGAGATTCAAACCACAGTCCCACACTCAAAGCCAAGACTTCACTTGACGCCTCCACTTATGATAGACAAACACAATCCGATGAAATGCAGAATATATAAGGTCAGAAAACTGGAAGCGTGGTTGTAAAAAGTCCAGCTGATTTGGCCTATTGTGCCCTTCCAGGATATGAACACTTAACAAAAACATTTTAATAAACGATTAAAAAAAACCTACAGAAACGAGGATTGCACCTCCTCAGATCCTCAAACTATCACATAGTCTGGCAGGTCGGCTCACACACGGCACACATACTGTCAAATGAAGTCGGATCGAATCGGTTTTACATCATCCGTCCATTTGGTCCGACTCAAGTAAAAGTGTTCTTATCGACCTTGAGGGAAAAGGATATTTTTTCTCCCATGACATAAATCTCAATGCACAAAGTTAATCCATTCATTGATGGCTGCTTCTATTTTTACCTCTTAATGGCCGCCAGTAGTACAGCTAGAACATTACAATCTCCCAAACGCCCTTTAATTGGATATTTATACCGAAGACAGTGTTTGTGGATCTCTTCCCAATAAGGCCTTATTACCTGCTAGGATTCTTTCTACGTACATTTCTGAACATTTAAAGTCGCTGCCTGCTCTGTTGCGTCGTCTCCTGATACAGGAGAAGATTGGTTACTGTTGTATTCTCCCTCGTATCGGGTAACATACAAGTTTGAAATGATAGCCGCTACCAGTAATACACTGCAGAGACACACTGAGACGCTGAAGCAGCACAGAGTTCCCGTTATTCCACCGCTCGTAGCGTTATACTCGCCCACCCGGGGTCGAACGAGTGACCACTGCCTGCTTTTCAGAGTCACAGGAGGTCAGCACAGTGACTCACCACTTCCTGGTGAGGACCTGGAGTGTGTGCGTTGTGTTTGTTTTCCTTCCATCGTAAAAGACGCGGAGATCTTTGAAATATATCTAAAGATTCTGACAGCGTGGCGCTCGCTTCCTGCAGCTCAGCCACAGACTGTAAAAATGTAAAAACAAGTTACAATTAAATAAAATTAACTGTGCAAATTCTAAATTTCAAGCAGAACTAACGTCTTAGCTTTGTTTGTACCTGTGAAATTAATGAAAGCAGGACTGAAGCCTTACAAATAACTTCACCAGATAGTCAGATTCTATCAGTAGGAAATATACAGAAGTCTATTTAGAAGCAGCTCGCTATCAGACAGCATCATTTCTTGCACGTCCAGCAAGACTTGTAAGTCACTGACTCTAAAAATAAGCGTTTGGTGCCTCTGCATACAGATCTGAGTCGCAATATGACTCAGAGAACGTTTCCCCCTTCGGCACTTCCTCACAAGAAAACCATCTTCACATGCAATACAGCCGCGCTTTTACCCTCCTTCACTTTGCTGAGCGATTGAATTTGCTGCTAAAATGAGATGTAATGCATGTGGTTTGTTGTTTGTGCAGAAAGCACCGAAGGGTCAGAGCCGCGTGGAGCGTCTGAGGAAGAAGATGAACGAGCAGGAGTCCTGGCTGCTCCTGCACTCGCCCACCATCCCCTTCCGCATCCACAACAAACACGGAAAGGTAACCACAGGTCCATCGCCTCGGCCTCCAGCGTCTGCACTCATGTCGCTGCAGTGCTCATTGTCTGCCACTAGAGGGAGGCGTTTAGTTTCTAAAGAGCACACGTTCAGCGGCTTTTCATTTGCTGTGACATTCGCACATTTAACCACTGATCCACAACCGCCTCTTTAAGATATTTACATTTTATTTATTCTTTGTGTGCATTTTTTTCTCCATTATTAATGCTGGTGAGAAGGTGATGTGTTAACTAACAGTCTCGTCTCATTCTTGATCCAGAGCTACCTGTTCCTCCTCTCCTCTGACTACGAGAGATCAGAATGGAGGGAAAGCATCCAGAAACTGCAGAAGAAAGGTACCTTTAGACCCGAATGGCATCATTCAGAACACCATCGGAAAAGTGAGACTTTGCTCATCTGGTTTTCAGATCTCCAGGCGTGCGTGTTGAGCTCAGTCGAGCTCCAGGTCCTCACCAGCTCCTGTTTCAAACTCCGAACGGTCCACAACATCCCTGTCACCAGTAACAAAGACGGTAAAGAGCGCCCACACAGAAGCCTTTTCCATGTATTTGCTATTTTTGTCCATTTTGTTGAAGCGCTCACACACCCTCCCCTATGGCTCCCTCCTCTCGCCCCTGCCTTGTGTTTAAATTCACACAAAAGTGCCCATTACACTCTCACATACACACGCACACACAAAAAAAAGCCACATAATGAGAGCCCTCATTGGGGACCTTGCAGGAGATGAATCTGGGTTACAATATGTTTCTCATCTAGCCGGTAGCGGTCAAGGCCGCGCCGCGTGTCGGCAGGCCTCCCTCGGCTTCTATATTGTTTGTTTTTGCTCCAGATCTCCACATTACACCCGCTTTCAGAGGCTGAGTGAAGCGGGAGGGGGGGTGACATTAAAGCCATCTGGCTGATCTACTCTGATCTGTCCATGTGGCACCGGGGTCTGACTGAAGGGTTTCAGAGAGAGAAATATATCCATGTTTTTTTTTGGGGGGGGGGTTTGCATCTTATCAGGGAAAGCCTTTAGTTTCACCTCCAGTAAATTGAAAACCGGTGGTTTTAAAGTTTGTGTTTGTTTTTTATATCTCTTTCTTCAAATTGATATTCTGGTAAACTGTGAGGAGCAGCAAGAAGTCACTGCGCTGACATGTTTTCAATTGATCTATCACACGTACTGTCGGGTCCATAAATATATAGACTTAGGCACAAGTTTCAGTCAGGATGTGAAAACTTTCACCTTTAACTCGATTGTATTTACATCCAGTCAACACATTTCCCTTCTCTTAATGGACGTTTTGCTCTTTTTATTCCCTCAGTGTGTTTTAATTTGACCATAAATCATCTGATTTGAATATAATTACTCCAGAAATCATCCTTTCATTCCAAATTAATTTCAGCCATGTATCAAGCCATAATGCTTTAAGCAACTTTGACACTTCCAGTCTGCTGGACTATATTTTTTTTATGAGATAAAGAATCTCCTCTCTCTTAGAGTAGTTATTAAAGCTCCTTGACACGCAGTTTGTAGCGGAAAACTTTCGATGTGTTTGAAATCTATGTATAGCAGAGCTGTCACTTCTCACTTATTAAAAGTGAAACTCACATGTTTGCCTCACACACAAATTTCCAGCATTTTCTGAGTCATCCATCAGTAATTACTTTCCGGAAGAGCACAAGAGGATTTCAATTTAAAGTGGAAGCTATAGTAGGTCTGCAAACCAATGCCGACTTACTGCAATATCTATTGTTGTTTTCCCATGGTGTCTGTTATATTTATTACATACAGATTTTACTAAGCCATTGCGTTGTGAAGCTGATGTTATTTTTTACACTCTTTCGTCATTAGTGTGTTCTCGCTTCATGCTCCCTTCTGAAACATGCTACTGGTCATAATAGGTTTACTAACCCAGAGTTTCGCTAATTAAAATGACTTGGTCACAGATTCTCACCCATCAGACCTTGCAGAGGGAGTTACGGGTCCGAAAAGGATTTCATATTCTTCCCAAAGTCCAGGGGAAAAAAACAAAGAATTGCAAATGTTTCTCCAAAAAACAAGGATGGTCTATAGCTTGAGACGAGATTATTTTCTGTGTTTTGAGCCCACCTTTTCGTACACGCGTGGTATTCTGTATATTTTTGCCTTCCCCACAGACTCAACAGAAAGTCTGACTTGTCTGTTTTTGATTTAGCAAAGCAAACATGCTAAAAATGTAGAGAATTAACAATATTTCCTTGTTATCTGTGACCATGTTGTTGAGGAGATTGAAAGTGTAGTTGTGAGTGACATGCTTTAATCGTTTCTGATTAAATAGAAACAAATATGAAGTCGTGAATCGTGAGTCATATATCACAAGAAAAGTTCATATAGTGACATTTTTATTAAATTTCTCTGAAAGGTTAAAGCTCCGATCTTTAGATAACTTTACAGGACAATATTAAAAGTTATTTTTTAACATTTTGTCAGCTGATCTTAGAATAAAACTAACGACACATAAAGTTATGTAAATGAAACAGATTTCCAATCATTTAAATTGCAGCACGTCGCCCTGAACATCTTCATCATAGCAGCAGTTTTGTTGATAATCTTGACTCCTCTGGCAGATCATCTTCTTTCTTTGCTTCATTGCGTCTCTCCTCATGTTGCTTCAGTTTGTTGATATTCTCTAACCCTCTTTAATTCCTGGGAGGTGTTTTAAAGCGCCGCGTCCTGCTTCCCCTTTCTGCCCGCCGCTCATTAGATGGCAAACACAAACACACACCCCGGTGACATGTGGGGCGCGCAGCGCTGCAGGGGTTTAAATGGAGACCAGCTGGTGGAGGAATGTCTCTTTCTCTCTGCTGAAAGCTGAGGTTCCATGACGAAGACGTTCAGATTCTGACTCGCCCCAGCGACTCCTTTGATGAAATTATCCTCCATTATCACATATTAGTTTTTTGGTGTTCCACAGTTTATTGTGAAAGTGGGATTAGGATTTAAAGTTCTTGTGTAAAAGCTGCGGAGCTGAACCTCTGAACTGCTCCCCTGACAAACTCCTCCTGTTTTAAGCGAAGCCTAAAAGGCCGACTGCTCCGCTCTGCGGCGCCGCTGCACGTTCATCACAGTTTATTTACCAGGAAACTGCCAGGCAGGACTGTATCCTCTTCGTGTGTGTGTGTGTGTGTGTGTGTGTGGGTGTGTGTGGACGGGACAGGACCGGCCACCCAACTAAAGGTCCACCCACACTCAGATCTGTGTGGCCTGATAGTGATCTAACTAATTCACTCGCATTTGAGTCTTGTTGAAATCCATGTGTTGGTTAACATGTCTCTCTTCAGACGTCAGTAGCTGGGTATTAGTGGGAGTGTGAACAGATGCTGCAGAGAAAGATAATAGTAATAATAATGAAGTTTATCTAGTTTGGACCACCCGAGGAAGGAAAAGCCCACATGATTCCCACCGATCTGCCGCGAGTCCGTCTCACTGTGGAGCTGTGGTGGCTCCAGATATGTGTTGAGTATCGCACAAGCTCAAAGGCTTTTTGCTCATAGTTGAGTTAAGTTTAACAGTTTAAAGTGACCTGTATTTAAATTCTGTGTTTGTGCTTATGGGCGTGGAGCTAAACTTCATCGCCTTTTATTATCGAAGTCCAGCACATGGTTCAACGCACTTTTGCTTCCTGTTATGATATCGGAGGTTCGTCTCAGTGGTCGTGTCCAATAAATCACTTATTGCCGCTCCAGGTTTGTGTAAAATGAATAACAGAGGCAAATATGGAAGATTTGTGGAATTCTTCCTGTGTTTTCTGAAGAATTTGAGACCATATTTGCCAAACAGTAGTGAGAGGACTAAAAGCACCAATAGAAGTACACAATATGATCTGTAATTAAAACAAGAAAAACTATAGATTTCATTTAGAACCATATATGAGTTTGCCACTAAGAGCTTTTCAGAGTGAAAGAATTTACCTTCAGCTAAAGATCTTTATCCTCCCTCTTGTTAAGCTATTTCTTGCATAAATTATAAGTGATCTAGTCGTTTTCTTAACTGCGGTTTTGATGTATTAAGGCAGGATACAGGAGGAATCGTTTCCGGCATAATTTACACTGATTCCTTCACAAGCACCCAGTCTGAATTTAAAATCCACCAAATCACTTTACTTACACACCGTGCATAACTAAACCGCCCTGTGTGCTTCTCTTCCAGATGAGGAGACTCCTGGCCTGTACGGCTTTCTGCATGTGATCGTCCACTCTGCCAAGGGATTCAAGGAGTCGGCCAGTAAGTCGGCCAGGAACGGCCTTTTGTCTTCTGTTTTCAGCACACTCGTGTCCACACGCTCTGGCTCAGCATCGCTTCGTACATCGCTGCTGTGCACGGACGCGTCTGCCAACAAAACACACGATCCAGTCAATCATTGCAGCCTGCACATGCAGTTTCCATCAGACCGGGTCCCAGGAGGAGGAGTGGGATTCCTGTGGTTGTTTTCGTTCAGCGGGCATCGCAAAGTCACACAGAAATGCTTCAAAAGAAATAATAAGTCGGAATATTCACCACAGATTCTGAGACAGAATTTTTTTGGGAACACGATGGCCGATGTGATGTTTGTGTCGTGCCGGTAGCGGGCAGCTCGTTCCCTTTCTACCGATGCACACGCACCAGAAGAGAGAAAAATGATTTTAGTCGTTACCATGACAGCCCTGTGTGCCGCATGTGAAAGCTGGAATTTCCCGGTTAATGGATTGGAAAGCTCTCTCTTCTGAAAGCCTGTTTGATCCTCCGTGGAGCACGGAGGGGCTGCGGGGGGGGGGGGGGGGGGGGGTTAAAACGAAGACGGAAAGTGTGTGCGTGTGTCGGAAGTTTGGTAGTTCCACTGATAAGGTTGTGCGTCGGTGTGTTTGGTGGAGCAGACAGAAAAGGGGTGGGGCTCGCGAGTTACGAAGGTAATGGAGGGGAGAAGCTGCAGCTGCTGTTCGGCGTCACTCTGGTGTTCAGGATGATATTAACGGTGACTTGAATGGGCAAAGAAGCTCTACACAAACTAGGAAGTGGAAAAATTCTCATTTCCTGGAGAAAAAACAAAAACATCTGAATTGCTTCCAAGAGCTCAACATGATGATGTTTTTATGTCGACAAAACTACTGTAGATGATTTTAACATTACAAGCGTCATTTCGTCTGTGTGCAGGCTTATGTGGGTGATAACAATACTGTTATGTCATTTATCTGTCCATGTTTGTCGGGATGTTCCCGAACGCTCCAAACTCGGAAATGGGACTTTCCCAGGTGGTTTATTTACCAGTTCGCAGTTGGGTCAGTGCGCCATGCCTTCCAGCTGATAAAGCAATTACATACATTTTTAAACAAAGTCTGGGTTCAAATAGGTGTCAGAGAGTCACAAAAACTGTACAAAACTAATGATTGCTCTTCATCTTTAACACTTTATATGATACATATAATATCTAAAACTTTCCCACTGCTATTACATCGACATGCAATCAGTGCATTGTCTAATTCAGACTATTTATTTTTTATTACACTTTGATAAAATTGTCTTGTCATTTCAGGCCTCGTTAAATTTAAGATGGAAGTGATTCTCTGTTCCAGTCGACTCTCGTTCCTCTATTAAACCTCGCTATCACCGTATTGGAAAAGTGTCTCTTATGTTGGATGGAAGCTAATTTCCAACTGTACTGAAGACTTAAAGACAGGGGTGTAGACTATCCTGCATTGTTTATCATGTGGCCATCGAACAATCCTAAAATTAGACGTTTGATCGACCAGGCGTAGATGGTGTAGCCGGAATACTGACGCAGGTGTGAGGAGAAAATATGCAACTATAAAAATGCAGAACATTTTGCTGTGCGCCAACCACTGTTCCACCATGCCACCTTCACAAAGCCACATTTACATATATATTGAGGTTTTGCTTCATTCACGCTGCATTGTGATTTGGTCACAACTTTACTGTGAAGGAAAATAAAGGGTCCATAATAAATTACTGCTCGATGAGTGTGTGTAGGTCTGAGATCCCGTTTACACGGCAACGCTTCCAAGTGAAAATACAAAACTTTCAGTGCCATTTGGATGTCCGGTGCTCGGAGCCACTGAAAATACAACTTTTTTGAAAACGGATCCCAAAGTGGAACTTTCTGAAAACGCTTAGGGCCCGTCTGCTTGTTGACGGAGGAATCGCTGCGACGGCACATAAATACTTCTCCTGCTCGTGCGCGACTTGGTAGTTTTATATGGAATAGCGATCCAACTTGGCCGTCTGTCCAGACTCATGTCTGTGTACTCGTCATTGTTAATGTTTATAGTGTAGAGTTGTCGCCGATGTTTCATTACAAAAACAAACTGCACCAGCTCGTAGCCCAACATGAAATCTACATCGTTTTCAGTGTTTCTGACGATGTTGATGCACGTCAAAACTCAAAACCGATGCATTCTCACTTGAAGCATTGTCATGTGATTGTGAACGGGTCTTGAGACTAGAATGAGACCATCACTGTATGCTCAATATGATAACCCCAACGAGGGTTTAGTTCTCCATCCAGGGCGGATGGTATGCGATATGTCAAAGAATAAAAAAAAGGACCTCTTATCAAGACTGCACTAGTGTTGTAAACGTTTGTTTCACTCCCACGCGGCTTCCAGCTCATGAAACGTGTCTCAGGGAGGCAGATTTCATCATTCATCACGTTTTTCTTAACATTTTATCAACACGTCGGTGATTACTGCACCAATAAGAGACTTTCTGTTCAAAACACTGTACTCAGTGTGTATAATTCCCTCCAATACCACAAATCGGTGAAATTACAGTTTCACTCTTGATGATGCGATCCAGTTTGCATTTTTATGCAGATGCTGCAGGGTGAGACCAAAGTGTAACGGAGCCTGTGCGTGAGAGGTTTGCTGTGGTTTCAGTTGCATTGTTGACGATGTTGATCTGTTCTGATAGCCGTGCATTTTCTGAAAAGATTCAGAAGCCTCTCGTTTGCATAATACTCTATGCATGCTCTCGTGGAAACATGTAAAAATGGAAATGACTGGAAATAGCAGTCATTATTCAGTGTTTAAGCAGACATGTCCTCAATAATAGCCTGTTTTTTTTTTTTTTTTTGCTTTTAGTCAGATCAGGGAAACATATAATAGACGGTCTTATTGGAGCTGTTATTTATATCACAACAATCTCCCCTCAGTGGGAAAGGGCTTTAAAATCAGCTCAGGGCAAAGTTAGTCAAACTAGGTCAGAGAGGAGGAAGCTGGAAGTCGACTGTCTCCCAAAAAAAACTGGAGCACCAGTTAAAATATGAGAACGGCGACCTCGTGGAGAAGTGGAAAACATTTCTCTTTTATACGTATGTGCACGTGTGAGTGTCAGCAAATGCCCCCCCCCCCCCCCCCCCCCCCCCCCCACGATGTGAATGCAACAGTTGAAACGTCCCTGTGGTTTTAAACTGTGGTTGCCCCTGCTGCACGGGAACAGCGTGTGCACAACCTGATAAGAATATATAGTTCAAACTGACAAAAAGACACAAGCTCCTCCAACATCTGCCAAAGAGACGGGGGACAGTTGCAGAAAACAGGTTTCTGCTCTAAGCAGCACGTTTTAATGCCGCAAACCAGGTTTCTGTCAAGAGATTTTCATCCAAATTAAAAGCAATTCAGCACTGCATGCGATTATATTCCTTTTAACTCGTGATATTTGTGTAATCTAATCCAGTCAAGGCTGCATGTATTGTCGTTCTTCATCATTTTATTAGTTTTCTACTTCTGGGTTCCATGGAAGTGGCCTGATTGTGCCCCCTCCCCGGTTGTTTTTGTTTGTCCCCGAAGATGAATATTTTCTCCCGAAGCCTTCCAGCAAGCAGACAGAGAGACGGTGGTTTTATTGGCCCAGCCTCCTCATATTAGAAGCACTGATCAGTTTAACTGATTATCACTTGTGCACTAATCCTGTGCACCCACAGTTTGACCCAGCATTCAGCACGGCCCCGGGGCAAGATTAGCTCCCCCCCTGTAAGGAGCACCCGCACACCGGCGAGGCCTGCAGTCCTCAGCTAATTGAGATGGAAAAGGATGGTATCCATTAACCCCGTGCATTTGAGGGTCAGAGACCCCACGCCGGCCAGTTTATGCCCCCTTTCATCCACTGCGCTTAATGGATGACCTGATAAGAGAAAAGAAAATGCACGGAGTCTGTCCTGCTTCTCCGCGAGGACAAAAACGTGTCGCTCCAAATATATGTTGGCTCTGGCCGAGGCACAAAAACTCATTTCAGATGGAGAGGAAATCAACCTCCCGAGAAAAAGTGAGCCGCTCGGAGCTATGAGTACACTCTTCTCTTCCTCCGTGAACAGATGAAAAAGGGACCAAATCAGATTAAAGTTTCAAACGGCTGCTGTTTTTAACATCATAACAAAGTGCCACACACAACTGTATCTACATCTTCTCCTGTGTCCTTCCTCGAGCCTCCTCGGACAGGTAGTCAGCGTATATCCGAGATGTCAAACCAGAGACGAGGGCCATGTGTTGCTACGCTCCCGCGTGTAACGGAAGTGTACGATCACTGCTTCATTTTAAGAAATATCCCCCAGATGGTCACACTGAATTCCTCTCCCGCCGAACTTCCCTCATACCACCGGCGCTAATCTCCTCCTCGTCGGGAGTAATTACTGCTGAACCTTTCAGGACGCTGAGAAAACAAACAAAGAGGGAATGAAACCAGATGGAATGAGATTCCACGATACTGTATGGCCCGGGTGGATGTATGGACGCAAGCGTAAATATTTGCTCCAGTCAGTCGCAGCTCGCCCCGCTGGTAGGATCTGTGTCTCTCTGTATCTCCAGGTCCGTATCACACTGATGATGATGATGATGATGAGGATGATGGGGTTGCTCTTCGGTGCGTTTATCTACATGTGGGGTGGACGTTGTCCCTCCTCCCCCCAGCGGCTTCGTCGCTCAATCTCGGAGACGGTCCCCGGTGAAAGGTCGAACCGTATTCCCATCCATCATGCTGTCAGACGCAGGTCAACCCCAGGGACCGGGGCCAGGCCGCAGGACGCACTGCAGACAGTTTGCAGACAGCCAATAATGCGGTCTGCAGGAACATTTAAAGAAACACATTAACAGACTTAATTGCTCCGTGTAAGAGGCGAGCGTGAGCCAATCCCAGAGGAGAGACGGCCGCGGTAGGAGGATGTTAGGAGGGGAATGGTGGTGGTGATGGTGGTGGGGGGAGCGGCTGGTGGTCCTGAGTGTGTACACATCCAGGAGATTGATGTCTGTCCGCTGACAAACACGAACATATTGACAAAGCCAAGAAAAATTTCACTGCGGTTGAATGTCCACGTTTCTGCTTTTGCTCCCAGAATCTCAATCCCTCACTGCTGCTGAAGTGTGAAGTCACTGTTCAGATTTCTGACTCACATCATGCATACCCATATCCTATTGATTATTCATATAAAGTCTAATTTAATACAGCGATATATTGTAACACGGTGTAACATTATAGCGTATCAGTGTAACACAGCACTAATAAGCTGAGCTGAAGTCGCTCCACTCGATCCTGTAAAATTTACCAAAACATCAATGAAATCAATGTTTCCTCTGTTCGCTGAGCTTCTTCCCAGTGAAAAAGAAATCCTCGAGTGTGAGCGCAACATTAATTCAAGTAGTTTTAATGATCTGTAGTAGCTTGGCCTGATTTACCCCCCCCCCCCCCAAAATAAAACCTATATTCACAATGTTTTCAGAGCTAATTTTAGAGCAAAGTAACATCCAAATCACTGGAAAAACGTTTTCATTATTTAATCAATATGATTTGAACAGAAATGCAATAAAATAGGCTATTTCAAAGTTTTAGTCACATTGCACATGCCTAATGGTAACTAGTCCTTTTTTTCTTACGCACTGGGCATTATTATAATGTTTCATATATGTTCTATTACGTATAATTTGATCTATTTGGTAAGTTTGCAACTCTCATAATGGCACTATAACTCATATTATAGTTTTGATTAATCTCTATTGCTTACTCATGACTTACATTATGTTGTAAAAGTTGTACTTTTTAATAAATGTTTCTATCATTTTAAATCAAAAAAGAGTTTCACCCTCTTTGACTTGCATCTAAACTTTAAAGATTGTGTTACCTTGTTGCCAGATAATAAAAAATGGCGTTTATGAGAATAAATTCAATAGTGAAGAGAAACTGTTAATCACACTTTTTAGTAATAGTAAATAACTAAACATTTGTATGCTGAGGCTAAGAGACCCGCTGACATGATGTGTAATGATGACTGGTAATGACTCCATACCATCACAAAGGCTGTAAAATGTGTTTTATGACAATGTTCTTTCTTCAAAATGAGAAAATTGGAGAAAAGGATGCTTGTAATGCGTCTCCCTGGCTTTGCACAGTGCATTATATATTGCAGTCATTACACAGACGCATTGTGTAGCAGTGATGAAGCGGTGGAGACGTCTAAATGTTTGCTTTTCACTGCTCCGAAGCCGGTGCCGTTTCTTTATCTGATGGCGCTGTCTGTGTCCTGTTGTTTCCGTTCAGATTTATACTGCACTCTGGAAGTGGACTCGTACGGGTACTTTGTCAGCAAGGCCAAGACCCGAGTCTTCAGGGACACCGCGGAGCCTCAGTGGAACGAAGTAAGTCAACGAGGCCTCCTAACATATCAGCCTGAACCTATTTGGCCCCCCTGTGCTCGGGGCAAATGTATTATCCTGCTTCCTTTTTGCGTTGCGGCGTAGGAGTTTGAGATCGAGCTGGAGGGCTCCCAGTATCTGCGCATCCTGTGCTACGAGAAGTGTTACGACAAAAGCATGCTCAACAAGGACGACAACGAGATCGTGGACAAGATCATGGGCAAAGGGCAGGTCCAGGTAAGCGGGGGGGGTGGGCGGCTCACAAGCACACCACTCACACAAAGAGAGAGAGAGAGAGAGACGCCTGTCTCACAGAGGAGAGTATTTCTAAACATGTGACTCATTTTAATTAGTTGTCTAGCCTCTGCGCACAGCGGAGTGGTTTTGTAGTGGGAGCCTCTGACGCTGGCTGGATTAATTATCTAAGGGAGAGTTTGTTTGAGGGGGGTTTTTCCCCGTCTTGTTGTGAGAAATGTCTCTATGAAAATCCCTCGCAGGGTCTTGTTAACTACACACAGTGGTATTAGTGGCTTTTGGTATTGAGGCCAAAAAATACCATTCACAGCTTTGTTTAAGTTTGCAGTACAGCTTGCAGGAGTGTCATGTTTCTATTTTTTTCCCCGTTTGGTCGAGTGAAGCTTGACTCCTGTTAGTTTCCCGCACTTCACTCGGTCGCAGGTTCCTCTTGTGCTGCCCTGTGATCAATGGAGAGTCGCATTAATTAATGTGTTTTCCTCAAGTGGGATGCATCTGTATCAGGGCTCTTTTAGAAACTTTCCAAAGGTAACGGGAATCATTGGAAAGATATGAAGATTTATTGTGACTGCTGCATGAAGGAAGACATTTGCTGCCATAAATAAAAAGTATTGCTGGTGACATCTTCCAGTGGGAAAACACAACTCCTGTCTCAGATATCAAGAAAGTGGGGCAAACACGGATCAGGGCTGCAAAGTTGCAATTTTTTCTGAGAGAACAAATCTCAAAAATCTTTTTTTCCCCCCATTCTAACATCAAAACTTATTTCTAAACGCACTATATCTTACAAAATGTTGTCGTTATTCACATCAAAGACCACTCATTGCACTCCCTGCACCATTTTCTGTAAGTAACTGTGTATATAATAGTCAACATTGCAGTTCTAAATATATGTTGCTCAATTTAATATATTCCATTTTCAAACAGTTGTTTACATTTTAAAATTTTTTTACTCTGTTATCTTGTACAAAAAATCTCCATTCATCATTTAAACCACTTTATCCAGTTCAGGGTCACTGGGGACTGGATAAAATCCCAACTTCCATCAGCAAATGGAGGATCCTCAGGACATTATTAATCTCAATGTGGTTCTCCTGACTAAATAAAGGCTAAAAAAAATTAAATAAATAAAAAATAAACCATGTACAGGTCACCAGTGCTTCACAGGACAAACATTCACACATACAGGACATTGCAAAGTCACAAATTACGGTTTCATACACGACAATGTTTTCAAGTGAAAATTCTAAACTTTCATTGCGCTCTGGGTGTCCAAATAGCTTCAGAAAACACTCCTGGAAAACGCAGATTTTAAAAATGATCAGCCTCCGTCTCCATGGAAACTGCTGAAATACTGCTATTGTGCACCACAGACATAGTAAGTAGATCTCCTGCACATGTGCCAGAAGACGGACAATAACAACAATGGAGGGCCTCCAGAGTGTCATGACTCCCCGTTCAATATTCACCTCGGAATTGGTAGTTTCATATTTGAGAGCGCTAATCTCCACACCACCGAATGGAAAAAAAAAAAAAAAGGTGAACATGCATTTTGGTTAAAAACTGTTTCTGTGATGAAAACTCAGAACAAAGATTGTGAAGTGCTTGAGGGAGTGTATATTTCTTCTGCTGAAAGTCAACTAAACCAGCTTTGAAAGAAAAGAAAAGGAAAAAAAAAAGCAGCTGTGGCATGTTTATTGTAGCACTTCCTGTTTGTCACCGCCACTCTTTGTGTTTGGCTCATTCGGTTTGATGGTTTGTGTCCTCGAGGGGTTTTCCTTTCATTCCCTCTGGAGAGCAGAAGAAACGGATCATTTGTTCATTCTGGAAAAAAAAAATCTTTTCCATCGCTGGTTCAAATTCTACTTTTTAACACAAAACCAAGCAGAGAAATGAATGAATAATTTAATCCCGTTTCTTAAATACAAAATAAACGTCTCAGCTTTTTTACATAGATCTGATCGGTTCATCAATGATTCAGCGTTGCGGCTTACACGACAGTAAAACCCACTTTTTATTAGTCAAGGATGAATGCTGCTGTCGAGAACATCGAACAACCAAAATAAAACAATAAATAAATTTACCAAGTGCCACACGTTTGCTGTGAGAGCGAGTGGATCTCTGATAAGATGCAGTGTAATACAGCATAAAGACGATCTGCAGCAGCTCCTTTTATTTAATATTCAAAGGGGGATGTATGGTGAAGGGCAGGATACACTCTGGAGAGTCACATTCAACCCTGAGAGCAATTTAGAGTCGCCAATAAATCCAACGAGCATGTCTTTGGATAGTGGGAGGAAGCGGTAGAACCCAGAGGAAACCGATGCAGGAACAAGAACAACGTGAATTTTTTCACACATTAAAAGAGGATTAATCTTCAGTATTTCCACTGTGAAGCATGAGACTGAACCCAGTTTTTACTTTATTTCAGACTGTAAATGTGTTCTTTGCTCTATTTCATTTCATTTCCAGCAAAATTTAATCTTGAATGGACCCAATCAGTAAAACAGTGTCATAATAACCTTTAAATTTAAACTTTCAAGGTTTTCTTTGCAGTGGTGCAGAGAATATGTGATAAAAATGTCTATATTTTTGCATATTGAAACAATTACTACCAAAAAAAAGGTTGACAATCTCAACATAAAGCCAATTTCAATGAAACCTTCTGGTGGCAAATACAGTGAAATGTCAAAAAAAAAAAAAAAAAAGCGTCTCTCATAGCGTTTGCATTATGCACGTTTTTACAATCCCACCCTGGCAGCATGGCTTTGAGAATAATGGTAATTTGTTAGCTTGTATGGCAGCGTCACAGATGTCTCATTTCGGGGTTGTGTCCACTACTCGTAACAAATCTATTTAAAGTTGATATTTTTCTCCCGGTTTTGGTGTGACACCAACGCTCTTAATGAAGTTGATCCCAACCGTTTTCCGCCACAAAATAAAAGGACACACCCACTAAAATAAAAATGATGGTTAGTTAGTTCAGTTTGTTCTCGATTCTGAAAACATCTTATTCAGCTTTTCTCTTGACAAGTGCTAATCTGGTTTTGTCCTCCCCTATGTGACCTCTGGCTCTCCCTCGAGGGAGTCCTGGACTCCGGGTCGGGCACCACTGTCTTAATACGGCGACGTACGATAAGTGAACCGTGAAGATTTATGTTCCGTCCGTGCGAGCGCCGGTTTATTATCGCAGAAGTGAAATGAAATCCCGAGCAAAGCTCTTTTTTTTTTTTTCTGTTTTAACATGTCCTCTCGGCATCCAGGCACAGCTCACACTTGGAAGTCGGGAGTTAAGTTACGTCACATTGAACCGGTATCTCGTGTCACGGCGAAGTGGCAACCGAGGAATGTACCGCAGTCGGAGAAACTTCCACTCGGACCCGAGCTGTTTGCTTTCTTGGTGAAGCTCGGTTTATAAGGAGCCTTCAGTGTTTTGCTTTCCTCTCTGGAGACCCTCTGATTTATTTAAGAAGCTTGTGAAACACTGACCGACCATAAATGGGCATATTGAGCTGGAAGTTTTCTTTCTTCACTTTTTTTTTTAATAATCCGCTGCCGTTCCCCATGAGAAAATACCCTGACTCTGTCATCGCAAGATGAGATTGTATTTCCATAGATACTGAGCTAGGATTGTAGGATTTCAGATGCTGGTGAATGACACTCTCGCTTCATACATCATGGGGTGCACACGCAGTGTTAAAAACACTCACTGTCACATGAGTTTGACAGAGTTGCTCGTCCGCATGGGAAATGCCGCCATCTATTTCCAGCAATACAACACGCTGACATTCCCCTAAAGCAGATAGCCTCTGATCTCTGAGGTCAGGCTGCAAATTCGTCATTAAATGGCAACACAGTCTGGCTAACGCGCCCCGCTCGTCTTTCAAAGAGGACATATAAATGGATTCTTTAATGTCTGGGAGCACGATATTTAAAGAACTGATCCATATCAGCCTGAAAGTTGCCATTTAAAGCCCCGAGTGTCTAATTTTTGCGGCCGGCTGTCGCAGAATTTTTAGCACTGAAGCTATTGATTGTCCTCTGGCTCAACAAAGTGTTTGTACAATTGGTGTGAACTCTGTTGCACTTTCTTTATTTGCTTTGCTTTGGGACACAAGGATGATGAGAGCTGCAAAAGTGGGACGAATGAGTTTGTTGACGTCTCTCAGTTCATCTCAGGTTGTTGCGGTTGTACTCAGCCTCTTGCGAACTGGTTACGAGTGAAAAGTGCAACTTGTCCCGGTTGTTCGGTTATGTAACTGTTTAGGTGAACGGTCCCGGTGCTTTGTGTTGCAGAATTGCATCATATCAACCAGCTCCAGCGACGCTTTCATGTGGTAACCCAACCCTCATGAACCCCATCACAACCTCCCCCGGGCTCATCACGCCGGGCTTTGGTTTTTTTCTTGTCTTATCGGGACAAGAACTTGTTGTCTTTCATGCACCCTGGAGCAGCCTCGGTCATTTGGCTCTGTCAACAGTCCCTCTGGGAAACAGAAAGTGACATGTTTCGCAATGTTAGTTTGGCGTCTTTGGTCATTTTCCTGAATATTCTCATCGTCAGCAGAGAAATCCTCAAGTCATTTTACCTGCAGCTTAAATCCTGCAGATTAAATCAGCAGGTATGGCCACTTTCTAAATTCATACATCTTCTCAAACGACATCTTGCGACGTTTGACTTGCAATTTATTTCATCAAATTCTATGTTGCTTGAATATTTTCCTAGAACGTAGAGATGATGTTGTTAAATTTAAAAAGTTATGGTAAAGTAAACTCAACACTTAGACTGTCTGCACTTCAGCTTGCTTGTTTGCAGGAGCCTGCTCTGTGTGCACAGCTGGTGTCCAGGTAATATTGCTTTTTAAGGCAATTAGGTCAGTTTGCACTTATTTCAACTTCAGATGTATCAGCGTCTCTGCATGAGGATCACTCTTAAGTTATCAATCTTAAGCTTTTGTCTTTTTTACGATATAACTGATTGATGATCCTGAATAGTGTGTTTAAGGGTTTTAAGTTAATCTTCTCTTTACCTGCTTTGCTTCACGGTCTACCTGCCGGTTCCCCTTGTTTTCCTTTACTGCCTCTGCAGCAGCCGTTCCGCTCTGCTGTAGATTAACTTTGCAACATATAAAAATCCTTTTTGGTACTGCTGTGTAAAAGATAACTGACGTCAATGGCTGTTGCTGAGTCACTTCACTGTCTTCACAACAACCTCCATATTTTACTGTATGTTAACCTGACCACACACATGCTCGAAAAGTATCAAGAAATACTGCATTAATAATGTAGTTACTGTAAACTTCAAGTTGACCTCGCTTCACTAAGGTCAAGTTCAAACGAAATCAAATTAAAAGATATTAATTTGATGCAACAAAAAGATTTACAACTTTATGTTTTAGTAAAAATGAATGTCATAATGAAACAGAGAAAAAAATTGTTTATAAGCGCCTAACTAGAACTTATCAACAATTCTCATTAACTCCTTATGAATTCACTTTTCACAACAACTGTGTTTTAGTTTAAAAAAGACTCAAAATGTAGAATTCAATGTATATTTAGAGATACTGGAGTGAGTTTTACTCTAGTGATGATAGCTCTGCTTTACTCACATTTTAAATAATTTTTACTTAATGTATTTTGTCTGGTCATCTAATGAAGTTACTGTTGGAGGAAGATTTTGTACGATTTGCAGATGACATATTTGTCTCAATTCAGCCTGGAAGCAAAACTCACCGCTGGCACCCAAATACTCGGAGTCCGTTCCTTCGCTGTACTGAATGTCCTCATGTTCTTTTCTGTGTCCTGTTCTTTCCACGTATCTCTGATTGTCTTGCCACTCAGGGGTCGTGTATCACATGACTACACTAATGGTCCCGTAGAAAAACACTCGTAACCTTTTTCTCCCGCTATCTTTAAAAGTCTGGTGCCTCCCTCAGCTCAACCCCCCGGGGGGGGGGGGGGGGGGTGGGGGGTGGGGGGGGGGGTTGTTTTCATTGGTTTGTGTTCCAGGTGGACCACGCGTCAATCCCTCACCACAGCAGTGTTACTGGGCCCCAGTAAGCAGTAACCTGATAGTTTTGAACTGTTTCCCGGAGATAATGGAAGCCAGAGAAGTTGGGCATTGATGCTTTAAAAAAAAAAAAAAAAAAGATCCGGGGTGATGAAGTTGCTTGTTCCTGGCAAGCTCTTAGTTTCTTCTCTGAAGCGGCCGAGCCGAACGGGGGTACATGCGTGCATTAGCCCTGTGTTACTGTAAAGCTGCGGGTGCAGAGGGGTTGTAAAGTTTGATGCGAGCATCTATGTGCACTCTCATTCCCACTTAAGAGCCACAGTTCCTTCCTCAACCTGAAGCATTAGATGCAAAGTTTGACATTTACATGCCATGTGAGGGGGATTATTGGCCAAAGTAACATTGTTTGGGGTAATAGCTGGCCGCCCCGCATAGAGTATTAGGCTGCTGCCAGGGCAGAAAGTGCAGGCTCTAAGTTCTGATCGAATCGCTCAAACAATTTGACCAACATCAGGCTGTCACAAGCAGGAAGTGCAGGCTGGTGAGTGTATAAAGGAAACCAGTGAAAACATCTGTAAGCAAGCGGAGAAATCAACATGAAAACGTCACAACATTCCTGAGAGATTATGTCTAATAAGTAAATAATTTGTTTTTTTCCTGTTTGAGGCAGAGGTGTCCAACTCAGCCTGGGGTCATCTCAATGGGACAACTTCCAATGAGTAAACCTTCATAATGATTGTTCTTAGATTGTTATTGTCGTTTTCATGCTCACACCATTTCACCAAAATTAAAGGTTCTCGCTCTTACTGCTGCATTACTATGGCAACAGAATCAGATCTTCAGTTCTTGGATTCAGTGTAGTGTTTTGCCCCTGAACCAGGGCGATCAAACACATTTTAGTTCAGATTCACATACCTCATCTTGAGTGGGACGGACCAGTAAAATAGTGCCACGATAACCTTTAATATTTACACTTTTATGTTTCTCTATGTTGTGATGCAGGCTATATGTGATTAAGATATTGATATTTGCGCAAAACCAAACAATCATTGCATAAAATGACTACAATGTCAAGATAAAACCATTTTTAATGAAACCTTCTGGTGCAAAATGCAGTAAGAATTTCCAAAAAAACCCAGTTTTTTTTACCTCTCTTGGGAATAAAATCTCATGTGTTTTTTATGGAAATTGTGTTTTAGACCAACAGCAAGTTTCTTTGTATGTAATTCCTGTGAAATATGTCTCCCCTCTGGGCTAACCGGGTGGTGGTATTTGTTTTGAACACGGAGCTCGGTGGTTTTAATGAGGGTGTGTGGGTGTGTGTGTGGTATTAATACACATTACTGTCTAATAGGCGGTGTCATTTATTTAGTTTCTGGCCCCTGTCATTTAGGGCTGTGATCTGTCATGTTTTTATACTACATACCCCCTGCAGCCAAACACACACACACACACACACACACACACACACACACACACACACACACACACACACACACACACACACACACACACACACACACACACACACACACACACAGCTGTCAACAACACTAACAGATGGGTCTCTGCTGTGAGTGTGTGTGATTGTGTGCGTGTTCAATTCCCCCGGGGACGAACTGAAGACTTGCCTGCGCACACAACTGGGTGATGGGCTAATGCATTGTAAATGATATCAATAACTTCAGCCTGCTGCATTACCTGGTGTTTATTAGCTTGTGGCTCCTTTGTCTCGCTCAGTGTGTTTCCTGTGTATGTGTGTGTGTGCGTGTGTTGGGGTGAGGGTATACATCTATTCAGAAACAAATATTACACAAACCCTCATCGCTCTTCTCCCCCTAATTTATTTTGTTACTTCATGTTTCCTGCGCAGACATTTCCGTCTTTGTTTTTAATGACTCCCATCTCTCATAGTTTCTGCATTTTTCAGCATATGGCACCTTTTTTTTTTTCTTTTCTTTTTCTTTTTTTTTATGGATGAGCCCCAATTAAGCTGACTTCCTCATCAGACGATCCTTGATCAGTGGAGCTGATAGCAGCGTTTTGATGGATTTGTATTTTATTTTCTTTTTTTCTGTCATCTTTCCACAAAGCAGCTCCTCCGTCACAGCCCTTCACTTCGACAGCCTTTGTTCCCACTTAAAACATTCACTCCCTCCCACTCGGGAGATGCATGCCCTAAATAACTACATGCATCCTCAGATCACGCAAACATGCGAGATACCCCACTCTCCGTGTCTTTGTGAGTGGAATAGGAAAAGCCCCTGACCTGCCAAATCTAGTTTTTGAGCGAGTGTAAATACAAAATGTATTAGATCAACATTTGTCCACCTGCTTGTTGTTTTTCTGGGGGTTTTTTTTAGGTTTAGATGGTTGAGGAGGGAATGAAAAGGCACAAGAAAAAGCCGCTGTATGTAACCTTTATGCTGGTAATTAATGTTGGGATTAGTAAAAACATCAGTGTAATTTTGGGTCATGGAGAGCAAGTAGGCTTCAATTCAGTGTGTGTAGTTTTCTCATTATTTCTTAAATCGAGCTACAGAGAGTATTTCCAATCTAATTCAGAACTAAGGAATATGTCAACACAACAAGACGTGGAGACTTTCTTCATGATAAGAATATAATTAGCTTTTTGAACTTTGTTATTATTAAAGTTTTACCAACATAATATGGTAAGAGTGAAGAAAAACAGCGAGGTAAAGGAAAATGCTGTAGTTTTAGTGAAACGTATTAGAGGTTTTTGTACTTTAAAATGTGTGAGTACAAGTTTTATTAATTCCAACACTGCAATTCAGAGAGTTTAATTGCAAAGGAGCATAATTCCACATATCTGCAAGTCAGTTTTGGGACGTTTGAATTCACCTAATGACTTAACGCTGTGTTCATGTGTGATGGCATGAAATTCTTTATGAAACTCAATATGTGTTAAGAGAGTTCGAGGACACTGTATGTAGTAGTTTGATGCTAATTTATATCCGTCTTTTAGTCACCAAATGAACATAAACATCTGGCTTCCATTAGAGGAATGATAAGGGAGAGTTTCCCAAATTCCTGAATATTTAGGTTATTAAGAGAAAACAGTCACAGTAGATGGTAAAGTGTTTGTAGCAGAAACCAAAAGTATTTTACAGATTGCGTCTTTGACCTCAGTGTTGTACTTTCACAGGATGAAAAATGAGGTGATGGGATGAACGTTGTGTTACTGTAATACTGAGAGGAGCTTGAATGTCTTAAAGTAATTACTTGCCCGTTTCTGCAACGTTTTTACATGCTTCATTCAAAAGTATTAACTCCATATTTTAGGGAGGACAAACACGCAGTCTTCACTGGGATTCAACCTTTGGAAACCATGAAACGTCTGAACAATAGTTCATAGCCGTTCTTCCGATATCTTTTGAGGCATGTGAGAGGCGGCTGTGGGGTGGCTCAAAAAGCACCATTAGTTTCAGCTTTGACTAATCAGACAAAAAACAGTCCGTCCCAATAGTGAGTCCAGCCAGTGACAAGTGAGGAGAATCAGTGTCAGCTGTTGGTCTCTGTACAAGTCGGAGGCGTTGGGCAGACGTTTGATTTAGCCGAGGATGAGGAGTGAACTGTGAACCGTGTAGGAAGAGCGCAGCGGAGCAGCTTCACTGCGGCTCCTCGCGCTCTGGGGAGAATAAAGTGACAATGTAAAAAGGCCATTTAAAGGCCAGAGGGTCTCGGTGGGACCTCCATCACATTGGTCTTTGCCTCTTTTTACCTCGCCCCACGTTTGTTCCTCGTTCGTGCTCAAAAGAAAGGACAAGAACGCTACTTTTCAATGTCGACAACCAATTGGTCCTCATTATGACGTTACATAATCTTCTGGCGAAGTGTTTTGGATTGACAACAGATGTATGATTTCCTCCTATGAGTGTGCATATGTAGCACATGTGTTGAAGGTGGGCTGGAGAGAGAGAGAGAGAGAGAGAGAGAGAGATGGAGGAGGAGGAGGAGAATGGGAATGAGAGCCCCAGATGGTGGCCAATTATGTGATGCTGGGAGTTAAAGTGAGAACAAAGGAGCTCATCACAGCCTGAGAAATGAAGTGCTCTCCAGAGAGACGCTGCAAATTTCCCCATGCAGTTATCGCTACCACCCTTTTGTCTGCTGCAAGAGTCGGGGGTTCAGAAATAATTGGTAACAGTCCGCAAGTTGAGGTGTGTGGGGGGGGGGGGGGGGTCAGATGACACAAATTGTGTCGTACTTGAACACAGAAACTATGAAGATACCATCGTGAGACGGACAAGAGCCTCTTAGTCAGAAGAGGTTTGAGGATTCGTGGCCAATCGGAATCAGTTCACTTGGCCGTGATTAGAATTTCCCAGCAATTGTTCTCATTGTTTGAGCTGCTAACGGAGAAGCCTTGAAGAGAATTCCACTGCAGAAAGAGAATCAAGAACTCGCCATTATTAACGACAAGTAGTCTTTTAGTGGCCCTCCACTGTGTTTACACAGCAGAAGACTGCCCTTCAAACGATACAAGGTAAATTTAATCAAAGTGAAATCATCTAGTAATTTCAAGCCTTCTTTTTTGGGGGCTTTTTGCAATAACAGCTTCTATCGTTTTGTATCCTGGGGCCTAATGTTACTGGAGCCCAGGCCACCCCACCCCCCCGCCCCCCCGGCTCTTCTCAAGCTGTGGAGTTTCAGACAACAGATGACATTGACCGAGAGAATCATCTCATCCCTCTCATTACGTTTTCAGTCTGACTGTGAGCGATAAAGCTCATTTCATGCTCAGCTTTGCCTGCCTGCCATCGCGCCGCGAGGCTCTACCCCGAGGAGGACGACCTCGGCCGGACCTCTGGAGGAACATCGTGGGAAACGCCCGTGTGGCCGAAGGTCGAGTGTCCGGAGTGTTGACTTCAGCCTCGAGACGCTCCTCTGTCCTTGTTCCTCTGTTATCTGACATTACCTCTTCCTTACACCTTGATGATGTTATGAACTTGTACAAATGAGGCAAAGCCATTAGAGTTACAGTTTTAGGCCTCTAGTCTGTATTTATTTCTTTTAGCCGCTTTTCTTCTGTATCTGTTGTTGAAACCAGAATGATTTGGACCCCCCCTATCAAAACCATCAATTTTTATTTTATTTATTTTTTTATTTGTGTAAGACTTTTCTATTTAAAAAGCTTCACTTAAACCTGTGAAAACATTTTGATAAAGTGTAAAAACAGTCAGATTAAAGTATCATTTATAAAGAATATGACAATAAGAACCAGCTCCAGGAACTTCAGAGCAGCTCAGTCAAAGCTGAATGTTCGGCTTTGGTCAAATGAGAGGTTAAATATAGTTTGAGATCATGTGTGTGGCCGGGCGTAATGTCATACCGGGGTCGTTATCTTTAACTACGCCAACAAGCTGCTGGTTGCACCCAAACAAACTCACGTGAGAATCAGTTTGTTTGTTTTTAAATCCAAATCTCTGGAGCAAAGTGAATAGAGCTGTTTCTCTCTGTCCTCCAGATTGCCCTTCTTTGTCCCTGGCTGAGTGCTGGGACGCCTCTCACTGTCTTTCTGCACTTTCTTTCTTTCATAATCAGATTTCACTGGCAGAAGCGAGTCTCCGACCACCAGATGCAACTTTCTTCTCTCTCTCTCTTTTTTTTTTTTTTTTAAATCCCCAAACCCCAGTGAGACCAGAATACTTTCCCCTCTTTCTCCCCTTGTTGTTGTTGGCAGCCGTCCGGCCAGTATTAAAGTCAATAGGCCTCAGCAACACACTGTGTCCCAGCTTGGGTAGCATGTTGTGACTTTCAAAAGTGGTCGTTCTGGTAACCGGCGCTGGCCGTGCTGTGTTTGAGGTGTCCGTTTCATGCCGTGGGAGCTGCCGATCAGGCTGGTCGGCGCACAAGCTGTAGGTCCGACTGGAAACGCTGCATTGTTTGACACGGCTGCCTGCTCGGATGCCATAATTGTACAGGAACTTCAATGCTTTCCACATGGTCGGAGCTGGGCTCTGAGATTGAGCAAGCGTTTACCCACTCCGCCTCTGCACTTCATTATGCAGAATGGTTGGTCCTCGCTGGGGGAATGTGTGAGCTGTGTTTTCGTCTGCTTCGAAGTGTGCTGATACAGTCACATCTCAGATACAATGCTCTCTGATCTTTATGTTGTATTGCAGGAGCATATAGTTTAAAAATCTAAATTTGGGGGGGAACATTTCACTGTATTTTGCACCTGAAGTTACCATTAAAAGTGGCTTCATGTTGAGATTGTAGTCATTTTGGGTCATAATTGTTATAGTAGAGATAGCCATTTTCATCACAACAAAGAAAAACTTGAAACTTAAAAGTTATTACTGCACTATTTTGCCGCTCCGGCTCACTCGAGATGAAATTGTGCTTTCTTGATCTAAAATGTGTTTGACATCCCCGTTTTAAAGTAATGATGACGTGAAGCTGTTTTTGTTGCTTCCTGCTGCTGCTGCCTGTCATCTGAGTTCGATAATGACCTGCCGCATCGTCGACTGTATGCAAGTCTTTCTGAAGCGAGCTGTCCACATTCAAACATCATTTAAATACGCAGGACAGAAAAAAATAAGCCTTTCTACTCTGATTGTTTTTGTTTCATCTTGACATTTTATCATCTATTATAATGGAGATTTTTTTTTTTGTCTTTTTTGTGGAACAACCAAAGATTTTGACAAAGAGGAAGTACAATAAATCTTCTCCTCCTGAAATGATGAGTTAAAATGTTTTGGGCAGCAGTAAAACAACTTGCACAGCCTCCCTGCCTCCATGGTCAGATAGTTTTACACTCAACATGAACATGGACATTTTAATGAAATACCTGCACCTGAAGAGAGCAGCAGTCCTCTCTGGACAGAAGTTACATCACATCATCTGTGCATTCAATATTGGACAATATTTGTAGTGTTAGCTTCATTAACATTCTTCTGTTGATGTTTTTCCACAAAGCAGTGCGTGATAAGGTTGGGTTTTGCTTGTTAATGCCAAAGCAGAACCAGTGTGTGCTCTTTTCTTTTTTTTTAATTCTTAATTTAAGTCTTCACCCTGCTACATCCTGACTGCTGTGCCGAGTTTCACTAAATGTTTCCCCCAGAAACTTCCCCAAGAATCTGTCAGCTCGTATAAAGTGTCCGAGGGATTTATCACATCTTGGTTTCCCATTGTACGACGTCGGTGAAAGCCGAAACCCGCAGGATGCCCATAATTCACTGCTTCTGAATGCCGCAGGTGCAGTTCACATCTACCGACGTGACAAAATGACGGCGAAGGAGCAGCGTGCACACCGGTGGCAGTAATAGATTTTTATTGTCAGTCGCCCTGTTGAAAAATTCCAATAATACAAGAGAGATGAGCCTCAATGCTGCTGTCCAAGAGCAGTGAATACATGTTTGTGTGGATTTCATCTTCGCAGTCTTTCTTGAATTAACTTTATATTTCTGTGTGCGCACCCTAGTAAGCCGTCAGATTTTATACTTGATCCAATCTGCCTGGCCTCACAATCCGCAGGAGCCTTCGCACCGCTTCGATAATTGAGTAAAATCAGGACTGGGCTGCTGTTGGTTGCACATCACCGCACAGGAAAAAATGCTTGTCTGAATTTGCCACATTAGCCAGTTTCTCCGATGCGTGTGGTTGATATCCGGTGTTTAATTTGTGTTTCCTTGGCATCATGTGAGGACGAAACAGAAGCCGACTCTTAATCAGTAGCTCCAGGTCCTGCAGCTGTTATTTTTGGGTTACCGCACACAGTTTTTTGCATGTTACAGCGCTGTGGAGGCATCTGCTCGGCTCCTGCAGCGGTCCACCCGCGCTCACAAGCCCCTCAACACACACACACACACACACACACACACACACACACACACACACACACACACACACACACACACACACACACACACACACACACACACACACACACACACACACACACACACACACACACACACACACACACACACCGAGAGAAAAACAAGAGGACATGAAATCTGCTGGCTGAGAAAGATGCTTTTTCCCCGGGCTTGTAGGGAAATTTAAAGTGAGTGCAGGGTTCTCAAAATAGTGCTTTTAGCTGGTAGTCATATCGGGAATTTGACCTTTAACCTTAATGTGAGCACGATCTGATTCACAGCGGTCCAGAGTCCATTACATCTCAACCTACCTCTGAATAAAGTGCATATGAAAGGATTTTGGATGACTTATAGAGTTTAAATCAGTAGTTTCAGCTCATGGCTTGAACCTGTGTTACCTCCCATCACATTCGACCCTTCCCTCATGACCCTACCATACTTTTTCCTTTCACATGATCAGAGTTGGATAAGCTTAATATAAATGCTGGGTGTCTCGGCTCCATGCTGCTAACAGAACTTATGACCAATCATTAATAAATTTTTTCCTTCATATACACACTCTCCATGTTTGAAACTCGACGGCTCATGCTTTCATATCTTTGCTTATCGTGAAGGCTTCAAGTTGTTGTTGAGTCCATGATCGCCCATGACATTCCACTCTTCAGCACGGCGAGCTGTGCCAGGCTTTTGATCTGCTTTATGACTTCCTGTCCCGAGGCGAGGGAGGGAAACTGCCCCTTTCCTGTTCCGTCTGCGCGGACCGCATGAACCCCAGCGCGGGTGTGCTGATCACACAATTTTACAACAGACTTCTTATTTTTATTAGTAAATCAGGCAACTCGGATTCGCATCCAAACCCAGGCTTTGGTTGATCAGGGGTTTTAATGTTTTTTTGGGGGCTGTATTAATAAGATAATAATGTTCCTGCTGCACTGTGAGGTGTAACCCAGCAGATGTTTACCTTCTCAATAGACAAATATCCAGCCGCTGTAATGAGCAGAAACCATATAAACACATCAGGCTATTGGCTAGTTCACTCCAACTGATGTTTAACCCTTTTACAGCCTTATTAAAATAAAGTGTTTTTGTACAGGATTCCTGACTTTTGACCTCCGTTTTGTCACTACAAATTACACTAATGGTGATGTAATTGTTTTCATGTGGAGGACGGGTCAGCGACGTCCCTCCTGACTCTCGGCGTGGATGTTTTGAACTTGTCAGCTGCGTAGAAGATGAGGTCATTACATTGCTGGTTAACTGGTGTTGCTGCATAACAGGCTGACACCACATGTAACAAAGTGAGATATCAAACCAGCTTCTGCCTTTTGGCACACAGTCAGTGAAACATTTAAAGCTCCAAAGCAAAGAATAGATGACAGATATGAAATTTATTTTATTTTTTTCCCATCTAAAATCAGTGTACCATCTATTCTCTCCTAAGCTTTCTTATTTTATTGTGCAGTCAATGTGACCACACGAGTCGGCAGCAACTGTAACTACAAGTTCCCACTTTAAATAACCTTGGAGAACAACACTCTTTAGTGCATCTCCGACGACAAGCGCTCCTCCTGCTCTGCTTTGCTTGAAGCAGCATGTTGCATAACCAGTGTGTCGTGCTGCATTCATCCGAGCAATCTTTTGAAAGAAAAACAAACATTAAATAAAAAAAAGAAAAGTCATCCCTGGCAGAGTGGTGTAAATGTGTTGGCGCCGGCTCCAAGCTTTTACCTGTTCCCTCTGCTGGGTCCCGCTTTCAATGAGCACAGTGGGCGTTTGAGGTAGGACACCTCAAAAGTCTATTTCGCCGTCAACAAATTGTTTGAATTATGTAATGTGAGTTGTATAATAGCTGGGAGAGAGACGTATACTGCATGTGTGTTTGTGTTCCCGGAGCTGCGGAGGAGTTGTTTGGGTTGATAGCATCTCTGCCTACTTGTATCTTGTCCTCTTCTTCCTCCGTTATAACCTGATGATGTTTTTACCCGGCAGGTCAGCTAGAAGCCACAGACATCCATCCTCTTTAATCCTGTGGACGACTGCTTGGTATCGATCATTCATGAAACTTGTTTAGTTTCTGCTTTGTCTTCTTTATCAGTGATTTGAAAGGATGAAGACGAGAGAGATTGAGGATCTGCAGCAGGAATGGGACAGATCAGTTCAGCTCCTCTTCATAAGCCCGAGGTGCCGCTCTGAGCCTGCCAGCCAATAACGCTGTTACACAAATAACGGTCATCATAACAACTCAATCACTACGATATTTAAGGAGAGTTCAAGCTGGCTGATTCTTCACGGACAGAGTAATTGATTTTCCACCCACAAGCCGATGAGTTTTTCACCTACTTACAAGGTGCTGACCCTCAATGTCTTTTCCTTCAAATAGGTTATCAGCGGTGTTAAAAGTTTAAAGGGGCTCTTACCTAATCTGTGTTGTTACCACGTCACAAAGCTTTCGTTATAATCCTTTTTCTTATCAATTCTAAGTTTTCAACACAAAATTTATTATTTAGAGTTGCGGACATCATCCGAAAGTTTAAAAACTGAATAATCCAGAATGTAATGGTCCATTTCATGGCATCACCTGTCAAGAGGGTTACATTCACTTTATCAGTCTGTTAATAATTCATCAATCCAGGGTTACCGTGGAGTTGGGAGGATGCAGTCATCACATTTAACTCTGGACAAAAGGCAGGAAGCACTCAGGAAAGATCCGCTTCGTCTGTCACGTCGGTTAATTTTAAATGGCAATGGTGCTTATATAACACTAAAATACAGCGATGCAACATCAAATAATGACACCATCAAACTGCATCTTAGTTTTTTTGTTTTTTGTTTTTTTGACATTAGATAACAAACAATGAAAATGTCTTACAGTGCGAACATGCATTGTGCTACAGATATGGCAACGTCAACCTGGAGGAAGGGTACAAAGGTTTTAAATGAAGACTAGTCTTTATTTCTAAGTCGTAAACTCTTGTAATTTAAACACTGCTGCTGCGCCACCTTTAAAGCTCTGAAGGCGGCAACTTCTATTGTTATACTGTGAAAGAAAAATAATTGCAAAATGTGCAAAAAGTCAGGCTTTTTTAAAAGAGAGCGTCAAACAAAAATCTTCAGACAGAAAGTAAAGGGATCTTATATGATGCAGCCAGAGGTCACACGGGCAAAATGAAAGAAGTCTTAAAAAAAGCATTTGACACGACGTTCTGCGGGACAGCACGTCCACAACTGTGTCAGAAGTGGAGCCTGTGCTACAATGCATCTTTTATAACGAGGAATGTTTTCCTGTTGTGCTGCTCAGTAACTTAAATACTGAAAGGAAGATTTATTACAGTTGGACCATATGTGGATCATGAACCAAAAATAATTTAATTTACTATTTGTCGCATGTTATCCACTTGTAGTTTTGCTTAAGAGTCACTGTGTCAGAGCAAAACAGCATAACAGCACAGTGTCACACGCAGATAAAGTTGATTTACTAACAAAACTTCAACTGACTGCCTCCACTTGAGATTTGTAATGTGCATTCCTGCAGAAAGTGACCAGCGCTCACATGACAACAACACACATGCTCTCACATAATCTGCACATAATCTGCAGATAAGTGACACTGTTGTAATAAGCTATGTAAACCAACAGGCATCTCAAATCACTCTTGCAGGATCAATATTATGACACATTTCACTTTCACACACTGATGCAAATGGTGCTAATCAGCTGTTTTCACAGTGTGTTCAGTTCATTAGTGTGTTGCCAATAATAGAAAATCAGTTTACAAAGTTCCCAGTTTGACTTTATTCACATGTATTTGAATTTGAATTTGGAACTTTTTTTTTTTACTGCATCGCAACTCATGAATGCGCAAGCATGCCCCAGTTAATTTTGATACGATAGCAGTCTTGTGCAGACTCCCATTTCAGCGTGAGTCAGCGCTTTTTGGAAATGGTGACTTTGCAGTACTCTTTAAAAAGATCCTGCATCAGCAGTGTGGCGTTACACATATACACGTGCAGTCCAGCTGAAGGTTGTGGGAGTTTAGTTTGGCTGTGAAGACAACATAAGCTGCTGTCTGTTTACTATCAATCGTCCTCCTCCACTGTATTGATCGGACATCTTGAAAAGAAGGAGCTCCTTGTTCTTGCCGCTGCCTGAGGAATCTAGAATCTGAGTCACGTGCACCCATGTACAACACTTTCCACGACACCCATCCCCAAAACGTTTAGACCTCAAGGTTTTGTGTTTCTACTACAAACCTCAGTTGCATAACTCTTTCCCATCTCGTGCGAGTCGAGTCCGGCCTGTCATCTCGTCTCTTTGAGTCCCACCGCCTTCCTCCCAGTCCGCGTAATCTTCCAGGTGGCTGCGTCCAGCCAGCCCTGGGTATACACTTAAGACTGAATTATTCAAGCGGGTCAGCTTGTGAGGCTGCGCTCTCTTCATCACTGGAACTGGGTCACACTCTTCAGATGTAACACAACCTTGTCCCAGTCAAGCACAGATCACAACACTGAGATCACAGCACCGGCACACCGACTTCACATTCACATCACACCAAAGGGGAGAAATCACACCCGAACTTCAGAATACAACCAAAATAGCTGCTGATGTGGCGGAGGAGAATGTGTCATCCTCGCCCTATTTACACACATTAAACTAACGCCAAGTATGACGGCAACTACAGATCCTGTGCGTGCATACGAACAACCAAACCTCGGCTGAAAAAAATGCAGCGACTTATGAGCTCCATCCAGAAAAGCCTGGATGCTGCAGTGATGTTTAAACCTTCTGTGGAAAGATTTCACAGGAAAACTGAGCTGGATCTTCTGGATTATGAGATCTTTTGGTGTTATGGGCCCTCATGAAGTCTAAAGTCCAAAAATCTGTCTTGAACCGCCTCTCCGGGTTTTAAACGGGTAGTTTCTCCTAATGCAGCTTCAACTGTAGTTCAAGCCACGGCTGGTTTATTTAAAGAAAACTAGTTTAACACAGCTCTGATTGTATGCCGCGATGTTTGCCTGGATCAGATGTAATTAAAGTTCACTGTGTCTTTTTGCCGTAATTATCTTCACCATGGAGGCTCTGTTTGTCTTTCATCTGAAGAAAATGATTTCTGCTGGTGGGAGAACAAATACTGCAGTGCAAGAGCGATTCTCCTTCTCATGTTATATCTTTACACCGATAAGCAACGATATGATAACCACCCCCTTAATATTGTGTGGGCTCCTTTTCCTGCCCTACACACTACGGACCGTAGTTTGACAGACTGTAATTTGTACCAGGAACATTCCTCACATACGTCAATGAGCCTTGGCCATCCATGATCCTGTCACTGGTTTATTAATTTTACTCTCTTGGACCACTTTTTCTCTCCTTTATGATAGAGTTTGAGCTTGTGCCTCCTATTTAAAGGTTCTTATAGCATTATTTTACTGAAATGATATTGGGCTGTATGAGAACTGAAATGCATACTTAAGTACATTGACATGTTTCGGCATCTGACGCACAAACTTTAAGGGGAAAAATGTTTAAAGATGTAAATAAATAAGCCATTTTATTCTTCTTGAAATGGTACCTCACTGAAAGCCTTGTGGAAGAGTAGATTTTTGTCGCTCCGCTTTATAAAAGAGGCAGAGACCCCGAGTGTCTGTGTGCACGGTGAGTGGCTGTGGATGAAATCGAGGAAGAACGTGGCGTACACACAGTGTGACCTCATTGTTTGGTTGGAGGCTTGTCGGGCAGCGGCTGCAGCTGCAGCGTTGCCATCTCACCATTTGCTCTTGCATCACTCTGCCTTTCCACCTCTTTTGTTTCACCGGCCTCATAATATCCCGTGATCATGTACAAAATGTGAATTTGATTTGTGAACATAATTACGCCCCACCTCCCCCCCACCTACTCGCAACCTTGTTTTCATTCCAACCACACCCAATGACACTCATGCTAATGAAAGCCCCCCTCTACTCTTCTTCAGCACTTTTGTTCCAGAGTGCTTAATAAGTGATGGAGCAGTTAATCGGAGGAAGATGCCCCCTCCAAACTGCTCAGATGAAAGAGAAGCAGGAATAATCTACTGAACACCCCCAGGCTGTGATTTCCCACCCTGCCAACGTCCCCACCCCCCCCTGCACTCCCATCATTGCTCTCTCACTGCACCCTGAAGGACCCTCCCTCCAAAACCCCCTTCCCAAGCACACACACACACACACACACACACACACACACAATGCACCCGCACACACACTTTTTTAAGCTCCATTTCCCCTTCCTCCTGCCTCAGCTCCAGCAAAAACAGCAGGAAAGATCAAAGAGGTAGAGTGGGTCATCCAGTTATCCATCGACGTTAAACCTGATTGAATTATCTGCTCACAACCCGGATCGCAGCTCTCACTGCCATCCAGCCCGGAGCGTCAGCCAATCAGAGCGACGCACACGATTAACATGCGGCACTCGGTCATATTTTGATGAGTAAGTCAAACGAGCTCAAGGCCGCTTTATGTTGCCTTTAATTTCATCATTTTTCAATCTCCGAGTTGTAAACAATCACCTTTTCTCCTCCGCCGGTCGGCGGCTGCTTCTGGAATTACCGTCAGGTGAGCTTCAGAGCTCAGGTCAAAGTCATGGATGTGCTTGTGTATGTCTCTGGTAGTGCGATTGCAAAAGACGAAGACTTACATCAATGCCATCACGGCCAGAATAGACAGATCAAGTTACTGCAGGTACTTTGAGAAAAGGCTGGTGTTACTTAGCCATGAATACAGTGAACGTGATTACAAACATGTGATTTTTCTATTCTCTGTGGACATGCGCTAAGAATTAAATGAAAATTAGAGTCAATACAGTTGCACGAACGATGAAAACAAAACTATGGATTCAAAGCTGTCGGTACTGTGTTTGTGCATAATTGACATCTTCTAAATCGACACACCTCCTTCACATCGAGTTAATTTATTGACCGACCAAATCGAGCGGAAAGTTGTCCCCCACACTGTCACGTCGAGTTGTTGCGACGACCATAAATCACTAAAAGCATTCATCACATCAACTCCCTCTACTCAACTGAGGCCTCTTTTTATATTCTACTTCCATTCTTCCATTCTGCTTTTATAACGCTCCAATTTCATTAGTCTATTGTTCCTGAAAATGTAAAAATTAGAATTACAACTAAGATTTAGCCCACAATGCAGTTTAATCTTAATTATAGTAGTTATGCAATGAACCTATTTCCACATGGAGACCAAGTCTGGAGTATTTAGCTTGTTATTTTTAGTCAAGAATGTGACAGGATAATAGTTTCCCTCTGCTTCCAATGTTTATGTAACGCTAATGAATCTCCATTTTTACCTTTCAAATTCCTGCTCACACTCGAAAATCCCATCGATGCTGAAATATTGTTCCCAATCTAACAACAATGCAGAAATTAATCTCGAAGCCTGTCACGCTGATTAACATCGTCAAAGTTGTTGTTCCCTCTTCCTGAAGGTTCCGGTTATTTAGGCAGTGTTCACACTCGTGGAGCAGTTTATTTCTACTCTGATCCGAAACCAGTAAACCACTAGTTTTTTTTTGCAACCTGCAAAAACTAGTGGCGTAATCCTCGTAACCAACGTGACACCAACAAACAGCCTGTTCAACAACGTTGCATTGTTTCTGCTGAACTGTGGTGGGTTGCCAGCTCTTTAGCTGTTTGACAGAACCGGCCAGGGCAGAAGAGAACATCTAAACATGGAGAGAGCTGGGATTTGAGCCCAGAACCTTCTCGTTTGAACATCTGGAGTTGCTGCTCTCAAGATCTTGTTAATGTCAATTATTGTGGCCTAGACTTCGGATTGAAGTCGTCACTCAGTAGTTCTTCGCCATTTCGCATCACACAAGTTCCCTTTTCACATGTGAAGAGGGAGTACGGTGGAAGTCAGACACGGAATATCCATGCAGATGTTTTCAGCAGCTGTACGGTGTTCACAGTATGTCGCCCATACGGTGGAACCATACACTAACCGTACAGGAAGCACTGACCCACACCTGCTCCATATTCAGTCCTGAAGTTGATCATTATTTTATCGACGGGCTCGGTGATGGGCAGACGGATGCTGAAGGTAATGAAATGCACAGTCAACAGAACGAGGGTGCTCTCCTATGAAGTTTAAAAACGAGGACTTAGTTGGACTCTCCCTTCCCCCCATCCAGTCTGGTCATATGGAGCGGCTTTACGAGGGGCTGTGCCACCAGCCCATCTATAATTAAGAGCCGGGGCCGGTCCTGATGTCACAGCATCGGCACTCAGGGCTGAACCATCTGCTTTCTCACCTTTCTGTGATCAAATACGAGACTGGAAATCAGTTGAACTACATCTTCATCTGCTAATAATGACAGAAACTGCTGCCAAGAAGGTTTAGAGCAAGAAAAGGTCCCTGAAAATGTCTGGGTGGTCGATTTGATTTAGGCGTCATTTACACAACGTTCCCTTTAGTTAAAACGCAAAACTTTCATTGCGTTTCGGGGGGGAATTTACGGCCTAATGGTGCTCGGATCCGATGAAAATGCAACTTTCTTAAAAAAAAAAACCTCCCACGGTTGAACTTTTCGAAAACGCTCTGACTCCATCTCTATGGAAACGGGCAAAAACGCAACTATTTGAAAACACTCGCCCCTAAAGTGTCATGACTCCCAGTCCATGTTCTCCTAGGACTTTGTAGTTTTATAGCTGAGAGTCACTGTAATAACAATGCAACTGAATCATCTGTCCATACGAATGTCCGTGTCCTCTTGTTTATGTTTATAGCGTATTGTTGTCTGTCTGCATATGTGTCGTTTCATTGCAAAACAAAGAACACTCACTAGTGGCCCAATATGAAAACTCCATAACTTTCGGGGCTTCTGCCGGTGCCGTCTAAATGGATCGATCTTCGATTTCCAAACGTGAAAATGGGAAACTTTTCAGGAACGATGCGTTGAATTTGAAACGTCGTCGTCTAAAGGTTGTCTGAAGACAAAAGTATCACCCAGAGCACATTTAACCTAATTACCATTTATCCGAAAAACATCTCTCAGCCGTGCTAACAAACAGCAAGTGACAAACTTGGCACCACAAAAACACGTTCAGAGGATCACTGATTACTCCGATCTCTTTCCTTTCATGTTGTCCTCCATTCCCACAAGAACTCTTAATCTTATCTCCCTCTTGGCCTCCTTCCTCTTCCTCCTCCTCCTCCTTCCATGCTTGCATCTTTTTATCATCCCCATGTCTCCCAAGCTCAAGGCCCCCACACGGTTCATCATCTCCTCCGTTCATTTATCTCCGCAGTACAGTTTTATCTTTGCGAGGGCCTTTTTGGAAAATAAGGGGGCCATTTTTCTCGAGCTTGGTTAAAAATCATCCAACCTACTGAAGCTGAACACCTGACGTAGTTTGACACTGACAAGATTCAGACAAATATTATCACTAGTGCTTGATATACTACCATAACTTTACATTCAGATGTCACATATGAAAATAAAAAAAATGGGTTCTGGTTATGAGTTGTGTGAACCCTCAGTCTTCTGGGTTAACGTGTCTGTATTTACAGTGTGTAGGCATGTTCCTGATGCCATAAATAAGGTATGAGCGAAGACAAGAGAGTGGAGGACTGGAGGACTGGATGTATGAATGTACAGTATGTGGTTGATCTCTACAGGGAGGGGGGAGGGGGGGGGGGGGGTCATGCGTGTTTGCTTCATGGATTCAGTGATGTGATGCGATGTGAAGTGTTGGACTCCGGGTGAACCGGTCATATAGACACCCGCTGCTACTCTCAACTACCGTTGGTACTTTCAGGATTTTCTTGACACTACAAAAGGGAGCCAGCTGTCAAAAAAAGGTCTAAATGAGCTCTGCACATGACTGGAAAGCAGATAGTGGTGTTTCGCTCCGTCTAAATGAGACCGCGTCGGGTTCGTTTAGGTTTTTTTTTTTCCCTCTTTAAATCAAAGCCTTTGTGCTTCTGACCTCATATTGAGTTTTTGTGGTACAGTGTGAGTTTGTTTCTGCTGACAACTGCTTGTGTGTAAATGATGGATTGATGGAACGTACAAACTACCCCAACCAGCATGTCCATGTCTCTTTGCTTTGAGGCGACAGCTCTAAGAAGTGACAGTTCTCATTACTTGTTGCAGAAGAGTCACTGATGATCTAATTGTTGAGGTCAAAGCTGAAGGTCAGTGTGAGACACGGTACAAATGTTAAGAACTGGCATCCAGGATGACTGTTATTATAAGAAAACAGCCGTTTCCCATTTGAAACTAATATAATTTTAACTAAGTTTTTGCCAAAGTCTGCACTCAATATGCTTTACCCCATGTTGACACAGTCGTTATTATTTTCAAAGAGTTTGATCATCTATTAGTGACAGATGCAGCTTCATAGTTGGATGGAGAGAAACAACTTTTAGCTGGAACTTTGAGTTAGTCTGATTTAGAGAGAAAGTCAAACTCTCCTGGATTCTGCCGCTTCAGTTTTGACGTTTCATTATAAAACCGAACCGCTGCTGTCAGGCTTTCACATTTCTGTTGATGGATGACATCTCCTGCATCAAACACGCCAAGCACACATGTACAGTATGAAGCAGTTGGAATATACACAAGCAGCTATTTCTAAGCTCCCGTTTTTCTCTCTCATCTTGCCCCAAAAATATCTCCTGCACCCCCATGGGGATTTTTTTTTTTCTCCTTTCAGTTTCAAAACATGGTTTTCCCAGACATTCTTTCCGAGATGTGACGCAGGGAGTTTGTATGGCTCATACTTACGATCCCGGGAGTTAAAAATACTCTGTGGCGAGGGTTGGCTGAGGTCTCCTCCATACTAACCCCCCCCTCCTCCTTCTCGCCTACAGTTTCGGTTACAGAGTCAGACATACGGGCCATCCCGCACAGTGTTTTATCTTGACCACAGAGCACGCAGCAGCCCACATGCTTTTACACACCGCCATCGTGCTGTCTGCTGTTATCTGAGGCGCCTCGCGATGACATGCTGCCTCTGTTTGACTTGGCACTGCTAGTTTAGTTCAGAGCCCACCTTGACTTCAAAGTAGCCCCTGACTGTACTTTCATGTAGTGTTTTTGAGATGAACGGCGAGGGAGGAAACCATTCAATCAACATTCGAGAAGAGGGGCGTCAAACCTCCCCGCCGGGGCTTCACTCAAACCCGGCCTGCTGGATGACCTTTGAGATTGCACTTTATTTTTTCATGACAACATTTGGATGTGATGGCGGTGTGTTAAAGAGAGATTATCTAGCACCAAACCTCACGGGGAAATTTCTGAGTTGTCTGTATTTATAGGACGTTTTAGGTGAAAACGCATCTTTTTTTGTGTTTTCTTTTCAGGAAAAGTGTCACATTTACAAAACAACATTTTGAAATCGATGTCCATTTACACTGCAATGGCCAAAATGTTGAAAGCAATGTAGTTTTCATGTTGGGTCACTAGTGGGTGCCTAGTGGGTTTGTTCCTGTAATGAAACCACACACACTCACTCACTCACTCACTCACTCACTCACTCACTCACTCACTCACTCACTCACTCACTCACTCACTCACTCACTCACACACCCACGCATGCACACAGAAAACAATCCGCTTTAAATTTGCATGTTGGATTGTTCTTACAGAAGACTTTCAAATATAAAACTACCAAGTCCCAGGAGAATATGTGCTGGGAGTCATAACACTCTAGAGGCTGCCTTTGTTGTTATTCCCTCTTAGTCCCTCCACTAGTGCATGTGCAGAAGAACTATTTACTACAGCCGTGGTGCGCATGAACATTAGCAGCTTTTCCACTTCCTGGATTGAGACTGAGCCCAAGCATTTTTTGAAAAAGTTGCATTTTCCTCTATTTACACCTATTTAAGCCTGAGTTGGAGCGTTTGCAAAACGTTTTCAGTGACTCCAAACACAGTTGTCGTGTAAACAGACACCCAAAAGTTTTCTGTTTTCACTTGAAAAAGTTGTTGTGCAAAAAAAAGCGAAGGAGTATTATCTGAGTTGTCTGTACTTGTGGTGTATGACGCTGCCTTTTTCCTGGTTTTGCCCATTTTATCTGGTGAACAGATATGAGTCTAACAATGCTAATCTAAAATATTATTTATAAGTAGTTCCGCTATTTTATGGGCTTTTATACCGTCAGAGAAAAGAAGGTAAGAGAATGTGTTCTGGGTTGATATTACTTCTCTCAGATTGGATTTATTCTGTCAGTTCGATGTCTTACGATGACGAATTACTTGAAAGGGATGTTTTTCTGTGGGGGAACGGTTTATTTCAGAAGGCGTTTCAACGTATCGCCACGTAAACACAGCTCTTTGCCCTCAATTCCGTGGATCAAGGAAACAGCAACATCTCTTCCTTTCTGAATCATTTTACAATCAGCAGGCAGCAACCTGCTTATCAGGATACACCGACTCAGAATCATAACTAGCATTGAGCCCATCAGACCTCTTTCCCGGCCGGGGCTTTTAAAATGCAACGTTGCGCCTGTAACCTTTCCCCAGCAGAATTTTTTTTCTCTCTCTTCTAATTCAAAAGGGATGGTACACGTCCAGTGGAGATGGAGTTTGACAGGCATACACAGACTCCCACTTGCCCCATATTGATCCATTATACAGAGGAATACGCCTCTTAGGAGAAGTCAGCTTCGGTTGTCCTGTTGAATAAACATGGTGGCTCGTGCCACACGTCTCCCAGGGTGTGTGTGTGTGTGCGCGCGCGGATGTCTTTGTATGACTTTCCTGTGTCAACAGACAGGCTGAGCAAAAAAGGGTTAAGCATTGTAGTGGAAAAATACACCCACGTCCACCACGAGCCGAGAGAAAATGGTGGAAATTGGAGAACTGTGGGCGCGTGGCGGGGAGAAGTCATCTGTAGAGAAAAGGCAGGGTAATGGACGCGCAGTCGGAGAGGAGGAGGGTGGAAAGAGTTTTTGTCTTCGTCTGAGATGAAATGGCACCGTGAAGGTTTCAAAGGACTTTTGGTACTTTGAATAAATGTGAGGAAAATGTTTCTTTTTCTTTTGTCTTTACACATGCAAATATGCTGCTTCGAGTGCACAGACATCTGGGCTGCAGAGCAAACTAAGACCCAGTTCACACGACAACAGTTCAAGAGAAAACGCTTTCGTTTCAGAAATGTTTCACATTTACACAGCAATGTGTTGAAATCGATGTCTGTTAACACGGATATGGCAGAATTGCTGAAAACGATGATTTCCAGTTTGGCCACGAGTGGGTTCGTTTGTGTAATGAAAACACGGAGAACAAAATGCGATATGTAATCAGTAAAGATGGTGAGTATACAGACATTTGTATGGACAGACGACCAAGTTGTTATCATTGTCACGGTGCTGAAGAACTATTTGCTACGGTCGTGGTGCGCATGCGCACTTGCAGCATTTCCGCCGTCTACACGGAGCCAGAGCGTTTTCAAATAGTTTTTACTGACTGAGCATCGTTGACATGTAAATCTTCCACAAAATGCAACAGAAGATCTGCGTTTTCACTAGAAAACATCTATGAGCAATTTATAAACACTTCTGGATTCTTGAAAGACAGACCATCATGTCTTCATTTCACAGTGTAGAAAACTTCATAAGAAAGCTATTTCATTAAGGATTTACATTTCAGCAAATGTATATATAGAAAAAAACTGAGGTATTTCCAGAAATATATACAGTAATTTACAAATGATTAATAATTACAGGCCAGTTTGTGAAAAACAAATTGGCCACGTGACATGCCGTCCAGGTCTTTCCTGGAATTTTATCATAGCATCTGCAGGAGCCGTTATAACTTAAAAGTCGACAGTTGCTAAGAAGCTGCAGAAAACTGACTTGCATTGGCTGTTTGAATCTGAAAAAAATCTGTTAAAGCCAGAAGCATTCTTTCGGGAAACATTTCTTACTGTCGATGGAAAAACAAGCAAACACACACACGGCAAACAATGTTTGTTTATTTGTAACAGTCCAGTTACACTGCTGAAAACCTCACAATCAGTCAGATTAATATTACAGCTTCCAGATTATGAAGAATGATGAGTGATGAAGGTGGACTGTGAGGTGGAGTCTGTTTATAAAAGCTTGCAGCAGATCTTAAGCTCAGCTTGAACACATCTTAATCACCTGTCTGTGGTGACGTTGGAAACATTTTAAAACACCTCGTCACATTTCTCCCCCTCTCTGTCGACTCACTTCCTGACAGTGCCGACCGGCTCTGGGAAAGGTTGACGAGGGGTCAAAGCTCTGAACAAAACACAGTGCAGTGTTTAGCGAGCCATTCCTCCCTTCCTCCCTCTTTAAAACTCTCTCTCTTCCTCATTGACTGTTTACTGCGCTCGCCTCCCTCCTCCTCCTCCTCCTCCTCCTCCTCCTCTCTGGAGGTGTGTCCATCAACATCTGGAGAAGCAGGGCTGCTCAGTGACAGCAGGAGCTCATTCATCCCTCCCTCTCTCGCGCTCTCTCTCTCTCTCTCTCTCTCTCTTCTCTCTCTCCCTCTCGGGCTCTGTTTCTGTGTTTGCCGCTGTGGAAGTCAGACTGCACAGTGAGGAGATGCTGGCAGCTGACTGTGGAATGAGCTCACAGAAAGAGGAACCAACGCGGAACTGTTATCTGACTTATCAAGGAGACCATGGCAACATCTTGTTCTCCTCCTCATCACTCATTCAATCCGTCGTTTCTTTTCTGTAGTGAATTTAGAGTTTTTACCTCAGTTTAATTTTTTGGAGCCAGTCATCAGTGAGGAGGGGATCCGTCCGCGTCGCTCGTCCTCCACCTGCATTTTTTAATTATTATTTTTTGGTTGGGAAGGGAGGGATTCAGAGAATTTTTTCGATATGACGGAGATCCTGGTATCGGATGTAAACTTGAACTCGGTGTGCGAGCGTCTGGAGCAGCACTGCTGCGTGGACCAGAACCAGCACAACCTGTCCTCCAGCCAGCCACAGACCCCCGTGCTCAAGAGGCACACCAACACCGGGGCCAAGCTCTGGGGCCGCGTCCGGAGCAAGCTGCTCAGACAAAAGGTCTCCGGCTGACATATGCACACACACACACACACACACACACACACACACACACACACACACACACACACACACACACACACATACACACACACACACACAAGCTGTTTTCTCTCTTTTATCTTCTGTTCTTTACATTTGTTCTCTTCCATTTATCAGTGTGTCACTTCCATCTGTTTGTTCAGCCTCTCTTTTATGCTCAGTGTGTCCCGGTCCATGTGCACTCTCTCTCCCTCTCTCTTTCTCTCTCTCTCTCTCTCTCTCTGGGTGTCTTTCTTTCAGTACAGAGCTGACTATTGTTCTTATCTGATGGCTCCGTTGACTGCATTGCACACACAGATGTAGTAATTGCTGCACCCTGACCTGCACTGACATTAAATATGGAAGTTAATTCAAGTTGATTTTGTTAGTATATCTGCTTTAAATTGTATCGGCTGAACTGTACATTAAGCTTTAAGGTTATTCTTACAGTGACAGGAGCCAGAGTATGATGCTTTTTAAATAATGTATTAAGAAAGATTATTATCCTGAACTACACTTTCATATAATCCAAACAAATCTGTCTCTCTGGAAGCTGTTTATTGCAAAACAAACAACAACAAAAAAAGACCACTTCCTGTTGTCTTGTACCTGCCACTTTCCACATCCTTTACTTCTCATTTAAAGCTACTGCTGATAACTTAAATGGCATTTCCAAGCCAATAATGCTGGTTATTGGTCATGTTTGTAAATCAGATAAGCTCCCTCTGCTGTTTGTTCCGGGGAATGCGTGTCATCCTCTGGCTGAATCAATTCCATGATATTTAGATATCCATATTCCATTCTGTGATGCTTGATGTATCAGGATTTCATCTTACTAGACTGACTCAGCAAGATACACTCTGGATGGGTAATTTAATGCTAATTTAAAATTTATGTCTTTTTATTTTCCTCAAATAATTTATTGTCAGTGTAACAACAGACTTGGGCAGACTGTGAGGGAGAACTTATGGTCTCGCTTGGGAGAGTCCTGGACCGCATGTGGACCTTCTGTTTTTCCACTTACTGCCCTGTAATTATGAATTATTTGTAAATTATTGTATATATTTTTTGAAATACATGTTTTTATATATTACATATATATATTGAAAGTACATAATTTCAATTACCATTATCAATCAAAACGTGCAAAGAAACATAAGACCTTAACTGATACAATATTTATTAGTTTTTTTAATAGAAGTTTTTAGGAGAGAAATTTATTCATATTGAGCTGAAGTGAGTAGATCGTGTCAGATTGGCACTGTAGTCCGAGTCTTTTACGTGGTCCCTTCAGAAAACTCAATTACTAAACTGCTTTATAAGATTTTTGTCTGATTTGTCTTTCTTATATTGTAATATTGGACTCCAAATCTCATTATATTCCAGGATGTAGCCATTTCCAGGCAGTTTCTGCATCTCACTGAGAAACAGTTGTTTCCGTATTTGTGCTTTAAAAGCTCCGTGAAGCGGCTACTTGAATTAATCGAGACAAAAGAGGGTCTAAAGGACATTTGTGCGTCTCTTATTTCACTTGACTTTGAGACCAGCAGCGGATGGAAAATGTAGCCATCGCTTGTACGTGCTTATTATGGGATTGAGGTTCAATCAGAAAGGGCCAATTACTATCATTTGGTGACGAGATCGAGCTTGGACTGAGTGACCCTTGTGTTGAGGGATATGTTACTGTAAGTTGTGGGCAGACACACATACACACACACACAGGTCGAGTGCGGTATGGTTAAACTGAAGTAAATGCTGTTTTTAGATCGTGACTCACCGTCGGGAGCCGGGGCTCCTTTCTCTTCCCTCTCTTTCCTCCAGATGCTTTTTGGATGTGAGCGATGGCGAAGGTGCACGTGAGCCAGTTCTCATTCTACACACATAGCTCTGCACACGCAGCTCAAACTGTGACTAATGGAGAGATGGACCCTCGGTGTTGCGCCGCGGCCTTTTGTTCTCGGTGCGTTCGCACATGTTTATTCAGCAGTCCCCCTCATCTTCATCACGAGTGCTTGGCCAGCGTTTTCACCCGTAATATGTGTGCATAGCAAACGGGGTTCACAACAGAAGGAGCCAGGTTGGGCTGCGGGTGTGACCTTTGCCTCCGTGCTCTCCATTATTCAACAGACGCTTGAGGAAAAGCTGACCACTGCTCGCACCGACGGGAATAAAACGGGGGATTACACGCTAAGCCCGGACTTTACTGAGCTGACACAACCAGCCCAGTACTGATTCATTCCTGTGTCCCGGTGTCAGAAGACACTATGAAGGAGGTCTCTGTATTTTGTCACAGTTCAAATACGTGTTTATCTGCCACCCTGCTTTATTACTCTGCAGAAATCCCTCCTCTGAGGAGTGCCATTCATCCACCGGCTCGTTCTGAATGAAGCTTTGAAAGCTGTGTTGTGTTTTGATCCTATCACCTCTGACGTTCTGAGTTTCTGCCTCTGCTTTATGATGTTTGCTGTTGGAAGGAGGAGAAATGATCATGTTACATGATCTGCTGTCGTCTCAAAACACAAACATTATCAGGGCTTCTTAATGATTGTTTGTCATTATGTTTCCATCCATACATTTAAATGTGAGGAGCTTATATTACTGTTGTCTCCAGCTTCCATCAGCTGCTTTCAAGGGAAACCGGATAGCTTTTTGTGGTTTAGTTCTGCTTTTTAAATGGAAAACGCAAACATCCATAATGAAAAAGAGCCACTTGATGTTCCTGACGGGGGGAGGAGGGGCAGGGCATGCAGACTTCAGGGCATATTGTTTTGGTTTATTTTTTTCCTTCCCTCTTTGTGTGCATCTGTGGCATGCATCATGGTAATTCCAGGGTCTTTAGAGGAATGGGGATGTTAAAGGATGCGTGAGGGGTTGGAGGTCCACCGGGGATTCAGCTTCACTCCTTCATCCTGAAGCAGCACCTAATTAAGACGCGGTGTGATGAGGTAGGAGGCTGGCTGGGAACTCTAATTGGACTGGAAGCAGACATAATGTATCTCTCACTTCCCTGCAAGAGAACAAATGATGATTAATCTCCTCCCAAGTTATACTTGATTTTCTACCCGGAAATCCCTTTAGCCGCGTGTTTGATGACCTGTTTTAAAAATGTATTTTGACCGTGCGCTTAATGACCTGTTTTCTGGGCAGGTTGGGGTTTGCTTTTGTTTCAGCCAGCTTAGCGGGGGAAACAATGAAGCCGCCGTGCCAGCTTAGCCGTGATGGAGAATCACATCCAGCCATTATCATCCACCCTCCACCTCGCTGATCCCACCTCTCGCCCCCGCCGCATTTTAGCCCAAATACAAAATTACACTCCTCCATTTGAGCATGTTGATTAGTGCTGATGAGATATTGCGGTTTCATCCCTCCTGCTCGCCTAAAATGCCAGCTAGTCCCCTAATGGCCTTTTTATATAGGCCACATAAATCTCCCCCTGTCCCCACTGGAGGGCAGAGCCTTTATTGGCCCCAATCCATCCCTGTGTGCGGGACCTGTGATTGGTTAATGAGTTCCAGGAGGGAAACAGCAGGTCAGTAAAGCATTTTCAGGTTGAAACCCGCTCTGACCCTCTGGCTCTGGGCCGTACGCGGGACGCCTTTATTCTCTGTGAGGCGACAACAAAGCATTCGTCATCTAATTAGGCTTTCAGTCTGATAATAAGTTCTTCATCTCTTACTCTAAAACTAGTCTGGGCTCCGATAATAGGAAAGTTACTGCAATAAATGCTTCTTTTTTCCAAAGACAAGTGGTTTATTTAGCACGTTTTTCTCTCAATGGGCAAATTAGAAAGCTGAATGATCAAAACCAGAAGTACACATATTCTTCATTTGAAATAAATTGAAAAAGAATATAGGATCTGACTCGACTTTCCTGGAATGAAAGTGTAACAGGAGACCTGCAGGCTCGCTTGTGCTGACTGCCTGGTGGCTTTGGGGGGAGAAACAACCTGTAATGTTATTAGTAGGGAAGTGAAAACTACAAAAAGCTGTTCTTTCTTCAGATTTTGTTGGAGTTGTTTGTTCTTAGAGCGAGCTGGTCCACACATTTTGTCCAAAGTAGTGATGTGGATGCTGGTCTTCATGTCTTTTATCAGCAATGTAATCCGGTTCACTTTCAGACGGGTTGCTTCTCTTGGCACGGAGACACAGACCACATTCAACATTTCCTCAGTTCTCGAATCAGTTTATATATTTCTACATCATGTTTGTCAAACGTGCTCAGAATAACATCAATCTAGACAACATAGATATTGTTCTCAATTCATTAAGCCTGAAGTAGCAAACTTGTTTAGGAAATGTCAAGAGTTCCAATCACAATGATTAGATGACTGAAAATGACTCAAGCTGATGTGACACCGTACCTCTACTTTTTGCTCTGAAAGTCACTTTTTAGATGTACAAACATGCTCAGGGATGATCTCATGGCTCCCAAAGAGTAAAGAGTAAAGAGTTCGTGGTAAATCCCATGAATGACCTGAATAAGTGAGGTAACTACTCGGCGTCCAATCACACGTCACCCCACAAGGCTGCAGATCTGCCCAGAAGGGAGAATGAGGTTTATTCACAGGAAAAGAATGTTCTGTCTCTTGTTGGCATTTCAGTTCACTCACTGCTGCACTAGATTAACCCAGAAATGTGGTGGTTTCCCTGTGTGGCAATGGAAGAAGTGTTTCTGTGTACACCCGATGTGGGTTTTTAATGGAAGAGTTGAAGGACTGAAATGGTGAGTTGACAGTTATCTGTGACACCGAGAAGAAGCAGAGAGTTCCTTCCAACTGTGTTCAATGTTTTTTTGTAACATACATGAAGAAATTATGTGAGAATAAAAGAGATGAATCATGAAGCGCCGGACCTTACGGTAACATTCTGTTTCTCCTCTCGCGTACAGGATGGATGGCAGTTTTGTGTGCGTGTGTGTGCGTGCACCAGTACTCTTACTCATCCAGTCTGCAGGCAGGGTCATGTTGCATAAGCGTAGTACTCGCCTGCTGTTTACAGGCGCTGTTTGAGGATCGCACACTGCCGGCAGAGATGCGAGGCCACTCCGCAAATCACAACTCTGTCGTCTGAAAATCCCCGCCGATTGGCTCAAACTGGAGAGTAAGCGGAGAAAGCGACATGGCAACCGAGTCAAAGACCTCCCTTGGCCACGGTGACATCAACAGCTGTTCAGCAAAAGAAGCCCCTCTTGCCGATGAAACATGTAAACATTATGCTTATGTGGATCAGGAGACTAAAAATAGACGCACGGCTCTGTATATTCTGTGAAGGAAATATAGAACAGCATGCAGCGTTCGCTTGGAAAAACAACAAAGCAAAAGGTACAATCATCACACAAACAGTCTCTAATCCCGCTAAAACTGCGGAGCCGTGCCGCTTCAACTACGTTCTAATTAAAGGACTAATAAAAAGCTCTCTGCAGCTGAATGAATATTTAATCAGACGAAGAGCAGCGGTGGAAAAACTGCGAGGAAACAAAGGAGAAATTAAACAGCAATTCATTAATTTAGCATATCAAAAGATCAAGTTGTGCTTTTTTTTCGAGGGCTGTCACCAGCGTGTGGCAACTCTAAGCAACAGTGAGCTAATTAAGTGCGTAGGGGTTTCATTACCAAGGCTTTACACATCATTTTAGTCACTGGATGCTCAGCAATGCATCTTTTAATAACATTTATATTCATACTTGCAAAGAACAAACAGGAATCCAGCACTTGATTACAACTCAATTATTAAATCCTGAGTCACATGTGATATTAAATCTGCACTGATGTTTTTACTGGACGTGGACGACGGAGGAAGACAATGCAGATGTGCATCATGCAACAAATCATCCTTCTAAGCCAAATTTGTTCCTATAGGAGCTATTCTATATGCCATTCTGCTGCGGGGTTTGGATTCAGAGGCACGTCTGCTGCGTGTTTAGTAGGAAATGTCAGCGGCTCCACGGGGGAGCAGACCTCTGGATGCCCCTCTGTGCCGGGCCGTTGTCGCTATTTACTGAGGGGGCGGGGAAGTGACAGGCCAGCCAGTTCCCGTAGTGTAGTGGTTATCACGTTCGCCTAACACGCGAAAGGTCCTCGGTTCGAAACCGGGCGGAAACAGCACTTTTCTCACTAGTTGCGACTTAAATGATGAGTCCTCTGAAAGTATTTACGTCCCTGTACAGCTGATTGCACTCACGCAACTCTCGATAGGTCTTCCTCAGAAAACCCCCTTCTTGAGATTACAGTCTCTCGTCCTCTTTGTTTCAATATATTAAAGGAGCCAACCAGCTGTGCTCCCCTGCACAGCTTGAATGACTTATCTTATCAGCTTTGTTCAGTCCCCGTGAGTCAGTCGGGGCCAGAGTACACACTGTATGTACAACCCGACCCAGAGCTGTCCGCATGTGTTATGCATGATGTACAGAATGTCTAGTAAGGACTGAGAAAGGATACTCGGATCCACCAGGAATTTCCTGCTGGAGGCTCCACAAGTGGGTCGTATCACATGGCAGGTACACTCCCTGTAGCGTTGGTTCCATACATGAGGATGAGTGTGTGTGTGGATCAGATTAAGTGGGCCATACTGAGGGATTGAGGGAACGTAAATGGACTTCATGGTAGCCATCGGAGCCTTCAAACTCTGGTGCAAATACGCACTCGCAGCACAACAGGCCGTTCGCCTCAGTCCTCAAACACACATACACGACATATTACAATCTATAAATAAAAGAAGCCAGCTGGAATGTGTAGAAATCAGTGTTGGATTGATTAAAAGTATTTCTGGGCCCGGCTTCAGGCAGCAGTCTGTTTTGGCTTCTCCTCGATTGTTCATCCTTTACCAATGTCATGGTCCAACAAAGGGAGCTTTGACTTTGGAGCGACGGGATCCTAATCAGAACCATAAAGGCCTAAGGACGTCGCTTTCAAACAAGAAACAAAAGACTTACTTCCCCACTTTTATCTCTTCCTCGACGTGTGCATGAATGCGCGCATATGGAGGAGACGCTCATGTGCTCCAAATCCTCTGTGAGCATTCCTCGCAAAGGAAATTGATCGTTGTACTTTTCATCTGTCTGGATGGAGATAAAAGGCCAGTGAAGCCATGATGCTCTCTTAAGTCCTCGGATGGTCTCCATGTGCAGTAAATCACACGGAAATAAGTAAGACCAAAACGTCACCATGGCGTACAAAGTCATTTAAGCTGAACGTTGGACTGATGATCGCACCCAAAAGAAGTGAAAACTAAGAATCTTCATTGCATTTGATTTTGGACAAAACGCCAACGATTTACAAATCGGCTTAAAGAAACAGAGAAATCCGAAGCTCAGTGAAACGTTTTACAAGTGGTTTTGCATTTCAGCTGCACTCCTCTGGGGTATCCACTGTTGATCATGTGATACACATGTTGTTGTTTTTTCTTTGTTTATGCTATGTCCCTCAGAATCACAGTTGGAGATTAATAGATAAACTGCAGTGATTCCCTGCTGGCAGTGGGATTAATGAAGTATGATTAGTTTAGTTAAGTTTGAAGGGTCTATTAAAGAGTAAAATGGATCATTAAAGAAATGCATTGTAAGTCAAGAGGTTATTATTTCTAAACAGAACATACCAGACAAACCATCCGCCCTCTTTACATATTCAAACAGTACAGCTCCTTGTAGACGTCCAGTATCTTCAGTAACATTGAAATGAAAAAACTGTGTATAAATCAGTCCTTACTTTTACTACTTTAATCTGTTACTAAATGCTGACGGTGCTGGAGGCATATCGTGCATATGAGCCCTGAATCGCATCCAGCGGAAAAACTAGTTTACAGGTTGTAAGGATTTGCTGAGACGACAGACAGACTAGAATCGTGTTGTTTTAATACTATTCTCATATTGTGGTTATTTCAATTTTAAATTGTGTCTTTATTCTATTTATTTGTGCTGTTTGCATTTTTTCAAGTATAGCCACTTTAAAATCTTCCTCTTCTGTTCATCTGTTAATATTTGAACCTGACCTTGGCATGCTTCTCAATGAAACCATCTGATTGGATACGTCCTCCAAAAACTCACAATTCATTCCCTCTATGGCTTTTTCCCTCTCCTGACATTTACGTCCCTGTTCGGAATATCATATCTGATATATGCTGGCTCAGTGCAGGCCTCCTCAAACAACTCAGTTCCCAGGAAATCAAAACGAAAGGTCCAACAGCCTGTAATAAATGGCAGGAACCCGGTCTGAGGAGGGTCACTGAGTCTAGCGCCTGCCTGTAATGGACCCTCTCTGTTTTTACAACCCTATTTGTGTACATTCATTTTTAATTATTTATTTATGTATTTTTAAATTAGCAGAGTAATAATGAGCCGATGGTTAAGGGGAAATTTGATCATCTTTTTTTTTTTTGTTGTTGTTGTTTTGTTTGCTGAATCTACTCCAAGGAGCTGCAGGAGGCGTCATCAGTGAGTCCTGGATCTTTGCCCAGTCCTCTTCTTGGCATTAACTGTGTAAAGATCCAATTGCGGTGATTACCTGTCCCTCGTCTCAAACCCCGACCCTGCTGGGAAAACAGGCTTTAACGATAATAGGAACGCGTCAAAGCCGTGCCAAATGGCCTTTTTACGAGCTAATGAAAGACACTCTCTGAGAACTTTTAATGGCCGTGGCCTAATGCTGACAATAAGAGAAGTGTGCTCGCCCGGCGAGCATTATTTTCCTCTAAGTTGAGCACCTCGGAGTTGTAATGACCCAACTGTTTAGTGTTAGACGCTAAAACGGCCTATAAAAAAGGCATTAGCTGTTGTGGCCTCACGCAGCGGGTGCTGGCTCCAGGAGACTTGAAGCAGCAAACGAGCTGCCATCCGCGATGTCTCAGTGGGCATTATGGGACGTGGGATCCAGACTGAGACTGGGGAGGGGAGGGGGGGGACCGGGGTGTCTGAGCCTTCCTGGAGCCGCTGATCCAGACAGAAGAGGCGTCTTTCTTTCCCAAACTAGAGTCACTTTGTCACAGTGACACAGCCTGACCTCCGCAGCTCGGAGATGGACTCTGGTCACGCCAGCCAGTTCCCGTAGTGTAGTGGTTATCACGTTCGCCTAACACGCGAAAGGTCCTCGGTTCAAAACCGGGCGGGAACAGCTCTTTTAGTCCCAGTGGAGGCCGACCCCACACTGAGGAAACCACTGGCCTGAACGCAGTACGGTGGAGACATTTCAACATACTTGATAGATTTCTGCCGTCATGATGATGATGCCTAAATTCTCAATCCTGCTCTCCTGGTGGATCTTCTGCTTAAAAAGGCCTGATTCAAATGAATGTGATGCTTTCAGCTTAATAACCATCTATTAATTTCCATGTGCCAAACCTGGGAAACATCTATTCATACATGAAATCAGCTCCGTTGTGAACTATTTGTACTGTATATATAGAGTGGTCCATTTATTGAATTGTTGTTGCAAACAACACCAACATTACTATTTGATATCAGTTTTGGATATGAGAGCATCACGGAACAACGAAAATAAAGGATTTCCAGCCACTGTTTTGAATTACTTCTACATTTTATGATTTAAGTTCTCAGCTGGAGAACCCCCCCCCCAGCATTGTAGTGGAATTCCACAATAAACGTCACAGCAGCTGTCCAGCATGTGTTTTCAATCCATCCTCTGGTCTATTGTTTGAGACATCCAAACAGTGTAAACCCATTATGTTTGATTATTACACTACAGAATACAAGTAGTATCCTCCATCACGAGTGACACTTTCTTTTTTTAATGTTTTATCCTCATTAAGAACACGGCCGTGAATTTTATTCACATATTAGAATAAGATTCGACTGCAAGTACTAGTAGATAACAGTATTTATACCTGAGTATTATCAGTACCCCAGAATATTACTATTTAAGTCTCCCTCTTTAGAGCATACAGAACTGTGAGTCTACAGAACAAGAGCTGAGAGACAAAGCAGCCATTTATATTGAAGTTAAATCATCTTCATGGCTGCATTCTTTAGCTGTTTCTCTCTGATTGTCGACGAGTGAAACGTGAAATCCGAGCCATCAACATGTCCACAACACACACGTCCACTTGCTTCACTTCACCAGCTGTCTCCAGTTGTCCGTGGGAATCATTGCTGCTTTCATGGTGAAGTATGTTGGGACTCAAAGTCAAATCTCTGAGAATTTCCACAGCCATGTCCAGGTAGCGTCACTCCGACGTCGTTTCCCACAACCTCCTCGTGGAGCTTCTTTTTTTTTCCCCCCAATGCGATGACTGTTCTTTATGAGCTGATAAAGCCTCATCTTCCTTTGGGGAAATCTCCGTGTGCTTTGCATCTTGTGGCCTTATTTGGTCAAAAATAAGAATCCTAACCGGTGTCTTGTGTTTTGGATTTCAGCTGGACCCTCAGACGGTGCAGTCCAAGAACTGGCACATGGACGTCATAGAGATGAACGGGGTAAGACGCAAACCACTTTCTTTTTTTTTTCTTTTTTTTTTTTATAGTTTTCTTGTTTTTCCATCATTTATTATCAGTGAGGGTACTGGCATCGTCTCTTTATGTCTATTTCTTCTACTTTGTCCAGCCATTTTTATAGTGTCTTTACACTCCTGTCTGGTACCACTTTTTTATTGCTTTCTTACTAACTGCCAAAAAAGTCTTTTTAGGAAAACCTACAAAGCAAAGATTTTTCAGTCTGCTTACCAAGATATAACCCCCATTATGGATATTAGAGTCCCGGGGGTGCTGGAGCTCACCCCAGCTGACTGTGGGGCAAAACACAAAGAGTCAGACACTGTTTTAGAGCTTTAAATGCATCTTTTTGGACTGTGGGAGGGACTAAGAGTATCCAGAGAAACATGCAAACTCCACACAGATGCATGGTTTTATTTTACATGACGAAATGTTAAGATGTTGGATATTCAAATTGAAATTCCACCTCCAAACCCGGAGCACAAACAAAAATAAAGTATTTAAGTGTCCCGGAGTTCAGTGGCCGTCCCTCCTACAGCTGTGCTGCGTCTTCATCTCCAGATCAAAGTGGAGTTCTCCATGAAGTTCACGAGTCGGGACCTCAGCTTGAAGAGAACGCCCTCCAAAAAGCAGAGCGGGGTGTTTGGAGTCAAGATTAACGTGGTTACAAAGTGAGTGTGTGATTGAGCTCGATTAATGCCTGTGTGAAGGGTGGAAATGAAAATAACCAAAGTTTTCACGTTGAAAACAATTCAATTTATCACCGTTAAGCCAAGCTTCAACAGCATCATGTATGTAATTAGCAAAATAAAAATCCATTAATATTAACTGTTTATATTGACCTTACAAGCCACATTTCATAATATGTATACAGGTCATAATATTGTGTCATTTATCTGTTGTCTTGTGGACATTACCAGTTGGGAAATGGGACTTTCCCTACTGGTAACTTCCAACTTCTGCATGATTACATCTGTGGTTTGTGTCGGCAGGCGCGAGCGCTCCAAGGTGCCTTACATTGTCCGCCAGTGCATTGAGGAGGTGGAGAAGAGGGGGATCGATGAAGTCGGAATCTACAGGATCTCAGGGGTGGCCACGGACATCCAGGCCCTCAAACTAGCATTTGACACCAGTAAGACCCAACTCACTGTCTCTAGGTGGCGCTCTCTTCCTCCTGTCATAGGTGGTAATAATGTAATCAGACCTAGTTTGCTTTTGGGTTTTTTCCCACTGCAATAATTCAACACAATGGTTTAGTGATGTGATATGAAGCGATTCTCTAAGTGAACATCGGTGGAGACGAAGCAGGAAACAGCAGCTGTGGCGTTTCGCGGGGCTTTAATGAAGCCGTCTTTCTTCTGACCTGCAGATACCAAAGACATCCTGATGATGCTGAGCGACATGGACATCAACGCCATCGCGGGGACGTTGAAGCTGTATTTCAGGGAGCTGCCGGAGCCTCTGCTCACCGACCGCCTCTACCCCGCCTTCATGGAGGGCATAGGTGAGACCCTTCACCCCAATCCTGGAAGTTTGTCTTCGTCGTCAGCATTTTCACAGCGTTACAAAAACGAGTTCCAGTTGACCGGCAGCAGGAGATGGGGGATCAAGTTAAAGTGCCGTTTGGCTGTAATTGGATCTGACATCTTTTTCCTGCACCCCCCCACCCCCCCACAGCTCTCTCTGACCCGGCAGCCAAGGAGAACTGCATGATGCACCTCCTGCGCTCTCTGCCGGACCCCAACCTCATGACCTTCCTCACTCTGCTGGAACACCTTAAAAGGTACACACACGTCTCAGGTCATGTGGGGCCACCGAATAGAGAAAAGTCTCTCTTTATGTTTGTGGACATGTTGGCAAGAATATTTTTCTGATAAACCTTTAATGTTTGGAGAAAAGAAAGTAGTAATCCGAACACACTCTGACCTGCTGTGCTGAACGATGATTCCCGCTGCCGTGAAGCCGAGAAGCATGTGGCTAATCAACCCATCCATCCAGTTTCTACCCCACTTTGTCTGACTGGAGGTCACGGGGGAATGTTGCTGACCCCAGCTGGCATTCAGCGAAAGGCAGAGAACATCCTGTACTCTTCATCACTCTGTCACAAGGCAAACGCAGAGAGACAGACAATAACAACCTCACACCACCGTTTGGGCTGCGGGAGGAAAGCAGAGGAGCCAAAAAAAACCCCACATATGCACAAGGAGAACATGCAAACTCTAAACAGAAATCCACAAAGGACTGAACTGACGACTTTCTCACTGTGAGACAAGAGCGCTCTATATTAAAGGACCAGTGAATTAGGAATCATTTTTCAGAGAAGTCAAAGTAATGTATGTCTTTATTACCTGGAAGTAAAGAAAGTCTGTCATCTCCCCCGTTTGCTTGCTCCATTTTTTAGCGGATGTCCAGCCCAATAAGATATTTTCCTTTCATGACATCATGCGGAGAAATAACCACTTCCTCTGGTAGTGGAGCTCTGCCTTACTGATATACTGAATAAATTCAGTATAATATGAAAAGCTGCAACAGTTACCTTTACGGTTAGCACCGGAAAGCTCTTCTCCTAAACATGACATCCTTCTTTTAGACCAGTAGAGCTGATTTGAACATATTTTAGTTTTTTTTTTCCCAGGAGTTTTTTTGTGTTTCTTCACACTTGTCATCGCTGTGAAGCTGCACGTTGTTGGTAAAGATGTAAAGGTCACAGGTCGTCCTCTCGCTCCTGCAGGGTGGCCGAGAAGGAGCCCATCAACAAGATGTCCCTCCATAATCTGGCCACGGTGTTCGGCCCCACCCTGCTCAGGCCGTCCGAGTCAGAGAGCACCAAGGGACAGCACATCACGTCCGCCTCTGACATCTGGTCACACGACGTCATGGCGCAGGTACAAACACCCGCTCGCATACGTTTCATTCCAGTGTGACCAGCAACACGGGAGGACTGGTGCACTCACGCCTCTTTCCTCGGTCACTTGTTTCACTCCCACGCCGCTCACTGACCCTTGTGGCTGCGCTCGTTTCTCCCAGCGGTATTGAAGCTGCAGGCTCGCCGTTTAGCTCTGCTGGGAGATGAGCTTCCTGCGCACAAAATGTCTATTCTGGCAGAATAAACCACATCCAGAGTTGACATAAACGGAGCAGCAGCACCGGCAGGAGGTCGCATAAATCTACGACAGAGAGGCAGAGTGTCTTTATTCAGGCTCATTTACATTCTGTCTGTGTGCAGCATGTTAAACCTCCAAGGTCCGGAGTATAATCCCAGGCCAGTGGTGGATTATCTCATGTTAAAGAAATTATAAACCTGTGTTTGTGTTGCACCTTTAATGCAAGACGGTACAATTCGAAATGCGTCACAGACAATTGACAGGTGACGATAAAACATCAAGGTTAAGAAGACGAACTGTCATGAAAATAAATGATCGGGGTCGGGGAGGTAAAACAAGAACAGATGATTTCTAAGATGTTTTTACTATTTACAGTGAAACTTTAATCCTATTTCAACTTGATTCTAAGTTAATGATTAAACAATATAATGTAATCTAACAATTTTTTTAAGAGTCGCCGTAACAACACAACACTGAAACTCGATATTATATATTCATGTAATGCCACTTTTGTCCCCTAGTTGGCGATGGTGGCTCACTGTCATCCAGTATTTTCTCAGGACTCACTACACCATCTTGTGGTACACAGTGGTATTACAAGACATCATGACTATTTTTCTTTCGCAATCAGTTTAGTATTTAGGTTTAAGATGAAGTTGTAGTTTATTCCTTAACATGTATAAACTGTTAAAAAACAAAGAGCATGACATGTTAATATATCCCCTCAGGTTCAGGTGCTGCTCTACTACCTGCAACATCCTCCCATCACCTTCGCCGAGCTCAAGCGCAACACGCTGTACTTCTCCACTGACGTTTAATCCCCCAACGACCCACCACCACCACCACTACCACCTCCCTCAGGGCTTCATCTGGAGATGAGAAAGAGAGAGAGACTTCGTTCAAACCTCGGTCCCCCGCCACTCACCTTACCTCCCTTCCTCGACCCTCTGGCAGGCAGCTCGTCTCGACTGTACAGACCCCCCGCACCCGCCACCCCCGCCTAATGCACCCCCACCCCGGCCCATCCTGTCCTGTGGAGAGATGGAGCGCAGCGCGGAGGAGTCGTCACCTGCTCGTCATGCGTCTTGTTTGTAAATGTGAAGGAAGCGGAATGGCGAGGCGCTCCGGGACCGGAGGCCACGGCCCGGCGCAGTGGCTCATGATCCTGTGTGGTGGTGTCCTGCAGCGAGCCCTTTCCACACGCTGGACCACTGATCTCAGAAACTCAAACTTATTATTTCTTTCTGTTCAGAGGCATTCCAGACAAAATAAGGCATTTACATGTTTTCTAAAAATAACTTCCTCAGCTGTTTTTGTTTCCTTTTTTTCCTGTCTTTCTGGCTTTGTACACTTGGTGGAGGAGACCGGGGTTGTGTGAGTGACGACTGTGGATGTACTTTACTGAGTGTGTGTGTGTGTGTGTGTGTGTGTTTAAGGGACTATAAGAACTTTGGAAGTGTCTGGGACGCCATCCCAAAGAATGGCCGGGATTGTTTCTCTCTGTGCTGACAAACACGAGAGAGCCGCCCCCTCCCACTGAGTCTTGGCCAAATTAGCCCTATTTATTTGAAATATATATAATATGTGTGCCTGTACAGTTCTGTGCAACTAGAGAAGGACTCTGAGGAGTCAGGTTTTTTGAAGTTTATTCAGGTAGTGATGTTTTTTGTTTTGTTTGTTTGTTTTTTTTTAAGTAAGATTTTCTGATTCACCACGTTGTTGGTTGGTAAGCTGTACTGAAAAGATCACCGGGAAAACGTCTGCCAATGAATTTCTGATCACGCTGTAGAGGTGAACGTGCACTCTGTGATATGAGGGTTGTAGGGGGAGAATTTATAAAAAAAAAATAAATAACACAATGAATGGAACATTTAGCTCTTTTTTTTTCCCCTCCTCTTTTTGTTCTTGTTGTTGCATTGCAAGCCTGTTCCAAGTGTCTTACTGCACCGGTATAATCTGTAGGATGATTTGTGTAGTTACCCTCATTGCATGTTCAGCTTGTCAATCAAACCAGGCTGGGTAACACAAAGGTAGGACTCACTAAGACTGGTAACAAGAAAAAAGAAAAAGAAATCCACTAAAATCCATCCATTTCTGCTGTGTACAAAGCCAACCTTTCTGCTCTCAAGCCTGCAACATATCTACAAATACTGTAAGCACTGCTAGATGAGTACTATTTGATATTTTTAATATAAGATTAAAACAAAAATAAAAACTGTTGTATTTTACTTTCTTTGAGAAGAATTTCAATATACTGTAATATTGAGGCTAAATGTCAATGTGAACTTTTCCCCCCTTTTTTAAGTAAAATAAAAGTTATAAAACACTCTCACACTGTGTCGCTTTGTGCTTTGGTGTCCGTCATGCAACGGGTGGAGGATTCTGGTTGAACGAGAGTCGTTACATTTAAAAGTGATTGCAGGCATGAAATATTAGTAACCAAATGACAAAAGATGAATCTCAAAAGAATCGTCCCATCTCCATGGCAACCAGACTGTTTGCGAATATAGGAATGGTCTGAATGTTAGACGACACGACCTTATACAAGGCTCATATTTTGGGAAAACGTGAAATCTGCATCCGTCCACCCTTCAAATATTAGAGCAGGGGTGTCAAGTACATTTTAGTTCGTGGTCCACATCCGGCTCATTTTCATCTTGATTGGACCGGACCGGTAAAATAGATTGCAGAGTATACGTGATGAAAATGTTGATATTGTCACAAAACCAAACAATTACCATGGATATTTACTGCAAACTTAACAAAAAGCCCATTTTAATGATGCCTTCTGGTGCAAAATACAATGAAATGTCCAAAGATCTTCTCTTATCACCCTGACAACATGGCTTTGAGACTATTGTTAGTTTACTGTCTTTCATGGTAACATCGCTGATATCTCATGTTTCACTGTTTCGTGTCCACTACTCTTAAGAACTTTGTTTTCTTTGAAATTTTTTATCATTTGCTTAGTGATTTGGCGCCCAGATTGAAGCCTCTTGCGGGCCGGTTTTGGCCCACGGGCCTTATGTTTGACACCACCCTCGAACTAACACCTGCAAATCAAATAAAACACAATGAATATCTTCACAATGTCTCGCTCCAAAGTCGCTTATTATTTTAATTGCGCAAAATTAAAACACCATTCAGGCACAACACGTTACGCACAGCGCGAAACGCAGCAAGGTCGACTTGACGCACGGAACGATTAATTGTGTTGAGCGGCTGCAGTGGAGCCAGGGGATGCTGAAGGGGCCGTGACCATAGACTTATACATGTATATGTCTATATACATGTATATGTCTATGGCCGTGACTATCTCACGTTGGCCCTGGCCACCCTCTTGGCCCTCTAATACAGGATGCTGCCACAGCAGACACGGACGTCAGCGTGATCCTGGTAGGAACTTTTGTCCACTGTCACAGCAACACTGCCGGACACTTTACCTGCGCACCGAGCAGCAGCACCGCGTTTAAACATCAGATAAGATATAACATCCGAGAGCTTGTCTTCCATATATTAAATGATAATGAATATCCCACGACTGTATTTATATTGGGGGAAGTTTGATTTGTCTTACTGACGTTATATTACTTATTATTATATGTGTTATCATCAGATAACTTTTTTTAGCGAACATGTTATGAGCATCGCTAAGATTTTTCGAAACTATATAAACATTTTTTGGGCTATTTATCACACAATTTAATTTAAGTATGAAATAAATTAATTTAGCTCACACTAGTGGTCAGGTTTCGATGTTAATCATGTTGTGTGGTCAGACATAACATGATACAGAGCACTGCACCGGTGTATTGGATTAACTGGTTGCCCTGTTAACTGGTGACCGACTTCGTTTATCGTCCATTGTTGCTGCCAGCATAAAAGAAATAATCAGTGCTCAAGTTCACAGGTAAAAAAATAAACAGAATGTGGTCGGGTAACAGATGAGAGCATGCAACAATTAAATAGTTGCTAATTTTTAAATTCATGAATCACATGAAGCGTCACATGAAAATGCCATGAAAGAAAAAAGTTCAGAAAAATATTTGTGGTTTAGTTTCTGTGCTGTTTGTGCGTCAGTGTCAATGTTGTATGAAAGCACTACAGTGTTGTTGCACTGTACATTTTGATGTCCTTCTCTTGTGATATCACCTAAATATCTTGCTTGCCTGATCCCTTTGCTCCAGTTCCTTCCATTTTTCTGTCCGTGTCCGTGTCTGTGTCTCTACTTGGTTTACATTTTCCACAATATTCAGCTGATTCACGAGCCACATCCTGATTACTGTGGCGCCTCCACATGTGCATGTAGCTCCCCCTAGTGGCCTATTTCAAGGACCGTTCAGGGTGACCTGCGATGAACTCCTGAGATTTTGTGTTTGAGACATTTTTGCTTTTCCTGCATTTAATAGGGTGGGCCTTTTTTTATTTTAATTTGGCTTCGGTGATGTCTTTGTCTCAAATTAATCCTAAAACTACCTCTGAGCCAGATCTGAAGGGCTTCAGTGTTCCTCATCCTGATTTACACAAGAGGGAACAAACAGATGTCGTCTCTTCTTAAAACGAGCAAAAATGTTCCTTGTACTTCTTGTTCCAACATACTTTCCAGGGACTTAATATGCAGAATTACTTCCAAGTCCATAGCGGTGTAACATATGGAACTGTCTCGTAAGTACAACCAAATATATGAGCGAGACAACTTTTCAGAAAAGGAACAAGATGTTCAAGTGAAGAGTTCTAGTAGATGCTGGGGGAAACATTCAGTGTCTCATAATGCCCTCCTCAGAGGGTAGAGTGCACGCTGCTTTCTGGCTTTTTGGACAAACGTCACTGTAACCTCTGAGCTTCTGTCCAGTCTGGAGTTTGCATGTTCTCCAACTCCCTTCCAGTATCGAAAACCATCATGCTTGCGGCAAATTGTGACATTTATGCTTACAGTCAAGGCATAGAAAGATCTTTCTTTTTTTCTTTCCCCCAGGAGGGCTCTGCTGAGTACCAGTTTATGCAGGATTACACACAAAAGTGGGCTTTTCGAAGGTGTAACCATGGCAACGTCCTTCCTAGATCAATAGGAACTGCTTTCAGGGAACACTGAAGGTTAACTGGAAATGAAGACTTGACCAGATGAAGGGGTTGAAAGGATGGGAACTCCTCAGAACTTCAAATATGCACTGAAATAAATAACCTTCGATCCAGCTGCTCCCTGCAGTTCAACAGAAATTCATTGTGACTTCATCAGGCTAAGAAATTGGCTTGTTTTTAAAATCAATAATCACCAAACAACCGATCAGAACTTAACCCTCATGCACCACCAAAGGAAATATCGAAATATGCAATAAAAACTATTTTTGTTCTTTGGTTTGATGCTTTTATTTAAAAAAAAAAAAAATGTAATTAAAAAAAAATACTTTTTTAGTCTGCAACTACTCAGTTCATGTGTTGTACTATTTTAGATTTTATCCTCCAGTACACTCAAACTGAATTGTGGACTAAAAATGGGATTTGTTTTGTAAAACAATTTAACCTTCGCTTTACAATGATCGTAACATGAAACAACCACCCCCCCCCCCCATCACAGTTTTTCTGCTGTTGCTCGCCCCTTGAAGCTCTCTGGCGCCATCCTGAGGAGCTTCACCTCACACTTAAATCACTGAAATGGTATTTGTTGAAGAAAACATCTTGAAGATACTAATTTAAAAAAACTAAACATCTTTAATAGCAATAATCCTGATGTGGATTACTTAGTAACACACCTACAGTCTATTATGTGACCTCAGATTATCATGAAGGAGATTCTGAGCTCACTTTGCACAGATTCTTCTCAACAGGTCAGATCAATCTCTTCAAAATGTCCATAGATTATCAATAAAAAAAACAACATAAACATGTCTATTCATCTCAGGGTGGAGAATCCTCCTGCACCGGCTGTAAGTTATACATCAGCTTTCCACCGATCCTCCGCGTGCAGGTGAAGATTCAGCAGGTGGACTCTGTTCGTTTTGTAATCATGTCCAACAGTTTCTCCTCCGTGGAGGTTCACCGTAAATAATATTCAATGGCTGCAGAGAAGGCAGCGAAGCCTCCACATCCCAGGACTCCAGCCTTCAGGCCGGCTGCAGGAAAAAGAAAAGGAGAGAAAGAATGTGAGGTGAATGCGACTTTAACTTAAGACGATTGAAGAACGTTAAGTTACGTACCACGAAATCCAATTGCTCCTCCAGTCACACAGCCGCTGTACACTGCGTTCTTCCAGTCCGACACACCTCTGTGCTGCAAAGACAAACATGATAGGAAACAATCAAACAATAGTCAAACTTTCTTTTACACTTCTGGAAAACATCTGTTGATTTTTTTTCCCACCATGCAACATCTTTTGTTAAGATTGTGACTTAAACTTTTTCAGTTAGTGTAAATAACAAGATGACGTCAAGTCTAAAAGTCAGATATTCTCTATTTGGTTCGATTTTAAAAAACTAAGCCCATTATTATGAGACAGAGACGATATGAAAATAACAGATCTCTCTAGGTTGTGCTTTCAGTTACTATTCTGTCAAATTATTGTTACTAAGAACATACTGCATAATTATGTACAAGCACACAACCATATTTTTATATATATGTTGTATAATATTGACATATTTGGCTAATTTTAATGGGGGAAAAAATGGAATTTGTCTCTATATAACTGACAAAAAGTTTACTTTACAGTTCAGATTTTGTTGTGAATGCATATTTTTGTGCTACCACATTTTAACACCAGGGGGCACTCTCTGTCAGACAAAGTCCATGAAGTTTTCACTCAAATACCATTCCCAACAATATGAAAAGTTTCTTTAAATAGTCACAGCTTAACATTTTCACCATAAACATCATAAATCTGCGTCCCAAATGCATCCTCGTTGGATCAGCGGAGCACATTTACAGCAGAGGAACAAAATCTGCATCGTCCGGTAGTGACGAGCGAGTCAAAGTAAAAAGGCGACGGCAGGAGAGACTGCATGCTTTAGCCGCAGTGTTTCACATCGACACGTCTGTAATCTGTCGTCTCGAGCTGTCCACACATTTTCAATTGCTCATTATCCAAACCAATCAAGATTAAATTGGGTTCTATGTGGAAAAACAAACTGTCGTCAGAGTTGAGGAACTTATAGTTCAAAGTCTGTGTTGAACTAGTACAAGTTTGAGGAGTCCAAAATAAGATTTCTACATGGCTGTATTCAGTGTGACGCGTTAATGTGACACATAAGAAGGCAAAATATCCATATCCAGCTTTTTGTTGTTTCTAAAAAAAATTTAAAAATGTTATAAGTCAAAAAAAATTACGGACTCATTTTTCTAATAGATTAAAAAAAAAAAAATCTAATATTTTACACGGCATTCATACAATGAGGTGATTAGATAGAGAAAACCGGATTATGAAAGTTTTTTGAAGACATCCAGAGAAAAGTTATATTTTTTTTCAATACAGTGTGAGACACAATTCCTTTGTCAGTTTCACACCGATTCAAAAATATAGATAAAATAGTAACAAGGAACATTGAAATTCTCCACTTTTCGGTCTTTCGGTGGCATATAAAAGGATAAACCTTGTTGTAATGCTGTTTTTAGCAACACTGAGTCATTTTCAATACCTTGTACCTCCAGCTCTACCGTCGGGTTTCCTGTGTGTATTAAACTCTATATTACAGGGTTGAGAGTGAGAGAACTGTAACGCAGTCCCGCATGATGAACAGACCCGATGCGACCTACTGATTCTATGATGCACTCTGTACAGGAGAACATGGCGCCCACGATGGCGAAGTTCTTGGCGTAGGACATGCCCCTCTGGCCCATGTCTTTCAGTACTTCTCGGGCCGTCGGGGTCCTCAGGGGGTCTTTGGGGTCGAAGCCGACGTTGGTGTCGATGCCCGCTGTGAAAACACCGAAAGCTCCTCCAAGAACGAAGCCTGAGGGGGGGAAAAAACAAACGTTTAACTTTTATTACTGGTGAACTTTTTTATGTTGCTGGATTTATTTATGTTTTTGCCAAAATCTTAAAAAAAAAAAAAAAAAAAAGCTATATATACAAAAAAACTGAGGTTGCATTCATGAAGTGTCATAGGTACAATTTAGTCAGTACAGTTTAGTTTCTTGTTAAAAAAAATTCATTTTGTTCCCCTTTTCATTTTTCTAGTACTAAAGCAGTACTCGCAACTGTAATCATTTTAATTTGATAGTTATTCATATATATTTTCTTTTGAGTAGTTTTATCAGTTTTAATTATTTCATTTTTTTTCCGTTTTTAGCAAATCGATCTATTAGTGGTGGGCGGATCGGTCCAAATATCGATAATATTGATACCGATATCGAACTATACCAGCGCAACAACTTTCAGTTTTTCTGGTGTATGAATGCATCCATCCTAAACACTCTACGTGAAAACAATATTTTGTTCCAATTGGTTCTGGAGTGATAGTTTTGTACACTTTATCCATTAAAGAAAAAATCTGACATTACGAAGAATAAACATTTTTAGCATGATAAATTATTTTCTGTTTACCAATAAACTTTTCCCAAATTCTGTTCTAGGTTTTAACTACTTAATAAACCATATGAAAAATCATAAAAACACATAAAGCTTATGAAAATTCATCCAGATTTAGCTATTTGATGATGTATTAGCCTTGAATATTAAAAAGTATCGGTGATAATAGCCCTGTATCTACTTGGTATCGGATCGATACCAAACATTGCAGTATCACACACCACAACCATCTATTTTGGCTGTTTTTAACCTGGAGACGAGACCAGGTCTAACAACCAGTATAGAATGCAAATTAAAAAAATATACATATATCACATTACATATATGAAAGCTTGCTGGAGCCTCCATAGAGGATCTGAGGAGCCACATGCTGCTGCAGAGCTGCAGGTTTCAGACCCCTGGTGTGGAATCAGTGTGGATGAGTCGATATGTGACCCTGTTTTCCATTTAAAAGCTCAGATTGTGTCTGTCTGTGTCGGTGCTCACCCCCCACACAGGCCAGCACAGACTTGAAGGCGCAGCTCTCCATTCCCCTCTCGATCATCTTCTGCTCCTCGGTTTTGTGGGGCACCGGCAGCCCCCCCATCACCCCTGGGCTCAGCTCCTTCACGGGCCGCTTGTCCCCCACCAGATGCTCCAGGATGGCGCTGTACTGGATCGTCGCACTGTCCGTGTTCGGATCCGGAGAGCCGAGCCCAGCCGCTTCCGTGGAGGCCGCCATGTTTCTCAATGACAGACTGTGAGTAAATATAGCACGAGTCGAGCGGCGGCAGATTCGCACCGTTTTGTATGCAAACTGGGGGGGACAAAAGGAAAAATATTACAGCTTTAATTTCTATTCTTAAAAAATATATATTGTGAAATAATTTACAAGCTGGATATTTTTCTTGTTAAAATGTTTTTGTTTCTTTTTGATTATCAGGATATTGTTGTTGTTTTTTCAATCGTATCAGCAGATTCGACACAACGTCCACCCCAATGTGACTGTACCAGCAGTTATACAATATGAGTTTGCTCACATAATTGTGTTATATTTGTAGCAGAGCATTCAGTCTAAGTACATTAAAACTACATCCACACTGTTTTGCTTCTTTTTTTGTTGTTGTAGTAACTAAACTTAACATACATTTACTTTTGGGGGTTTTTGTGTGCTTTTGTTGAGACGAAGACTACATTTCCCAGAAGTCTTTTCGAGCACTGCACCAAACTCTCCCCACGCGCTCCACCTACCGGCTCTGGCGCGAACCGGTGACACACACACACACTGATGACTCGCGTGAGGCGGCAGCAGCATCCCGAGCTTGAGGAGAAACAGCCGAACAGGTGAGCCGAGCTCCTGCTTTTTACTGACCGTTTTGTTTTTTGTTTTTTTCTTCCTATTAACACCGCACCCCGGCTTATTACTCCGCAACGTGTTGAAGTTGCGTGGCGCGCTGTCACAGAGTGTCTCTCGTGCTGACTTGGGTTTGTTTCCACTTAAAGACAGCCCGCTCGTGACTGACGTGAATGGCCACGGATGATGTCCGTGCTGCTGTTCGGTCAGTCTGAGGCGCTTCGACCCTCCTGAGTCAGGAACGAGCCGAGGGCTTCGTGTTGTTGTCAACACCGAAGTGTTTCTGCAACAGGGCGCTGGATATCAGCGGCACCCCCGGGTCCTGGTCCGATTTGCCCGTCCTGTGTTTGGCCGGTGTTCCGCCGAGCGGCGTTGCACCATGCAGAGCAGCGAGTTCAGCAGGATTCCTCTTTCATCATCTCGTCACATCTGCTGGGGAAAGATGAATTTCACTCCCTCAGGGCTCATTACACCCTGATTCTTCTCACAATACTCTGTTGTGATCAGAATCTTTTTCAGGAGTGTGCCAATACACATCCCTTCAATGTCGAGGCGAGTTGATGGAAATCCACTTTTTTTTTACTTGTTGAGTTAAGTTAGAGTATTTCTTCAATGTTCACTGTCAACATTCTAATAGGTCTGACGTGTCACCTTGGCTGCATTGCTCTCTTCTTGTTCATCAGTGCAGTTAGTGAGCTATTTAAAGAAAATCCTCAACAACGAGAAAATTCAAGTCAGTTTTCACGTAGCACATATTAGGAGTGTTTACATGGACACAAAATCAACTGAATGAGCCTGATCAGATTGAAAATGCTGCATGTAAACATGTATTGGAAGATCAGATAAAGAAATGCTTTCCAAGCAAATTGGGGTGGTCAATGCTGATTCTCCTTTAATTTTACAGAGTCCATGTATGTACTTCTTCCTATAATCTCCTAGTTGGGCTGAAAGTATGTCTCACTGTGCATGTCTGTAATGTATTGTCATCATGTGATGCTGTTCTGAAAAAAACGTGGTAAAGTTTCTCTCAACAGTGAGAAGGTTTCTCTGTTGGTGCATACGGTTTCAAAAGAAACTCAACAAGCTAAGACATCTATAGGTTTCACATCATATCACAAACAGCCTGGGACAGAGTGCAAAGCATCAGTTGATCCACTGACTAAATGGGATGATATTCTTGGTTTACATAAACCTGCACATCAATCTTCTCACGTTATTCAGTGTTGATGTAAACAAAACAATCTCATCTCTCAGGTTTGCCTTTAAGTCCCTTTATATGATACAATGACAGGTGGTGACTTTACACAATGATTGACATTTTCTGAAAGCTGTAGGTGATGACAAATCAGATTACTTGCTAAAAGATGACCGTATTTATTCTGTATTGTTTAGAAGTCATTATGTCACACTTTTCAGTTCATTACCCTTGATTTTCTTTAGAAATCAGATTTTGTGTTGTTGTGAAGTGTTTTAAAACATAATTTTCCCCCATTTCAAGTCACTCAAACACACTGGAAACACCTTCATTGAAATACTGTTAAGTTCTCACATGACAGTTTCTGATTGCACTCAGTTTCCACAGTGAAACCTTCATAATGCAGCTGTGGCTACATACGTAGTTTACCACCATCCAGTATGGAGTGAATAAATAATGCAATTTAAAGCGTCTTTGAGTGTCCTGAAAAGCGCTATATAAAACCCATGCATTATTATTATTAGTTTGTTTCCAAGACAAACGGCATGAACTGTTTTCTCTCAAAAAGAGTAGCCAACTATTCCTCAGCACCTGCTTCTTTGAAAGACTCCTCCCTTACATAAACACAAGAATTCACCAGCTGATAAACGCACTCATAATTTTCCCAAGGCTGCTTTGGTTTTATGTAAATTTCTCCTCTTGCTGCCAATGGCAAGTTGCCATTGGAGCCACCTCAGCGAGTCGTGAGCAGTTTTTCTTCACATGATCAGCTGGCCATTTGCTGCTCATTAGTTCCCTTCAGGTGGAACAGTGAAATAGGCCTTGTTATGTTTTAGTGCACACATGTGTAAAGCGTTCCTGTTTATTTCTTTAATAGGCCTTTAAGTGCTTCCCGATGGCAGATTATCCTGACAAAGCTACTGCGGGTACTTCCAAACTGTTTCACCAAAGTGTAGAAGAAACAAGGAATAGCTGTCTGAAGCAGTGACTGCAAAGGACAAACCTTAATGATGGCTTCCCTTAGTGTGATTTTACATTGTCCTTGTGACAAAAGGGAAAGTGAAACTGTAAAATATTCTAAATGGGGATCTAGTTTTTAAATCTTGATGCTTGTGGAGGAGACTGGGCGTGAAGTGACGCATGCACGGGTCCTTTGGGAGGGCAACAAATGACAGCTTTCACTTCAGTCTGTTGCTTTTGATTATTCCAGAAGAAAAGAGCTCAAATGAGCACTGCACCCGCCACTTATAAAGCCCGTCAACTGTGGAGTTAGTTTTTGGGGTAATTACAGTGCTTGTTTTTGTGACGGTTAGCCAACCAAGACGGGGAAATAGTTAGAAATCAGTCTTCTGAGCTGGATTTGGGATTGGCTGAGCTGGAAACAATAGCGCCGAGTCATAATGACGGGCAGTCAGACTGGAAGGTGAATATATCCACTTTGTCGTCACTCACCTTTTTACAAATGGAAAATCGTTTCCTTCTCCGTGTTGCATTTTGCACAAGAGCTGGAGGCTGTGAAACGCGCACAAAAACGTGCTACAAATCACGAGAATGCTGAGTCATCTTATTACTGATCTCACAACAATTGCATGCAGCTTTTCACGTGTGTCCTTGTAAAGAATGCAGCGTAGCATCTTCCTCCGGTTTTCTATTGTTTCTCTCATTATCCAGCCTGGTCCTGTCATTGGCGTGCTATTTATAGCCGGGGGTTGCGTGTGGGGAGCACCCGCGTCCAGTTGTGCAGCAGTGAAAAGGCTTATTCTGTGAGACAGACGCTGATATCGGGTGATCTCCTTGACTGCTCCGCTGAATGAGAGGAATCCGAGTGATTGTGGGATGTTATGAAGGGAATTTAAGGTCTCCTCTCATCATCTTTGGTGTCCTGGAGCCATTCATATTAACTCAAAGGCTGTGAGATGATGATGAGAAAATTAACAACCAGAGTTCTCCTCCCACGTGCTGTAATTATGGTGTGAAGTGCGTCAGCGTGGCGGTGAGGTAACAACGCTTTGGCGTGACCTTGTCCAGCTGTGGTAGGACTGGTGAGCGGAGGACACTGCAGTCATGGATGTACTCTGATCACAGATACGTTTCTCTCTATGGAAGGTCGTACCACCTTTTAAAATAACCTGCTGACTCACTGCAATCTGTGTGTCACACTCACACACACTCCTTCCCTACAAACAAGAAAACACGTGTTCAGTCTCAGTAATAGGAGGGCAAATTATAACTCAAAAGCGTTGCCTTAGAAGTGTAGAAGTCCCATAAGTGCACGGGGAGAACATGAAGACTTCACACAGGAGAACATCTGCCCTGTAGAAAACACTGGATCAGCTAACCACAGGCTCTGTATCTTTCACAAGCACACTAATGGACTCGCAATTTGGGGCGAATATGTGACACAAACTCTTCAGTTAGTCTGTCTACCGAAAGCTGCGTCAGATCTTTGTCACGTAAGCTGATAAACGTTGAGTTTCCGACCACACCTCCTGTTATGCGAACCATGGACTAATCCAAAGAAAGAAATGTTCCTGGGAAAGACTGTGTCATCAAACATGAGCAGACTCTCTTGTTTTCACTCCTATTGATGTTGATTTACCCGGATGTTTGCTCTGTGGAGAGACATTAGAATGTCATGGTGAAGGAAATATATATATATATATATATATATATATATATGATATGGTTAAAACTGCAAATAACTATTAGGTTATTATTTGTGCAGAAGCATATAAACCAACGTTTGATATCCTCGTCTATACAACTTTATCCAACTGATGATTGGACCCCAGCTGATTGTGAGTGAGGGAAGGTTCACACCCTGGACAGGTCACCAGTCTGTCACAGTGTAAACACGCAGAGACAGACACGCTCACATTCACACCTACGGGCAGTTTAGAGTCACAAATTAACCTCAAGCGCATGTTATTGAGCTGTGGGAGGAAATTGGAGTGGCAGGAGAAACCCTATGCACACACACAAGGAGGACGTGCACACTCACCAGAGTCCGGACTCGAGGTGTGAGTGTTAACCTCCACGCCGCTGTGCAGCCCCCAGCTTTCTGTATTTCTATAGCAAAATGATGCAAACAAGTTTACAATTGAACGCTAAATATGTTGCATAAGGTCGAATAAGGTTTCAGACCTCTGCACGATACGATATTGAATGGGCGGATAGTTTGTAGATGGGAGGAATAAAAAGGGAGACGAGAAGCCAACACAAACGGTTCATGGTGAAAACCACTGGATTGTGAACGCTCATCTCATATACACACATCACAGCTTTATTTAAATATTGTTTGGAATGATTCTATCTACCTCATGCCAAAGTTAAAGGAGCATTTGCACTATTCAGGCTTTGTTGTGATGTTTTATTTATTTTTGATACTTCTATTATTCCAAGAAATCAGAGGAAAGTTCAATTCTTTGCTGCACACAGCTTGGTGAATACTAATGATTCTGTAGTATTTTAATAGTGTCAGGGATTAGCTGTGAGAGTTGTAAGTGCTCATTGACTTAAGTCTGCGTGATGTATATGTGTGTGTGTCCTATAGTACTGCCATAGTGACTAGTGACTGCTCTATCAGTCCAAATATCCATGACCTCCCTTTGGAATGTTTTATTGTTGAAACGTAATTAATCAAGACAAAGCTGCCGTGGTCGTTAATCTAAGACGTCGTTTGAGATGGATCTTATCAGGTAACACGAAAACTCAAGACTAAAGTGTGTGTGTGTGTGTGTGTGTGTGTGTGTGTGTGTGTGTGTGTGTGTGTGTGTGTGTGTGTGTGTGTGTGTGTGTGTGTGTGTGTGTGTGTGTGTGTGTGTGTGTGTGTGTGTGTGTGTGTGTGTGTGTGTGTGTGTGTGTGTGTGTGTGTGTGTGTGTGTGTGTGTGTGCGCGCAGGTTCATAAAGGGATCAGCTTTATTACTGTTTCCTTTGCATTCTGCTGCTATCAGGTAAAGTCATCTCCATAAACCGGCACCACATGGTTTTTAAGGTTGTGTTCACACTACTTATGTATTTTTCTCATCAAGTTGTTGCACCTTGGTCCAGTGTACTTTATATTCAGTCTGGCAGTTTGTAAATTAAGCAAAAAGGTGACAGATAGTTTGCATTTCAGTTGTATATGCTTCAAGAACCTTGATGATTTTCCCAACAACGAAGTGAGCTGAACTAAATTAACTTGTGTTTGTGTTTTTATCAGCAAAGAGCTCACAATGTCTTTGAAATCTATACAAAAATCCAAACAGTTGTATGAATTATTCCTGGAATGTGCTGCGGGAAAACAGTAGTTCCAACAACGGTCCCCTCCTGTGTTTATTTCTTTCACACATCTTCCCTCAGTGTTGTGCGTTCAAACTGTAAACCCCTCCAGACTTGGTTTTGGACGTCCTGGAATGGTTCTCTGGTTGCTTGTCCTGCTCCAGGGTTCAGATGGCAGCGTTCCCTCTTTAAACCACACTGACAGAGCAAACACACTACCATGTTTTTTATGAATAATGAGTGACATTACTGTCATGCCCCTGTGTGTTGCAGTATGAATGATAAGATTTGAGTTTGTTTCTAAGTGACCATCCATTTGTTGTGTTTCTCTGTGGCTGTGTCGACCCTCTTGGCCCTTCCCTTCCTCAGCATGCATGAATATCGTATAAAAATAGCGACATTGGTCAGAAAGATATGTCTCTGCGTGTGTGTGTGGCAAGTCAGCTGTCAGTTTCTCACTGGCACATTGAGAGAGGAGGCACCAGAAGAAAGAGTCCTTATCTGTCCCAGAGAGGCGAGGTCTGCCCTGCACATGGGCAGAGTGGCATGTCCTTCACAGCAGTGGAGGAGGCTTTAATTGAGGAGATAAGTAGATTAGAGTACGAATGAGTAGCAAAGTGGCATTCTCTCTGTTGGATGAATAGAAACGGCCCCCTTTCTTGCAGAAAGTGGTGTTTTTCAGTAAAAGCACAGATGGCACGACATTCTCTCTCTCTTTTTTTGCCTATACGTCATCTTCTGAAAGGCCAGTGAATAAAATTAATTGCACAGGCACGCTGGGATTTCTGTTTGTTTGTTCATGAAGGGAGGAGGTAGCTCCAAGCATCTTTCTTGCCTCTGGCTATGTTTTGAGTACAGAAACGTCCAGGAAGCAGGCTGCATACTTGACAAGCATCGCAGTCGATCTCACTGGCTCCAAGGAATGCTACCGTTTCTGAAAATGGGTCATCAGGGCCGCATCCGAGGTGAAGCAGAGACGGTTTTCCCCTGAATGTGCCGCCTTAAAAAGCTGCATTATCTCCAAAGAATGCCATGCAAGACAACACAGATGATTCTGTATTGTTTTATAGTGGCAGAGCAAACGGGAAGGGCCAGTTTAAATGTGAGGTGTTTATACATCTGGGAGTGTCATTAAAATGTTTGCTCACTGCTTGAAAGATGTCTGACCCTTTTGTAATCTCGTTCGGTAGCTATACAAGTCAAACTGAACACACCCAGATTGCACATCAAATAGCTCTCATGCCACAACTCCGTGTATCCATGAGTGTGTACACTGTAGAGACTCCACAGGCTCCGAGGAGGGAGTGCTCCGTTTCAGTTGGCCTGTAATCTCACTCAGTGGCATCGATACTATGATGTTCCATTGTGGAAAATCACTGAGCTCTGCTTCGCGCCTGTGTTTTTATTCCCTTTCACAGTCCTCGTGGACACTGCACTAGTATTTCTGTGGAAATCCGCCCACTCGCTGCACATGCAGCCAGGCCCGGCAGACTGGGTGAAAGTAGCAGAAGTCTGTGCAACGTGGCTCCGACTGGCCGTTTATCAGACGAGAACTTTGACACCATCAGAGCAGGAAGCTCGGCTCTCAGGGGAGCGTGGCTCTGGGAGAGATGAAACTGAGGATGGAGCCAATGAAATATGCATGAAGACCAAATCTATTGCAGCTCCTTACCGCTGTGAGCCTGATATATCCAGGACGGAGCAGTTTTTTTGGGGAGGAAGTGATGGATGACCTAGTCTGCTCTGAGGTGGCACAATTCGGTACATCAGTCAGATCACTGTATTGTTTAGAAAAGGTGTAGTTATTAGAGGGGGAATGATTGCAGCTTAGTGTTGAGCAGTCTTGCTTCATAGGAATAAAGGCCTCTCCTGGGTGCACTCAGCTTTTGGCCAATAGTCAGCTGACATTGGTTCCAGCACCACAGGACCTAAGTTGAATAACGTTTTAGAGAAGAAAAAAATTAAATAAATTTTGTTCCATCGTCAACAACTGAATTTCAGCACTCAAGATGTCAATGTCAATATTTTGGGAAGAAATGGCTTTTTAAAGTTATATGTTTGTACACAGCTCATGCAACTACATCACCGGCGCAATTTTAATTGCACATATTGTAGGAAACTTTAAACATGGAGAAGTTCCCTACATCTCTGCTTGAATATAAGCCTCAGCGTTAATGAGCCTGGATCCCATAGTGAGCACATATTACTTTGAAAGTTTGGGAACCCCTGCTGTGCAGACCCATGGCCCATCCCAACAACCTATTGATCTTGGTCCAGATTGAAGAAACTGTCAACTCAGCACTTTCCTCACCGACTCGGCTTTCGTTTCATCTCTTGGTGAACTAAAAGATGCTGATTTAACCTGCAGGTTTTATTATCAGACTACTTTTTTATTGGGGAGTGGAGAAGTAAATCTTCTGTGTTTTGTTTTGAGAAATACCTAAAAAGCAAAACATACCAAGTACATACATGTGTACATGAGCTTCGGAGCTGTAAGTTCAGGGTTCTCTGTTCCCTGCTCTGCAATTTGAATAATCTATATTGTGTTAATATTTGTTCAGCTGCACTGATTTCAGCGTTTGCCATTAAAGCTTTGCTCACATTTAATTCTCCCAAATTACTGCCAACAACAAAAAGTGCCACAGGATTGCTGCTGTGTTGCTTTGCGTGAAATTAGGCACAGTTCCCATAATACAACTTTCTGCATCCTGTTGTGTACGAGTTTCACATCCCTCAAGACCAAAGGGGGAACACAGAGGGAGAACAGAGACCGTCTCACAGCATGACATATAAACTAATCCCACACTCTTCCTGTTTCACTTTAGCTGAGATCATGACTTTGCACACGTCGAATTCCTGCATCCAGATGTGGTACAGATGCTGCAGAGCTGCCAACGTGGTCAGGCATGATTAAAACAGCAGCGAATGCAAACGCAAGTACACATGCGAGTGTAGTTCATTGTGATACTTTGATACTAAAGTGAGATGCATCTTATGTGTGCAGTGTTTTATGTAAAGCAGCAGTAATCTTTTCTCAAGCTCCATTCAACTGCTGCCATGGTAATCTGACAACCTTCACTTTCTTTAGTAAGGAAGATATTTACAGTTCTCTGGGTACTGTGATCAGCATCCAGCCAGTTTCCACAGTTACACGTCCTCACTGCTACAGAGAGTCGGTGTTGAAATTAGACTAAAATAAGAACGCAGCTCCAACTGCGCCCTCCGCACAGGCAGAGAACTGCACGTACAGTCGAATCACAGCTTAATCCTTCAGAGGTATTTGCTTAACAAGGACTGACAATGACAACACTGACATCTGTTCACTGGAGCCGTGTATTAGAAAGACTCTTATATGATACATATCATAGTACAGTACTGTCATTCATCTGTATGTTTGGATATGTTTGTGAATATTTGTATATACGTATTTATATATATATATATATATATTCACCTTTTTTTAATATATTTTATACACAAGAAAACTGACTATTTTTGGCACATGTAGGGGGATCCATTACAGTTTTTCAAGGCACGTCCAAGTGGGATTAGGCCTTGGGATCAGTTTTGGATCCAAGTGAGAGATTATATCTTTTGAATAGTCTGACAGCAGTTTGGGATCCTCCAAAAAAGGGCTGGAGGAAGTTAAGGGGGGACAGATCAAAGTATTCTCTTAACTTTGTGAATTATTTTCCTTCAACAAAGTTAATTGAAAGCACAGCTTGTGCGTCCATTGTCCTCCAGTACCAGGTGGCATCACAGCCTCACCGGATAAACAATGTCAAATTGGTCCGAGTGTGGTGAGCATCGGTTGCAGCAGCTTGACTTGAGTTGCTCATGGGTCCATTGCAGTGGTTATTTTTCAGTTTTTATTCCTGACACGACCTGAATGCTTTCATTTTGCAAGTGCTGATGAACTGTGCAAGTTATTTGAGAGGCTGTCTCTCCACCTTATCGCCATGCTGGTTTAAAATCACTGAGTTGTGAGTGACTGCATGAAAATTAAGCAGCCTTGCACATGAATGAAACGAGTATTAGTTTAACTGACTAGTATTTCTGGTGCTGACTGAAGGGTCAATCATTAACTCGTAGTTCGTACCCCTGCTGCCTTTCGTCCAATGTAACGTTTGGTGTATACTGTCGGCGTCTTTGCAGAAACATTGAATTTCGTCGTCTTACCACACTGTACTTATTGTTTGTTGCTGTCTCAACTTTCACATGCCCTGTGATCACAGAAAAAGAAGTTGTATTTTAAGCACACAGTCAGCTGATTCTCAGCTTGTTCCACATTTGTCATTTGTTTTCCCGTCCTGTATGACGGCGTTGTGTCTGCGTGGTGCGGCTGACTCAGAGCTCCTTCCTGCGGACAGACGGAGGAAAAAAGAAGAGATTAGCAGGCAGGCGACATCCACTGTACGAACTTCAGAGAAGTGTGGCACTGCTCGGTGGTCCATTCTCTCAGCCACTTGTGTCGCACAATGACAGGAATCCCCCCGACAGCCTGCCTCTTCAACTGAGCATCCAGCAGCATGCGCCTGTTTCCCATCATCACTTAATAACATTGGGCCCGTATACTCCAGAGGTTTGCTATTTCCTGCTTCCAAATTTAAACTCTCGTAAGTGGCTGATTTTAATTTGTGCAGTGGAGGGTGGCAGTGTGGAAACTTGTAAGTTCCTGAAAATTCATTAATGCTGCCCTCTCATTCTGGTCCGTTGTTTTTAGTGGGTGTGATTTAATTAAAGCAGGTTTCCAATCTCAGTTTCTCCCAAGCCGTGCTCCGTATTGGAGATTTGATTTAGCCGCCACTGTAAAGTTACCATGATAGAAGTAGCCGATGAAAAGCAGCAGCTGGTGATAATGTGACTATAAGAAGAAGCTGTGAATGGTCTACCTTTATATATTTTTTTCCCCTCCATAAGGAGGATGTCATTTTTAGTAACTCTCGCTCTGTGGATGACGACATCTCGGCTCGTCTGAACAGTAGAAGAAAAGCTTGTCACCACACATATTGCGCAGCTCACTAAAACAGGAAAACCTTCGCCCGGCTCAACATTTCTGACCTTTCTATTTCATAATGCAGTTTCTTTTCTCTTGAAAGTTGAGTTATGGGTCTGCTGGCATGTTGAGTCACACAGAGTTATCTCTAGCTTGAAACACTATTATTAATAAAGGACCTGGAGGGTATCAGTAAGAATGTGCTGATGGCCTATGCTTTTCCTTTACAGGTTCAAAGGTCTGACGGTTACTGTGTTTTATACTCAGACTGTGGGATTTTCCCTCCTTCTGAGGAATATCGCATGGTTAGAATAAAGTATATGGTATATACCTCCTTCCCAATGACATAAGAATGTAGAAAATGTTACAATTCAGATTATTTGACGTATCCAAGACTAATCCCAAATCTACTGAAAGTATGATTGTTGATGACATGAGATAACCAAACTGGTATTTAAAGGTTTAAATTAATAAAAATAATTGAATTCTTGGGAGTTTTTGCATGTTTAAGATTGTTTGAGATTTCTGTGCAAAAAAGCTTGAAAAAAAAATCTATCTGTAAAAGCGTTTATAGCTTTTGAGGGGGTTTTTTTTATATAGGTTTTTGGTTTTTCTGGATGCCTGAGGGTTAAAGTAAATAAAACTGTTAAATCGGAGTCATGAAGAGGAAAATTCACAAATAAAGATCACATAACTTCGTCTCATGTGAAGCTGAAAAACTTTCTAATGACTTTCCCATAAAATGAGTTTGTTGGTAATGACTGCTGGGATCCATTGGCAATAAAAAATATTATCAAAGAGATGCTAGTTGGAGGCTTGTACGGATATGTGCTTGTATGTAGGCCTGCAACTGTCATACCTTTTAACTTACTGTATGGTTTGTTCAAAAGCTCATTTTATCATTTGTCTTTATCACTTCAACCGGAATGTATCTCTCTGTGGTTTTTGTGTAATCTGATGTGACTACATAGAAATATATGACCAATGTTAAAGCGCACATGACACAAAGGCTCCAGTCAAAGAGATAGAGTCATCAAAAGCACTCAGGCTACGTCAAATCACACTGGCAATCTCTCTCTGCAGCAGGTTCTTGAAACTTTGTGCTTCTTTCTGAACTGTTGCTCAACTCCGTGCAGCGCCCTCCTAAACTGCACTTTTCTGTGGTGGTGTGTTGGGGTGTGGTCAGGCCAAGTTCCTCAGTTTACCGCCCGCCACAAACTGAAGCCCGTTTCATCCCGGCCCAGAGCAAGCTGCGCTCTCTGCCCACATGCTCTGCAGTCTTGGCAAGCTGCGTGCCGCGGCATTCAAACAAGACCAGTATGGGAGAGGATAAAGTGCTGACCCCTCCGCAAACAATCCACCCTCATATTATGAAGTGTTTGTGAGACAAGCGTTGGCTTTGTCTGCGTTAGTCGATGTTGTTTGTGCCCAAACAGTTTGCATGTCATTTGGAAATAAAGCACTTGTAAACTAATCTTTATTTTTCTTCTTTAGAGAAGAAGAAATGCCCAGAAATGTCATTAAACCAGGATAAGACCTTGTTTTACACAGTTGTGGTTTTCAAATATAGGAGCACAATAAACCTGCTGTCTCGCCCACAGAGTGCACACATGGGCCCAGTCAGGTCAAGTCAAACCGCTGTCCTGTGAATAAAGCACAGAGACCTGTCTGTCTGATCACTTCTGATACAAATCATCCTCCACTGCCTGGCCTGCAAGTCTTCATGTCACACGGTGAAGATCTCCTCCTCCTCTTCCTCCTCCTCCTCCTCCTTCCAGTGCATTCTGGCTTCTTCTCTGTCTGTTTCTCACATGTGAGCAAAACTCTGGAAAAACTGTGAAAGGAGAAAAACATGCCCGCGGCCGAGGCCACGGATCTCTCTCTTCCTCTTTGTATGAGAGAGAGTGAAAGAGGCAGCAGCATGTACAGCGCTGTGGTTGGCAGTACTTCCTCACCCTGACTGCTACATGGAGGCTCGAAACAGCCACCGCTCCTGACCCGTCATTCTCGCCCTCCGACTGTCTCTGTAGAGCTCTGCCAAGGACACATACTTTGGTCAGTGGTGCTGGAGGGCACTCAGGCAGAGAGCATCCTCCGAACACGTGAGTGAACTGCATCACTGTTCTCGCAGGTTGTTTCACTCACTTTCCCATTACTGGATGACATTGACTTCTTTTGTGTCTTCAGTGATTGCCGTGCAGCTTTAAAGGAGCAGTGAAGTTTATTTTGGATCAAAGTGAAGTTTGAAAGAACATCTGGTACCTTTATTTCTGCCAGGGTTTTCACTTTTCTGTCAACTACCACAGCACTTTTCTGAAGGGGAAATGTGGGCCGGGCTTAAATTTGCAATCCATTATATACATGGAGGTAGCATTTACGCAAGACTTTTTACAGCAGTGGCTAACCAAAGGAAGTCTTGTTTAGGTTGAGTTTATGCTTACAGTATGTTATATTAAAGTTTCTGTAGATCTTTTAAACCCACAGAGTGAAGCTGACTCAGGAGAATGTGATGATGCAGAACAACAATCGGCCCATAATGGTGTATATTTACATGGTAGTGGTCAGGAGCATAATGGATGAATGTACAGATTTTTGTCTTGCTTGTAATACTACATTATAGTCACTGTTATTTAAATAGAGAAAAGCTAATGAAGCCAAAGTTGATATCAGTTACAGTCGACATCTCTCATGTTCCTGTCCGGAGGTTTGAGTGCAGCAAATATGATGTACTCTTTATCAAATAAACAGGAGTTTAGTGGAAAAGTAACAGTAAAACAACACAATGATAAAGCCGGTGAGCAGGACAGAAAGAAACAGTATCTCACAAACTCTTTCAGTTTATGTAACGAGTAACAAGGTTTGAAGGAATTCAATGATTGCAATTGCAATTTGTTAATATCAGAAATACTAGGTGGTATGACAGATATATCGCTTACAGTGAAATCATATTTAATGTAATATTTTTAGAATGGATGGAATACATTAAGAGATTGTATCACCATAACCAGTTATAACAGGAGCGCAGCAGGATTTACAGTCAGTGACACTGACAGGATGTCGGTTGCTGTGCTCAGAGAGCAGCATGAGATGGGTGGATGCTCCAAACTCTAACCAAACACACACACTCGGAGCATTTGAAGTGGAGCTCTTATTTATATTGCAGAGCCCGTGTATGAGGTCAGAACATGGTCAGGACTGGTTAGCCGAGAGTTCCCTCTGTGGCCGCGAGGCAAGTTTTGGTTTTTGGCGAGCTCGGCAGGCCAACTTACATACTTGTGCAAAGTACGCCAAGATGTGAGTGTTTCCTTTGTCTCTGTTCGATGGTAGAGAGATTGTATAGAGCGGTTATAAATAGTTTGGCGGTTTCAGTTTTGTCGTGAGGGACTTTCACTGCCGGTTATGATATCTTATAAATCCTTTTTTTTTTTTTTTAAGTAGAAATTGACATTATCACCATCTGGGAGTGTTTCTTGTATGCAACATTTTCACGTTGTACTGGAGTAGTTTTGATTGACATGTAAAATTAGTTTGATTCTGTTTTTAAACCTTGATTTGATCTGTTTTGATCATCAGTTTATATTATGTATCAGTGTGGATCTTGGTTTGTGATGAAAGCACGTCGTCCTCTGGCCCGGGGTTGTATCGGATCAGATGATGTGTGTTTCATCCAGGCCCAAACAGATAACTGCTGTCGGTTGGTCTCGACTCTCTGTGCTTTTTTTCCTTCTTCTTATCTCCTTTCAGCAGCTTCAGAAACTCCCTGAGAAACTGCACCACCACTCCGTCCCAATTTAGGCTTTATGTTCAATCCGGCTTTTATGGAAACAATATAATTAAGACAAGCTGCGCTCAGGAAACCTCAAATTATGCTGGGTTCTTTAATTTTGTGTTTTTGAGGACAAATTCCATATTTAGCTTTTTACCAGCTATGTTTAAGGCACAACGTCATCATTTTACATGTGTATTTTGTCAAAACAGTGCAAGCTGACTTATTGCAAGGTTCAGTAAATGTCAGTAATTTATGTTTGCTGTGCTGCCGTCCAGTGAGGCTGAAGTTTTGCTCTCTGCCCAGGATTTTATAGATACTACAGCCAGCCATTTCTCTTGTATACGGCTTCATCCAGTGATTATTGATGAAGGCAAGACGCATCCTGGGAAGTTCACTAGTCCATCACAAGACAAAGTATGAAAATAGACAACCACACACACACACACACTCAGAGTCACACCCACAGGTAAATCTATTGTCAACAATTAACCTTAATGTATGTTTTTGAGGAGGAAACCAGAGTATCAGAAGGAAACACACGCAGAGGGAGAACATGCAAACTCTGTAAAAAGATCCCAAAGCCCAACCAGGACTCATGAGGTGAGAGTATTAACCAACAGACCACAGCACAAGTTCATACTTCTACTAAAAATATTTAAAATGGAAGAAATCAGAGCAAGATTACAACTGATTGAAAAAAAACAGTGGAGATACTGCACTACGCTTGTGCAAAATAATGCACCTTTCCTAGATGTTTGTGTTTGTTGAACTTGTTGTTGTTGTTGTATTGACTCTCTGACTGTATCAGTATCTGTATCGTAATCACATTTTTCCTAATTATCATCCGTTCACGTGGGTCACGTTTCACGGTCTCCACGGCAACCTCTCTGCTCTCATTGCTCTGGTCTCTCTGTGTGTGAAGGCTCGACACGGAGAGCAGAGGGAAAGCTGCAATGTGATGAATAATAGATACTTAAAACTTGAAAAATACATATTCAACCCTATCAGCACTGCAATATTTAGAAACTTTACACTTGCGTAGTTTCGATACCCGTCGCGAGTCTTATCTCCTGGCTTCTTCAAGTTGAAAGTACAACTCTGCTGTCTGTCTCTCAAAGACATTTAGGCTTTATAACTAGGACGTGTGAAGTAAATGGGACACAGCTCTGGCTCCTGAGAATCACGTCTCTGCAGAGGAATACAGAGGTCACTGTTGCAGATTTCAGTTCTGCAGTTGCCCAAGAAAAGGTGAAAACAGAGTGTATGAAGGTGCCTTTGTGTCGCTTTGCTCGTTTCAATTAGGGGGAAATGGAAACAGTTTAACTGAAGATGAAGAGAGCCCGTGTTGGACTTGGACGCAAATCCTGCCATAAACAATGTAAACTGATCTTAGGGGAGTGGAGGCATCATGGCTGAGGTGTTACACTGAAAGGCCAGGCAGGAGTTAGTCACAGGATATTGCCTAGAGAGGGATCGAGTATCATATGATGGGCCAGCAGGGAAACACATGCTCTTGTGCAAGCCAAAAAAAAAACCCAAAGTGTATATAGTTGTTCCTAATCAGATCAGACCCTAAACACCCACAAATGGCCAGTAATAAATATTTACTGGCTAACCTGCCCCAAAGTCCTGTGTTTGGGACATTTTGTTGATCACTATGCTCTCCTGGTTGGTTAGTTCACAAACAGCTTCTTAAATCCATCAAAGGACTATTTGTGCTTCTGCAGACTTCACGCATTTTGTTCTAAATTGTAACTTTCAGTCTTACAAAGAGCCTTTTCTCTCTCTCAGGTTAACTTGTTTCCATGCTTGCAGAGACTGGAGGTTCTCCTCATTAGCAGCCTTGCACCTCACGCAGACAGGAGATCGGGTTACCATAACCCTGATCGATGAGGGAGTGAATCCCCTGGGAGCCACCAAGCTCTCCACCAGCTCACACTGGGCTCGGTTAAGTGCCCTCCTGCTTCCTTCACTCACTCTTCAGCCAGATGAGTGCAAATCCTTCTGGACAGCAGATATATGCTTCAAATAGCAATTCAGACCACATCCTGTCGGACATTTGCGTTTGGGTCATGTGTAGTTGTTTGGATGCCTCTCGGTAGATTTGTGCAGATAGTGTTGAATCCTGGTGGCTGCATCTGGGTTTGAACAAATCAAATAGGAAATTCTCTTCTCTCTCTTCCCTCTTGCAGGAAATGATTCAGTAGCGCTGCTGTTGGAATAGCCTACGCTGACCTCAGACATGGCTCTGACTTTGTGTGTTTTGGAACGGCTTTAAATGTCAGCAGCCACTGCTAATGCAGTACGGTTTCCTATTAACCTGAAGCTATTGTGCTGCTTGTTATGCGGCGTTTCCTCTCAGGTTGTGTTGTGTTGTGTTACAAGAAGAAAATTGTTTATAAATTAGTTTGTTGATACCTGCAAACAAAAACCAAGCGAGAGCTTAATGAAATAATTTTTTTAATCTCTGTTTAAATTAGAGATATTACATACAGCTCTGATGTCTTGGAAGAATTAAATCATGTCTCCTGCTTTTAAAGAGGCTGAATTCAGGGATGCACAATATTGAATATTTAGATTGTGTTGTACATGTCAATATTTTCCTTCTGACTGGATGCTGATACAGTGCAAATATTTAACACCATGTACTTACTAATGACATAGGACTCTCTCCTGTTGTAAAATTACCATATTAATTTGCAGACTCAGACCTGAAACTGAATTAATGTAAAACAATATTGATTCAGCAAAAATCATGAAACCAGTCCAGCACAGGTTAAATAAAACCTTTAACATTTCTTAGTCATATACAGTGTTGTTTCATTTGTACAATGCTGTAGGATCAATCCTACATGAACAATCGTGATTCAGTGAAACATTAAGTATTTCTTCTCTCTTGCAATAATCATTTATGGGTTCAGCTGAAACTCACTCACATGGAAGTGAACAGTGGATGTTTTTCTTTCCATTTATGTTGAGAAAAAGTTGCCATGTTTAAAGAAAATGACAGGTTGAGCCTCCTGCTCTAGATCTCCTCTAAATGTAAGAAACCTCTCTGGCAAATTTAACATGTAGGAGAAGTAATCTAATTGTGTAATAAAAGCATGTATCATTGTATCCTCCAATCAGTGGGAATGGATTGGACCTTAAAAGCTTCAGAAAATGTTTAAAATATAAAGATGCAATAGATGTCAAGTTAGTGGAATGCCAAAAATAGATCTTCGCCAATCTTTTCCTCATTTATTTGTAAGATGATAAAAGACGATACAAATGAAGAGCTGAGAACTCCTGCTGGGTGTGTCCTGCTTCCGAACCAGACGCTTCAGCTCTGATCATTTCTATTTGTTCTTTTGTTCATTTATATTTGTATGCTGAGTTAAATGGGCTAAGGTTTTTGTCGTCTTGTTGCTCTTTGAGACTTTGTTAATCTTTAGAGGTCTCATCTAGTTAACAGGCAGTCATGTGTTCTTCAATTCATACTGCTGCTTCTGAGGCATGGTGGTCAAAGAGAGTAGTCAGAGAGAGTCCCAAACCTCCCTTTTAAGAGAATTAAATAAATCATTGCTCTTTTCTTTATTTTTCTCTCCTCTTCTGATTTTGCTCAGGCTCACTGACACGCAGCCATGCTGAAAGCGGGGGCCACCAAGGTGGGGCTGCCCAAGCAGGGACTCCAGGACCGGGGAAAGCAGGCCTCTTTAGCCTCCTCTTCATCCACAGCCACCTCCACAGCCATGAAGACGTCCAGATCTTCCAACATGCTGGCCTCAGAGCAGCGCCTCAGCAGGGTGAGTCACAAACACCGTCTACCATCGACTAGTTAGAATAAATGTGCAATTGAGTCAAGGTCAAGATTCTACATTGATCCTTAAATATCGATGGTAAGAGCAGATGTGGGTTTGCAGCTGAAACGAGCAAACAGCGACGATGCCCTGACCAAGCCTGCGCTGGGGGCCGCCGGCTCCGGGTCCCGGATGAAGAAGACTGTGACCACCGGAGCCATTTCGGATCTTGCTGAGGGTCGTCCTCGCAGCACGTCAGGTAGGAATATTATAACTCACTTTAGAGAGACAGGAAAATCCTTGCTCACAAATAATGGATGCAGTTCATGTTCTCCTCCAGAGAAGCTGGAATAACCACCTTCAGCCTCTAGAGGGCGACACAGCATCACATAAGTTCCTTGGTTTAGCTTCCAGGTGCTGATTTAACTGGCAGCTGAGGAGAGCCTTCCCGTTACCCTTTACTCCTTTTTTTTTTTTGTTTCTCCTCTCTCTTCCTGTTTTATTGGCACTGGACTGGTGCAGGTGGCCGAGGACTGAGGTTCTCAAGGATTTGGTCCAAAATCTCAGACACTGGATGCTTTCATAGTCGGCTCCTCAGACGAACATCTGCTCAGCCGTGTGAGCAGCAGGAAAGGTTTTGGATAAGAAGGCAGGGAAACTGTTATTTTTTTCTCTCCATGAAGGTGGTGGTGTTACCGACTGTTTTAGTGTGTGACACCCGTTTCTTGTGTGTATAAATACTGTGTGTTCCTGCAAAATATTGGAATCTGTTTAGCCTCAGACGTGAATTACATAACAATTAAGACAAATCCAATCTTTAAACTGCTGTTAACATTTATATTACAAAATGTGACATAGGTTATATTTCAGCAGACTGAAAACTGCTTTCTCAAACATAACTGGTAATGTGGATAAAAATGCTTATTATCCTACTCTGAAACATTCAGATTTTATATTCCCCACAGGAAATGTGAAAACCTTTCTCTGTGTGTATGTGGCCTTGTTCTTATATACTTGTGTGCATCCACCTTATTATTTTATGATAAAAATGGAAGTCCCCTTTAAGGAAACCCATAATAAATCCTATGATATATATATATATATATATATATATATATATATATATATATATATATATATATATATATATATATATATATATTATAGGATTTATTATGGATAAATATTTAAATATATATATACATTTTATAGGGTCAGTCCAAGGTTAGGTTTAGGTAAGGGTAGGACCAGATACTAGTATGTGTGGTTGAGTGAAGAGCAAGTGTATCAGTCAATGTATTTTCCCCATAATGCATTGAGACAGTTCAAAATGTTTTGTGTGTATGTTATTGAATGTATTGATTTGGGTTTGAATTTGACTGCAACTGATGTAAAATTGCTTCACCCAAGAGACAAAAATGGTCCCCATTTAGAAAATTCTTGATTTTCTCTGTGGCAAACCTCTTTGATAAACATGCGTCAGGGCTAGACAGCTATAGCGACTGTGGTTGAGCAGCAAATTGATTTAAATAAATGTTTTGTCTCTACTCCTTAAAAAGCATGAAATCATTGCAAAATATTTGAGCTGAGTGTTTTCCCTGCACGCTGATGAGGGCATTATGGAATCAGGGCCCCCTTTTTATGTTTGTGTGGTTGCACGCTTGTGTGAGTGCCTTTAATTGATTTAGCTTTAATCTTTTTTTGTTCAAAAAGTTCAAAAGCGGCACAACACACCATTAAAGCATTTATGAAAGTACATAATGAATACATAATTACTTGCCAGTATCATAATAAAGATAATTTTCTTCAAAAGAAATTTGTGGGGACCGACCACAGCAAACATTATGCAATTCGTAGATTTGGCAAAATAGTACTGGAATATTAAAGTATTTGGACACTTGAGGGACAAACTCTGCCACCTCCTGCCTTCAGACGGCACACTGTGTGAGGTCCATCTGTGTTTGTTTTCTGTGACCGAATCACAGTTTCTTTGGCTTTCCTATTTACTGAGCCGCGGTATATTTGATCAGAGGCTGTCGTGCTGTCATGAACATTTCTCTACAATATTAACTGTATTCCTTGTGTGTTGGCATTTGAGATTGTGTTAGCGGAGCTTGAGGGCAACTGCAAACAGACTTGATAGCAAAATCCCTATTACATGTAGGACAAATATGGCTGCTGATAATGATGGGCATTTGTTTGCAGTAATTAACGTTGTTCGCAGCACACCCTTGGAAATTCCTGCGTGTGGGAGATAGCTTGTTTGTTTATGGCGCCCCATCTACACTGTTCTGGTTGATTTTGTCGTCTTCAAAGGGCTCTTGTGCTGAAGCGGAGATAATTGAATTCTGCTTGACAAAAGACTCCAGAGGAGCTGAGGAAAACCGCGGCCAAGAGAGGCTCACGGTTCTTTCAGACACAATTAGACCGTCATCTGCTTTCAGTGGATTGGGTTCTAATTAGCCAAAGTTTGCTTTTCTCAAAGTGTTTTCACACCCAAGGACAAGAGCATATTCCCAGGTTGTTTCTTTCATGATAAATTCATTCCTCTTCACATGTTTGGGTTAGCCTAGTTTTCCTTGGAAGTTTCTGGCAGCGAAGCACAGAAAGAAAGAAATGCACTCAACAGTCACTTAATTAGGCACATTTGTACATTCTAGTGTAATCCAGCACAACAGCTCTGTCTTTACCTCTGCTTTTATTTAAGAATTAACTAAGAATTTAGTTTTTTTGGTTCTCTCTATTATAATGTTTTTTCTAACCTGGACTTATAGACTGTTGCATCACATTTATTTGAAGTTTTCATTCATTTTCATTTCGGACAAGATAGTTGCATCTCAATTTATTTGTATGTACACATACAATGACAAAACTTTGTTCAGTTTTGATGGATATGTTAGATTTTAAGTTGGCAGCACATTTGTTTTTGAGGTTGTCGTTTTCCCTATATATCAATTTTATTCCCCTTCAGTGTTTTTAAATGGAGTAATAATAATATACAGAGTACATCCTCAAAAACAGACATTTTCATTTAAAGCAGATCTGAACAATCATCCATTGTGCTTAACCAGCTTTTTAATTGAGTGTAACTTCCTTCTATTTGTATAGTAAATACTTGACATGAGAAACTCCTCTGCTTTTTCTATAAGTGTTTTTAATTCACATTCAATCTGCCCCCACATTGGCGCAAACCTTTCCAGAGTTTCTCACTTTACAGTGAGACTATGGTATTTAGTAATAGAACTATATTGATGATGTGATGCTGTTGTTTGTTTGTATTTTGTCATCGGGAGGCAAAGTCTTAAAAAAATGGATGCCCTCAGCTTCAAACTACTTTATTTCCTTTCATGTAATCAAGATAGAATTTAAGTCATCCAATACATACCTTATGAATAAATGAACTCTACCCATAGCTAGTTGCTTAATATTTTATAGGACACATTTCCTCATGAAGCTCGCTCAAATCTGTTCTCACCAGCACATTTTAATCTGTGGGACAGACACGGACAGACGCTTTCCAATTCCCCTGAGGCCAGCTGTGTTCTGCACCTGTGTTTGAAGTCCCATCAGTGCACGTCAAGCCACATGAAGGCAGACAATGAGTGGATATGTCAAACAGGTCTGAGGAGACAAAGCCAGTCAGTGTGAGGAAAATTAAATGTGGCACCTGAAAGAGCAGCGATGGTTAACTGTGCGTGCGAGCTGTGGCAATCATCATTTAGCCTGCTGCGTCCGATCCCTCCTCAGCCGGCCTGACGTGAGAGCTCTTCTGAAATACCCACACAGGGGAAATGACAGGATTTGAATATAGATTGAGGTGCTGCTCTGTGGCATTTGGAAATATTTGTGGTGTAATAACTGGAAATGTCTCAAGTATGCCAATTCATAGATGTCGGGGAGGGGAGATAAAACAGCCATCGGGAAGATATCGTTTTGGGGTGAAGCGAAAAGTCTGCAAAATTTGCATTTTGGCATTTTGGGTTAGACATTGCGATGGTGGCTCTGCAATGTGTCTTCAGTCTTGCAGCAGTGATGTTGTCACCCATCAGCTTCGGCATACACAAAAACAAGCTTTTCCCTGGTGGATATTTGACATTACATGCTGAAAAGAGGCTCTGAGGGTGAACCGGGCTCCGAGGCGCACTGCAGCTGAGCTGTCATCATACCCATCAAGCAGTAATTGAGTCTTTTTCTCATTGGCCAACCAAGACTACTTTGTGACAAGACTGCGGTTGCATGGTGGGGTCTTCACTGAGCAGTAAAAACATGCTAAAAGTAAGATGATAAACAATTGTTCCATCGTTTGTCTGGTCTGATGCATTTTTGTGCATCAACGAGGAAAATGTAGCACCGCTTTAATTGAACGCACGGGTGTCTGCTGTATTTGTGAGATGCCTCATTTCTTCTCACAGGAGTTGTCTGAACTGGGTCAGATGTGCCTAAGATGTTAAACAGACGTGGGAAAGATGATGAGCAAACCTTTTATCATTCTTGTGCTTTTGCCACATCGCAGCAAATATTCTACAACGTGACATGATGGGATGCTCTGATTATTATTAATCATTATGTATTTTCTTGTCACGTGTTGTGCTGTGACAAGAAAATGATTCATTCCTGCTATCATTACCAGGATCACACCAATGTATTCGCTGCAAAAAGCCTTGAGTCGATTCAAATGGATTATTCTCATTTTATACTCTTTAGGAAGCAACTGGAGGCAAGTTACAATTGCACAGTGTGAACTTATGATCACATAAATGACAAAGAGGAAACATCCCTGTCCGACAACCTCTTGACCACGGTGTTTTTCCTCGAAGGAAGACATTCATCCAGGAAGGATTTTGTCGCCCGAGGCTCCAAAGGAACAAGAAAAGGCCATTTAAGTCTCAAAATTACCTTTCCCAAACAGCATTGACGCCACTCTCTCAGGAAAGCCAAATATATGTCATCCTTCCTGCTGCCATCTAGAAACAACGGAAAGTAAATCAAGCAATCAACCAACCAAAACCTTCCACCAATGTAGTAAACACTGCTTTGAAGTCTCATGTTGGAATCCCAAAGTTAGAACTAAAGATATGAGCACCAAAACATGTTGGAGTGAATCAAAGCAATATGCAAATAAACAAATGTAGAAGAAAATCCAAGACTGAAAGTATGTACCATAGTGCCAGTAGGTCTCCTGACTGTTGGATTTTATAAGATATAAAAACAGTGTCTAACCGCCTTCGTTCCCCCGATGGTTGTGCCCTGAAATTCCAGCAGGAACGAGCAGCAGGGAAAAGAAATCACTCTCAGCAACACATGCACATACAAAACACACCTGCTGGCAAAGGAACTGGGTCGCGCTCAAGTGAAAGCACTTAAGCCCCCATCAGACGGGGCTGTGAACAACTGAGTTCCCACAATATCTTTGCGTGACTTGCACAGTCACATACAAAATGATTCTGGCTTCTCTTTGCTCCATTTATAATGAAAATGGCCAAGAATTCTCGATTCTTGCAATATTTATGACACTCTTGAAATGTACCAATTAGGTGTGTTTTCATAATAGAATTTCATACGAGAAACCTGCCTCAGTAGATAATACACACGTTGAACTCTGTTTTACTAATATGAAAAACTGGAGATCGAACATTTAAGATGAGTTGCTCTAAAAAAATAAAGCACCTGCATCAGTTCTGTGACTTTCGTGTAGTTTTTGATGCTGATGTTTCTTTCAACAGAAGAAAGTTCTGTTGTACGACTGAGGCTTTTAACGAAGGATCAAATCATTTCTCCCTGCTGATTTGGAAAGGGTAATCCATGCTTTATATATTCTGTATTAGACAAGTGTCATTTCATTTATTTTCGATCAATAAATATAAAATTCAAAATGCGGCCACCGGGCTTCGGAAGAATTGATCACCTGACACCCGTACTTGCTTTAATACATTATGAGTTTTAGGATTGATTCAAGATTTTAATAAGTATTTTTAAGCCCTTAAGTGAGTCTGCATTTTATTTATTGGAACTTCTTTTGAGCCTGTTAACTGCCTGAGATCCTCTGGTGATTTTCTTTTTGCTAAAAAACCTTGCTGTTACTGAGGGTGGCCGAGTCTTGGCTGTTCCAGGATCCTACGACCCGAGAACGTCAGGCTGACAAAGTATTTTTCTTTTTAAAATCTCTCACTTTTATCATATTGCTTTTATTGATAGATGTTTGGATTTTTATTCAGATTTTCTTGTTCTGAACAGTTTTTTTTTTGTTTGTTCATTCTTTTTATTCTGAAGGTTTTTGTAACCATGAAATTATTATTGTAATTTCACCGTGTGCTTTAGTCATAAATTGTCGCAGCCAAATAAGATGATTTAACACAGATTAGGCGTGAACTGAAATTTTATCAGGTTATTCATGATGTGCTGTTCACTTGACACTGCAGTCACTTGAAAGAGGCTTTTGTGAGTTCCTTAAATGTTCACTATCACAGCCACCGTCAGTTTAAAAGCTGGGAGAAACGGCTAGCAGAAAATACACACACACACATGCATGCACACACACATGCACGCATGCACACACACACTGCATTGGCAAAAACAACTCCTGTGACTGAACAGTCTGACCCCGCCCTCTCCAGCCCTCACAGCAGGCCGTGCTAATGAGTCCAAACTGTTATTTTTGCTAATGGATTCTTGTCTCGATCCCACTTGGCACTTTACCAGCTCTCGCGTGCTGTCAGACAACGGGTTAAAGCCCAGCCTCATGCTGATGACTTATTTAACACGGCCTATCAATAATTCAGTAAAGCTTTCACCCGGAGAGGAGTCCCTGTGGAGTGTGCAAGGAGAGGAGACAGAAGAAGAAGATAAAACCCTCACCCTGTTCTATAAATACCGAGCCTGCTGGAGAGGACCGCAGGACATAACTTTATAAATGGCCACTTCATTGACGGGCGCGTCCCATCACCTCTGATCACTCGATGCTTTCACTGTGATCAATAATGTTTGTGTGAGTAGTTCAGCGAGTCTTTTGTGTGTTGGATTTTTTTTTTTCTTATCTGGAGTAGTCACAGGACATTTTCATACACTCCTGCTTCAGCTTGAATTTGGCTCTGAGAGCCGTTACAGTTTTACATGTCGCATTATTGTCTGAGTGGTTATGGTTACGACTCAATGACCATCAAACATTATCAGTGTCATATTTGTCGAACATATTTGCTCTATAGGTCGATCATGTATTATCATTGGACTCTCGTTACTTGAAGACATGATTTAAAAGTATTACCGAGTACTGCATATATCTAACAAAATTCACTTGGGAACTAGAAATAAGTCAAACCTGTATAGACTCGCAACTGCCTAAAGTTCCTGCTGTATTTCATATTCTACTTGTGCAGCTGTAGATTTTCCAGCACTGTTTGACTTCAGGCAGAATTTGACAGAGAACGCCACTGAATGTAGAGTCTTTGGCAGCAGTAAATCTTAAAACATTTGCACCTACCTGTTTTGTTTTGTTTTCTTCTCAGCTTTCCTAAGTGGCATGTGTTACTTTGGACAATTCGGGGGAAAGTAAGAATTGGAAGCAGGCAGCAATGACAGGCTGATAATTTCCCACTTATAATTGTGAGACAATATTTCATATTGCTTCTAGAATGATCACTGTGTAGGATGGCTTTTTGTATTTTACTTTTAATGTTTTGCTCACTGGATCTGTATTTGGAGCTAACTCTCAGCTTCAGTTGTACGAGTTACCAGCCAGAGGCATCTTTGGTTGTTCATCACATGCAAGGTTTGCCTCCTGCAGCCAATCATAACAACTCTTAATTTGCTGTCCATTAGCTCATATCTGGTCCTCAAAGCTGTAGAACTAAAACAGGCATCTAGATCATGTTAGTGTTGGCATGTCATCACAGGGATGTTTAGTTGGGCTACTAACGTGGACCCAGACTGTTGGGAGTGTTTCTTTGCTCAGCCTAGACTCAGCCGTAGCATGCGGTCCCAGCAGGGCCTTGTCTGCATGTGTTTGTCAATGTTTTAGAGACAGCAGGAGAGAAGGTTATGGTCCTTCAGCTCCTCATATCTGTCAGATGAATTAATCAAACATGCATGGGTCCACTGGGACGCCTCGGCCTGCATAAGCACTCAGCCATGATGGACAGACACACACTGACACAACCAGGAAGAAGAAGACGTACACATACATAGATGCTGGCAAATGCAGACTCCAAACGGGAGAACTATGCAATCAGCATCATCGCTACGTCTGCCATTGTGACCTTTCCAGGTTTAAATATGCAATACATTCTAAACAATATGATAATGCACTGCTCTATTTGTTATGCACACTGTGTGAAAAGGATTATGGTAAGAGGGAATAGCGTCACACCACTCGGTTCTGAGGGTCTAAAGGGATTCCTTCAAAGCACAGCATTAACAGTTTATCGTGCATTTGGCATCGACTCACACATAAACACACCTGGCCCTTTTTACATTTGTTAGCATGAAGATTTAAATTCCTCCCCTGAGAAGCTTGTGACCCCCGCAGATCCCCCCCCCCAAAGACACAACACAGAGAGAAACGATCTCGCCAAATCTTGAAAGAGGCCCGTTGGGCTCGCAGAGATGGACGTCCTGCGGTGAGGAGAACATTCTTAGTTGGATTAGAGGCATGTTTGTTTACCAGCGAGGATGGGCTTCTCGAAGACGAGGAGAGAGAGGAATATTACGCGAAGAAGAGGAAACCGTACAGCAGTATGTGCAACATTCATAAGATGTGGAAAAAAGCCACGAACGAGCGCCGTACAGTATTTTATCAAAGGGTTGAATATTTCCAATGATGAGAGCAAAATCATACAGCAAAAGAAACCTTCCTTTTAGAAATTGTGACTTAAAGGCTTTCTTTCTTTCTTTTCTTTTCTTTTTTTTTTTTTTTACTTGGATGTGGAAATATTGTTTGAATCAAATTGAGAGAAATGCATCTTCTACTGCAAATGCTCATCACTTGGGATTGAATTTCCACAGATCCTTTCTGGAGTGAACAGAAGGGAAAAAAAACTAGTGCTCTGAGCTTACGCAACAGAGATTCTCATCCTACTAAAAATATCATCACTTAACTGTGTGGCTTTAAAAACTCCACAGTTCAGATGAAATCTGACTTCCTTACGTATTATTCATGCACCACGTCTGTGGCAGAAGGAGGGTTTTGGGGAATAATCACAACTGAGTATCGTAGACACACAGCTGAAGTGACGGTGTGTGATCTTGTTGCTGAATGAGATTCACCAGTTAGTTTGTTGCTGCTACTGAGAAGCACAAATAAGGAAAAGGACATTTGTTCAAGTTACAGCTCTAAGAATGGTTTAATCTTCATAATCTGTTGTCAGAAGATTACTGCAGTTTTTAAATTAACGATTGACAATAGTTTGTCTTGTGAGACTGCCGTGATGATCTTACTGTACGCACTAAAACACAGAGCTCATTATTGGGAACCCACCCGACCCCCCCACCCCCACCCCCACCTCCCATGAAAAGTAATTCTCCACTTCAACTTTGTTTCTTTGTAGCTCCAGTTTTCATAAATATTTAACACACGCATTCATTGTGAATGAGAGAGGACTAGAAATACAACAAGCCCTTCTCTCGTCAGCTGCACACAGTTCCACCAAAACTAGCACATCACCCCCCCCATCCTGCAACACATGTAGGCGCACCCACGTACACACTCGTGTGGTTGTTCCCTGCTGGGCGCACTGTAGGGATAATGCTAGCAGAATCCTGTGGTGGCCTGTATCCCCACATCAGCATCCTGTATTAATTTATGATGATTAAGGGGGTGATCACAGTTGTGATTCGGCACGGGGGATTTCACATGGGAGATTAAGGCTTGAAAAGTTCCTTTGAAAAGAGAGGAGCTGCTCCATCCACAGAATATACAAACACTGCCTTTCCCTTCGTCCTGCTCCTCTTTCCTTCCTTCTCCCCCCCCCCCCCATCTCTCTCCTTTTCTCCCTCCCGTACTTGTCCTTTCAGTAACATTGTGTGGGACAGATCATCTCACCATTGTTCAACTGGTATTGGTGAGAGTGAACTGGCTGGCAGCAGCGGGAGGTGTGTGCGTGTGTGTGTGTGTCTGGAAGCCACTCCTCCTCTGAGCTGATTCCACTCATCACAGCGATAATGAAGTGCACACGACGCTGCCTGCCCGCCCGCCTGCCAGTGTGACATACTGTCACCATCCTGGAGGACACGCTCGCTCACATCCGAACACACTCAGTCACTCACTGGCGGGACACGCAGCCCGCCTCCTCACACATGCACATACTCCCACAGTCCTGGGAAGGAGTGGAGAAGAGAAGGAGCAGAGAAGACTAAGAAGATTTTTAACATCTCTCATGGCTTCCTCTCTACATGACTGACCTGTGGTGATTGTCGGTGTTAAGGTGGGACGACGGTCGTGTCACTATACACTCCTCTGACAAACCCCCGCAGCCACGGATTCTTGGATTAGTCTGCCCCGGCGTGGCTAGTGGGAGTCGCGGAGCAGACCAACATGGGGAACCAGGCAGGGAGACAGGAGGAAACAGAGTCAGGTCTGGATCTTCTCTCATAGCATCACTTGTATTTCTTTGTCTGGATCTGTCTTTTGCTCATGTAGAGACGACACACGCAAGGGAAATGCAAAAGACATGAGCTAATCTCCTGTCACCCCATGTCATTTCTGACAGACAAGTCATGATTAATAAGTACTGGCAGAGTTGCACTCAGACAAAGTGCTGACTAGATACACCCTGGAGTCCTAGAAGCTGTTCAAGCAGGTTAGAAATTAGTTTTCTGCTCTGTGCCGCCTCCGCTATTTATGTAAGTGTTTCTGCACTATTTTAGTGTCTGATTATAGATGTTCATTCCTATGTCTCCCATTCTAGCCATTACAAGTCCACAGGTACCCATGTGTTTGCACTTCTGTGTAAATAACAGGAGTCGGGCAGCTCGGAGGGGGTGAGGCGATGAGTGAGATTTGCCTGACAGTAAGCATGAGGGAACCTGCCACAGAAGATGGTATCATCAGTCTCACATCCTTTCACTGCCCCGAGCTCTCTGCGCCTCCTTAACATTTCCATTTCAAAGTCCTTCTGAAATGCACCCGGCTCCAACTTCACGGTCATCAAGAGACGATCAAGCTCCTCCACTTATCTCTGAATTTTTCTCGAACGAAACCAACATCCGTCTCCTCTCATTTTCACCATATTGTCTAGTAAATTTTCAAGGTTCTGCCGACTACAAAACAGCGACGGAATGGATCAGAGCGAGGCTGTTTGTTTGGGCAGCGGACACACACGCACACACACACACGGGCACACACATTTGTTTTATCAGTGGTGGGTGTTAAGCTGCATCATTTCATAGCAGTGGTGTGTGTTACTCAAAGATAGAGCTCTAAACGCTCAGATTGAGCTAATCTTGTCATGCATGCAGCAGCTTGCTACCAGTTTTTTCTCTGTGCTGGCAGACACACACTAAACACAAACAAACCATAAGTTAGCACTGTATTGATGATTAGCACCAAGGTAAGTTGATAAAAGTACACTTGATCGTGCTGATTTTACTCAGGTTAATAGGCGATACAAGGAAGCAATTAGAGTCTGACTCAAAATTGACATTTCTGTATAGAAGCATGTGTGACTAAAGCCAAATATTTCCAGGTAGAGTGTTTGCCGTATAATCAATCATGTCCTTAAGGCTATGAATAGTACTTACAAGCTGCTTGGTACGGTGCTATACGGTTTTCGGTCCAACCTTCCATGTGATCTTCCATTATGAAATGAAACATGCAGCTCTAATGTGAATCGATTGACCCATTTTTCTAATGGATGGATAACAAATCCACTCGGTTTTCTTGGATGCACTGCTATATTAAATGAGCATTGACCATCAAATAAGTAGATTTTTCATTATGCCCACTCATGACACCAACCCATAGATCTAAAGATTGATGAAGAAGTGAGTCGCAAGCTTTAAATGCTGCTTTACACTGGTAAACATCAATATGGTCTATAGCAGTGTAGTATTTGTTTCTGCTTCCACTGCATCGCGGTGATGGTTTGTCAGGACTGGTTCTTAGAAATGACATTTCTGGTGCTGAATGTTTGAAAGCAGAAACGTGGGAGCAGTAAGAACTCGCTGAGATTGATTGATGCTGTTATCTCTGAAGTAGAAGGCCAAGGAGTGAACCGTCTGCTGCAGTGATAAGAAGGTCGTTATCAGAACCAAACCACGCTGACGGCTACTACACCGAGCCTTCCTGTCTACCAGGAGAGCAGCCAAGACCAGCGTCCGCAGTCAACATGTTGTCGGCTGCTGATGAATTGTCGGTAATATATAGTCCAATAACATTGGGTCTATTTTCAGGGCTTCAGTCTTCGTACCCACTGGAGCTCTACATCAAAAGGAAGTTGGAACATGTTTGTGTAGTGAGGTAAAATAGACTGTCGTGACTTTCACATGGTCAAAAATGGGAACTTTCAAACACTTGTGGTTTCTCCGCAGAAGCTTGATTTGGATGTTTGAACGAAGCTGTAATAGTTGAGGACGCTGCCAAAAAAATGGGGTATGGTAACAGCTAGCATGTTGTCATTAGAATAACATTATTCTTTCTGTCAGTACTTTGGTTATCAGGAGCACAGCAGCATCGGATTTGTTATGAGTTCTCTCTGTATAGGTATAATTTTTGCTTAAAGAGCAACATATTTTTCTCACTTACTGACGGATGTTAACCTGATTTTTTTCATCCACCGGAGGATTTTCTCTTCTCATTTTAGCCAAATTTCTGTGTGATGTTTGTGTGCGAGTCACGGTCAGCCGACACAGGATGCTGGATTATCGTGCTGTGCTTGAGTTGGATTGTGTTTTTTGTGTGGATTCTGTTTCTCCTGCGGTGAGGCGATCGTCAGGTTTCACATATAAACTTGCCAAAGGTCAAAGCTCTTCTCAACGGGGACACATGCCCTCCTCCTTTCCCTCACAGAAATTGCTGATATATCTGCTTGTCGACATTATTTTAGCCAACAAAACAGACAAATTGACCAAAGTCCCCCCCCACCCACCGGATTTGCTCGGTTCTTCCCCAGCTTCGAAACTTTGCTCATTAGGACCCTGCCGAGAACATTGATGAATTCATATCTGTGCTATAATGACTGCTGGCACTGACTGATTGCACCAGTTTGGTGCTGCACTCGTTCTTGCACCACAGTGAGAAAGAAGCCAGAGAATGTGGAATATCAGAGCCCATTGACGCAGAGCAGGGATTCAACCTGAGGAAGCAAGTGTGTCCAACTGGTGATAGATGGGACTCTGTGAGGAAGTTACACCAGTCATACTTTCCACGGCACTTTGAAGTAGGTACAGTAAATACACCGTCCAATCCACAGTGCTTTGTGTTTGCAGAGCGAGGTGTGTGCTGTTTGACACAAACAGCACACAGTGGATATGTAGCCTGGATATCATAGCTGGTACCTCGGAGTCGTCAAGCCTTAGCTCTTAAAAATCCCTAATTTAAAGGGTAGACTAACAATGCATGTAAAACAACGCTGGGTCTGACATGTAAGCCGCTAATCCTGCGATTGTGTGCTCAACGCATAACAAATCAAGCTCGTTCTGATGTGGCTTGTAAACCTGTCAGCTGCTGGGTGTGTGTGGTTCCTCCTCAGTCTGGGAATGGTAATCCTGGCCTTTCTGGGGATACCGCTGCTGTTTTTGTTTTGAGAACAGAAATGCAACAGAGGTCAAAAACAGTGGACCCTCTCACTTTGTGGAAATGCTGCATGTTGTCCTGTTACATATTTGTATGTTACACTACAGTGCAGAGTACAAGAAACCGACACAGTAGAGCTTATTTACGCAGCACAGTCATTGGTGCAGAGTTCGTTGAGTTTACATCGACATGGAGGCAGTCAGCCACAGCTAATGATATCGGATCCCGCAAGTACAAAAGTAATGGTGAGTTCTCTCAGGAAAAAAAAAAGCCTTTTTATGTTTCAATGAACTCGACTGGATCACTCGGGTGTAAAACACAAAATTCAAACTGGCTTTTCGACCCGGGTTAACAAGAGTCTCCCACACATGTGCAGGATGCAACACGGTTTTTTGTTAGTTTGTGAAAGCAATGCAGAACATTTTTCCACTTTCCGTTTTCTTTGTGGCCTATTACTGAAGACTGTAATCAGACTTTTCAAAATACACAAAGAAATTCACTTTTTCTGCAGGTTAGTGTTCACATTGGTCGATGCAGGGCATTTAGTTGGTTAAATGCCACAACTACACGACATTCACGACGTCATGATGAAAGTCTGGACTGTTTTCTTGTATTGCAGGAACTTTTTTTTTAACTTTTCAAATGTTTGTCGTGGTTTTAGTTTAAATGATTTTTTTCTATTTGTCACGGAAAAGTTAAGGTAATTAGATTTAGCAGCTCAAACTAAATTTGAATGTAAAACTCAACATTGTTTTGCTTTCTATGATTTTTTAAAAGGTTGGGCTGCATGTGCATAAGATTTATTTCCGCCCCGATTTTGTCATCTCGCTTTTATTTACCAATTCCGAGAAGATGAGATATCATTTTGTTAATGTTAAACCTAATATAAATATATTTTAAATTTCAAAATAAATGTAAAGAGCTTCAACATTATGTGGTACTTATGGTGACATCACAATTCATATGAAGCCACATTTACATGCAGGCACTATACAGTGGTGTTGTTAGAACTCGAGCCTGACAGTGCAAAGAATCGTGGTTTGATTCCAGGCTGAAGAGATGTTTGTTTTCTTTTTGATATATTGGTGTTTCTATAGTCTAGACTGTTTCTGGGTGTAAATGTGTGTTGTACAATTGTCTCTCTGTGGTGGACTGTCCTCCTGTCCAGGTTGTGTCTCACACCTATTCTGACCTCTGATCAACTCCTGTGATCCTAATATGGATAAAATGGCTATAGAAGTTGGATAAATGTATTTAAACGGTTACATCATTGACGTTTGAGCTGTGGCCATCTTTCAATGTCAATGTCAAGGTTGGTGGTTTGATCCTCTATCTCGTCCTGTCCAATTTCTCGACGTGTCCTCGGGCCACGTGTGTTTCAGCTGCACAGTTATGAAAGCTGATATGTGCAATAAATTAGTTTATTTAGCTTTCTAGAGTTTAACTGATAGTTTTGAAAGAAAATAGTTGAATATGCAAAATGTGAATCCTCTTATTCTTAAGGACGTAGAGACAATAAAGATAGACTCAGTATTGCTGGAGCTTGTGAGCCTCTCATCTATTGTTGCCCTTTTTTTTTAATATAAAATACAAATCCCTCTTATATTTACTGCTTAATCTTTCTACAAAATATGTTTTTTTTTTAATCTGCACTGTGGTCAATCCCGGAGCGCTTAAAGCATCCTCGAGTATTTTTTTCTCACAGCCCAAAGAAGCTTAGATGGAAGTCATCAGAAAGTTGAAGGCTAAGTTTAGTGATTACAACCTGTTGCCCATCGCACACGCTGATCTCTTAAACCTGCAATCTCGTAAAATGGTATATTATTATTCTTTCAGTGAGTCTCGTGTTGAACCGTTTTCCAATGAGAGCATAAAGGGACGTTCTCTGTTGATGACCTCTGCAACTGGGTACCTCTGTAGGTATGAAGTAGTGTGAAGCCAGGAGGATCAGCATGAGGATGCTTGCTGGCCAGTTTAAAAAAAAATTAAATCAGAGTGATTAAAGAAAGCAAAATACTTCGCATTATTCGGCTGTGCTGCAGAGGCAGCATGAAGCACTGTTCAGGCTGAAACATGCATTTCTCAGCTCAAGTTTTTCTTTCTTTCTTTTTTTTATTACTGAAGGCAGAAGGTTTGTCTTCTCAGTTGTGTTCAGGATTAATTAGCGTGACGCCTGAAGTCACAACAGTGGCTTCCAACTCAAAGTAGTGTCTGTTTTTCAGCTCAGCTTACAGAGGAGGCTTTGCCAAAAGTTGTTTTCAGTGAGTAAACAATCATCCCGGAAATCCCTTGATGATGTCTGTTTTGTTGATGAATACACTCGTAGTATATTTCAGAAAAATTCTAGGACAGCAGCGAACTTGGCTGAAAAAAAAAAGCTGTCCCATAAAATTGATTTATATCAATGTTTAGAACTGAGCTCAATCAAAAGAATCAATGAGACGGTTTCACCCATTGGTGAAAATTAAGAATATACCTCTGTCACTGTTGAAAAATGCCTGGCATAAATATCACAGTATGTTCTGTTGAATCTCAGATATTTAACTGAAGCTTTGATTTGTTGTGAGAGTCAGAGATTCTGCATTTATCTGGCGTGCAAACAGACAATCTTTTCTTTGATGCTGCTCGTCCCGGCGCTCTGTCCTCATGACAGGTGTTAGATTGTCACCGGGCTTCAGGAAATCTCTGAAGCACGATGCCACAATATATTTGGTTCACACAACTGACAGCAAACAACGACACTGCTTTCGTCAGGATAAATCCACTTGGCCTTCTTTGACACAAGTACAATTGGTTTCTATTATGTGTAATATTTGTTTAGTTGAGTATTTTTGTCCTTTAACTCGCAGCACTCATAGACCTTCAGCTTTTTACAGTTTGTATTGTGACACACTCTCCTGCTGTTCTTCATGACATCTTTATTAGGGAGTTAGGAATTCATTGTTTCGTGCGATGAAAGAGAAGTTTTATTCTTTTGGTAGTAATGCTTTAATGTGTTCAAGCGGTGCACTGGGCTGTTTTAACGTCCAGATTCATGTCTGCTTAGTCACTGTGGCAGCCATGCAGCGAGGGCTCTCTCTATCTTTCACTCCTGTTAAGAGGAAAGGAATGTGTGCGAGTCCCAGTATCTGACTGACGGGCGCCCGCTGACCTATTTCATGTCCCATCAGTTGGACAACAGGAAGGCCAGACAGTGATTTCTGTCTCTCTTCACCACTTCCACCTGACCGTAAAACTGCACATCACATTTCCTGGAACCCGGGCGGGGAGTGGCACCGAGAGATTCCAATCCGCAAGCTTTTGTTGAGCCACGGGGTGACGATGCCCGTGCGTCATTTCGGGTGCCAGCTCTGTGACACTTCACCACCTGCCGTCATTATTTCATCCTCAGCCGTGACCCTCCTGTTCTGGAAATTGAGGACTCTGTGCTCCCGGCTCACGATGCACCCCGTCACCTCTCGGCTGCTGGCAGACGGGCTGCAGTTAGCTGGCTGCTGCTGGCCCGCGTCCAGCCACACAGCTCCTGTTGTGATTTGAAAGCTTATCATCATTAGAGAGAAAGTCGCCTGCACACTGTGCATTAATGTGATCGAGGAACTGACTTCCCATGAAAATAGCTAAATGCCTTTAGATTACTGGAAGCTCGGCCGTCCAGTTCATTTAATTAGCAAATGTAAAAGACAATAACTTAATAAGTTCTTCTGCCATAATTAGTCTTCTTGAACTCTGTGTAATCAATGGCATCTTATTAGTTAGAGATGACAAAATATAAAACATTTCATGGACTTTGTAATAGGAGTTGTAACTTTTATTTGATCGGGAAAGATTCCCCCTTGTCTCTAAAGCTGCTCTGCATTCGCGGCAGTGCTCCCAATAAGAATTCATGTCCTTACACTGCATGTGGATTTATACCCTGGTAGAGGAGGAGCAGTCCTCAGTGAACCCTTTAACTGCCCATTCCACTCCTTTTCACAGATTCACTGCCTCTGAGCGGTGGCTATAAACGCTCTTGGACCTGAACCACTGAGGAACAATCTAACTGTTAACTAACCTGCTGCCGGATATTTTAGCTTTGATAGGTTCACAGTTTGCACTTGCACACCTTTAGTGAGACTATTTAAAAGTAAATCCTGTGCCCTACTCTATTGACAACACGAGAACAAATTATCGGAAATTTGATTACCATCTTTTCTTAATGTCCTTTCTCCCCCCTTCAATGAAAATAAAACTTAGTGAAAAAGTTCAGACTCAAACTCACTGGGCTCTGACAACCTGGGAAAGGAATTTGTAAAGGAGTTAAAAAATATCTGTCAACATTGGCAGGGGTGGGCATTTCCTCACATGGGTCATAAGGCCTCGCACACTTCTCACTTGACTTCAAGCTTTTGTTTGGTCTTGAACTCCTCTTCTCGAAACCCTTCTGTTTAACTTCCGCATATCGGAAAGCGCAACAAATGTTATATGTGCTTTCAGGAGATTGGTCTGGCCTTCATCCAGCAGCCTCCACACTTCTTTTATGACCTCCATGTTGCTTGACATCTGACGGGTTTGCTTGAAATGATTTCTTCACTGGGGAGGGGCCTGTATTCCCGTTCAAAACTAGTCCAGAAATCCCAGGACAATATGGACTGGGAGTCATGACACTCTGGAGCCCGCCACTGTTGTTATTGTCCATCATCCTCATGCATGTGCAGAAGAACTATTTACTACAGCCATAGTAGCTGCGTTTTCAAAGATGTGCGATTTCCCCAGTTTACAAGGTGATGGAGCGTTTTTCAAAAAATGTCCATGTTAGGAGCTCTTTTCAAACGGTTGTGATTTCAGTGCCTCCGAGCATCGTTTGTTTGTAACTGGACAAACAAAACACATTGAAAGGTTTCGGTTTTCACTTGAAAACATTGTGTAAATGGGACCGGAGACTGGTGTAACTTCACAACATCCCAGCTATCGCCAGTTTCACATGCATGCAAAACTCTCCAACAGTCCTGACCCACTTCTCTGAAGAATTCCACTAAAATCTGCATATACCAGTTCAGTATGAAAACTGGTGCTAATGTAGGCATTTTCTTTCTTTTTTGTACCTCCAACTAGTCTTGAGTTGAGAAAATGAGGGTTTATTCAACCCCTTAAATAAAGATTTATCAACAAAATTTTTCATCTTGAATGTTAACACTCAGTTATTTTCTGCTGCCTGGAGGAGAAAAGGACATTTCTCTTAGAACATCTTAGATTTAACACGTTCTGATATTGGAGTTGTTCTAATTAAGCAAAGGCACCGCATCTAGATTAACGAGTGGAACATTTAAAGAGGCAGTGTAATTTAAAGCACGACGATACTCTTCTGGCTCTGTTTTATTGGAGCTCCTCAGGAGCACTTCAAGGTTAAGTGCGTCTTTCACAGTTATTTCAACTAACTGCTTTAGTACCAGCTTCTTTCACTCTCACTGTTGCTCCATTATTTAACTCACTATCCTCATATATTTTTATGTCTGATTGTGACCTCAGTTTAATGCTCAGTCGTCTAATCTCTTGTGGCGGTTACTCCAAGGCTGGTAAAGTGTTGGTTTTATGATCTGAATAATAGGTAATGCAGCTACTTTGCTGAAGGTGAACTGATCCCTAAAAGTTGGTTTTATGTGTTGAATCTGAGTAAAAACATAATGCAATGATGTGCAAAACCTTTGAACCAAAATTTATTCCAACATAAAAACTGAGACACTTTACAATGTCATGTAAAATATTAGCTCATTTTGAATATGATGCTAATGACACCTTTCAAAATAGTTGGGACAGGGCCTTGCTTATCATTGTGTAGCGTCACCCTTTAAAACTGCCGGCAACTTTTTGCAGATGAAGCGATCTGACGCTTGAGTTCAGCACTTCATCTGATCACAGAACAGTTTTCCATGTTGCTTTAGATCATTAGAGATGAGCCCAGAGAAAACTGAGATCTTGGTCACATGGTTTATATATATGATTTAGCTTTAACTCACATTTGTGGACTGCAATGTGATTGATGTTCATCGGTGAACATCAATGACTAATTTATAGCAGCTTTACTATTGCAACAACACATCATCAGTAAGGTAAAACTAACCTGTCTCACGACGGTCTAATCCCGGCTCACGTTCCCTATTAGTCGGTGAACAATCCAACGCTTGGTGAATTCTGCACCACAATGATAGGAAGAGCCGACATCGAAGGATCAAAAAGCGACATCGCTATGAACGCTTGGCCGCCACAAGCCAGTTATCCCTGTGGTAACTTTTCTGACACCTTCTGCTTAAAACCCAAAAAGTCAGAAGGATCATGAGAACATTTGTGTATCCGTAGTGGTATCCAGTGCAGAAACATTACTGATTTTAACGGAGTGCCACATGAGGGCGAGAGTTACAGAGGATCCGGTTTTAACCTTTGACTCTCTCCCTTTTGCACAAACATTTCTTCTAATTCTCTGAGTATTTTTGATATTATTCACTGTAGATAGAGTAATCTTCAAAGCTTTTTCGATCTTTCATTCAGGAACATTTTTTCAAAAGCATGCTACAGTCTTGAGACACCGTTTGCTGAACCTCTCTGCCTCTCTCAAAATGCTTCTTTGAGACCAGTCATGTCACGAACTCAGTGTCAAATGCTGTGCCAGTTTTATTAAAAAATGTTCCCTCCTCTTTTGTGCCCCCGTTTAAACCTATTTGAGATGTGTTGCTGCCATCAGATGCAAAATAAACTATTCATCTTAAGTGTTCTAAGTATCTTAGTTTCAACATCAAATATGTATTTGTGTTCCATTAGGGAAAAAATAATTGTTTTTTTATGCGTGACATGTGTCAACCTTTCAAGGAATTGGAGTCATATAAAATTTGGCCACATCTTTAATTATACACCTTTGTATTTAAAATTGAGCATTTGTGTGCACTTGTATGACTAATGGCTCGTCCAAATAAAAAAAACAAAAAAAACATGAATATATGTGGTGGTGCATCCTCTGCACTGACACCTACATACTTGATCCAGTCAAACACAAAGGAAGTTTTGTTTTGAGGCCTTAGTTTCCATTCCTGAGGTCTTTTAACAACCTGCCACCATATTTTAGTGGCTTTCCTGGGTTCTTGGATGTGCTGCCTCTTGGCATCTGGACCGGTGTCATTTCCCTGTGCACATGAATGCAGCTGCGGTGAAGTCATGGTTAAAAAGGTGGGCGATCTAAAGATGAGTGAGTTCATGTGCTCCATCTGGGTTTTATTCAGCAGGGGCAAGAAGGAGCAGCAAAGGAAAATCTATCCCACAGTCTCAATCCTGGCATCCCTCTCTCTCAGGAGAACAGACTGATCTTAATCACATCAAACGCTGTCTTAACAAGGACCCATTGATTCTCTTTATTACCACTCGGATTATGACAAGTAGTTTAAAATCGGCCCGTACAGTGTTTCTTCTGCCGTGTCTGGATGATGCTCTCTTCAGTGCATACTGCTCAGTCGTATATAACACACAGTGCTCATCTACCATCAACATGTGACTCTACATGATTTTGGAGTGTGTGCTGTCCTCATTCTGTCTGTCATGGATCCATCTCACCGTGAACTGCAGACTGTGGCTCTTTGATGGCACTCTTTGGATCTTTATGAACTGCTGGCTTGTCGGTCGAAAAAGCACCTGATTGTGAAGAAGTGCTGCAACTTTGAATGCAAACTGAAATAACGGCATCAGTTGAGCTCACGCAGGCCAATGAGTTTAGGGAGTAGCTTTAAGAGGCTAAATTTGTGATGGTTTATGTAACAATTGTGGCTTTCAAAGGTTTGGTTTTCATTTTATGTGATTTTTCCATTGACACACTTGATGTCTGTTTGCCTTTCTACTTGAAGCATCTCACCTCTTCAACCTCAGCTTCTCACTGTGGGAATGTTAAATAGCTTCGTACTCCAGAAATCGTGCCAGCGTTGGCAGCTCCTGCCACAGTTACTAGCTTACTCAATAATGGGATAGTCTGTGCAAAGTGCCTATCAGTGGCAGAGTACTTAAAGAGCCCACAGAGGCATAGGATTTCCATCCCAAACGAGGCCATTTGTTTTGGGGGGTTTTGGGTGTTTGTGTGTGCGTTCGTGGACGCTGCAAGTGTTGCTCAGGGTGATGCGCTGTCTATCTCCTCACACAGGCCGTCTGTATAGGCTTGGATTTGTGAGTTTGATGATGATGCATGCATGTGAGAGACACAGCGGTGTCTTTGTGTGTGCACTGCTTAAGCTTCTTTGTGCCTGAGTGGTCCACGTGCACGGGGACCTTTGTCATCCTTTGAAACAAGCAGCCCCCTTGTGTCTGTGTCGCTGTTTGCTGATAATCTAAAAGACAAACAATACAACGTTTTCACGAGGCGCCCAGCTCACACCGGGCATCAGTAAATAACTCTTCATATTTTAGAGGGGTCTGGAAAGGGCTCACACCAGCGGGCCCACATTGATGCCTTTTGAAATGCCACAGTTAAGCCCCGCTGCTGCCATGAATGGCCACAGACAGACAGACAGTGCCAGGCAGATGCGCCGTTATCCAAACAGAGAACAATATGTGAATAGAGTACAGTGGCAGACAGTAGTGCTGAATAACACAACTATGAATGTGGCACACTATCTATTCAATTAGTGCCATTACATGATGTTAACAAACTCATTATTCCAGCATGGCTGTGTAATGAGTCGATTAGCCTCTAATTTCCAGTGTCGAGCCTTCTATGTAGAACAGAACTTCTTTGTATTACAGGATGTTAATGAACAATCGGGGAAACAAAGTCGTGTGACTGCTTGCATTGCAGGTCGTGTCAAAAACGAGTTTGAAATTCAAATTTATTAAAAAGTAAAATTTTTCTCAAATTAAATAATTATTTGACACTGTTCACATTATCTGTGTTTGTCCTCTTAAAAATAAGGCAACATTTCTGTTTTTCTATTTACAATTACTTGCATTTTATAGTTTGAAATCACATTTATTCCATCTTTAAAGAAAGAACAGTCTCTTCAGTGTCTCTCTTCACTTAACACTGTTAATAATTCTTAACACCTTTGTAAAAAACTCTAATAGAAAAATGTTTATTTGGTTTTTTTAATCAAGTGAAAAATACAATTCATGAAATGACACTTACTGTGAAAATACAGTTAATCCTTTTTAAAATAAACTTGATTTCTTTCGATCAGACTCAGACTTTTTGATTAAGAAGATTGTTGCAGGTACACATGGACTCTTTAAACAGACGCATATTTTATAAAATAAAGCTGAATTATCTTTTCCAGACATTTTAAACTATTGAATTTCAACAAGTTTGAAGATTTAGGTCTTGGAGGAAATTTGCCGTCATGTTATTTCAGTTGTAATTTTGAGAAATTAATTACCCAGTTTTAACCTTGTAAATATTCTTTTAATCTTTGTATTTTGGACAATTCTACGTCTTATTGAGCCAGTTTCTCTATAATTATAGTAAGTGTTGTTGTGCTGAGGTTATAATTTGTATTTAGCATTAAGGTTTTAACACTGATTCTGAGATCAAGATTACCAGACATTAAAGAAGCACAGATTACCTACAAAACAGAAGAGGTGGAGTAAAGAAACAAATGTTCACATTAGACGTCAGACTGCCAATTGCAATCCACATGGATTTAAAATTGTACATCTTAGTATTTATTTACATCAACCTGATTTTAATACAACTTTTTGGTTATGTCCGTGTTGCAGCTGCTCAAACAGCCAAGAAGTCTGGTATCCCGGCTCTTCGAGAAATCCCAACCACCATAACAAGAGACCGCACCTCCCTCAGGGACCAACTGAGGAGCTCTTCGACGAAGAGAATGGTTTCTAGTGCCAGCACGTCCAGCCTGTCCACTCTGGCAAAACAGACACGTAATTCAACCAAGTCGCGCTCGGATGCCGAAGGCCAGGAAAAGAACCTCCTGGAGTGCCAAGTGAAGGAGCTGCTGGCCGAGGCCAAAGCGAAAGACCTGGAGATCAGCAATCTCAGGACAGAGCTGCAGCGGTGCAAGGGTAAAGCTTCGGCCGCTTCCTCTTCACCATCATCCGGCTCAGTTTCGCGGCAGGAGTCGGTGGATCGTGAGCAGGAGCAGGTGGCCGAGGCTCTTGTGCTGGTCGCAGAGTTGAGGGAGAAGAATGGGAAGTTCCAGAGAGAGCTGGCAGACCTCAGGGAGGAGAACCAGACACTGAAGGAAAAGCTGCTCTCCTTGGAGGCCTCTCCTCTCTCTAGTACAAACACAGGCTCGCCTTCAAAGCTTTTGGTGAATGGCCTCTCTCCAGACTCCTCTGCTCCTCAACAGGACAGTCTTCCCTCTTCTGCTAGCCCGCTCAAAACCTCTCTCTCCTCCAGCTCTGACATCACGAAGGAGTCGGCTTCACCTGACTCCTCAGAATTTGAGAAGATCCCATCACGCTCTGAATCGACAAGCAGCGGTGCCAGTGGGGCAGCACCTGGAGCAGCGGGAAACAGTTCGGGCTGCCAGGATGCGTCAGTGCAGAGTCTAACAGAAAAGATTCACAAGATGGAAGAGAGCCACCACAGTACCGCCGAGGAACTGCAGGCGACACTTCAGGAGCTGTCTGACCAGCAGCAAGTCGTACAAGAGCTGACCGCTGAGAACGAGCGGCTGGCTGAGGAAAAACGCCTCCTGCAGACGTCGCTTCAACAGCAGAGGGAACGTCTGGAGATGATGGCCCAGAAGAATGAGACGCTGGCTGTCCGGCTGCAGGAGCAGGCTCAGGCTCAGGCCCAGAGGGAGGAGGAGCTGGGCAGTCAGGGGCCTCGGCTGGCCGAGCTGGAGCAGAGGTACTCCGAGCTGGTGGAAAGTTCACGCTTCGAACGGGAGAAGCTGGTGGACATCCAGCAGCAGCTGACAGGCAGCCTTCGGGCCCTGGAGGAGGAGCACCAGGAGGCTCAGGGTCAGGTGCGCTTCCTCAGAGAGGAGATGGACAGGTTGCAGGCCCAGCTGGACAGAGAGCTGGAGGTGGGAGGTCAGGCAGCACAAGCTGCAGAGGAGCAGAGGGCGGCAGCAGAGTCTCTACGGCTTGAAAACAGTCGGCTAAAGGCGCAGGTGGACATTGAGAGGCAAAAGGTGGGTGAGCTGAAGGCCATGCAAAGCGCCAGCGACAGCACGGAGCTGCAGAATCTGCTGAAGACGGCGCACACAGAGAGAGACAGGCTCGAGGTGGAGCTGACTGAGCTGAAGGAGGAGCTGCAGCAGGCCAAGGTGGACTCGGAGCACATGCAAACCTCAATGTCCAAGGTAGGAGAAATAAGGATGGAGTTTATCACACATATGGTTTGATTGATACCTGATACAGTAGAGACACAGTAAAGATGTCTTGGTGAATAACCTTCAGAAACACTAAGAATATTAGACAAGGTATTAGTATTTAATGCATTTAGAAGCAGATATTTCTGTAATTATTTAGACTGTTGTTTCCCATTGTGCTGAACTACAATATTTCTGTACTGTGCAGAATTACTGTAAAGCTTTTTTTTTTTCTAAAAACAAACAAACATTTTGATCTAATATCTGGAGTTTTTAATATGGCCATCATAAGCCATTAAAAATACCTTTAAAATACTTTCTTTTTTAAATATAGTCAAACGCAGAAGACCACACAAACAGTGATATTCCCACAAGCAATTTAGAGCCATCGATTAACGTTGAATGTATGTCCTGCACATTGAAACCCAAGTACCCATAGAAAAGCCATTAAAACAAACCAAACACATTAAAGCAAAACAAGTTAACATGAAACGTTCATAGTGTCGGGAGCAGAATCACAGTATAGCTTACAGTAGTTATCCCTTGTAATTCATTGCAAACAAAGCTTTCAAACAACATGTTTTATTTACTTCATGTGGACATTAACTGTTTGTAATGTCCACTTGCTGTGAGGAGAGAGAGCTGCATGTACGAAGCACAATATATATTGTTTGTTTATTGTTATTTAAATCATTCAAAGACAAAATATACTTTGTTTTAATGGTGCTGCCGAGATATCTCCTGAAGTTAACAAGCAAACCACCTCACTTTGCGCTGAATAATGATGGTGTGTTGAATCCCATTAGTGTCGAGCCTGCTCACTGTCCAGCAATAAAAACATCTTGCTGCTGGTCACTGTCCTGTTTACTAAATGGAACAGTAAACAACAATGAGTAACAACAACTTACAACAAGCTGTCAAAACCTGGGAGACTGGCTGCAGACTACTTAGCAGGTATTACTTGGATCCTACATGCTGTACCTTTTAATGAATAAGATAGATTTTAAATATCTCTGATTTATTCTCCCTCTGTTGACGGAGCAAAAATAAAGGCCCTCAATGATTTGAACATGGCAATTAAATATTTCAGAGCTGGTATTGGGGACTTTGCTTCACCACCAGAGCTCATGAACTCTTCTCTCAAATCGTCTTCAGATGTCTCCCATTAGTCGCTTTGTTTTTTCCCCTAATACGCCACGAAATACAAGAAAAGCTGAGGCCCAGCGTGGGTTTGGGGTCACGTCGGTGGCTGTTTCTCCAAAAACGAGGCGTGTCACCATCATTTTAATGATGTCATTATTATTGGGCTGCGACTGAGGTGCCAACTGGAGGGCGATCCAACCGTGTGTGCAACCCTGTGAGTCACCCTGCTGTTCTCTGCCACGTGGGTGTGAGGGAGAGGCCGCTTCATAACTTCATGCACAAACATCCCCAGCTATTAGAGCCACATGGAGAACGGCCTGCCCCGCTACATCATCTGCTTGTTTTAGAACAACAACAACAGCAGGAGCTGCAGCAAAGGACACGGAGACAGTTTAAGATCTAACGCCTCCTCTTGTATCACCTGATTATCTGCCAAATGGTCAGGGTGGGGCATGGATTTCTAACTGACACTGCACAGATTGGTTTACAATGTGTGGAGAAGAGTAAATATATCTAGCCATTCGTCCATCCATCCATTGTCCATGCCACTATATCCAACTCGTGGCCTGATATGATTACATTTTGGTTTGTGGTTCCTTCATACACGACTCAGTTGGTAGAGCAGATTTTCCTCCAAGCCCAAGTCTGCAGATTGATCCCCCGTCCCGCCCTGTTCGTGTGTCTATGTGACCTCGGGTTTGACACTGATAATGGATTTCTCCCAATAGTGTGTCAGTCCCTTGTATACCCCTCCTCATCATTTGTGTGTGAATGATTGCATGTGCCAATGGGCAAATGTGATTAATTAGGACTGCTGAAGCAGTGAAAATATTCTAATTAAATTCTGATAACTGCTTCTCCTCTTGGTCCAGCCTTCACTGATACTAAATATCCTTACTGCTGGTTTGTGAAGAGCCAATATAAACTGTTCCTTGAGTCAGTGGTGATTTATGAGCCCATATCTTTAACATATTCCTAGTAAGTTGTTTTCTTTTGACAGAACATGTGTCTTCTGTCTTGTCAGGTGGAGGCCAAATACCAGCAGACTGAAGAGCGAGCGGAGTTGAGGGAGCAGGAGCTGAGCACCAGGGTGGCTTCTCTGGAGGAGGCCGAGACTCAGGCTGAGAACCAGGTGAAGGAGCTGAAGGAGACCATCTTTGAGCTGGAGGACCAGGTGGAGCAGCAGAGAGCTGTCAACTGCCACACCAACCAAGCTGTGCTGGACATGGAGAGTACGTTCACTTCTCTCACTCAGAAACATGAAGTACTCCGTAGATTCCGACTATAAATATGGTGGCAGTCGAAATCGCTGTTGAAAATTAATTTTACCAGGTGTAACTAAAACATTGACAGGAATACAGTTACTGCGGGGTTGTGTGTATTAATCTTATACATGATGTCGCAATTCTTTATGAAATCAACATCCAGAATGAGTGAACATTGTGACTTAACCGTCTTTGATTCACCTTGAATCTGGTTGGATTACGTAAGGTTTCACTATTTATATTTAAATTGGCTGCTTTGAATCCTACATGAGATTAGTAGTATTACTGCAGCAACTCCTGAAAGATTATAAAAACGTCTACGACTTTATACTTTTAGTTACCTCCTGTATATCTTTCATACAGCACAGCTAGGGATAAATACTGTTATCATAAAAAAGGATAGTAATCCAGCTTCAGTTCAGAGAAGCATTTGTTAAAGTTCTTGAATTTAACGTTGCAGATCTTGTCAAAAAGTTGGAGGAGCAAAAAGTTGAAGCCGACCGACAACTCAAATCTTTCAACAGACAGATGAAGGTAAGAAATCCTCAAGTGGATTTATGATAATGTGACTCTGACTGGTTTTTATTTTTTTCTCAGTGTTGTAATTTGCTGAATTGAAACCACCAATGAATATAACAGAAATATATATATATAAAACACAGTTCCATTTTCTTTTTATTTATTCTTTTTAATCACTACATTTTTGCAAGGAACATTAGTGGGACGAAGTAGTCAAGCTCAGTACATAAGTTGTGTTAAATCTTCTCTGCTAAATGTTCCGTGTGATCAATAATAGCATTTCAGTTGGTATTCAAAAAAAAATTTATTTAAAGAAAGGTAATTCATTATTTAAGTGGTTGCTGTTAATGTTTGAAATCTGCAAAGTAAGAACAAATGTTAAATATAGGTGCGTGCCAGTTTTGGGAGCGTGGTTATGGAATGGATTTAATGAACAGGCGTAATTCTCTGTGCATTTTCAAAAAGAGTTTAAGATGTAAGATAATTCAAGGTTATGCTGTGAATTCTTATTTTGAGATTAACTTTTTATCCGAAAAGTGATTTCTAATTTAAACTGTCTTTTAGTTTTGTATTTTGAAGGTGCAGGGTCGGCAAAATGAGCCACAGGCTTCAGCCGATTCCTTTATCAGTTGCTGGACGGTTAATTTCTTGTAAGAATGTTCTTGTTTGCTGCTTTGTATGAATGCAACTGAAATAAAAATATCTATCTAAAGCCAAACAGCCACCTCATAAAAATACTCCTTAATTTAATTTTGTTTTCATCACATTTATCCGCTGCAGAAACTCTCATAGCAGCAAATTGAGATGGAGAGTCCAAGGTGACGCTTCTGAGTGTGAGTCAGTGAGAAGATTTGGGTGGAGTGTCGTTTTAAGTTCAGGATGAAGCTTTTTCTGTTGAAGTGACCTCTCGGCCTTCTTTCCACTGAGCTTTGTATCAACGGTGGTTTGCAACTTGCTGGTGGGCTGTTCAGAGCTGCAGCTCTGTATTTTTGGCTCATTTTTCTCCGTCCATGTTCATCTTCAGTCACTTCTGTTGACACAGCTGCTTTGTAAAGGTTTCTTATATTTCTTTTATTGATCTGATTTATTTAGAAATGATATTTTTATAAGTGTAGGTTCTTTATTTATTTTTATTTTTTAAAGACAAAATATTCCATCGATATTCTTCATACCATACAACCTTTTAACATAGTGACTTAAAAGACAAAAAACAAAAGCTATTTTTGTCTTTGGTTCTAAGGTAAAGCTGAAATATCTATTTGCAAACTTTCAAAGGATGTCTTCTGTTCTTTTCTTTTGATTTAGATTTATTTTCTTGTCTTGAGATATTAAGGTTTTCAATGTCTTTCTGATGTTAGAAGTGCTTTTTGAGATTTGTTGCACTTTAATTTGCCGCGATGTTTTGGTTTTTCAGACATGTTTGAACGGCCTCACTGGTTGATATTGTGGATCTAGTAAACACTGGCTATGCAGTGGCTTTACCGGGTTTTAAGTAAACATTCATCAGTCCATCTGCTATACCACATTTTCCAATGCAGTGTTACAGGATACACTCTCCTGTGTTGCAAACTGCACACAGGAAGTAGAGCAGAAACGTCACCCCCCATCTCTTGGATCCAAGCTCATACAATATGAACTGGTGCAATGAATCTAATCCTAACCACTACACCACCTTGATACCTGCACTCATGACTGCGTCCGCGTGTTTAGGATGAAAAGGAGGAGTGGCGTCGTTTCCAGGCCGACCTCCAGACGGCCGTGGTGGTGGCCAACGACATCAAGGTGGAAGCTCAGCAGGAGCTGCGTACGCTCCGGAGGCAGCTGCAGGAGGAGCAGGACCGCAGCGCCAAGCTGACCGCCGACCTCGAGGCCGTGCAGGGAGTCAGGTACCATCTTCACCATCCTCCACCGTTTCACTTCCTCGTCATCCTACCCGACCCCACCCCACCGCTCCCAGCCATCTCCTCCAGCTCCCCTCGTTTAGCATCGGGCTGCAGTTCCTTTCTCTCTGAACATATGTGGACATGAAATTACCTGCCAGAGTCTTGCCAACTCTCCACCCAGAGCCATGTTTCATGGGAATAAATCTCTTAGTCAAGAGGTTTCCAAAAAAAAAAATCCCTGTCTGGGATCAAATCAGGATGTTTCAGTGGAGATAATACTTCATTCATATCTTGGAATTTCACATGATGAAATCCTTGGGGTGTAAGAGGTGTGGTGCCTGGGATTTGGCAGACTCTGACAGTAAATGAGCGGACTCCTGCAGTATTTCCCTCTGTGTACTCTACTCCTTTAAGCTGCTGCCCTCTCTGTGTCTCCCTCTTTTAATTTTCCAAAAGTAACATTCAAACCTCACAGTGCAACCACATCATAACGACCAGACGCTGTGATTAAAGGTAGAAGTGGTGGCTGATCAGCTCTCATGACAGATGCTGCGTTGATGAAAGTGAAATTATTAAAATATTCCACACTCGTGTGTCAAAAACTATTTCAGAGTTCACAAGGTGCTGCAGGACAGTAGCCACGCATCAGTGTGATCAATGTATTCATAAAGAGCATTGCCGTGTTTCTTGTGTGATTACATAATTGTTTAAGCGTGATAATATAGTGTTTTCGACAGTTTTGTCCCTTTTCTGTTGTCATACTTTTTGTGGCAAACTTTGCTCATATTTGTGACAGTACAGCACGTTGGTTATCTGTGTGGTCAGTCATGGTTAGCTGTTTTCATACATTGCAATAGTTCCTCCCGAGTAATTATAAGTATATCAAAATCAGACGTGTCATTCATTTCGAGGTCGTGCTGTAGGTGTTAAAGGTCCCATGAACTGACGATCGAGTGATATTTGTGTGATTCCCTCACAAAAACGTCAAAGTAGGAAGCGCTTCAGCTGTGATTGACGTCAGTCTGCAGAGAAAACCGCTTGCAATCCCGCATATGTTTCTATTGGAAGCAGAATTTTTAAACACACTTCTTCTGCAATAAATCGGGTCAAGTCCATGAACACTTAGCCAAAATACGAGGTAAACTCTGCCGTTTTTAAACGGATGACAGCACTGGTGTTAGGCAGCAGCTAAATCGTTAAACTTTCCCAAAGATTAGCTGTTGCGCTGCGTCCGCTCCCCACCTCCAGCAGCCCCCTGTGATGATGAGTCAGAGATGTCCTGTCGAGCCTCCCTGTGTAACGTCCAGGTGAGTCCCATGCCCTGCCAGGCCTCGCTCGGCCAGCCTGCCTCTCTCCCTGCCCTGTGTGCTGCTGCTGCTGCTGCTGCTGCTGCTGCTCAATGACTTCCTGTCTGTGTTTGGCTTGGTGTTGCTGCTTCAGCCTGTCTGACCCTCGTCTGTCTCCTCGTGCTGGCTGGCTGCACCTTCAGGGCTTTCTGACCTTCTGCTTTGCCTGGTTCCTTCAATCTGTAGCTCAAGTAGATGTATCTGGTGCCACCTGCTGTCCTTTCAGTGAATAACCCTACAACTCTTTTGGTCGAATAGCAGGATGGTCTGCACGGCATGACTGGAATAAACTCATGCTATGCGTCATCTGCAACAGATACATTTGCAAAGCGTCTTCATCACCGGGTGATTTAGCCAAACTTTACTTGATGAGTGACTGTATTAATCCCATGAGGTATGCATGGAGCAGAGTTTTTTTTTGTTTTTTTTTTAAAGTCTGCGAGTGCCCAGAGATCTGGCTTTCACAATAACATTAGGATAAAATGATTGTATAGGTATAAACACAAAGAATTTGCAGCAGTTGTATCTCTTCATCCTCCTCCTCTTCTTCCTTGCAGGATGAGCGCTGGAGCCACCTTTGATACAAAGACGGCAGTAGAAGGGCACTAGAGAAAAGCCCCTCACCTCATCACCCTGTGAAGACAATGTTATTGTTGCACTTACCATGTCAATGAAAATACGATAAACGGTAAATCAGTTTTATTGCAAGCGGCTGTGACCGTTTTACCTGCAGTACTTAGAACAGACTCAAGGCTTCTATCTCTTTACATTAGGACTTTTTGTACAACATCACAACACTTTTACTTTCTAAATAAATGTATTCTTTATGTTTGTGATTCCCTTGTGTTGAGGAGGTGCCATATGTTCGAAAGACTCCTTTTTATATTGTATGAAGCTGCTTTGTGCCTTTTTAAGAAAGTGAAGAAGATTAAAAGTGTCTCAACTGTCATGAAAAATATCATGGAAAACAGATTTCAGACTCCAGGCATTCAGCCAAAACAAAGTCAAGCTGGTAAAAAGATAGAAAAAAAGATAAATCTGATTTTAAAGTGACTCAACAGGTTGAAAGTGGTTCTTCGTGTTGAGCTGGACCTCATGTGTTATTTTTCTGACTGTCTGTATGAGTCAAATTACTTTCACCTCTATTAGTTTACTTTAAACCGCACATGTATGATCTGTAAATCAGTGAGAGTTGCTCTGATGCAGACTTTGATCTTGTGTTTGGTATAAAATACAGTGTCGTTGTTAGCCACTAGATGGAGCTATGAACACTCAATAACCATGGATTGTTGTCAACGCCATGTATCATCTGCTCTGCTTCAGTTTGAGTCATTTTTTGACAAGTTTTAAATCCACAAAGTTACCCTTGATACTATACTGCCTGAATCAAATGATCAAACTGCCACAAACACACTCAGCTGAACCTCAGGGTCACTTTTTACTCTCCGAATACATACCCAAAGGTTAAAAGGTTCACAGACCAAGTAGACTGTGTTAAAGATTGCTGAAATGATATTTTACCTTTTAAAATCACTTTTACGTGATGGTTTCCTCTACAAACACAGTTTTAAGCAACATAATTTAATTAGAAGTTCTAAAAGAAACTTATTTTATTAAAAATTCATGGAACATGCCTCTGATAACGTCCTTATGATTAATTAAGAGATTTAGATGTTCCTGTGGTGTCTCTTTCAATGAACCAAGTTCTGTAAAGTTTTTTTTTTAAGGATGTGCCACATAATCTCAGCTTAAAACCTTTACAGATTACCACTTACTGTAATAGTGTATTGATTTACAGTCGCAGGTTCTCAGGTTCTACGTAAAATTCCCTTTTGAAAGCCATATTGTTCAGCCAGGAAACATTGCCACTGGTGCTAAAATGTAAACATCTGGATAAACGCAAAGTAGCATGGAGACAAAGCTGAGTTTTCACCCGGGTGATCGCTCCGTGTCTGTTAGGAAACCACACAGCGAATGTCCTGTTAATTTATTCTGACCAGAAAGACTTGTGACTGGGTTTCTGCCTGTGAAAAAAGTAAATGAAAATGTATTGTATTGTCTGTTTTGACTGTTGTTCATTAGACCAATAAATAAGTGAAACCAGTCCGACGGCGGTCGTGTCGTTTGTACTTTGTGGAGGTGAGTTGAGTAATTCTTTGCCATTCATTCGTTATACATCACTGATAGAAAGGCTCCAGATGCTTCACTGTGCAGCTTTGAGTCCAACGTTCGCCAGAAGCTACGGTTGGGACGTGCCTTCACGACTGGGATTTGTTCACGTTCTGCTTCACAGATTTCGATCTATCTCCAGCTGGTCTTTGCTTATTGGCATTTCGGACTGATATGACGACATGTTGTCGATACTCCGAGCAGCACCTCAAGATAAAGTCCTGAAGTCAGGGCTGTCACATGTTGTCTCTCCACCTTCTCCCACCCTCAGCAGTGCATGTATACTCTATACGTCTCTACACAGCAACTGTGTTCGTTGTGTCTGCCAGGTCCCACGGCGACGAGGCGAGAGCGTCCGACTCGGAAAACGGCCGTCACTGGTGTGACACCTCCGTGATCCCGACCACCGCCAGCAACGCCGGCAGAGACCCCGACTCGGAGCCCGGAGCTACTGTCAAATCCCTCATTAAGTCCTTTGATACTGTTGGACAGAGTGAGCACAAACACGTCAACACTCAGACACACACACACACACCGACGGGGAAATCCCACCACAGCAGTGTGCCTGCAGAGCAGAGCAGCTGCTGGGCAGGGGGACACGCATACCTGTCATTCTCTGAGGGTGACTTCATGTAACCCTGGACAGGGTGGAGGGGGTTTCATGTTTGTCACTAAAATCATTTAGCGCCCACAGAAAGATAAAGCGATGGATAAATCCCCAAGATATTCTGTGAAGGTCCTTCTCACCACCTTTGATTACCAACATTTCATCATGTATCTATAAATATGACACGAGTCCAATATCTAAATCTGAGTTTTAACAGGATTAGATCGAATGAAAGTGCTTTATTCAGCCAGACTTTCAAAACTATTCAGTTTGATGTTCTAAACCCAAAATTATAACTTTTTAAAAAATGGAATATGGTAAGTTCACAAAACTACAATTAACATCTGAAATATATAATCAACGTATAACTAAATTGGACTAACAAGACATGTAACCACCATAATAATAGAACGGTTCGGCGAAAATAGCTGTTGAATCAGTATTTGAGTATTTATGGTGTGATACCTCACACTTCACTTTCGCCGTAATATTTGTTTTAGTATAGATTTGCAGGTAATTTTCTGACACTTTGCAAAAACTAAATAGGTTTTTCTGCAGCTGTAAAAACATTTTTTTATAAATCACTCTTGTAATTAAACCAACCCTTCTCTTCTGACAGTGCAGGAGGAACCTATAATACCTTTAATTATATAAATGTTAGGACAGAAGTACTTGCTGGACTTCCCTGTAAGATTGTTAACAAGGACGTTGCAGACTGGGTGAAACAAATATTCAAGCACGTTGCGGCTGTTTTTAAACATGTGGCATGTTACTGATTGTTTCAGATGGACCAAACCACGTAGTTCAAATGCATTCCTCACTCAGAAACCCTCTGAGTGGGATTCCCGTGCGCACGGCGCCTGCGGCCGCTGTCTCCCCTTTCCAGGTACTCGACCTCACAGTTCTCCTTCATAAAGTGACTCTTGTCTCCCGCTGTGACGTGACGAGGTCTCTACTCCTGCTTTCTCTTTTAGAGACACTCGTACGTGAAGCCACTGTCAAAGACACTGGAAAAAAGAATCAACCACGGGGAGTTTTCTCACCCTCACGGTATGTAACTCCAAAAACCTCACAACATCCCAAATCTTAAAAGTGCAGTATTTTACTATTTTACCACAATGATTATGAACTGATTTTTTATTCAGCGGCCTTCTAAACTTTGTGAGTTGGGTGTGAAATTACTCAAAACATGTTTTATATTTTAGATTCTTGAAAATATCCACCCTTTGCACACTCTTTGCATTATGTCGATGAGCTTCATGAGGTCGTCCCCCGAAGGAGCTCCAGAGATGCTGAGCACCCGCCGTCACTCTGCGATCCATCTCATCTCAAACCGTCTGGACTGGGTTTAGATCAGGTGACTGTGGAGGCCAGGTCGTTTGGCGCGGCGCTCCATCACCCTCCGTCTTGGTCAGATAGCCGTCACTCTGCCTGGAGGTGTCTTTGAGCTCGTTGTCCTGTTCACTAACCGGATGGGATGACATGTCGCTGCAGGAGGCTTTGGTTCCCATGCTGGTTCAGTGTGCCTTCAGTTTTGAATAAATCCCCAACAGTGTCCCCCAGTAAAGTACAAAGTATTTAAACTAATCCGACCAAAGCACAGATTTCCACTGGATCTAAAGTCCATTCCTTGTGTTTCTTCTGCTTGTTGCTTTTCCTTCATTGTGGTTTCCGAGCAGCTATTTGACCATAAAGGTGTGATTGGTGCGGTCTCCTCTGAACTCTGGCATTTATCTGGGCTTTAATCTGAGGTGCTGTTAACTTGTGGTTTCTGAGGCTGGTGACTCAAATGAACTTATCCCCAGAGCAGCAGAAGTGACTCTTGATCTTCCTTTGCAGGGTCAGTACTCATGTGAGCGCTTGATGGTTTTTTGCGACTGCATTTAGAGACACGTTCAAGATTTTTTGCAGTTTTTCCCCGACTGACTGACCTTCAGTTGCTAAAGTAATGATAGACTGTTGTTTTCTCTTTACTTAGCTGATTGCTTCTGGCCATAATATCAATTCAAACAGTACCAACCTGACTTCTGCAGAACGCAACTGATGGTCTCAAACCTCGCGAAGAAGAAAACAAATTCCACAAATGAACCCTGACGAGGCTCAGCCGTGAAGTGAAAACGTTTCAGGTGACGACCTCATGAAGCTCATTGAGAGAAGGCCAAGGGTGACTACATTGAGGAATCTAACATCTAAAACATGGTTTGAGTTATTTTACACTTGGTGTTTACGCTATAATTCTACATGTGTTAATTCATGGTTTTGACTCCTTCAGTGAGAATCTACAATGTAAATAGTCATGAAAATAAAGGAAAAAAAAGACAGTGAATGAGAGGTTGTGTCCCAACCTTTGTGTTGTAATGTACTATCATTTACTCTAAATGTTTATGTATTTATGTATCTGTTATGTTATTCCTCATAACTTGATGTGTATTCTTAAAAATAGGTATTTTATTTAATTTCACCTAATTTTGGTAATCATACTTTTCAATCATACTAATTTGTCTCATCATCTTGTTGTTAAACACAATTTAAACAGTTTAATCAGGGGCCTATACATATATTAATATACATTAATATACCTATGTGGCTGCAAAAACCCGCATCTTTCATTGAAATCCCCAAACTACTAATTGATGTCTAGCAATCCAGCATTACACAGCGAATTGTTTGATCAGATGTTCGTCTCTTTCCTCCCTTGTTCCACAGACAAGTTGTCGAGTTGTGGGGACGACCTGAAGCCCAGCAGTCTCATGAGGAAAAGCCCGTCTCTGGAGTCCGTCATCAAATGCCCGGCGGCACTCGGCAGACGCACGGCATCTTTCAGCTACAATCGAGGCAACAGCAAGCTGAGGTGAGCTCATCCAAACACGTTTGTCCGATCTTAACGCTGTGCAGGTTCGTTTGCACCTGACCAAGTAATCTCACGCTGGATAGAGCCAAATCTTTGTTTGCTCGGGGTTAAAAAAAAAAAAAGATAAATGTGTTGGCTTTTTGCTTCCTCTTCATGTATTGTTAGGACTGGATTTTTGCCAGAGGAAATCAGGCCACAATGAAAACCAAACAACGATTTAACACTGAGTTTTTAGAGTTTACTACATATGCAAACATCCTCTGCTCACTGTGAACAACACGCAAGAAAACAGACACAGCTTTTTTAAAAAAGGCAGCTGGAGGTTTCTACTTGCTCACTCCTCATATCATCGAGTAATATCACTGGTTTTCAGTTGGGAAATTCCCACCACACGTTTTGAGTGGTCGCATGACGCAAACGGCTGAGTCAGCACTACAGAAGTTCGCAGGCAGTGACAGATAAGGGTAATTACAACTCTGTCGTCATCTACGTGACCCCATGCATGGATTTAATTAATCATACAGACGGATTTTTATAGACATCACGTCTGATATACGTATATGAACACTCTTTATCTCTACTGTAACTTGCAATGATGTTTTCTTATTACAGAGTGTCAATTAGTAAGTTGACAAGTTTTAATTTAGATCATGTGTGTAGTGAGAGCAAATTAGCCACTTTATGTTGAGATTGTAGTCATTTTCAGAAGTAATTGTTTGGTTTGTGTGAAAATATCGACATTTTCATCACGTATACTCTGTGCCACAAACTTTAAAGTTTAATTTTAAAGGATATTGCGGCACTATTTTACCCGCTCGGCACACTCGAGATGAAAGTGGGCTGCATGCAACACCCCTGGTATATATAATCAAATGAAAACAGAATTAAAAGAACTTTACTAGATCCAGTTTTAACCAAATATTCCTTCGCCTTTTTTAAATAAAGAATTAAATAACTTTCAAAAGGAAACAACTAAACATTTTGTGGACAGGTAAGGAGCAACGCTGCTCTGATGTCTGCTCCCTCTGTGAGTTTAAATACATGCCTCCCAAAATTATAAAATTCAAATAAAAGATAAGAGTTGTCATGTTGGCACAAATGAAGACATTTGGTTACGTTACACAGCGAAGGATTTACACATTTTATTGCTGGCAGTGCCGACATGAAACAGGGGGCTTTTGCGCAACGGGCCGTTCGCTTATCGGAATGGGAAGACGGACACACGGTCAAACAAACAAGCTTTCATCCTCTGACTTCTGCCATCGCTGGCTGTCGCTCTGGTGCACGGAGCAGTCCTGGCTGTGAATGGTCAACTTGATCCCTCTATTCTTCTCTGCTGCTGCAACAGATTATAACTGGTGGAAGAAGACGTGTATATATATATATATATATATATATATATATATATATATATATATATTTACAGTGATTCATTAAAGTTGAAACAATGAAATGCACAGTGGATAACACTTATACTGTATAAATTAAACAGGATAATAGTAGTAGGCCTCAGAAACCTGTTCATCCAGCCTCACTTCATCCTCCTCTATTACCATTCTGAGCTCTCTGCTTCCACCACCTGTATTTACAGTGTTGTTGTTATCGCCATATTCAGCCACTCTGAGTTTATGTATCTAATTTCAAAGTGCAGCTCGTTTCTCTTTCACCTCCATTCAGCCTGAATAGACGCGTGTCGAGGAAATAATCAACCACAGTGTGACTGTAGCTGTGAGTAGCTGCATGTACACTTCCTCTCTCAGGCAACAGTGCATTACCATGTTTGGTCCTGAGTTTTGAGTTATGATATGGCCACTGTATCACTGATATGTCCAAGCACCCCACCCCGCCTTCCTCCTCCACTGGAGGACGAGTTTAAACAGGATCTTTGCTGCCTCTGGCATTATGGCGCCTCAAACACAGAAATAATGAATTCAACAGGCGAGCAGCGGTGACGTGTGAAATGTTTACCATGCTCAGGGCAACGACCGTCTCTCATGGTCTTCCCATGGCCTCGGCTCCGGCACAAGCCCCGGAGGGAGCAGACCCTCTGGATCAGACTGCACATAGGCATCTGAGCGATCTGTGGCTCCACGTGTGTCTTTCCTGTCGTACGGCAGCACAGAGTCACTATACCGTATGTAAACATTCAAACTCGAGCAGGAGGTGGAATTTGGGGGGGGGGGAAGCGTGAGATAGTGCTTCACATCTCTCATTTAAAGCCACATGGGACAGTGTACAGGGCTGGCCTCTGTCCAGAGTAATCTTGAACCAACTATGAACTCCAACACAAATACTACAAGGAGGCCTCGGTGCTATCACTTTCATATGAGATAAAACGGTACGTCTCGAACATCCTGGAATTCAGAAAGAACCTGAATAAAACCAAATGTAAGTACTGACAGACAAATGAGGCCATTGTATGTTTTCTTTCTTAAGGCATCTTCATGTCTCATCCTGTCTCTGTGTGTACAGTCATAGGACTTAAGGTGCAAAGCAAGAATTAACACAGATCTTTTATTTGAAGACAGATATAGTTGGCCTCTGTTTACTTGAAGTCTCTAAACCATAATAGCTTTTTTTGTGCATGATTTCACACATTCAACACATTATGTGGTGTTTCCCAGCTCTTTACCCTCTGCAGAGTCAGCAGATCACTCTTTGTTTACTTTCTAATCCCGAAAAAATTGTGATTACAAAACAGCAATAATAAAAAATGCATAGGTCCCTAAAGCTTTACTGTGAAATATTGTGGGTATTTACCTCATGGCTGCTGATGAATCATTTCAGACTGGTGAATTTCTTTCTTCTTTTTTTTTTTGTAAGAAAATGTTGACTCAGTCACATTACCTCACACTGCTTGCAAAACTTAAGTATTGATAAAACTTCCAGTATTTGCCGATGTTTGTGTGTGGGTGTGACGATGGTGATTTCACAGGGTGTCAGACTCTGTATGACACACTGAGACTGTCCCCTTCTCTCTTGTCTCTCTGTGGTTGTGGTTTGTGTTTCCCTGGTGACAGTGTGGAAAGAAAAGACCCCTTGGCTGCACTGGCGCGGGAGTATGGAGGATCTAAGAGAAACGCTCTACTGAAGTGGTGCCAGAAGAAAACAGAAGGCTATCCGGTAGGGATCACAGGCCAGAGGCCACTCTCAGATACCAGATAGGTTCCTTCCATTTTCACAATCTTCTGCTTCTTCCTCCGATTGCTCCATTTGCGCTGCTTCTTGCTTCAGCGTTTCGTACGTACTTGGTTGCACTTCCCGCCGGGAGCCATTTGTTTTTGTTTTGTTCGGCCTTCTCTGCGGCGTCAGACAGCAGTGACACATTACCCCGCATGCAGACCCACCTGTCATCTCACTGTGGCACAGCTGTTATGGAAACAACGGCGCAAAGCGCCCACTGGATTTATGCATGTGTGTGTTTTATATAGCTCTCCTGGTGTCTTATGCATGCCCCATTGTTTATGCATTGTTATCATGTTGGTTCCAACCGCTGCCTTTCCTGATGCCATGGAGCCAAGTGCTGACTACCATACTGGCTTTACGCCCCCCCTAGCAGCCAGTTTAAGGAGCCTATTAAGCCCAGTGGGATTAGAGATTTGCCTATGTAATCATTGTGATTGTGTGCCAGCATGCCAGGGAGCTAAAGCTGAGACTCTGACCAGAAGGCTGGCTGCAGTTTGTGAACCGTACCTGATAAAAGATTGATTATTATCACAGACACACCTGACGCTGCTCCTCTTCTGTTTGGGATCAGTGTATTAGCATGTAGCTTCGCTTTACTGAGTAAAAAAGGCACATGTGGGATGACAGATGCTAAAAATAGGCTCGACTTTGCGAATGATAAGTAGTCTGAATTATTGGATAAGCCATCAGATCAATAGATCCTTTTTTCCCCGAGCACAGTGAACTTTGAGTCACCCTCTCCTCATAGAGGCGAGCCGCCTTTTGTTTTTACTGGATTTCGGACTGGTACAGTTTGCTTTTTATTGAATGAGAGGAGAAGGAACAGGTAACAGATGTGGGGAAATATAACAGGGACACAACATTTAGCCAGGAATCAAACCCAAGTCTCTCTGCTGACATGTGTTGAGCGATTCACGCAGTCAGCGATCAAGGTGCTTTATGGGTACATTTTTCATGTGTTGTTGAAACAAATAATGCAGATTGTGAAGTGATGTAAACATGTTAGAGAAAGAGATAAAACTGATCTGGTCTGTGCGATACAGTATGATGTTGGCTCTGTACACAGATTTTGAATGTTTGCTCACCAGAAGTATTTTTAAGGATGGAAATGTTCCGTAAATTTTGCTGCAAATCTTTGATCGGGTGATTAAAGAAGCTACACAGTGTCCACAGGTCTGTCTCCTCAGGTCTCCTCACTTTAATACTGTTACAGGGCCCCGCTTAGGTCATTTTAGTTCAGGGGCCAACACACTAATGTAATCTCGAGGGGGCCGGGGAAATGACAGCATAACTGAATAACCACAACATTATGGTTCCTCTTTGTAGTTATTAATACTACAAAGAATTATTCATATTTAAGGCCCCGTTTACATGTTGTTGCGTTTTGGTTTCAGAAAAGTTTGACGTTTGCACATTAATGTTTTGCTGTTTCTAAACACAGAAATGTCAGAAACGCTAAAAATGATGTTGTTTTTATGTAGGGCCACTAGTGGGTGCTGTTGTATGTTTTTGTAGGGAAACCACACACATATAGCTTTGATTATTAACAATGGCGAGTACACTGGTTGGATTTGGATTCGGGTGACTGTCAACTATAAAGCCACTAAGTTCCAGGAGAATCTCAACTGGGAGTCGTGACACTCTGGAGGCAAACACTGTTGTTATTGTCCATCTCCTGCGCATTTGCAGAAGAAATATTTACTACGGCCGTGATGCACAGCAGCAATGTTCCTGCTGTCTACATAGAGACAGAGCCTGAGCATTTTCTTATAGTTGCCCCCTTGGGAACTGTTTTCAGTGATTCTGAGCTCTTTTGTCATGGAAACCAAGAACGCAGCAAAATTGTAAAATATTCACTTGCATCGTCACGTAAACAGGGTCTAATAATACCTCAAAAGGTAGACATTTCTACAGAAAATAAGTAAAATTTCTAAGTGATGTGATTTTGATTTATATTTTTTGGTGCAAAATACAGTATATCTCTCTTCTATTTTGTAAATGTAACTATAATGCAAAAGGTGTGATGTCCTCTGTGCCAGTATGGTAATTCTACGTTGCCAGCAATAAGAGAGTTTTCATGTCTGCTACTCTCACTAAAACACTGTGACCCCCAGAAACCAGAAATGGCAGCTACATTTATTAAGGAATTGAAGTTTATTTTGCAATTGTTCCACTTTGCAGGGTCTTTCTGCTTCAGAATGGAGTGTAGTGGACTGATTTTGGCCCACAGGTCATATGTTTGACACCCTAGGCCAAATATATAAAAACTTCTTGAGTATATCTTATTAACAAAATGTTTTTTTAATAATTTTATTACCTGTAAAATCTGTAAAAACCTGTAAAAGGTTGAGGTGAATATAGCCTGAAAAGTAGCCCCACTGTATAATAGTCAGTTATTTTTAGAATCAGAGCTTAAGAATCTGCAGCTTGTACATTTATAATTATTGGCTGTGAATCAATGAGTTTAGATGTACGTTCAAATTAGGAATTCGTTGAAACTGCAAGCTCCAGTTCAATTGAGGACAGTTTGGTGTATGGACAGAAAAACCCTGAATAGAGCCCCGTTCCCACTGGTGTGGATTTAAACGTGGAACCTACTGCATGATCCCCTCACACAAAGGGCTTAGGAGTCCAGTGTGATTATTTGCAAGTATCAGGAATGCAATAAGCAGATTTGGCTGCTTGGGAGTGTTTTCAGTCTGTGGCATAATCAGTTTCCTCCTGGAGGACGTGTTCCTGATACGAGCTGAGGTATTTTATTTGTGCATTTTCTCCCTGTGCAACATGTGCCTGGCCTGTAATTCTTACGTGTTCTGTAGATGACGTTGAAAATGCCTATTTTTAGAAGTGCGACTGATTCATATTATCAAGGTCTGTCAATTATGGGGCAAAATATCTCATTATTTATGTTTCCAGTTGGCGATAAAGTGTTTTTTTTTGGTCTTTTTCTTTTTGTTTTTGCTTCATCAAACCACATTCATGCTGTTCTGACACATGCCAGTGCATCTGCAGGTCAGCATGGGACACAACCATCGACATTAAGCACAAGAGCAGACAAATGTGGGACTTATTCAGACTTTTGAATGTCTGTGATGTTCCCTTCAGTAACAGGTCCTGCCGTTCAGCTTCAGAGTGATTTCCCACATATTCAGGGAATTTGCTGTTCAGCTCTTTCTTTCTCTCTGCGAGGGCAGTGAGCAGAGATTTACAAGGACTGCTGTCCCCAACCCCCCTTGAGCTTTCTCCCTCCACTGGTGAATTCCTCAGTCCAAAGCACGCTCACATACAGTATGTTATTTGGACTTTCTTCGACTGATCAGGCCTGTGGAGTTTGGGGGAAGGAGATAAGCCGAGTCTGCTTGACATCAACATGTACAGTGATGACGAGATAACGGGGCCTTGCTTGGTTCTCATGGTGGGTTGAGAGAAAAGGTTACATTTGGAGGATGTGTTGAGCTCCATACGTCCGGTGAAAGGTCAGACTGCTGCAGACCGTTTAGTTAGCAGGCCTCCTTTCACACGGAAGCCACTAATTAAAGTCCTAATGGGCCGAGAGGCTGACTGAGTCCCGAACCTCCCGAGAAGTAAAAGCAGAAAAACAACAGCGATCACCTGGAATATATACGACCACCTCCAGGCTGCTCCCTTCGCTCTGTCTGCCTCTGTCATGCTCCCGTTCTGCTCTGATAAAGGTCATTGAGGTTTGGCTTTATCAATACATCCACATGCACTTTGCGATCGCTCTCCTCTCTGCTGTGGACTAAGGTCAAAAAGGTAATAACTCAACACTAATTGGCTCTTTAGTAAGGAGTCAGTGGACTGTGATTTGTGCTTGGTGTCTTCAGCCTACATAATTAATGGTCACTTTGAGGAGGCAGCTTTGAGCATCGCCGCGCACTTTCCAGCCTCCCTCTGTTACCAAGCGGTGGAGTGAGGAAACAAGCTCTTATATCACGCTCATCTGCCAGCGCAGACCCGGAGAAGCTGCTGCATGAGACGGAGACAAAGCAGAGGGGAGGGTCAGCCCCGTGCCAGTTGTTATTACCGCCCCATTGTTGGCTGACCTTTTGGTCAAACACCCATCTAATTAAAGTGAAACAGAAAGCGAGAGCTATTGTGAGTACACTGGAGGATTATTTGCTGCTTTATAGCTGCTGTGTGCAGAACAAACCATTTGACTGTAGGAGGGTGCAAATCCTGACGTCACCCTCGGTTTGTTGTATCCTATAAATATTATCATGATAATATTCGTACATTTTATGCTCTATCATTCTCAAAATACATACAAGGACGTCTAAACGGGAACACCGAGAATGTGCAAACTGACGGAGATAATGAGGAGCGAGAGATTATGTGGATAAAACCAGTCTGAACAGGTGGTTTTCTCCATGTTAATCCAAAGTAGTCGGAGAAGTTAGTGTCTGGATGTGTGTATTCCAGAGCAGAGACGATTCAGAAACTAAATCCTCTTTGTAGAACAAAATAAGACAAACGAGGCACAGGATGTAATTACCTCCCATTAATGGCTATTTATCATAGAGAAATTAATGCTTTGTGGTTTAAAAAAAATAATAAAAAAACAGCTGCCAGGGTCTACGTGTCTTAAAGCATGCCGCAGCCCAGGCTCAGGTGTGTGCGTGTGCTTCTGTGTATGGATGTGTGTGCTTGGCGTCAGCATGTGTTTGCCATATGGATGGCTCCTCTGGACAGGACCACCACGGGTAAATAGAGTTTGGGGGGAAAAAAGCAGAAAACATGGCAAATGACATGTATTTAAACAGAAAGGCGTGAGAGGAGGTCCTTAAGCCCCGGATGAGAGCGATGTGGAGGTGTGTCCACAGCGGGATGACGTCTCGCCTGTTATTTTGCAGACATAGTGCAGGAACTGAGGCGCTGCTCTCACTCATTGATCCCTCATCTGACTGGGGTTTGTGCAACATACAGCTCCAGCTATGGTACTGAAATATCAGGCACTGTGTAGAGATAAATGATTGTCCCCACCGGGCCAGCGCCCCCTTGTTAAAACATCACAAATCATCTACTGTGTGTAAACAAATCAGTTACAACTCCTTGGTTAGCATAATTATTATCATTATTAATCTGTGTCACATATTTTGGTGCAGTTAATTAATTCTGTTCAGTTAAGTATTACAGATACAAACACAGATGAATGTATTTAATGGCACTACAACACACCAAACTGATAAATCTAATAATCTAAGCCAATATCACTCAAACTAATTAGACTATAAGTTTAAGAAACTCTTGCTTATAGGATGGCTGCAGTGTTCACTTCCATAAATGGTTTCGTTTGCATTCATTTCTGAAAATCACTTAACATTTTGTTAATTATTGTCCTGAGAATTTGCTCTTTAATCGTGTTTAACTATTTGGTGCCTTGTCAATGACGTCTGACGTTCAGTTTTAAATGATTAATTAATTGAAGGGGGCGGTGCACATCGATTAATAGAGGACAACTAGAACTGTGATTTAGTTGTGAAGGATGTGTCCAGCAGCGGTTAACACCACTTTAATGTTTTTGGTAAATTAGAGATTGAACAGTCTGTCTGCAGCCTTTCTTAGAGATGATGTGAGAGGCAATGTGCAGGGAAAATGTTGAAGTCGATAGCTATCAAACTGGCATCCTGATAAATGCACCATGTGGAGGTTTTAAGCAGAACATTGTCCAGACTATCATGACTTCTTCCCATAAGATCTGCAGTTAAAGAGCCAGATACCAAACTTGGGATGCGACGGCCTTCGGTAATCCTCAGTGAAGACCGACGGGAGATTACCAACCAGGAAAGAATGGCACATCAAATCCCGAGGAGGAAGTGGAGGTGGATCGGGCACAAGCTCAGGAAACTCCTGGACTGTGTGACGAGGCGAGCGTGATCTTGGAACCCTCCGGGGCAAGGGAGAGCATGGCCGCCCCAAACTGTGCTGGAAACCATCAGCAGAACAGGAACCGCGTCAAACTGGGTCAGACTGGACATTCTTAAGCTAATCTGGCAATCTTATGGCAGAGTGGTGTGTTTCCTTTGGTGCCCAATGCTTCTCTTAGGAGCGATGTGGTTAAATAAGTAAAGAACCGTCACAGTTTGGTCGCTATCGAAGCTGCAGAGCCTTATTGTCCCTTTCCTGCTCCACTTCACTCACTTGTCAGTAACGGCTTAACCCATCCCAGCTCTGTGTCATGAGATGATCAATAGTACTTGTTCCACCTGGCCTGTGCTCTTAAGAGCTGGTTGGTGTTGTTATCCACACAGCAGGAACAGGGAGCAGTGCCTGTGCTGTTTAACTCTCTGAGGAGGAGGAAACATGAGACAGACTCTGTCACACCTCAAATGTCAGATTCTTGGAAGTAGGGATCGATCAGCACGGACCTTAAGCTGCTTCTGATTGACTCTGCCCTGTGGGAGCGACCGAAGAGGCCTCACACAGGAAATTAGTATTCACAAGGGATCCTGTGCACGTCAGCGCTGGACTGGACACCGACTTGAAACACGGCGCTGCTTTTATGCAACTTGCCTTAAACAGGTTTTCAAAGCACTTCGGTACATGTGACTCACAAGAGGCTGCGTGGAAACGACTTGACTGCTTTGGAAAGCCGTCCCAAGTTTTCAGTCGCAAAGTTTACATCCATGCAGCAAATTTGATCTCAGCCTCCCGCCTCAAATGCAAAAAACAATCTGTTTCTTCTGAGATGCAATTTCCTTTCTTCTAATCTATTTTCTGCGCCGGCCAAGAAGCCGCAGCTTTCCTGAACACTCATTCTATTGGAAAACTTTCTAACCTCCGACTGTATATTTATCAGGCTCTTTGATGTCCTGATTTAGGACCGCTCCGGACACTTTTTAAACCCTTTTTTTTTTTTTCCTCAATTAGCCATAAAAGCTAAACAAAAATAAATGCGCTGTTTGTCTAAGAAGGGAACAATGAGCAAAGGTTCTGAACATTACGCTCAGCTGGGCCTGACGGAGCGCAGCTTATCCGGCCTCGTCTGGGAAACTGTCACACACACACACACACACACACACACACACACACACACACACACACACACACACACACACACACACACACACACACACACACACACACACACACACACACACACACACACACACACACACACAAACACACATGCACAAAGCCACTGAAAGACAGGAATGGACCCCCGCCAGGCAAGTGTGGAATGGAGGTCAGACATCGAGGAGGGGAACATGGTTTCTCTTCAAAGAGCAGGCATTACTCACTTCTGATGATATGAGATTTACAGTAAATGTGAGTGAGCTCATCGGTGTACCGTTACAGATTAGAAGCGGTTGAAGAGCACGTGTCTCCACAGATGAATATTTCCGATGCGTCCAGATTTGACTAAACGTCTCTTTTCAGTCATCATCATCAGCGGTGACGGTGATTTGGGATCAAACAGAAAAAAGCCTTGAAGTCGTCTGGGCCGGAGTCGAAAAGGAAAAAATAAATGCTATCACGCTATTAAGAGCCACTTGACCTCAAGACGCAGCGAAATATTCTAATTATAACAATGCAAGGAAAAGTTGACGTTTCTAATTAAAGTAACGATCTGACAGTTTGAGTGATGAGCTTGTTTAGGAATCAGACCAGGAGATTCAGAGTTTAAAAAACATCAAAAAAGATCCAGTACTGTTTGCACTATACTTTACTTCTGTACTCAACTCGATGTTTTAATGTGTAATGGTATGTTTGTGTGTGTTGGAACAGTGTTGACCTTTACGCCCTACATTTTAACCAAAGTCCATGTAAAACACATGTAAGAGGGGGATTGCCTTGTTTGTCATAAAAACCGGATTGTTGACTGAGACATAAAAGTGTGACTCAAACTTTAATGGCTGGCTTGAAGAATAGAAAAGTGTATTTAAAGGGATACGCAGCACTTTAAGACTGTTCAAAGCTCAAGTCCCGGAATCTTTGTCTCGAACTCATTCTCTGTAAGAAAATGACGACGCGTCTGCAAAATGACGCTGAAACTGAACGTGAGAAGTTTCAAACATCAACAAACACAAATTATCTTGTAATTATGATGAAAAAAAGTTTGTAAAGTTAGTCTTCTACCAGCTGAGGCCAAATTTCTGAAAGAACGCAGGATAGAGGTTTTATTTAAACAAATGAAAAACTTGTACATGTACTGAGAAACAATAAAACACTGCAAACATGTCATATAAATGACAAAATGAAATATGTAAACACTAAAAATCCTTTCGAGTCTGTTTTCTAGTAACAATGTTCTGCATATATCACATATATCACATATATCTTTTTATGTGATTTGATTATGTCCAACAGATTTTAATTTGAGCTCCTTTTTTCCACATGGGATCCTTTTACATTCATCTTGGTGCAGATTTTAAAAAAAAATAAAACTTCCTCCTTTGATTGAGTGACTGAATAAAGTTACAGGGTTTTTTCTTTCCTACTCACAAATGTGCTTTTTTAAGTGTAGAATACTTCAGTAATGTAGGATTGTTTTCTCATTATTTTAATTACCAAATAAAAGGTTTATTTTAATTGTTTGGGGGTAAAAAAAAAAGCAACCAAACTGCATAATATTTGTTTGACATGAAGGAGTTTGAGAGCGCCGCTTTAAACGATGAAGACCACCCTGACGTACGCCACCTCGCAGTACATTCATGTCAAAGTAGACTCAAAGTAGACCGCCCCGTCATGAAGCAAGGGCAAACCCCCCTCGGCCTTTATGACCTCGTCTCGCCCTCCAGGTTCCTCGTCTTGTCGAGAGCTGCGCTGTAGCGACCGTCTTTTATCTCCACGCTCTGCCGTTGCTCATGACCGTGATTCATTGCGAGGACCGTGAGGGCGTTCTCTTCCTCGCCCTCTACTCCATCCCTCTCTCTCTCTATCTCTCTCCCCCTCTGCCTTTGTCCGTCCATGTCAGACTTCCTTTTCCTCATTTTTGCTTTGTTTTTCTCCAACATTCCTATTTGTTATTGTTTTTGTCTCTTTTTTCCCCCTCATCATGCCTTATATTGGTCCTTTCTGTTTTGGTGACCTCCTCATTCATCCAGACAAAAAGGCTTCACCGCCGGAGTTTATATACTGAGCAGCTCATCAGTCAGTGGGCCGGCCGGCTGGACGTCTCCTGCTCTCACACTGCAGAGAGACGTCTGTTAAACAAAGCCCAGCACACATTCGCTTTAAAAGCAGCTGAACACACGATGAAATGTAGGAATCATTTCCGGCCGTGCTGGATCGGTCAGGATAATCCAGAATTTCCTCAAATGAAAGAAACAGTATTGTGACAATAGTGATAATAGTGATAATAGTAGTCGACCAGATTGCTGCATCTTGCTGTTACACAGCATAAGGATTTATTTATTTTTATTGTTTTGAACATTGATAGGTCAAACAGACAGAAATGAAACATTGAAGATGATAATAAGCAACAAGAGAAAGTCTTGAGCATAAAACCATTTATTCATGTTCAATAAGGTGTCGGACGAAGTCAGCATTTATTGACGCTCCATGTTGCATCAAGCTTTGCCTAAAAGCTGCAGATCAGCCATTATAAACTTTTATTAGTTGTGTGAGAAAAATCGTTCATCTCGACATTCCCAGTTTTTATCTTCCCACAGAATAAGTCTATTACTGAGGGCCTCATGTTTCAGTGGAATGTAGCGAGACACTAAAGGTTTAATACCAGGTGGTTATCGAGACATTTAACAGTTCAGTCCTTGATTTGCAGATTTGAGCATTTAAGTTTAAGAATTTCATTTCAATTCAGCTCCAGGTGGAAACTTTCAGCTGTCCTGGTTGGAGTCGGTTGATAAAACCAGAGAAAAGGATAGAAGAGACGGACAGATTGTGGGAAGGAATCAATCTCTGGTTTAGATATTAAAGAATACAATTTGAATAAAAAAAAAAAAAAAACACTTCATTCTCTCCATGTTTTTTCTCCATATTCAGTCGGAATTTCTCTCTAAAATGTTGGAATTGAAAGCGTTCAACACAAGATTTAGACCCTTTGTTTTGGAAAAACAAAACTTGAAGAACACGATCCGTTCTCCTGACACGTGACATTTCTCCTTCAACCATTTCTGCTCGCCTCCGGCACCAAGTATCGCCTCGTGCTTTATTCCTTCACCATCTCCGATCAGTGGCAAGAAGCTCGATAGCAACAGGGATAACAACTTGAAGACATCTGAGTGTCAAGTGTCTGACCGCAGCTCCGTTAATCCCGCGGCGTTCACATGTGGCAGCAGAGCTCATGTTTACTGTGTGTGCCGATGCTGCGGCGTCGTATTGCTCTGAACGTCTGCAGGCTGGTGTCCAGCTCATCTGTGAGCATTTAGAGGGATTAGAGCCCTGAGATGTTTTCCGAGGCTCGACGTGACGCGTCAGGGAGCTTTAATGTCCACACAGATAAAGTCTGAAACAATTACTGCTCGCAGTGATCGCTGGCTGACGGGAAAATGGTGCCCAATGATACAATAATTATACTTTTTACCTTTTATCTCTTTTATGCTTTTGTGAAAAAGAAAAAAAACAACATTATATTTGAACTATTTTGGCAAATTGTGGACATTTTTCCATCGCTCACATTTTGGCAGTTGATTGTTGGAACCGTAGCCTCATGGTAAGAAGTGGATATGAAAAGAAAAAATCCTCCACTGGTTCCACTTGCAGCTTTTTTTCCACGGCAGCCGAATATATTTTGCTTTATTTGTGCACCATTGAAACTTTCTATCCTTCAAAGCTGCAACTGATACCTGATTCATTCATTTGAACTATTTATTAAAGATGTTTTATGTTTCCCACCTGGCAGCCGACCAGAGAAACACATTCACACCTCAGCTGTGCGCTAACCCCCCCCCCCGTTCAGTCCAGCCTCTTTGTACGAGGCCCTGCTCGTCTCTCATACCCTCTTTTTCTCTGAGCTCTGCCTTTTGTGCCGAGCGAGACGCTTCCTGTCGCTTGATGCTGTGTTTGCTTTTCTGAGCCGGCTCCCAGAGAGCTGTTGTTGACCACTGCTGTTTTAGCATTCATGCCTCTCCCTCTCTTTTCCACCCTGAACAACCTCACCAACCCTCGATCGGCCCCAACACCCCCCCCCCCCCCCCCCCCCCTCCCCGACCTCGGACATCCTCACTGCCTCGGCCAGATTTAGGACCCCTTCTACACCCTCACACACACATCGGCTTACCCGTCTCGGTGTGTCTTTGTCGTGGGGTCTGACTAAGCACTTATCGCCCCCTCTACGTGTGTGAGTCAACATCTCCATGTCAACACACACTAGTGGCAGTGCCGCTGAGCCAGCGACTGGAGGAAGAAGTTATGGGAGGAATGTGGGCTTACATGACTACACAGGTCTGCCCTTCACAGACGACGGTGAAACGTGGAGCCTCAGCATGAGTCGTGCGCTCGTCCTCGTTAAAACCCCACCATCAGCCATCCGCCTGAAGAACGACGAGAATATTGAAAGAGGCTTCTTAGAGAAATGTTCCACTGATTGCTTCCCCGATGGTGATAAATAATAGTGAACGTGAATATAGCCCGTGTTCGGGACGCCGCATCCTGTTTGGCTTCTCCTTCAGATCCCATTGTGACCACAAATGGCTTCACCTCATGAACCATGTCGGGAAACAATAAATACGCTTTAATAGCCCGAGTATTATTCAGCACATGAGCAAATCTATCATTGCGTGCCAGTGTATTGTCATACGGACTCGTATTTAGTGAAAATGGGCCGTCAGAGCGGATTGCTAGTGTCACCAAAGCTGCACGAGGAGTGATGTTTCACAGTTAGTGCTGACAGCCTTCATTATGTTCCCGAAGCGTGTTTGTCTTGTGAGGCTGGAGGAGGACGGACTAATTGAAATGTTGACCCGATGGTAAAAGGCATCAGAGTTCCTGAGATCCATCTCAATGAGAGGGTGAATGTCTGCAGGAGTTTTAAACAGGAAGCAATGAAATGACATTCTGGATTTATTTCTTATTTTTTTTAACATTATTTTAATGCATCAAACATGAAGTGGCCACATGAAGAAAACACTGCAGGAAGACTCGTTTTTATTTAAAGTACATGAGTTCATTGTTCATTTATGTCTTCATCCATGCTGAATATTAGTGTCAAAAACCTCAAACTAGAGTATATTTAACTTAGATCTTCGATGAGTTGTTCTTCATTTCAGGATACTTCTTAACAATGCATCCAATAGAAATGAACATTGGACTTTGCAGGAGGTCTCAGCTGCTTTGGAAAAGTTTTCACTCAGAAAATATCAACAAATGAAAGTGTGAATTGGATCTTTGACACTCCCTCATTACGTGGAGGAGTTTTGACCAGGAATGTGTAAATATTCAGTAATGAAATATCACTCAGGATTCACAAACTGTCCATCTGAAATTCATGATTTGGCTTTGAGTAGAAGGATTGTGCATGCCGATGAGTTTTTTTAAACATATTTTGCAGTTTGTGGTTGTATGTTTGCATTGTTTTTGGTTTTTTTAAATATATATATATATATATATATATATATTGATTGGAAATGCTAGAACCTGGTTGGTTTTTATAAATAATCTGTAACTGTTGTTACACTTGCGGTTTTACATTAAAGCTTGTTTTATTGGCCCTAAATATTAGATTTTTAAGTAAAATTGACCATATAATCTAAAGCCTCCCCATGACCAGCGTGTCCCCCAAAAGGGAAAAGCCCTTTTCAATATAAAAATTTGGTTTGTTCCAAACTAAATCAATTCCAGACCAACAAAGGCAACTAGAAATCAGACATTTCTTTACCGGCTGGGTAATATCCATTACTGCAGAGGCTTAGGGTGCAGAGTTTACATTTCTTTTCCTCGGGACCCACAGCCGGGCTGTTTTCTCGGGTAGTTAATGACATTAACCTGACATCACATGTATGGATCAGCCGCTGATTCGATTTGCAGAATGAAAGTCTGCAGCGCTGCTCGGTCCTCGGGGCTCCGGCTGAAGACCACCAGCTTGGAGCAATCGTAAACAAATCTTTAGCATCTTGCTGGAGCTAATGCTTTGTGTACACACACACACACACACACACACACACACACACACACACACACACACACACACAGATGTACCCAAAACATGTGTGATCCGACAGCTTCATCCCAAACACTGAAAAAACAATGTGACTTTTGGAGAAATCGCCTCAATATTGGAGCAACACTAAACTTCTTTTAAAATAGCTTCTTTTTTTGCAATAAATACAACCAATTTAAAAGAACGAGTACTCTTTAAAGCTGTGATTCTCTCTCTTTTTTTCTTTTAGCTGACAAATTGGCTCTCAGCACAACTGCAGACCAGATCTGAAATCTCTCACTTTCTGAAAGATTAGAAAAAAGCGGGCGCCGTCACAATACAGGCAATCAGCAGTCGCTCACACCTGTTCCAAGTTGAAGACGTGTCTTTTTATGGTTTTCTTTAACATGCAAACGTCATTTTGAACCGCATCCTGGGAACGGCTGACTTAAAACACTGCAGGGTCAATTAGCGAAGCATCGTAAATTAAATTTGTGTAAATAAGTGATGGTCGTGTACCAGACTGAAGAGGGAGTTGCATTTTCTGATCGTGATTTTATACTTTTTGAAAGAAGAGCGTATCTATTTTCATCTGGAGAGACACCCTGCTCCACACCTATCATACAGATCTGCAGGAAATGCTGCATGCTGCTGAATATGTGGAACGTCGGTAAAGAGCCACTTCCAAGCACTCAGGAAATTCAGCTTGTACACAATCATATAATGGTGCAATAATTTGGATGAGATAATGATCAAAACATTTTGAGACTATGCCATGAAAAGCAAAAATCTTGCCCATTTTTCATTTATTTTTTTTTGGATTTGGGAATGGTTTCCCTTGTGCACAGTCGCACCGTTCCCAGACACTCAGACTGCTCCGCCTCCGAGCATCTCAGGCACCGTGTGTGACGTGAGCTCCATCAAAATAGCAGCACTTCAGCTTGACGTTAAAGTTGGGAAGAGGAAGCTGCCGAAGCAAATCGGGGGGGGGGGGGGAGGAAGTGAAGGATGCTCTGGCCAAAAATGGTCAATATTGATGAGGTCAAACGGCCAGTTACCGTTCCACATATATTCATGTTTATTTGAGCCAACTTTTTCCTACAAAAGGCTTCGGAATTTTTTTTTTTTTTTACATCTGAATTTCAAATTGAATATTGACCGTGCTGTTGAGTGCAGAAAGTCTTCCACTGCAGACTGCTGGTCATAACTTCATCTCTAATCACCAGTAATTATCCTCAGACGTTCTTGCAGCTCCTCACAAATGAACTGAGTGCTTTACGGTTTTCAGTCCTGGCTGCTACGCTCCAATATCAGGCGGCAAACTGAGAATATCTGCTCCCTTCTGCAGAATGCATGTGACCGTACTGCGCTCTGCAACAGTCACTAAGCTGATTGTATCTCATATTACAAAAACACAAATGCTTTCCAAGTCCGAGAATTAGCTCTTTTACATGGCAGCTGCTTATAACCGCAGTAACTTCACCCTCATGGTTCATGTTTGAGGTTATTATAGAATCTATGTGTCTTTGCTATATGCATGGTGCCATATCTCCCTTTCGATGAAAATGAAAACAAAGATTTAGCAAAGTTTTATTCTGAAAGTGATAAGTAGCGGGGCCCCCTTCTTGTTGTAAACACCCCTCACAGGTTTGTTCATCTGAAACGTTACCGTGCGCCGGCTTCTATGTTCCAACATATTATCACTGATCAGGTTCGGCTGCAGATGCAGTCGTTGCATAATGCAGCTTCAACGTTTCCATGTCATGCAACATGTGCATGTCTGCTTTCACTCACATCGGAGCGTCGCTTCCCGGGTTCAGCGTCTGAAACGACAAAGGTGCAGGCCTGTGAAACTTCCCGTGCACAGAGACGTTACTGAGGAAAGCCTCTCCCCGAGAGCCCCTTTCCTAAAGGTTCCTGAGAGGAATAAAACAGGAAGACACCGGAAATAACTTATCTGTCCAGCGGGGAGCCTGTGACCTGGAACAATGGCCCCGGAGGAAGTCTTTCCTCCAAACTCCTCTCCTGTTGTCTGCCTCGGGGTGCGATTTATTCACGGCGTATGAGGTGGCGTCGCTCTTGGAAAAAAAAAAAAACTCCCAAACAACAACGCGGCAAACTGGACGTGCTGTTATGCACGTTCTTCTCCCAGAGAGGAGATCAGACGCAGCATCAGGAATCTGCGAGGAACTCTATTCCACCAAAGGAAACATGACACTGAACGACACACAGCGGCACGTTATTGCATTAAATGTAATTTCATGTGGCTTCCTGTGGTTTGATGTCTTAATGGATTTTTTTTTTCTTCGCCTGCTCATGTTGTCAAGAGGCTAATAGCTCTCTTACTGAAATTATGACCACTTTCCCTTATGCATGGTATTGACTTTTTGTGATTTGAACTGTTTTCCTTTTTGCCAACAGAATATAGACGTGACCAACTTCAGCAGCAGTTGGAGCGACGGCCTGGCGTTCTGTGCACTCCTGCACACGTATCTGCCCGCCCACATCCCCTACCAGGAACTCATCAGTCAGGACAAGGTAGAAAGCTGCAGCAAGACTAAAAAAAAAAAAACCACTCTTATCTGTGCGTCTTCTCTCGGCTGCACCTCGTGCTTTCTTCCGTGTGAGCCGTCACGGTCCAGCTGGAGGCTCCTTCCTGTCACAAAAAGGAGTTTTCCCTCTTCAGTGTCAGCAAAGTGCTCAATAAGGGAGTGCTTAGGTCATGACCTCAGCATGTAAAGCACCCCGAGGCGGCTTCTGCTGCTATTTCAGGCTGAATTAACTGAAAACTGAACTTTAAATGCGGACACATACGGAATAGTACCGTCGTGCCATTAAGGCCGCGCCTGTTCAGCAGTCAGGGTTCAGCTCAGCACATTAGGCTGATCGGAAATCAATGTATTTACTGAAGGGACACGTAAAACACGTTTAATGCCCAGTGGCTCTGCTGCACACGCTCCCCTCGCACTCCTGAACTCTGACCCTTTTATCTGAACGCCAACTCATTTACTTTCTCCAGTGATCATGGGGTCGCCACCGCCACGAGCCTGCTCGTCAGCGTTTTTGTTATCAGTGTGTGCCACCGCTCACATGCAGTGGAAAATACACTTTTTTATTATTTATGAGCAGAGTTGTGTCAGAAACGATGAATTGTTTGAATTTTAAAAAGCAAAGGGAATTCACCCAGTCTGCTACTCGATAGAGCTAAAAGTACATTTTATTTACCCAGAATGCCTTATTTTCTTTAATTCTTAGGCAAGACGAGGCAGATTTATTAATGCAGCAGCCTTCAGACACAAGGAAACAGGCATGACAGTTGCGGTGCTTCATACAAAGAATTTCATTTCTCACTTCCACTTTGAAAGTAAAAGCCTCTGATTAATACGCCTCAGATAATGTTTCCATCACCTATGGATTCCAGCAGCCATTGTCAACAAAAAAACGTATTTGACATATTAACCTCCAGTAGATCCTCTCGATATCTCACCTGGATCTTTTTTTCCTTTTACACTATTTATTTATTTCACACATAACAACAAATGAATATACATCTCACATCTGTCACAGGTCACAATCTTGTCACAGCTATATATTTTTTTATCTATACAATCATTGAACCATACATTTCCTGTCTCAGTAATAGTGAAACTGTGTAGTATACAGTATGTGTCATTCTGAAACCCAAAATATAGCAAGTTTCAAAAAGTAAACGTAAACATATTCTCCTACCTACATATTCATAAAACAAATTGAGGTGTTTAAAGCATCCCCATTGCCTGTGTAGTTTTTTCTCCATAACATCAACCTGTTTTATTCGTCCCTCCATTGCAACATGTCAAGTTCCCACCCTGTTGTTGCCCCTCACTCTCTTACAAAGTGAAACCATGAACGTTCGGTCTGATTGAAGGAAGCGCGGTCGCTCACATTTGAAGCCGCGCTCAGTTATTTGTTCAAAACCTGTCGGCTATAAAAATAGTCTGATTACGCAACACCTCCTGCTTCAAAGCCATTTTGCCAGACGTCCTTTCTCCACTTTATACGTCGGCCGCGTCATCCGCCCGGCGTTCAGCGACAGTGTGGGAGATCAAGTATGAATGCTGCGTTTGTTTGAGGGATCCTGAGTCCAGCTACCGTTGAGTGATGTCAACACTATAACGTGGACGTACAGGTGGTATATGCACTAACATCGCAAACAATATGGTTCCTCTCCGGGGACGGCGCGTCCTTCACCCGGCTACAACATGAAAACAATAGACAAACACCTCAGAGCAGACCTGACACATCCTACGTGACAAATGAGTCCTGTAGGCGTGTGTGTGTGCGTGTATGTGTGTGTGTGTGTGCGTGTGTTTGTGTGTATATGCAGCATTAAACTGACGACAGAGGCACTACATCTGTTTCATTATTTAACAGTCTGCACCAGAGAATTAAGCTGATGCCAGATTAGATTTACACACGCATGTAAAGCACACCAACGCACACACTCCCGACTTATTTAGATTTCCGACTGTCCCCTGGGTTCTAGTAGTGTGCTTGTTGTTGTAGTGTGAAGCTCCGTGTGTGGTGCTGCACGCTGACCGCTTTCCAGAGCTTCACATTTTCTCAACGGCCGATGATTTGTTTGTTCTTCAGGTCCGGAATCTGACCCTGGCCTTCCAGGCAGCTGAGAGCATTGGCATCAAAACCTCTCTGGTGAGCTCAGCTGCTGCAGACCTCACTCGCACACACACACACGCACACGCGCACACACACACACACGCACACACACACACACACACACGCACACACACACACGCACACACACACACACACACACACACACACACACACACAGATAACACACAGCCTTTGATAAGACAAATTGGACGTGGTACACTTTGATCAAACTCCCAGGATATTAAGTTTCAGAACAAATGATTTGTGCCCCCCCCCCCCCCCCCCCACACACACACACACACACACACACACACCACACACACACACACACAACCCCCCCAACAGTCTGCAGCTTAACGCCCCCAAATCCGTTACCGGGACTTTTGTTGTCGGATAACGTCGGGTTTCCTCAGTCACAGCTCTCTGGAAACACGTATAATATAATGAGACAATAATTAGCTGTTGTTCATGTGGAGTGAAGGATTCGGCTGAAATACTGAAACTGCAGGCAGAAGCAAGGTACTTTTCTCTATCTCTTATCAGACTGTGTAATAAACATACAGTAACAAATGTGACTATGATGACAATACAGGAAATACATTGGATATATGGACATATGTCACATTACATATAATTAATTGACACAAATTCATCCAATTAGTTTCACATGTAATCAGGAAACATTTGATGTGGGAGCCTAGTGTCATTGTCTATCCACCTCTTATACTTTTTCAATCTGGAATTTTGGTACCATGTTTGGTGAAGTTCTTCAGATTTAAGGATTTGATTGGCCACAGTCAAGCCGATCACAGGAAAATCAGGTGGGGCAACTTTTGTTTGGGTGAAGATTTGTAGGGAAAAATCCTTCCCTGATCAGACACATGAACCCTCGTCTCCCTCGTATCGGTTTATCCTGAGATACTCGCCTGGAGCTGAATCGAACAATCAGGTATCCAGAGTTCATAGATCAGCCAGAAACTGAGAGGAGGAAAAGTGAGAGTTAGAGAAAGGTGCTTCAAATTGAGTGAGGAACAAAATATTGTCTGGGATTAGTAAGTCTGTAGGTGGAAGATTATACTGGCCATGTAGAGTATATTCCTCCTGGGAGAAAAAAAAATACAGTTCTAAAGTTATTAACATCATATTTATGCAAAATATCAAGTCACAGTGTTGATTTGACATTAATGTAAGTCTGCAATGTGCATTTATTGCTTTTTTTCAAGGGATGTCAGCCTCATTATCTGAAGTAAAATTATTCTAGTTTGAATAAGTACATAAAATTGTACTTCAAAACTTTTTTTAATGGTTTGAAATTGGTAAATTTAACAATAAAAACACATATTCAGCCTCTCCAAACCAAAAACCATTATTTATTTAGTTTGTCTTCCCACAGATAATGCTCTCACTACCACTACTACTTTTAAAGAATCTTTTAAAGAGCAATTTTAATAGATTTGTATCCACTTTACATTTTAATAGCATAAGAAAGCCGTCATGATGATGACAGTTCTGGATGATCAAAAACATTGGGATCTAGACACACACACAGGAAATCAAGTCATAAGAGTCGGGGCGTTGACATGGTAACGGTGCCTGGTCATGATGCAGAAACCGAAATTGAAAGTGTCGACCCCGAAATGTCAACAGCGGCTGAAAATGGATTAGCCAGTTTAGTTTCAGACTAAAAATAAAACTTAAGCGAGCAATTAACTTAATGGATGGGTACGAGCCGCCAGCGAGAGTGCCAGATGTCTGCAGGATCCGAAGACGAACGCTGAGAGAAGCGGCAGATAAAGGCTGACTTCATGTCCTCTTTGATCAAAGTTTGTGAAACGACACGTGGTGAAGTGATCGCTGCTCCTCCTCAGCTCGCACTTCCTTTAAAAAACACACAGGTTTGTAGGCTGTAAAGCTTTGAGGATCTCAATGTTTTTGATGGGCTGGTGCTTGTCCAGATTAACTGTTCAGGATGCAGGACTTTAAGTTTGTTTAAGTGGTAAAGAAAATGGATGGATGATCATTTTAACTTGGAGGAAACCACAATATCAAAAGTTAAAAAATTTTTTTTTTTAAAAATCCCCTGATTTTGTTTTACTTAAAGGTCCCATATTTTGCATTTTTTCACCAATTTCACATTTGGTGTCAGAGATCCAACAACATTGTACTCAAAGCGTATTCCCCCAGAACGCAGGCTTCGTCTGAACTTCATCCAGTCTAAAAGCCCCTCGACTGAGCTCTACTGAGAACAGGCTGTTTCTGTGTCTGTACCTTTAAATGCTAATGAGCTGTGTCTGTCCACACCTACTCCATGTCTGCTTTCCCGGTAGTGTTTGTGTGGAGAAGAAATGTTTTAGATCATTTTAGAGGTCAGGGCTCATCTACCTGTGGGAGGGACAAAGGAAGTGTCCACTACCAGAGGGAGTGGTTATTTCCCCATGTGATGTCACGAAGGGAAACTCTCTGATTGGCCTATATGAGCACACTTAGCTATAAAAACTGGAGCAAGATGATACACATCCTTCACATCTGGGGCCTCATACACAGGAATACAAGACCTTTAAATTAGATTTCCTCGAACATAGACTCTCTATAATCTCTGGTGTGCCTCCCTCTCTCACAACCACACAAACTAATGTGACGTTTCACAGATCTGCTCTAGATCCTAGAAGAGGTTTTCAACCTGGTTTTGTTTTGACATGTAAAATTCGAATTTTGACAGTTTCACTGTGATATCTGAATCCCCTCAAGGTGCTCCTGGACCCTATTTCAGGGAAACAAAGTCTAATTAAACGACCTTGTTAAAGACGGTGTTTGTTAAAGTCCTCAATGACTCTCAGCTCGTCCTCGTCTCTGTGCCTGTGAGCAGAGCTTGGCGAGGGCTGACGACGGTGGCCTGGTAACACGAGAAAACCGAATCATAACTGTTGTCACAGCTTGACGAAGATGTTGTGACGAGATGCCGGTCGCTTCAGGGAAGTGTGTGATGTCTTCGTTTCCTCCCTCAGCCCGCCCCACCTCAAACCACAACGTTGGGAAATAAGACAAGCTGAAATCACAGTAAACCGGCTGAAACTGCTCAGGCTTTTTACTACGAAACGTCTCTATGTCTTGAATCGATTTGAGTTCGAGGCTCTTTAACACGTAGGCTTTTTTCATCATGTATCCTCACACACGTCCACAGGTCAGCGGCACTGTGGACCATCAACAACTTAACACTGATTCAATCAAGTCGCTTCCAGTACAAACGAACAAAGACGACTGGATTTACCGGAATGATCCCCCGGGGGGGGGGGGGGTCTCCCAGCCAGGAGGAATTCGTGGTTCTGCTTGATGTGGACACACGAAGACGACGTCTGAGACGTGACGTCTTCCCCCTTGTTCCTCTGCCCGCTCCGTTGATGACAGCTTCACGACTTGACGAGCGGTGATGAAACTTTGTATGAATCCAAAAAGCCCAAGACAAATATCTGAGAATAAACAAATCTGGGCCACAGATCATTTCATCTGCATCTGGAGGTCGGATCTAAAACGCTGCACTCCGACCAAAAGTTCACTTCTCTTTACTTTATTAATTTGCCATTATGTGGTTGTGGTTACAAGACTTGGACTCTGCAGACGTATTATCATGCCAGTGACATGAAAACACTATAAATAAACAAGAATACTTTAACCGACTCTAATGAAAACCAAGAGACTATCGTCCTTTTCAGCTCCATCCATCTTCTGTAATCACGCGATCTCAGTCCTGCTCCTGTGGACTGAACCAAAACCCACATGTCGTCACGTTTGGCAGCTCCAGGAATCACACTCGTGAAGGAAACTTTGCGGATGCAGTGGATCCGCACACCCGTGTCATGTAAATGGGTCCAATCGTGAAAAAAAAAAGTTTTGGGATACGCTCGTATTTGTTGTCGTATAAACGGGACCTTAGAACCAATACATGTGTCCATATTGATGTAATGAACATAAGAAGAAGGAGCATTCGATGTCTGGGGAAGGTTTAGACTCCTTTTTCTATAGATTAATCTGGAGATTCATGACAGGAAGTCGACCATAAATCTCCCGCCAGCTTGTTGACACATTATGAACCACGTTAATTCTAATTTGTTTGGCTCATTGAGAGTTTGACGAGAAAACAGTCACGAGTGTCACATCAGCTTTTTCCTAAAACTCCATCCAATCAAACACTTTATACAAAGGAAATTAGAGCCCTGACATTTCCCATTACATTGAAGCGCAACCAAATCAACGTGTGGTTGTTTTGTCAATGTTTACTTCTTGCGTACAGTAACCCAACATCCTGTAAACCAGTTTCTTCTCTGGTTCCTAAACACAGAAAACTGAAATCGGCTACATAGAAGTAACTTGAGGAAGTAAAACGTCGCAAGACGAGAAAAGATTTGTGTGAAGAAATAAAAATTCCGTACACTGTGGCGGGACACCCGTCCTGTTTGCTTGATTTGTGATGTTGTGATCAATATTTCTGTTTTTCTTTTCCCTGAGGAAGTGAGTTCATACTGAGCGAGCAGCGCTTGCCGGATGACACAAGTACATACTGAAGAGATCTGGGCTTTAGCTCTCTCTTACAGAACCTAAAAGCAGATCAAACATCCGATAGAACTGCTTTGAGCTTCCAGTGTTTGTGGTTTCATGCCTGGAGGTGAAGCTTAACCCGCCGTTGCTGCGTCACCAAACATGAAATTAATTCAGGAAATTGAGTGGTGCGGAGCAGGAAGGGTCGTCGTAACATTCTTCTTTTTAATAAGAGAAATATTCATCTCTCCGTCGTCGAGTCGCACGTCATTCAGTTCATGGTTGCGGGGCGCTGGAGGAGATTCCAGCTGTGTGTGGGTGAAGACGTGCTCCACCGTCTGCAGGTCAGCAGGTCGTCACAGAGCAAACACAGACGCACGTTCACACCCACAAGCGACTTCCAGCCACCGATGAACCCAAATGCGTGTTGTTTGTTTGGACTTCAGGAAGAAACCAGAGGCCTGAAGACAAACTCAGGAAATGTATAAAAAAAAGACCAGAATTGAGTCGAAGTTTTGTCTCGGCTCTGCACAGTAGTTGTTCTAATTCTTCATGAGGAGAATTGATTTCTCCGCTATAGAGGATGGATGTTTGGAGGATTGGGGATTCATTTTATTTCCATGTTATAAAAAAAAAAAAAAAAAACTCAACTTAAATGTATCTGAGTTGAGAAGGAAGAATTTAAAATCTCAGAATGATGAATCCAGATGTGCAGTACGATTACAACACAGTGAATTCCTGATGAGTTTCACACTGAACATGTTGAGAAAGTTGTATTTCGGTTCCGTGTTATGTCAGTCCAGTGCTGTTTGTTTGACCTGATGATGAAACTCTTCATCAGCATCAGACTACTTCACTTTAAATCCTAAGCCGCCGCCTCTCTGTCACTCTTTCCGTCCCCATCAGGACATGGAGGAGCTGATGAAGACCGACCGGCCCGACTGGCAGAGCGTCATGCACTACGTCTCCCAGATCTACAAGTATTTTGAGACCTGATTCGGGTGGAGGTGGAGATGGGAGGCACCACAGCACTTTTCCTGACGCGTCCGTCGGCACCGCTCGCTCGTTCTCCAGAGACGCCACAGAGGAAGCATCTGCTCTGCGAGGACGCGGCAGTCAGGAAACGCAGCACAGCTTTTACCAGCTTCCAGTGTGAACTGATCGTTTGTTTCACCGACAAACCGACTGCGGGGCAGAAAATTCAAGAATTGCCGCAGATGGAAACTGGACACATCAAGAATTGCTTTATTTGGTAGTTTTCTTTCTTTCCTTTTCTTTATAAACTGACTTTTTATCACCGACTGACGACAGTTTTGTTGAAATTTCTTCCTTCACTCGTTCCTGCATCTCCCCCCGTCTGTTCAGTGTCCCGTTTCTACAAGTTCCTGCCTAATGATCCGTTCTGTTTGTGAATGGGAAACCTGGCCCTTTTTCAAAACGGGCCAATTTCTTCCTGCCAAAACACAAGTGATCCGAGACGATCTATGCATGAAGAGCGAAGTGTCCTCTGTGTCCTTTCAGTCAACGACACGCAGTCTGAGACGTTCACGACCCTGATGATGAAATGTTTCTTAGAAGAACAGCTCAATTCTTATTTTTATTTCGTGTGCTTGTCACTTGTTTTCTTTAGTTTTTTTTGGTGTATTGCAGAGTGTTTGACTGGTTTGAAGTTGTTGGGGGGGTTTTTTTCACTTTAATTGTAGAAATTCAGGATTGTGCTTGAAAAAAAAGATTTGAGAAAACTTTTTTTAAACTTTAATTTTTTTAAATTTTGCAGATAGTTTTAAAGATTCTGAAGCTCTGGTTCCCAACCAAAGGTCGAGGCCCCTGTGTGTGTGTTTGTGTGTGTGTGTGTGTGTGTGTGTGTGTGTGTGTGTGTGTGTGTGGGAGGGGGGGTCTGAAATCACAAACTACCCACTGCGTTTGTGTGTTGATGGTCTTCGGCGTGTCCTTCGCTTTAATTTTTGTTCCAGTTGTTGATCAGAAAAGGGGCTCGCAGCTTTAGAGGGAATCCAGGGAGAAGGGGCTCCAAGGAAACGGGCTGGGAATCACTGCTGGCTGCAGGGGGAACTGGAACTATTTGAATATTCACAAATTTGTGTGCACTGAATGAAGCCAAAGGTGTAGAGTTACATTCAGACACCTTCAGGAAGTATGCAATCTTCCTTAAGGTGAAATTCTCCCTGGAGTGTTTGTGGGGCGGAACTTTGACTCATTAAGAGTCTCTGAATAGTTTTGCAGAGATATTTTCATGAATATAGATTGATCTCTGTTTTGTGCCGTCAGTACTGAATCGCAGTAACATTTCACTGGCCTGCTGTTCCGTTCCTCTTTCCTTCTTTGCAAACTGCACGTATGTGTGTTCTGCATGCCGCGTTTAATTATGAAGGAGAGAAGAACCCCAACACGTGAGGGCAGAGGACTTCCTGTGGTTTACTGATGCCCTCATGTCCTCGAGGAGAAAAGTGTTATTTATTTATTTACAGCACTCGCACACTGCAGAGGAAGGGACTGACGTATCTGCAGGTTTCTATTTGCAGGCTTCAGACTCGGAGGCCTGTGAGATTGTTGTTACTTAATAAAAGAAAGTCATGATTTATTTTCAATCATTTGCATTTGTTTTTTCACCGTGTTGCTGAAGCTTTGTTGTGTGAGCGTGCCAACATCTCTCCAGTGTTTAAATGTATTCCCGTGCTGCTCCTGCTGAGGCTAAACTGCTTTTCCACTTTGCCCATTATAGAGTCTGTGCCAGGCCTGTTAAAAGTGTTTGGGGGTTGTGGGAATGCAGAGTGGAAAAAAAGGGTTGCCTGCTTTTCACACCTTTCACACTTCTGTGTCAGCAGTCTCGGGTGAAGTATAACACCAAGAGACAGTCACCTAAACAGTGAAATGGGCCTGAAGAGGAAGACTTAACAGATCGATGGAGGACTTGAGAGAATCGCTCACAAGCTCGTTAGGAGTCACATGGACGTTTCATAATCAATCATTCAAGTCAAACTATGTCTCACATAAGGGATGTGATCCTTTCACCCTCTTTAAAGATGATTTACACATACAAACACAGCTCCTCTGATCACCTCGTGCTCTGGTTTCAGACAGGATCAGGAGGTAAACAGTTGAGTATTCTTGCTGACTGTAAAGGAAATCACTGATTTTTTTATTTATTTAATTTTTGCCTCCCATGAACTCACGATTTTTGTCCTGATTGAAACCAGATGCAGCAGCTTGTGTTACACACAGACACACACAGCAGCGTTAACGTGAAGCGGGAAAGCACGTGCAGGCCGAGCAGAGTGCCATTCCGTTTGTGCGTAATTACGCACGGAAGACGATGGTCCGGGATTCCACCCTCCTCTGCAGCAACTTGTAACCGCATGCGTGTCTCTCCGAGTGTGTGTGTGTTAGGGCGTGGCTTATATGTGACATTGAACGCCCCCCCCCCCCCCCCCCCCCCCCCCCTATTTTGTGTCGTTCCTCCCTCCACTTCAAAACTACCGTCGGCGGGTGAAGTTGCGTGACGCTCGGCCGCGATACAGATATCCAGATGCCGCAGAGGCGCTCCGCAGACCAGCTGCTGGTGTGAAGACATCCAGAGACAATGTACAGGCTCATTAAGGTGAGAGGAAAGCGTTGACTTCCAACACATGTTGCTACTTTGCAGGATGGGAGAACACGCTTTGTTATAGCAGTTTTATCCACTCTGCTGCACAGACACGCAGAAGTTTGAACATATGAAGGAACGCTTTTCCTCCTCTCCCTCAGATGGCTGTCGGCGCGGCTCACACTTGTGGAATATTCCTGGATTACAGCAGAAAAACTTGTCTGGTGGTGCAGGAATAGAAAAGAGCGCAGTGGGCGCGTCGCCTCCTCTCAGCAGCGCCGCGGGTCTCCAGACTCACTTTGCGGAGATGAATCCGGTCTACATCGGGATTGAAGTAGCGATTGCAGTTCTCTCCATATCCGGGAACGTGCTGGTGTGCTGGGCCGTCGCGATCAACACCACCCTGAAGAACGCCACCAACTACTTTCTGGTGTCTCTGGCCGTGGCTGACATCCTGGTGGGCTGCCTCGCCATCCCCTTCGCCATCACCATCAGCATCGGGATCCACCTGGACTTCTACGGATGCCTTTTCCTCGCCTGTTTCGTGCTGGTGCTCACCCAGAGCTCCATCTTTAGTCTGCTTGCAATTGCGATTGATCGATATCTGGCTGTGAAAATCCCTCTGAGGTGAGGAGAAGTTTTCTTCTTGTGCTGAACTTTACATCTGTCAGACAAACTGAACCTGCTTCTGCAGCAGGACTCTCACTTTGACAGTTTAGACGACATGAGCTACTTTCTAAATCAAAAGTCTGCCGACCACCTTAATTCCTTAAACAGAGAATATTCTTTTTTTTTTTTTTTTTTTTTAATATTGTTTAAGAAATGAACTTTGATTTTGGATCTTTTCTAAAGTTTGAATCAAATGCCTGCAACAATAACGATGTAATTCACTACAGTTGTTTAGAGAAAATAACTTTGAACGTACTTTTGAATCCTTAACAACAGTACTTTTACCTGCAGGTGATGTAAAAGTAGTGGTACTCTTATTTTAATTAAAGGAAATCAATGTGACTGTTTAATTTTTTTTAGGGAACTAATTGAAAACAATATAAATATGGATCGATTTTGATTAGTAAAATTGAATCCACATATACTGCAGGTCAGTTCTGTTTCTGATTATTGTGACATCAGTGTTTTCATGCAGTATGACATGTTCAGTAAAACTAGTTATTGATGTGGAGGAGTTTTCTTTTTTCTAAAACTGAGACACAGAATCAGATCTGAACTTTGTTGTTTAACCGATCAAAGGAAAGCAGGTCAATTCTGACCCCAGAGGACAAACATCACATGGTTCAGTGGAAGATAATGGGATGGTGAGAGCAAAGAGTGACGAGCATTCAGACACATCCGGACTCCTCGCTTCAAAAAAAAACAAACCAAAAACGAGCTCAGAATATTTTTCTCCAATTCCCTGGATGATTTCATGTGTTTTTCCTGTTGAAACTCTTTGAGCTGGGGGGAGTCGATGGTATTTCCATGCAGTCGTTTTTTCCTCTCCATCCAAAGATGCACTTGTTTATAGATCCGCATTAAACCTTGTAAACAAGCTCAGATTAATTCACAGTGATCTGTAGTTTCCTTTTAGTGAGGACGAGTTAGTAGAAGTCCACCTTCTCATTGTTATTGAGACTTGAGGTTCTTTTTTCTGTGTGAAACATGCAAGTGAGGTTATTATTTTCTGCAGGCTTGTGAAAACGTGACCTGCTGGGGTTTGTGTGCAGTCTCTCCTGACATTCCTCCCAGTGTTTGTCGCTGCTATTCATTTGCAGCTCATAAAAAAAAAAAAAAAAAAGATGCAAAGATGTGTATCAGCTCTGCGATGTCGGGCTGCAGGTGACGCCGGTGGATCGATACCCGCCGCCGCGTGTCACTTCCACTGATCCTGATGGCAAAGGCCAGCAGAGGAAGGTGGATGAGCTGCTGGTGGGGACGAGGCAGCGCCGCTACTGATGATGGCGACTTTCATTATCAGATGGGAATTGTCTCGTCTGCAGGTGTTGTTGTCGCTGGCGTCATGCCACATGAGTTTTGTGTGTGTGTGTGTGTGCCTGTGTGTGTGTGGTGCGCTGGCCTGCTGACAGATGTGTTTAGCTGAGATGTGCTGTCATTTCCATTACGCTCAAACACTGGCAATAAAGGACAGTTTGACACTTGTCTGGGAGGAAAGTCGTCCGCCACCGACTGAGTGGCTTGTAAAAACCCAACTTGTGCTTCTATTTTTAGAAACCAAACTGTTACACGCTTCACTTAACAGCCTCGCGCGCAAAACACAGAATTCAAAACGCCCGTAAAGCTCCAGAAATAGTGGGAAGCTTCTCCTGTAAAGAGTGACCAGCGTGGATACAGTTTGCCCTGAAAGTACAGTTCCCACCCTCACACACACACACACACACACACACGCACACACACGTGATAATACAATCAGTGTGTGTGTGATAAGCTCACCTTGCATGTATAGGGGCCAGAGTGTGTATATGCGTGTGACTTTGGCCCGTCCTCGTTGCTTTGGGGCCACGATTGTGAAGCTGGATAAAAAGTGTTTTTGCAGATGGTTTTGGTGGAAGTGAAAGGCCAGCAGCAGATGTTTGAAGCCCCATGAGATAACGGCTCTGCACACACACACACACACACACACACACACACACACACACACACACACACACACACACACACACACACACACACACACACACACACTCTCTCTCTCTCTCCCCCCACTTGCATTTCTCAGAAAGTGACCCTTGGGCGGTTCGGTGGAGCTAAATGAACTTATCGGGGACCAGAAAGGACGGTCTCCACCCGCTGCAGCAGCAGCAGCAGCAGCAGCAGCCTCCCTTCTTCGCTGCAGTCGGTCAAAGTGGGTTTCTTGTTGCCGCAGGCTGCTGATCTAAAGAGATTTGTGATTTCCACGGACAGTTTCTTATCGTTGCTAAGTGCACGCAGCAGTACGCTGGGTGTGGAAGCCTCGGTGTCGCGCTTCAGGGTGAATCTGCTCTCGTTTTCCACAAATAGGTAAAATGTAGATTTTTGCGATCTTGCAGGCTGCTGGAGGGAGACGTGTCATTGTCAGTGAGGCACAACCTCTGAGTCAGTCAGGCCTCGGATGGCTTTGTGTCCTCAGTTCACAACATGTGTGCCGGTTCATCTCAGTAGTTTGAAGTGAGACCACATTAGTTAAAAAAGAAAGTGGCGTGATGCTGCTGACATTTTGTCTCAGATGAGACAAGGGAAACTTCAGAACAGGTCCTGAGAGCAGAGGGACTTTCTGTTCTCTCATTTATCTGATTTTAAATCATCTCTTTTTTTTTTTTTAATTTTCTTTAATATTCTTAAATTTTCAAAACTTTCTTTCAAAATGTGTGGCCTGACCTCCGGGACAAGATGTTCAGTTTGTATAAAATAATGTCGGTGAACTCAGAACTTGAAGAACATTTATTGTCTTGTCAGATAGTTTGTGTTTTTGCTCTTTCATTTCATCTCTTCAGTTATTTTGAAGTATTTTTAGATTTTAGTCACAATCTGAAAGAGACTTTTTTATAAGGTTTCACAAAGTCTGTTTTGATTCATGTTAAAAGAGGTGCACCGTATCTGAGGCCCTGCTCTTCGTGGTCATTTTGTCTCAAAGATTAATGATAATAATAATTAATAATCTCATCTGACAGGCTGCAGACACAAAGGAAATCGGTCAGATGAATAGATATGTTGAAATAACCTCAACATTTGTTTGCGAAGCATCGTATTTCATATGCCAGTTCGACAACTGATGATCACTGCGGTGAACTTTCAGGATTTCGGTTTGAGAATTTGTTTATTTTTCTGCCTGTAAATATAAGTGAGCAACACGCCTGAGCTGTTGGAACAAAACAGTTTGTTTGCTGTTGAATCGACTAAAAATGTGAGAAAACAGGTTTAGAAAGATGCAGGTTTAAAAAAAAAACAAAACTTTTTTCTGTTTTGTGCTTTAGGTAAATGACGTATTGTCATTTTCATTAACAGTTTAGTTTTAACAGAGAAATCCTGGAACTGGAGAAATCCCTGAGATGAACTCCTGATGTGTCCCTCCCTCTCCTGTCAAAAATAATTCTCACGTCGTCTCGTCCGAACTGGAGCATGAGCGAGTTCCACTTCAGTTTTGTATTCTCAAAGTCAGCCTTATCCAGATTGTACTTTATTCAAAATAAAATCACTATTAAAAACTCTGCACGGCTCCGTCTGCAGGAACAGGCTGAGATTCTGCTCCGGATCCCCCCGGTGTCACTGTGAGCGACCACCTGTTGGGTTGGGTTTGAAACCGGAGCTGTGGACAGTTAGACGTGTGTGTGTGTGTGTGTGTGTGTGTGTGTGTGTGTGTGTGTGTGTGTGTGTGTGTGTGTGTGTGTGTGTGTGTGTGTGTGTGTGTGTGTGTGTGTGTGTGTGTGTGTGTGTGTGTGTGTGTGTGTGTGTGTGTGTGTGTGGCCTGGCAGAGGTCAGTGGCTCCGGGGCGGAAGCGCCGCGACAAGAGACGAGTGCAGCGATGTATGGCGAGCGGGAGCGGAGGGAAGAAAGCCCAACAAAGATAGATGCCAGCGTGCTGTCGTCATGCCAGAGCTAATCCATTCAGCCGGCCGCTCGCTCCCCGCCGCCGCATGGAGAATAGGCGAGCGGGGGAACGGGGTGCGGCAGATTGAGCCTCTGGGAAATGGATCCTGTGCAGCCTTTTGTGATGGGTAGATCCAGCGAGTCAGGGAGAGGTGGAAACCAGAGGTCACCCTCCGCTCTGAGGCTTCCTCTTTGGGCCGAGTGCTGTATTATTCACCCCCCCACCCACCACCCACCACCACCCTGCAGGGGGCTCCAGGATGGAGGCCAAGCCCACACACACACCACTGCTGAATAGTGACTGACCGTAGGGGCAGTTTGTGTTGGGAGGAGACAGTCGGAGGCGGCGGGTGGTCAGGAAGTTGTTACTGACACGATGATCTTGATTTCATATTTTTATGTCACAGACGAACCGCGTCATCAACGAGGAAGGATTTACTTTCCTTTTAAGAATTGACTCTATTACAACAAAGAAGTTCATATTTAGTTGTATAAGTAGTTGGATGATGTTGTTTAGATTGGTTTGGTCCAGTATTTGCTGAAGGTAGGCTGTGGGTTCAGTGTAATAGTGAAGATGAGGAAGCTTCTGTGCGGTAAATCCCTGATGTGACAACATCACTTCCTCATTTTATCTCGTTTAGACCTGGTTTTCTCCCTCTGCTTATTTACGGCCGATTGTCACCGGTGCCAGGTACTCCACGACTCCTTCGGCTCCGGATCATTCTGGGAAATTACCACCTTACAAAATCTGTTTTAATTAATCTTCTATGTGGAGTTTCTCAGTTCAGGTTTAAAAGCTGCGTCAGCATCTTGGAACCTTATTGATGACTGACTGGAGAGAGGATGGTGACGCCCACTTCAGAGGTCTCTATTAAGCATTTAGCCTTGACGGCAAGAATGAGATCACAGAAACAAGTGGAAGAGATTTATTAATTTTTTTTGTCTCAGGGTGTCGGGTTTCACCCTTCGTGTTAAACTTGAGGAGTTCTGAGGAGCGCGGCAGATACGTCTGTTCATTTGATTAGGATGCCCTTTAATGAGTCGTCTTTGGAAATCTACCAGACGCAGCCACTTGAAACAAGGCCGAGAGTGAGAGAATGACTCACACACACACACACACACACACACACACACACACACACACACACACACACACACACACACACACACACACACACACACACACACACACACACACACACACACACACACGTAGATCAGACTGAAACTGTAAAGCTCACAAACATCAGGATCTCTGTGGTACGAACTGTCAATGCTTCCACTCCAGCATTGTTTGTTCCTCTTCAGTTCACTTCCTTTCATGGTCTGATTCATCTGTGCAGGTGAGAAAGCTCATGTACACCCTGGTACAGCTCAAGAAAACTTAACTCTGCTTGAAAACCTGCGACTGGACATGGTGGGAAATCCTGGCGGACTGTTCAGAGCGGCAGTTACAGGATTCGAACCAAAGAGAGAGAGATGTGAAGCTCCTGCTGGGTTTTGAGTTAAAAAAAAAAAAAAACAGAACTAAACTAAACTAAACGGAGGAAGTTAAGGAAAAAGTGTCGTGTTGGCAGACGTGGAATAATAACATGGTGCAGGTACTTATTGATGCAGGGTCACATGACTCTATATTGCAGTTGTTTGCCTCCCACAAACAGATTTTTGGTAAAGCTGCTCCATTGTTTGCTGCTTGTGTGTTATTTGCTGGCGTGTGAAGCGAGCTGAAGAGATGGAGCGGTTCCATCTTCCATCCGAGCCACTCAATCAACCCGATTCTCTGCTTCCAGTTCGTTCCACTTTAAAAATGCAGCTTGAAGCAGGGAAAGTGTTTGTCTGAACCGACTAGAAACCAACTACAGGGCTGAATTTTCCTAATTTTGTGAACAAAAAGGTAAAAAGAGGACCAAACAAAGCTTGAAAGAGCAGCCTCACAGGCTGCCCAGTGGCCCAAATAACACGACGTTTGGTCCTGATTCTGTCTGCAAGTGTTTCCCTCAGCGAGGTGTGGGCAGTATCACAGTCACTGAAGCTTTGTTACCTGCAGAGAAGATGACATTTACTCACTGCAGGTGTTCCTACTGGCTGAGAGAGCAAATGAAGGTCTTAAAGCAGGGGAGTCTAACATAAGGCCTGTGTTCCACAACCGGCCCACAAGAGCCTGCAATCCGGTCGGTCAAACCAGCCAGTGAATGGCAAAACTTTTTAATAAAACATTGAATTTTGGACCGTGAATGCACATTTCACTTTATGTTGCTCCACAAGATTTCATTAACATTTGGTTTATGTTGAGATTGGAGACATTTTCTGTAATAATTGTGTGTTTTTGTGAATATAAAGACATTCCCATCACATATACTCTGCACCACAACAGAGAAAAACTAAAATGAAGACTCTTATGGGACTATTTTACCAGTCAGGATGAAATTGGGCCCCGGAAATTAAAACATGTGTTGAACTAAAGACATTTTTCCCCGTTACACCTGAGAGTGAAGTTTTGACTTTCCTCAGTTTGTGCTCCAAATCCAAAGACTCTTCTTGTCACAGCATCCTCGCCCGTACAGTCTGTTCTCGACACCGATTGGTCAGATGTTGACCGTCGGCCATTCTGCCAGCAGGCTCGGCAGTAGCATCCTTTCTCACCTCACTAACCTGAGAGTTCAATGTGCAAGACGCTCTGCAGTGACACACAGGATGGAGGATTTACTCGTAAAAGAGCTCATCAATCTGTCAGGTCCGTATCACCCTGAGCTGCAGATAGAAGAACGAAGACTCATCGGTGTGAACGTTTACAGCCGGGGTCACGCTGCCTGGCGATGGAGGTCAGACGGACTATTCGTGGCGCCTCCAGCTCAGACGGGCTCCTTTGCATCTGTCAGCATGTGACTGACTCTTTGCCACACCGCCTGAGTCACTTTAGGGAAACGCTGCGGTTGGCTTCATGTGACGGAGACAGTCAGGACGACACCGTGGTGACTCAGCTCCGCACGCAGCCGCCCTGCACCCACCGATTGTACTATTCTATACTAGTATATTAATATTACACTAACAACAACTACAATAAAGCGACACAAAGTGAAGACGCCTGCATGGCTCCCGAGTCTTCATGCGCCGCTGGAGCAGCATGTGACCCTCGTGCCTCCGCGACGCCAACACAAACACAAAGGAGACGGCCTCGCACCTCATGCGAGACGCGTGTGTGTGTCGAGTGTGTTGAAGTGAAACAGGGTGTGAGGTTGTCTTGAGAGGAAATGTTGTGAGGGCAAACACAAACACGTAGATTAATGTTTCCAATCTATTGTAAATCTTTTGTAATTCTATAAAAAGTGGTTCTGTGTTTAGCCCCCCCCCCCCCCCGCCCCCCCCCCCACACACACACACTTTATTTTCATCACCACCATTCAATCCGATAAACCTAGATTGAGAGCTGCATGTTTTATGTATGAAAAATGAAGTGAAACATTCATTTTCAAAGTGTTGACACGGTGTGGAGGCTGGAAGTGTCGCCTCATTTGAGATAATCTTTCCGAGGCTTTCTGTGTGGAGTTTGCATGTTTTCCCTGTGCGTTGACTGGAAGGTGCCTGCCGCGAATCAGACCAATAAAACCCGTGCAACGTAATTTTGAATCTATATTTCCCATACATTACTTTTTTTTTTACGTGCACATTTTATTGAACAAATGTTATTTCAATTTTTTTTGTACGATTACAGGAGACGACAAGAGGAAAGCAAAATACTGTAATATCCACAAATGATGACTTACATTGGTTCAGAAAACTAAACAAGACAAAATCATCCGGCTATTTTTACACTCTAATCCATTAGGAGTAATCTTAGTCCCATTATTTATAATAGAAAACAAGAGAAGGCACACAGCCTGAGGACTGTTTTTACTTTTATTTTTCTGTCAGTGTGATTTTGTAATCGCTGTGGTAAAAACAAGGCAGGCAATTATTTAAAATTTTTCTTTGATTATTTTTTCAACAAGCTTAAATTCAGTTAAAACAACATATATTTGACTACACACTAAGTAAACAGGTCTTTACTAAAAATGTTTCAGCTTTCTTATTCATTCAGATTACCTTCAAAACATGAGTTTCACTGAGGGCTTATTGGAGCTTTTAAACCAGAAAACAACTGGTTTACATGTTCTGTTGTTAAAAGTGTTTATTCACAGTGTCTACATTTATTGTAATTGGCAGATACTGTAATACTTCCTGCAGCAACGTGACCACTTTTAAAACTATGTTGTAATTCCATTTAGTCATGCCGGTGTGTTTAATGCAGCGTCATCACTTGCTCCTGCATGTGCGTGTTGTTTTTTATGGCTTTGGTTCATCGAAAAGTAAAATAACTTAAAATGCAGGTCTTTAATAGCCAATATGAATTCCTGTGTTAAACAAAGCTGCAGCACTGTCATGCCTTGTCAGGGAAACCACAGTTCATTGTGTTTTCTTTTTAAAACAATATTTTGTGGAGCAGCTCCAATGAAGAGCAGCTGAGTTGTATTTTAACAAACTGAATCAAATTTTATTTTAATTTTTTTTAAGGTTTGCACTCGTCCCGTTTCTGGGTTTTTATGCCGGATGACCTTTAACCACCTGCTGCGTTTTCTGCAGGTACAAGGAGTTGATGACGGGAAAAACGGCCAGAGAGATCATCGCCATCTTATGGATCCTCTCCTTCGTGATCGGCCTCATCCCGTTCTTTGGATGGAACATGAAGTACTCGGCCTGCGCCAACGCCAACGCCAACGCCAACGCCAACGCCAACGCCAACGCCAGCTCGGCGGACAACAGTACAAACTCTGGGCTCTCGGGGGCGCTGCAGGGCGCGGGGGACTTACTACAGAGCTGCCGGCTGCCCTGCTTCTTCGAGAGCGTGGTCGACATGCACTACATGGTCTACTTTAACTTCTTCGTGTGCGTGCTGCTGCCGCTGCTCATCATGCTGCTCATCTATGTGAAGATCTTCACCGTGGCCCGGAAGCAGCTGCGGCAGATCGAGCTGAAGTGCGTTGGCAACGGCGACAGCCAACACCACAGCCTGCTGCAGAAGGAGTTCCGGGCCGCCAAGTCGCTCTCCATCATCGTGGGGCTGTTCGCCGTCTGCTGGCTGCCCGTCCACATCCTCAACTGCCTCACGCTGTTCTACGGCAAGCTGCAGAAGCCGGAGCTCATCATGCACGTGGCCATCGTCCTGTCGCACGCCAACTCCGCCGTCAACCCCATCATCTACGCCTACCGCATCCAGGACTTCAGGAACACCTTCCGGAAGATCCTGGCCCGCCACTTCCTGTGCCGCAGGGAGGAGCTGTACCTGAGCTCCAACGGCAGCAGACACAACAGAGACCAGATCCACATGACCATCGACCCCCTGCTATAGTCCGCCTCACCGGGGGGCGGGGGCGGGGTGGGCGGGGGTGTTAGGAGTCCGCTGTTTCAGTCTTGAATCTTCTTTTCACTGAGGGTTATAATGTTTACAGGACAAGGTTGTGCTACGTGAAGAGGAACCGACGGCAAAGCGCCATGAATGTCGACCTTTATTTATAAATGGCGCAGAGTGTCTGGGGGGAGGGGGGGCGGAGGAGGGGGGGGACTGGCGAGTCTTACATAACTTTTTGTACTTTGAAGGATTTTTAATTTCAAAACAACCTGTTGAAGCTAACTGGATTTGTAGTTGTGTGAATAGGATCCGTACTTAAAATGTTATTTATCGTGATGAATCCACCCCGTTACATCTACAAACACTCCGCTTTGTTTGTTTATGTTTTCACCCTGCTATTCAGTGCCAGTGTTTATTAATTTATTTATTATAAGACCTTGTCTGTGAGAATGTAAAGATCAAAAAGAAAGAAGAAAAAAAAAAAACCCTGATGTGTGGCTGGATCAGAACTTGTGGACCCACGGAGGTACAACATTATTCATACGAAAATGAAAACAAACCCGCGGCCATCTAGTGCCATACACTAAATGTAATATCTGATCCACTGATACGGGACCGAATAATGAAGGCAATTACTTTCAGGACATGACACGTACAATGTACAAATTATATGAAAATTTTCTAGATAAATTAAAAAAAAAAAAAAACTGTTATGACACTATTATATCTTTAAAAAGTCGTTTCCAGATTAAATTAAAATCTCAGCTGTTTTCTTCACCATTGAAGGTTTCCCTCTCTACACACTACAACCTAAAGAGCCCGATGAATGTGTATGAGTTTAACAAGTGATCGGCAAACAGAGCTGGTATTAATTATTAATGGAAGTCAAATCATAGTTTCCTGACTCACTGATTCCGCAGGTCAAATTCTGATTGTAGGTATTTCTCTTTTGTAGTTAAACTAGACTAAACTCGTCACCGAGAGATCCCGTGATGACAGATTCAAGTTCCTGGGCATTTTGTGTTCAGCAGATATTTCACAGCTGAATTTGTTTTGTGCGTCGAAAATCAAATGTGTCACGACTCAGAAAGAGATGAGAGAGTCATGTCAGATGACTTATGTTATGTGAACACTCTGACTCTTCAGTACAAGTCAACATGTTCATTGTTTGACAATAAGAAACTTTATTTATAGTGTACTTCTTTTAAAAGATGAGTTAGAAAGTTACAAAATGAAAAGCAGAAATCTCAGTTAAATGAGTGTAAATAAAAACCCAAAAAGCAAGACAGCGAAAAGCATAAACACAAATTTAATTTGTTGTAAAAGTGACTCAACGCACCCTCTTGTGGTACAGAGTGGTATTACAGGACTGATGGGGTTATCTTTGGTGGGTTTCACAGCCACATCTTGATGATTACCTTTGGACTAAGTTTACTAGAAAGGCAAAAGCAGATCGTACAGGACCAGCAGGACAGATCCTCATCCTGGACTGTGGGAAAGTGAGGAGACAGAAGATCTGTGATGGTGCGCACACGGAAAGGGCTTGAAAAGCTTAAAATCAACTTTAAAATTACACGGGAGGAGTCTGGCTTCTCCATTTTGAACAAGCTGTAACTTACAGATGCGTTGTTCTTGCAATAGGAAAGACTGTGTGACAAGACAAGTTTGATCAAAAAAATGTTTATGTTTGATGATCTGCAGGATGTTCTGTGCCATCGAACAGTCATGTAACCCAGGGTTTAATGACGGAAATTATGCAGAGTCATCAGAATTATCCCCGAGAGGATCAAGTGTTCAATCAATAATTGGGTTTTTGTGTACTTTTGCACGTGGCTGTAGAGGAAGAGGGACACGTCAATGTTTCTCACACTAAAAGCAGCTGGAACCGTGAACTTCAGCGGAGCTGAAAGGTTTCTCATTCTTCTCTTCAAGTTTGTGCTGAGATCAGGCAAAAAAGAAAAAAAAGTTTTCCCTGAATATTAAATATCTCCATTTACTAAGTGAAATAGACAGGAGGAGAAAAACAAAAATAAACAGAAAAGACAAATTGCTTTTCCAAACCCATGAATCATCTCTCAGAGCCAGAGGGGTTATAATAAAATGATCCTGGTCTCCTCGTGGCTCTGGCCCAGAGGAGGAGGGCTTCAGTGGATCAGCAGGACTTTGACTGAGTGTAGAATGAAATAAAACACACCAGCTGAAGTGGGAAGCTGACAGTAGAAACCATCTGCAGCTTCACACTGAACTCAGCGGTGACGCTGTGACTGGACTTATCAGTTCACATTATCGTCCATCCTTTAATTCTTTGACTTGCTGCACCTTCAGTGTTGCTTTGATTCATTTGGACGTATGAATGTATGAGGACCCCCGTCTTCTCTCATCTAGAGACCCATTTAGTGTTTTCAGCCACATTTCTCTCACTACAGAGGATCCGCGTTGGGGTTAGTTTGTGCTGCAGCGTCACAGCTCAACGTCACACTGGGTTCTAGTCACCTTCTCCGTGAGCGTGTGTGTTGTGCAGCCTCGTGTGTGTGTGTGTGTGTGTGTGTGTGTGTGTGTGTGTGTGTGTGTGTGTGTGTGTGTGTGTGTGTGTGTGTGTGTGTGTGTGTGTGTGTGTGTGTGTGTGTGTGTGTGTGTGTGTGTTCGTTCTTGTTCAGCTTTTGAAACTAAACAACGACAGAGAGTCATCACTACACTAATACAAAGCATTGCACTGACATTGTTTCCACTTGTTTTCTATTTGATGTGCTTTACTGGTGGTTTTTGAGCCGCCGACCGTCTGTGTTGGTGTTAAACCAGTGTACTCCACCCGAGTGCTGGACCCCCACCCCCCGCAGCTTCAGCATCTCCACCCCTTGTGTCCAGTGTGCCACCTACAAGTAACTCCAAGGGCTAAAATTCAGGAGTGTGCCAACTTTTTAGTACATTCCAATGGAGACATCCATACTGTAACTGCACTGTATTGTTGTAAAAGCTGTCTTTGTTGACTGATGTGTAAAAAACAAACAAACATATATATATATATATATATATATGTACTGTAGGTGTCTGACTTTCTACAAGCTATTGATTGATGTCAGAGCTGTTGCCTTCTTTTTTCAATTGCAAAGGTGCGACGGACAATACCAAGGTTATCGAGCTCAACATTCCTGCCTTTCATTCCCAACAACATATCTGTCAGTGTGCCGTAGTGCTGTTACTAATCAGGAAAAAAACAAACAAAAAACATCATCATCTGGGACAAAACAGCTAATGCTCAACTTTTCCGATCATCCGACAGAAACTGCAAACTGATAATGCTATTTAACATGATGCAATCTGTATGTATGGTGAATTATTTTGTTAATAAAGGCAGTGTTTATATTGTTAAAGAGCTGTTTTATTTCTGATTCTGGTGGGGAAACGGCACTTATATAAGGAGAATTATTTTTGTCATGTGAATTAATTCAGTTTCATAGTTTAAGATACTGAATTGAGTTACTGGTACTCCTTCATTGTTGCACATCATATAAAGTCTGGTGTAAACACTGTGGGTATAGTAGTAAACGGAAGGAGCCGGGGAGAATATCAAATTATAAAATGCAAATACATTATAATGAACATACGGCTGCAGAAGCAGCAACATGCTGGACGTGATTAAAGCTGCACGATAGTAAACAAGCAATATGTGATCATGTTGAGCAGTGTGATCCAGATAAATACTTCAGCGTATGATGTTGATGCTACACTGCTTTTTCTCTTGTTGGATCAATTTCAACTGAATGTAAATGTGCAATGTTTTTGTTTTAGAAACAACATTTTATTCATTTTGAACTTTTATAACAGACATGAACATAAAACAAACAAACAAATCCAAGGATACAGATGAGGTAAAGGAAAACAAACAAAAGGATCTCAGAATGTGGGTGTTTCTGGACAAAGTTCATTGTTTACGCAGTAAATAACAGCCATTTGACGACCGTGCAGAACTGCCACCCTCTGCGTACCCGGTCTGCTGTGTTGTTTGAGAGATTATTTGTTGTCCACAACTTATCCGATTCTCATTCCCCTAAATGCTCCATTGGCAGAACCCTGAGAATCTCCCCGTACCACCGCTTCATAGACTCCAGCCACTGGAGGAGAAGACGTCTTCTTGTTAGAGGAGAAAGTTTGGTAAAAAGTTTTAGCTGGTATTTGAAAAAGTCCCTCACCTCACAGAAGGTTTGAATTTTCCTGTGTCTGCAGCTCCCACCAGCAGTTTCCTGACTTTGATTTTGTGCTTCTCATTTTTGGCCCCTTTGCCACTACAAGTAATGTAACCTGGACATAACGATATGGCAGTGAGGAAAACCTTTCTGACATTTCGTGCAGCTCTTCTTGTTGTGGGCTTCTCATCACCTTCCCACAAGCTTGTTAGATTAATTGGTGTATCCGAGTGTGAATAATAGTGAGATCTGTTCTGGGTCAGCTGTGTTCAGCTCTGAGGTGGATCAAACAGGTCTAGAAGTTATGTAGTAATTTAGTTTCTTACAAATGACAAGATGGAAAATTACTTCCTGTTTTTGAAATATCTCTGTTCCTCGCTATCTTCTTGATTGATGCTGCTCCAGATAGAAGCAAGCCAAATAAAAAGGAGATTAATGGATGAAACTTTTTATCTGTGGATGCGGATTATTAATAACTCCCAATTTTAAAGAAAAAATAAATAAAGCAGCATCTGTTTGGCAGCACATGAAGAAGCGCGACGCACGACAGTGTGCTTGGGCTCTACTTTCCTCCATAATGATCCAAACTGTCGGCCGCATGTTTCCTGTGTGAGCCGGTCCGTCCTGCCGTCACGGCGCCGTCGTCCCGCTGAGCAGAGCAGACATGTGCTGATCAGACACACTCTCCTGCTGAGTCACCGCCATGGCCTGACACAGGTAGACAGCCAGGATGTGCTTGCACTGGGGGGGAAAAAATTAAAAAAATTAAAAAATGAAGGATGGCAGACAGAGATTTATTACATGAAAGCCGGCGCTGGTTTCATTAATTTCACGGATATGAAGCTGTAACGCCCCCGTGGTAATTTAAATTCACAGCTCTGGTACAAACAGACTGTTGGAAACTGCGCAGAGTCATCTTCACTCTGACAGCACGAGGCGCGAAGGCCCGACAGCCACGTCCTACATCAGAATCGATTTATAATCATCACAGGTTGTGGACTGAAGCAGGCGCCATAAACTTTCTTTTTTGCCCTTTTATAATCATAAAACAAACAACACCAAAATAGGTCTTTATTTTAACAATTTAGGAATAGATTTAGAAAATGCTTATTTGTTCTCCACCTCTAATCCTGGACACAGTGGAACATCGTCATGATTGATTACTGATAATAACACTTGTTCCTGGACTTCCTGGAGCTCTCGTAATGGCGAGCTGAACTATTTGGAGATGAAACAATTATAAATGAATATTGAACCAAATCAGGCAGGACGTCTGGTTTAGGGACAATAGTGCTGAACAAAAAGACAGAAGGCTGAAGTGGAGGCGGCAGAGCCGAGGATGTGGTTTGACAGTTTGGAGGGAACATGATGCTGAGGACGGAGCTGCCAGGCAAGAAAAGAAGGAAAAGCACAGAGAGGACGAGAAGATGATCCGTCGTGGCAGAAAGTAATAAACACTAAATAATTTAAGATGTCATTTCTGTGACAAGAAAAAGACACTGAAGTCTAAATTCTCCCTGATGGATGGCAGCTGCCTCCATTAGTGTGTGTGACCATGACGAACACTGTAATGTGCTTTGAGTACCGTTAAAACTCTGTTAAACTGCTATATAAGTGAAATCCATTTACCATTTAGTGATTTATTTATCAAATATTTAACTAATCGGGCAAGATTAATTCCGAGATCTGACCAAGAACGGCAACAGGACGTCACAGTGATCAGAAAAGTTACAAACACCTGAAAACAAACGCGAGTATCTGGACTATTGTTCGTGAGCTCCATCAAGCTTCCACAAAATGATTTGGGAATAAACATTATCTTTTCATTTTTATTTCATTTGCATTCCACACTCATTTTCAAATATGGTCTAATTTCAAGGTTAAAAACTGCTAAAAAGAGCCAGCATAAATTGAAATGGTTAAAAACTAAAAATACTCAAACAATGAAATAATACAGGAAAAAAAATGGTGAAACTAAAACAATTGAACTTGTTGGTATAGCTTTATTTCAGGAAAAAAATAAAAAGGAAAAATAAGAAAAAAGGAAAAAAAAGGGAAAAAATGAAAGTAGGGAAAAAAATAAAGAAAAAAAGGGAAATGAAAAAAACATTTTAAAGATTAAAGAAATTTAAAAAAAATTTTAATATATATATATATATATAGCTAAAATTGCTCTCACCATTAGGAATCTCACAGTGGCTAAAATAACTCAGATTTTGCTGAAGTGGGAAAATTCATGCAAAAAAAGAGGAAAAATCTCAAAAAATGGCTCCAAAATCTAAACAATATAATAAAGTATATCTAAATTGCAGTTACAGTACTTCATAAATGCAACATGCGAAACATATTTTGTGGCTCCAGATACATTTCTGATTGGTGGAAAATCAGGAAAACGTCTCTTTTGGTCATACTGGGCGCCGCCCCCTCATGTAGGATATAACTCATGACACAGTCCATGGGGCCTGTAATACCCCAGAGAGATACCATGGTGGTAACATGAAATGAACTGATCATCAGCCTGTGGTGCAGAGAGGACGCTTCTACACTTCAACGACAGATGAACTTAACGGAAGAAATAAACGTGCTGAAAAAAGTTTGTTCTGCTCAAATAGTAGAAGTGGGAGTCACTTCTACTATTTGAGCAGAACGAATGACTGAAGTCAATGAAAGCTGACAGGGAGCTGTGTGAATGATGGCAGCTCCTGGTTTGATGCTGAAACTGTTAAAGTGAATGAATAAAGCAAAGGGGCTTACACGTTAAAATTTCCCGATATGAATGTTAAACACGTTTAGCTAGATAACTTTCCCTCCACAGATACATTGTGAGTCTTTTAACCTTTCAGTGTGTAAACAGATTCCTGGTACATGGTTGTATATAAAACTGAGGCGGACTCTGTGTATAATTTCCCACATAAATGTTTGCGTGTCAGATGCTGAATCACTTCGGCTGCCTGATGTTTGTTGAATAAGAAGAAGTCGTGTAATTCAGCGTTCACGTCACTGAACACGCTCCCCTCATTATGTTCTGCGTTAGCGTGTTGATCGCTGCCTTGCGTTCGGCCCTCGGGCTGCTGCGAGCGCCATGGAGGAGCTTTCCTCCACAAACTCAAAAGAACTACAGACGTTTGTTTCCTGGATTCTCCAGCTGGATGTTTGTTCAGTACGATGATGTTTGCACATGGTTTCGGAACCGGACTCATACTGGAACCTGGAGAACCGAGAAATAACCGGAGTGGCTCCAGTAGTGGACGATGTGACATGAACTAAACACAAACAGTAAGGAAATGTCTGTTTGCGTTTGTATTTTTGTTCAACGTATGTATATACGTACGCACTTGTGTGTGATACATGCACACATAACCCTGTATAATGATAAAGTATATATACATGCAATTATATTAATTCTAGCTATGGGATAAAAATAGTCAAGGGGTAGGGGTAAAAACTCCTTTTTCTAACAGGGTAAACTCGGATTTGCTTGTTTGTTTTCTTTTGTTTGGATGCATATGAACCTCAAACTGCTCCCAATGGACGGACCGTGTGCCTTTGCATGGCAGGCTCATCCACTGGTTAAAGACTTTCCCTCTGGGATCAATAAAGTATTTCTAGTGCATGAAATCACTCAGCAGAGCTTACAGTTATCGTGGTGAAAACATTTTAAAATGCAGATGCAGATAAGAGCTCAGACAAAGGCACAATATTATAGCTCAAACTGAAGTGTAAGTATAAATAAATGTGCCGGGAATTTATCGCCACAAGTGTCAAACGCAAACCATGGTAACATGTGAGGTCTGTCAAAAGCAAAATGATCACAGCCTCACAGTGAGAACGTCGTGGGTTTAATACTGGAAGAAGTTGTAAATCTTCATTTTTGGTTTCTTTTCATGGTATTAATGTTGTTGATCCGCTCGCTGGGAGTCTCCATGGTCGGCTGCAGCTCTCGGTTTCTCATACTGATTTTAGCTGCATCCTCCAGGGAAACCAGCCTCCGCAGGCCGAGGGAGGAGCGGAGGTCGTTTGCTGCTGGTAGATATTTAAAGCCAAAACAAGCGTCCGCAGCAGCCGGGGGGGTGGGGGGGACAGAAACAACAACCCGACCATGATGCATTCGTCACACACTGAAAGTGTGAGCTCTGTCTGCTTTGTGAGGAAGTACGCTTGACTGGCAAGTGTGTGTGTGTGTGTGTGTGTGTGTGTGTGTGTGTGTGTGTGTGTGTGTGTGTGTGTGTGTGTGTGTGTGTGTGTGTGTGTGTGTGTGTGTGTGTGTGTCAAAAACACCATTTCTGAGATGTTCAACCGTCAGAAGAAACTTCATTCAGTTGTTCCCAATGTAGGTACGATTTTCTGGACTTAAAAATTTTAAAAGACAAATATTAAAGATTCTTTTCCCCCTATACATTTTTATAAAAACTTCAAAACAAAACTGCTCATATAATTTACAAAGCCTGAATATACACTACCAGTGTGTGATGAGATAATCATTATTTTAAAAGCACAGGTATAAATATTGTAGAATGATGTGTTATATCGTGTTTTTTAACTGAAATATTATCATAGTATGGATGGCTTGGTTAAATATAAGTATAAAAGACATTACAAGTTGGTCAGCTGAGAGCTGCAATGTCTTGCATCCATTCGTATGTAAAACGTAGTAATATTAAATCTAATAGAAGTTATTTGGTGTTGGGATCTGCCGCTGAACTACAGCCGACCTTGTAGCAGGGGTGTCTAACAGCGACCAAAACCAAAACCAAAACCACATTTAAAGGTTACCATTGCACGAAAGTCTCCTGGTTTAAAAAAGCACTGGACCATTCATGATTTCCAGATTTAAATTGAAATCCGTTTTAATTTTTAATAAAAACACAAAACTCCCACACACTCGCATGTGATCCAGAGAGCTGTGTGAGGCGTAGTCCTCAAATCAAAGAGTGGAACATGACAAATACATGCAAGCGTCCGTCTGAGACTCACCAGCAGGCCGTCGTTCCTGCGCAGCACAGTGTAGGCGAACGCCGGACATGGACAGTAATGACAGGACAGGAAACAAGTGTACAACCGACCCGAGCCGCCCACCACCTGAAACACACGTCCAACACATTCACACAGATTAATGGAAACGTCAGAACAGAAGTACAGAGATGAGTCGTTTCTATATGAGGGGGGAGCGTTAAGATTGTATGTGTTACTTCAAATACTTCAAATAATAATGACTGTATTGAGATACAGTAGACTTGATATTTATGACTTATAAGCACCTCCAAATTGTAAAAGGATAAGGAATTATGAATATGAAAACATTCATAAATATTTAAATATTCTGAATATTTAACAGGTATATTAAGACAATAATAAGAATTTGCAACAAAAGACGCACTCTAAAACAAACTAAACTAGGAATTAAAACAAAAAAAGGCTTGAGAAGTTTCAATTTCTATATAATACACATAAAAATATCTGAAGTATCACAGTTAGAACTAAATGCAAAAGTAAATTTTCTCAGTATTCAAAGTCGTTTGGATGCAACAAGATTAATCTAAACTGGAAATATCAAGATCAGAAGGGAGAAGAAAAGAGTGTGAAGATCAACTGAACACGACTCAATGAATGAGTGGAGATTATGTGAATCTGTCTCTTTAAATCCACCGACGATTAAAAAAAAAGAATGTTTATTTTATGCTAAACAACAAAAAAACACAAACTCAAACATTTGACTTCACATGTCGAAATCAACAAGGACTCCTGGAAATATTGCAATATAGTATTCGGTAATAGTTTGTTCACCTGTGCAGTGTACAATGAATTCACATATTGTAGTTTTTATTTTGTGAAAATCACTCAAATACAGGCTGCGTACATGTGATTCTGACTTTAAGGTACGTTTTAACAGTGATGTCACCTGTTTTCAGGTGTGCCTGCTCTTCAATATTTAACGGCCGTGGCAGCGGCTGGGTTGAAGGTGAGGTTTCCTCCGCCACCTTCATCACTTCACATCAGCTGCACGACGGAGACGGAGTAGAAACGCTGCATTTTTAAAAAGACCTGCGCGTCTGGAGCGTCTAATGGCCCTGCCCTCCCCCACATCCAGCATGTCACCGCTCTCTCCTCCGTGTTGCAGCAGCGACAGTGATCTAAGTGTCGTCCTCCTGCTCGTGACACATGAGGACATTTAGCTGCTGGATTAGCTTGACACTTCAAACTAACTAATGCTCCCAGAGTTGGCAGAGCAGGCTCCATTATTCTTCAGAGCTCCGATAAATTACTCCCCCCCCCCCCCCCCCCCCATGACCTACCCAAGCGACGTATTATAAATAAGCCGCAAGAAGAGAGACTCACGTGGAATTAAAGCACCTTGGTACCGATGAGAAAAAGGCACCAAGCACATCGAGATGAGGACAGAAACAGTGAAAGTTTAGACCAAACCAAAGAGTGCCGCACTTTGCACGGAGCCAGCTCCATTGATACGCTGCTCACGCTGCGGCCGGTTTTGTTTTCCGCTGGTTACCGCTGCAGCTCACACCACAGAGCTGGCAGCCCGCACCATCAAGCTGGATAACAGACTGGAGGCTTCCTCCTCCTGGCCGGGATCCTGCTTCTCTCGAGGCAAACGGTGCAACTCAAAATTGGCCATTGAATCGCCGCCGATGGAAAACTCTGAGTGACCGGGCTCTCTAGTGGGGAATATATCTCAGGAAGCCGCTTGTTGCCAGAGGACGGGCCTCTGTCCGCTGCTGACCGACTACAAACGGGGCTTCGGGGGAAATGAAAGCTCTGGGAAGTGACTGGGATACGCAGCCTCTGTATGAAGCAGCACTGACCAGGTGCAGTTGCTGTTGGTTACAACAGCAATATAAGATCTGAGTCAGGTCAATATTAGAATTGATAAAACTCGAGAGGGTTAGATGAATGAATGAATGAATGAATGAATGAATGAATGAATGAATGAATGAATGAATGGTAAAAGAATCCAGCTACACTAAAGCCTAGCCTTGTCCCTATCACATCTTCTGGTTGGGTTAGGCTTTAATCGAAATCTCTTGAGTTTTATCGATTAAAGTTTATGGATCTGATAAGGTCAGTTATTAGCATTTCTAAATTAATACTCCATCGAAGGGTTTTATATGTATTTCTATGTACTCACCTTTTCAACGATTTCTCTCTTAATTATTTCATCATCGCTTAAAAGGTTTTTTTCCACCTTTTTAACAAACGCTCATTGTTTGTTTTTCTTTATTTACACCAGTCTTCCTATTTAATTTCATCACTCTGGATTTTGCAAGTGCCGATACATGTATGGAAGTCAAACATGTTTTCCTTGTAGTATTTCTCTCCTCACCTGAAAAGCACTTCAAGTTGGATCTTACTATCTGAAATTTGCTACACAAATAATCATTGATTGATTGATCGATCGGAGAGACTTATGGCTCAGATTTGTCACATATTCCGACTTAAGATGCTAAAAAGTAAGGTCACATGAACTTAGTTTTATATCTCGGTAAGGAAACCTCATCACACTAATTGGTTAAGGATAAACTTCTTCATTTGCTCACATTTTCCACATATCAGGTGGACATTCAGGCTCGTTGAGACAAAAACATATACAGAAAATTATCTGTGTATTTGTACTGTGTTGTATTATGATTACACCAGGAGTGTCAAACATAAGGGTCAAACCCGGCCTACAAGAGGCTCCAATCCGGCTGCAAAACCACCGAACAAATTAAAAACATTTCAAAGGAAATATAGATTATTTTAAACTGTGGATTGTGTTTTTTGGGACATTTCACTGTACTTTGCACCCGAATGTTTAATTAAAATTTGCTCTATGTTGTCATTCTCCATAGTAATCCTTTGGTTTTGTGAAAATAAAGACATTTTCATCATGCATGGTCTGCGAAAAGTTTAAACGTTTAGGTTATTATGGCACTATTTTACCAGTCAAGCCCCCTCAAGATGACATTTTGACACTCCTGGATTACACTAAAGTGTAATCCAACACACTTCAGCCTCCACGGTACAATAGAACAATCATTCATGAGTCTTTGAACCTCCCTCTCTCTTAAGACAAGTCGCTACCTGTTGTGTTTTTCCATAATAATAATAATAATAGTATTTATATGCAGCTATTTATAAAACTCAAAGACACTTAGATAATAACCTGTTTATAGCTTTAAGTTGCTACTGGAGCAGTTTTTGCTGCATTTAAATGACCCCACACTGATTCTCACCTAGAATTGATCATTTATCAAATCTGGTGAAAACAACAAGTAAAAACTAACTCTAAGAGCTCAATAAAGCTAGTTTATAAATGCTGACGTTTTACTTTATTTGTACCACTTGTTATGCTTTCCCCATGTTTTTGATGGCATGTTGTGTCTTGCTGTTGTCGCCGCAATGTCCCATGAGCAATCGATAAAGTATCCAGCGGTCAGATTAAGAGATTATGAAAACAATTGTCCGTGGCAGTCCTCCTCATACATATTTCATTATAGCACATCATTCACAGACTTCCGTTTCGCCACAGGCACATGTGCTTCGTTCCTTATAAAAAGGTCAGTGAGCATTAGAAATCAGATAAGGTGAAAAAGTCCTGCAGTGAAATGCCAGGTCCTCATGAGTGTTTCATTCATTCATTCATTCATTCATTCATTCATTGCGTGAAAAAGGAGACCAAATCATCAAGACAAAATGAAAAAGTCAATTCTTTTGTGCATGTAAAAAAAAGAAAATACTGGAATTCTAATTTGTAGACTTCAGCATCATATCTCACTTGAACGTCACCGTATTTCCCATTCGTCATAGATAACACGATATTTTTATAATCTGATGAGAAACTTCTGCATCTTCTTCCCGCCTTACTGGAAACTTCTCTAACGAGTTGCCAAGTGAATGACTAATTGTGGTGAACTTTATTTTTAAAAATCCTGCAAAAAGTTCACTGTATCTTTCGTTCCATCCCAGAGATCTTACAGGTTTTTTTTATACTGAACAATGAGTCCCAATGAAAAAACTAATCTTCCAATTGGAGCCAAAATACAGTCAAACGTGAGGGATTGTGGTCTTCAACCTCTGACCCTCAAAGTAAAACCTTCAGCCACTTCCTTTGTAAAATCACAGATCGGTTACTGGACGGGGACAAGTATCTAAATTATATCCAAAAGCCACACTCGGTTGCAGAAATTTACATTGAAAAGTCTTTTTTTTTTTTTTCTTTCTTTCTCTGCAGCTGCCTACAGAAGCACTTAGCGTCAAAATTTAAATTCAAAGAGTCAAGAGTGCAGCGCTGGCTGAATATTTATGACACAGCTTGACGTCACGTGTGTGGACGTTGTGCAATGGCAAGTCCCACTTAACGTGTTCAAACACAGAACAGAGCTGTCAAGATCCCAGCAGCGACACGGCCGCTGCTAATGGGGCTGTTGCCACCATCACGAGGGCGAACAATACGTGATCCTAGAAGATCCCCTCCCGACAGACTATGACGTGTTTGTAAAATACTCAATTTTCACTAAAAAGACCCGTCAGAAACCCGGTACTCTTGGTGTCGCCATATAGCCAGCCTGGATGCATTTCAGATGCGTCATCTCATAGAGCACAGACACACACCGAACAGATGAGTAGAAACTCTCCGTCTTAATAACTGCCTGTAGAATCCAGAGGTGTTCACACAATGACGCTCTCAATATCACTTCGCTGCACAAATAAATCCCAGCGATGTGAAGAGATACGGCAATGAAACCTGGCAACAAAAAGCCCATGGGACATGTTTGGAGGCCATTCCTGGTCCAGGTGAGCAGGTCTGTGTGCACAGAACAATGTTAACAATGACAAACAGTCGGACCTGAAAAACCTCCCCACCCTTCAGCATTTAACTGGAAACTGAAAATTCTCAAAATTCTCTACAAAATACTCCAGGAACTGCAAGGAAAACAACTTTCAGCAGGCAGTTCATGCTGTAAAATGTTCCTCTGACGCAACGCTGCTATTTTTAAAATCAGATCTGCACCTGCATGAAGGTGGGAAGCCTGGGAGGTGTTCAAGTTGGACAAACCTGAACAGCTCTCACAGCTATTCATGAAGAAACAACAGTCACATATTCCACACAGAGCACGATGACATACTTCCCCATTACACTCAACAATGCTGGGCTGTGTCAGTCTGAAGCATTCGCTCTTCAAGGTCGCTCTCATGAGGGATGGAGTGTTGTGTTTTATGTTCTATGTGCTGGACTGGACGAACAATGTTCCTTTTGAGAGTGAGCTTAGTGTCTCGCTTGGTTTGACATTGTTATTTTTATTATTATTATTATAATTATTATCGAGTGAGGACAAGAGATCGTATCAGACCTCACGACCAGATCTTGACAAGTGTGAAACAAACGTATTCTTGAAAACGTGATCGTCACTCGGGGGAATCAAACTTTAGATTTCTGCCACCGATAGAGAGAATTCACAAGACATTGAAACAGCCTGTGAATTATTAGGATTAGTTCAGGAATTAGTAAGTCTAGTAAGATTAGTTCATTTGAAGAATAGTGAGAAAAGTATTAGGACAGCAGAGCTTCCTTGAACCAATCATAACTACTTCCAGTTCCCATTTTATTTCCCAGAAAAAAGAAAATTTGCGCTGATATTTTTACCACTGCAGCTATAAATCCATGTTTGTTATTATTTTATCCAGGAGGAGGCTGGAGTTCAATGTGAAGGCAGGGTGACCCCCGCACAGGGCACCACAGGGAAACAGACGATGGCGCAAACTCACATCCAAGCAAATCCATGTGTTTACAGAGTGGGATGGAAACCCATATATGTGAAGGGAGAACATGCAAACTAAACACAGAAATGGGACTTGAGCCAGCAGACTAACCTCTAAACCACTGAACTATGCAATGAAGAACTAGAAAGCAAAAACAGGCACGATCACGCATCAACATTTCCAGAAGAATCCGACTAAACTGATGCTGAACAATAAACGCCAGGCGGCCTTGAGGGAGACGAAGTCAAACAATCACTTGAAAGTGTCGCCCACAGAACAGAACCCCCCCACCCCCCACACCATCTTTATTTAGCTGCATTGTAATTTGCGTTTTCTTTCAAAAAACTATTTTTAAAAGAGACCTGAAGGAGTTTACAGGAAATCTGAGGCAACAATGACCACGACTTAGGCGGACCGCCGCGTCTTGTAAGGCAGCAGCTCGACATCCCATTGAGGTCAACTGTAAACTGAGGACGGCGTGACTCAGGGTCAGTCGCTTCACAGGACATTTACCTCGCGATGAAGTCATTTGGTAACAATGGATTACAGCTTTTGTTTAAAAAGTGTTTCAGAGAAGAAAAAAAAACCTTGCTCGGAAGCAGCGTTTACTCAAAAAAGCAGGAGGCACCGATTCAGAAAATGTCGTTATAGTTTGTAATGATCCGTTTGCTCTCTGTGTAATGAACCAAGTGGACCAGATAATCAAACATAATTAAAAGTACAAACGCCTCCTAAGTGTGTCAATAGTTTTTCTTGATGAAAAAAATTAAAATTCACTGGCAAAGGCCGAACACGTTTTGAATTTCAATGAAAAACAGATGGGAGCGTGAGTGGTGACGGCTCGTACATGCTGGTTTAAGTAATGCAGACTAGCTGAAGAATCTGGAGACGCGCCTGCGGTTTAATGGCACGTGACATGCGGTGGGCTGTGGAGCCAGTGACTGTAAATCTCCTGTTGACAGGAACACGACTACCTGGAAGGCTTTACGTCCGCTGGGAGATGAAATACAGGTGACTGAACGCTGATCGACCAAATCCAGAGCCTGCAGGGCGCAAGACCCGAAAATAAACTTCAGCCTGGGAGAAATGAGGGGAAAAAAATAGAACATCAAGCAAACATAAAAATATCCAACATATCAATCACATACTTTAAGAGTGGGATTCAGTTCATTCATGCGGGAAATACTGTACATGTACAGTTTCAACAATGAAAATGCATTTTGTACATGAAGGTTTATTTAAAATTGGCTTTATGCTGCGATCGCAGTCATTTCCTGTAGTAATTATTTGGCTCTGTGAAAATATAGATCACATATATTTTGCACCACAATAAAGAAAAATTTAAAAGTTTCAATTTAAAGGTTATTATGGCACAATTTCACTGGTCCGGCCGACTCAAGATGACACTGGGCTCCAAGCGGCCCCTCAAATTAAAATGTGCTTGACACCCCTGAATTAAACTGTGAACACATCATGACAACATATAAAACAGATGTGTGGCACAGAAATGTGTAGTAAAATAGTAATGTAAGTGGAAAAAAAAAAAAAAAGACTGGGGTGATTTTATGATTATTATTCTGCGTTTCTGGGTTTGCACTTTGTTTATTTACCTGTTAAATAAAAAATCGGACTCACCCTGCACTCTGACTTTTACCAAATCAAATTCTCATCCCGTAAAATAGATTTCTGTGCTGCGCTGACTCCTTCTGCTGTCGAACAATGTATTAGTTTTCTTTCTGCACCATCAGCAGCTCCCTCTTCAGTATGCATTATCATGTAGTTTAATGAACAGTCTATAACAACCCCCCCCCCCACACACACACACACATTTGAAGTGTTTTACACAGGAAGCACACATACAGGCACATCTCAAATAACTGGATTACATATAAACCAAAATATTACTCATCTGTTTTTGCTTTAACGGTCAAAATCTCAGTTTATAAGCTGTGAACATCAAAAATACAGTATCTCAAAATATTAATAACGAGATATTTTGCTTTATTGTTACTGCAGGACATAATTATCAGAATAAAATTGTAATAATAATAACAATAATAGGAGTAAACAGACACCAAAAACACAACAAACGTTTTGCGTTTTCACTTGAAAACTTGCGTATGGCGGCTCAAGTCAGCAACTGTTGTTCTCCACCAAAAGTTCTGACCAAGTGTGGGAAGAGCTTGAACCAGATTGAACCCCCAATAAAAAAAAAAGCATAACTATTGAAGTGCTGGTTATGTACTCTGTTGTTACTGTATCTTTTGATTTTTTTGTATTTTATAATTGCATTCATTTCCATTCCACGAATAGTTGATCTTATTTAAAAGGTGACAGTTTTACCCAACATTCATTTATTCATTTCAAACATCATTTGTTTTTAAATGAGATAGAAACGTCCATGCCGGGAAAAAGCTTGACCCTGACGACCCCCCGGGGAGAGACCGCCCTCCACTTTGAAAACCACTCAAATGCTGTGTTCACATTTTTCTTGCAGCTTTTCATGTGAATGACTATGTTTTGTTGATACGTTCCTACCGAGAGAGAACAGATACAGTGAGTCAGAGAAGACATCTTCTGCTTGGTAAATGAGTGTGCCGAGCCCCTCAACGGTACAAGTTTCCTGCCGAACAAACAGGACGTGTGGTTATGTCGACCCAGACGGCGAGCACCCCTTCATTCACAGCAATGTAAACCACTCCTGCCAGGAAATCGCTGAATAAAGACTGTGTGCAGTGTCATGACATTCAAATTCAGCCTGTAAAAATCCTCCCTCTTGTCCGACCCGCTTAGTGACAACTCACAGTTCATCGGATGGATTATTTCACTCTTCAAGTCTTCAAGCAAGAAACAGAAACAGAAACAAATCGACTGTGATGGAAGTAAATGTTTAAGGTGATAACAAAAGGTCAGACTTACGCGATTAGCAGGTCATTGGGAACTGCAAAAAAGAGAGAGAATCTTTAAAAAGTGATATTTTTTTTCACAAATTCAGCAAATCAAACTTTCATCCACAACAACCGTCGTAAAAGTCAGAGAGAAAAGCGACGCTCTGCCCAGGATGAGCTGTGACGAGTTTACATGTTGGTGAATCCACCGACAAACAGGGCCGCTGCCGTGTTTGAGTGTATTTATAAGGCCAGGAGAAGAAACATGGTGATATTTAGATGCAACACTTCTGTTTGGCTCCTTAAGACACGTTAAGCAGCCAATGTGGAGGAATGGGGCTCACAGGGGAACGTAAAGGAAAGGGTACTCTCCACTTCATTGGACAGTGTGATTACTAATCTCACATTTCACGCAGGCAAGAAGTCTATTTCAGATATTTTTTTTTCCCCCTTCCCAATCCTGTGAGACTTTTTAGTTGTGTGACTGGCTCTCAGTCAGACGGAACAACACTGGCTGCTTCAGACAGTTTGGGTGAGAATAAAAATGATTGCTGTGACTTTGAGAGAAACACCGAATATCAGTTAAACACGTGACATGTGATGATACTACACATTGCTTGTGATGAATAAACAAGTTTATGATGTTGATGTCTTTGCACTTACGAACAACAGCGCTCTCCCTCTTGTTCGACCCAGTCTTAACCGGACCAAATGGGCCGCGTTTATCTCTCTTTCTTTGTCGTCTTTGCTGACGCACCGTTTACACGACAGCGTGAAGTGAAAACACATCGTTTATGCGTTTTCGTGTCAGAAAGGTTTCGTGTCTACACGTATTCAGAATGATGTCCGTTTAGAAACGGTAGAAACGCTTCAATGAAAATGTTTTCAATGCATTTTCAGCGGCTGCGAGGATCATTCAAACTGGACACTCAAAACTAAATTACTTTTTTGCGTTTTCGCTCGAAACAGTTGTGGTGTTAACAGAGCCTCATTTCCCCCTGATTTTTGCGTTTCTGACTTTTGTCTTAATGAAGCGATAGATACAATCAATTATCAACAAAATCCAGGGGTATCAGGGCTCCATCTGATTTTCTGAATATGTCAACATGCATGATTGCAAAGAAATATAAATTTTATAGCACAGGCTTCTCTTTTCACACTTCAAAAAAAAAAATCTTTGCTCAGAAACACAAACTACAAATTTTCAAGCTTTAAACCTGCGACCATACGGTTCCCAGTCTAACAAGACCCTCTAACAAGGTGACTACAGGACTCGTATTTTGTGAGAAAAAGAGTGAAGCAGCTCTTCCTGGGCCCACAAGTAAAAATCTGAGTGATTCAGTGTACTGATCAACGGTGTAACTGTAAACTCCACTGAGCTATATTGGGTGTGTCAGGACATTTTTTTTTATGTCAGTTGATTTGCAAAAAATAATCCATTGGAGTAGCATTCCCATACTTTATAAACAGTGAGGGAATAAAATGATCAACTATCCGTGAGCGATGGCTATCTAATGCTCATGAACTTATTTAGGAAGTTTAATATCTAATTTATATGTAAACTGATGCTGAAAATATGTTTAGAAATTAAATGTCTCAGCTGAAAGCACGCTGTATCAACCAGTAAATCGAAAGTGTAAATCTTTTAAGTTGCGCTGCATCTGAGTGGTCACAGATTAGGTCCCGTTTACACGATAATGTTTTGAAGAAAAATTGTTGTGTAAAAACGCATCTGTAGTTCCCATGTCGGTCCTGAGTTTGTGCCGTTGTTTGTTTTTGTAATGAAACCATACACACGTACGTGCAGAAAACAATACGCTATAAACTTTAACAATGGTGTGCACACCGGCATTCGTGTGGACAGACGACCAAGTTGAATTGCTATTCAAGTCACTGTCAACTATAAAAAAAACTATCAAGTCCCAGGAGGATCTGGACTGGGAATCATGACGCTCTGAAGGCAAGCATTGTTGTGATTGTCCATCTACTCCTGCGAGTGCAGAAGATTTATATCTATATGGCTGCGGTGTGCCGTCTCCAGGGAGGCGTTTTCACCGGTTTACATGACGACAGAGTCGGAGCATTTTCGAAAAGTTTATCACCCAAAGTGCAACGGGAGTTTTGCATTCTCCCTTGAAAACGTTGTTGTGTAAACAGAGCCTGAATAACAGTAAAGGTCACTTTAGATTCTATGAAATGTCTCAAAATGACTGTCTTTTTAATCTGCATGTCTATTTTGGCAAAGGATCACTTTGACCACAGCGGTGGTCTTTGGCACACCCTCAAGAGCCCCCTGCTTTATGTTGAGAACCACTGATATCAGATAAACTCAAGCAAGCTTATATTATTAGCACCACTTATGCTTTCAGAAGCATGCCATGTGTGAAAACGTCCTGTTTCCAGCTGTGTAAACGTGTCAATATCACCACGTCCAGAGGAAACGCTACAATCACAACTATGTTGCAGCAGCACCATCTGCTGGTCATAGACTAGAACTACACGAGGAGGAACAACATTGTAGCAGCAAATGTTACGTTAGTGTTGGTTTTAGCGAAGCAAAATTACCCCTTTTAAGACACTATATCTTACACTATCGTGCTCATGATAAAAAAATATATAAAAAGAGGTGACATTTCTTCAGAAAGTCAGAAGGTCTTTCACTTCCGGTCGGGACTGACAGTTAGCTGCTAATGCTAAGCGAGAGCCAGCAGCACATTTTCAACAGTCTCCTCTCTTTGCTGCTGTTTTCTTACTTTGAGACGTTTCCCGGTAAATTTTCTCAATATCTCGGAAAAGCTGTTCAGCCACGGCAGGAAGACACGAGCGCATTTTTCCCGCCTTGTTTTCTTTTCTCTGCAGCCTATCAGCACGCAGCACAACTCAAACCACTTCCTCCTCCTGGGCACGGGGAAGGGGCGGGGCCAAACGCAAGGATTTAACTCTGGTTAAAGGGCAAGAACAGAAATAAAATTCGGCTAATTTAAGCTTCTTCCACAAGTAGTTACAGCATGTAGACAGTCCATCACAGGGAAAACAGCGGGACAGACAATAACACACACTCAGATCCGCAGCTGGAGGCAATTTGGATTCACCAATTAACCTCACATGCATGTTTTTAGACTGGGAGGAAACTGGAGGAATCCCACACACATTATGAAGGGAGAACATGCAAACCCAATACAAAAAAGCCCAGCCGGTATTTAAACCGAGCCCTTCTTGCTGTGAGGCTTGAGCACTAACCACTGCCCCACCATGTGGCCTCTCAATTCTGCTTCTCAAGTACCCCCGTCTGCGTGATAAAATAAATGAGTCTTCATCAAGCTGTGCGTAATAAACCATTCATTTGAATTGGTTATGTTGAATGTTACCTGCCTCTAATAGTGAATTTGGATAATAGCCTTTATTTCTATGATGGGTCTTATTTCACATTAGAATTAGATCCCCATGGTTTAGACCATGTAGTTGAGACTGCCATAACACATCATCTAATCACCTTTTCTTTAGTTTTTCTTCTTCTATTGTATTCCAACAAATTGGTAAGATTTTCTGCCCATTGATCACAAATCTGTTAACGCAGTCATTTTCTCTGGTTTGCAGGGTGCTGGATCTGAACCCAGCTGACTATGGGCGGAGGCAGGGTTCAACATGTACAGATCACTGGTTTATCACAAAGATTCACGTCTATGGGAGGTTTTAGAAAAAACAAGTAAACTCAAAACACAGGTTTCAGGGTTGTTGGAGGAAAGTGGAGTACTCTGCGAAAACCTGCACCCAGGGAGAACATGCAAACTCAACAGAAAGCTCCCAAATCTGAAGTGTGAACCTTCACTCACACTCCTTGATTAAATTCTATATTGTATTAATAAACAAATATAACGGAACGTACCATGAACAGAAGCGGTCAATGAAAAAAGAACATGGAAGACAGTGGACATGTTTTATCGGTGGAGAACTGATCCACTTTATTTGATTGGTCTGAACTCTTGTAATAGCCTACTGAGAGACATTGTGCGATACAAACATTGCATTTTCAACATCATAGGATACACGGGTTTTCAAGTCTCAATTCTTCAAAAAGACAAAAAAAAAAAAAAAAAAAAGAAGTTCTGTTTTGCTTAGAGAGCTGAAAAGATGCTCCAATTCTTTTTCGGCTTCATGTCGGATTTCTTTTTTTAAGATTCAAGTTTGTAAACTTTTTTTTGTCATTGCGTCTGTAAACACATAACATCCCGTCTTTAACAGGACGAGGAACAAAGATGTTGAAAATGACAAAAAAATAAAATAAAATAAAAATGTGCTACTACAAATGATTCAAAGTCAAAAAGAAAAAGGAAGGAAAAAATCAAGTTCAGAGGAAAATGGATCTGTGGACTGAGCAGAATGAAAACCCAAAAAATGTTTGTTTGCTTTTTTTTTTTTTTGCCAAAAATTAAAATTAAAAATCACAAAAAAATAAAGACTCAGAAAGGAACGTTACTGCCATTTATGATGTTGACCTAACTCATACTCGAAGCTCTATGCCTGTGGATTGATGCCATGAAAACAGAGATTAAGTGGTCACGGCAATGAAATACGTGACGGCAAACCCCTAAACGTTATATGGTACCATACACTTAAAACTGTGAAGCAAAGCGTCATACTGAAACAGGTTATGTACCAGCTACATAAAGAGACAGGAGGTCAAAAAGTCCAGATATCTGTGAGTGGTGGGAAAATTTAAAGCACATCTTAGTATACTCCTGGGCTGGAGGCTGAATAAGTTACACAGCAGGTAGTATGCTTTGTTTTGTTGTCAAAAGCTACAAAGAAAAAAAAAAAAAAAAAGTGCAACAACGGTGCAGACCATTCTTTGTTTGGTTAGTTTTGTCTTTTTTTGTGTAATGGAAAGACAGAATTTACAGAGTTCAGAGTGTTCAGAGTCAGGACAGTATATATATATATAAAAAAAAGAAAAAAAAAAGAGGGACTACAGAAACAAATACAAACATCAAACAACGTATATCTCTGAGAAAATTAGTTAAAGCTGCCTTCTTTCTCAAGTCACAAGGCATGGCAAAAGCATCCCCCCCAAAACAAACAAAACAAACTTCCTGACATACGTTTTTTTTTTTTTTTGTTTTGCTTTGTTTTCACCATGACAACATTGCTGAGCGAATCATTCTGGACAGGTTGGAAACGGAAACTGCAGAGAGACAGCTACATGTGACACACAATATAGTCAGCTCTGTTGAAAGAAGAAAAAAAGGAAAAACACGTTGGCTCACTTTCATTATTCATACGGGGGTCATGGAGTAGTCATAAAGATACAATTTCTGGCAAAATTAAGCTTATATCAGACCTTTCACCTTTCTGCTATGACACCAGTGTTCTCAACTTGTTTCGAAAGACATTTCTCCGTCTAGAATGGGGCGAGAAATCCTCTCTGCCATCCAATCCATGCATCGTCTCCGCCGCGTGATGAAGACAGGCATCAGGTATCGCTGCCGTTTGAAATGTTTAGTCTGTTTATTTAGTCCCCCGATGTCCTCAATGTCCAGGCTCTGGTGGTGCTCGGTGGATGGCGCCGTCTCCGTGTGCGTCACTCACTCTCATGGTCAAGTACAAACCACAGATCTGGTCTCTCTGGTGAAATGATGAGCGGGTGCTGGCGAGAGACCAGCTTGTGGCGTTTTAAGATTTACACCCCCAACTCTTCCCATTTTCAAATGGATCAATTTAAAAGCGACATTAAAATAAGAAATCATCAAGTTAAGAAAAAACACTGCAAAAGGGTACTCTATTTACATACAATAATTTCCTTAAAGGTGGGCTGTATCTTTACGGAAATCAAAACGAAATTCAGAAATAGTTTCTTATGTTGTTTCTTCTTACATAGTAGGTTCTTCATCTTTACTATCATGTCATCCCCTCCATCAGGCTGGGCGACGGCTTCTGCACCAAAACTTAAGTCTTGCTCAGAAGAGCCCCTGCCTGTCACGGGCTGCTGCTGCGCACACTCTCAGCAAACAGCCGGGGGGCGCCATAGCACCAAAAATAAAAAAGGACACCACCCATTCTACTGCTCACACTCTTCCGAGGAGTGAGGTTAGTTCTCGGCGGGGAGGTGACCGGACAAGCCGGTGCTCAGGCTTCACTCTTCTGGGAATCAGGGCCGTGGCGAGCAGGGCTCAGTCGTCGCTGTCGGACAGGGTCTCGTATTGCTCCGACAGCAGAGACTGCCACACCCGCTGCTGGGCCACCGGGGCTCCAGCCGGAGGCAGCTGCTGCTGCTGATGCTGCTGCTGCTGCTGCTGTTGGGGCTGTTGGGGCTGCTGCTGCTGCTGCTGCTGGCTCTGTATGGTGGGCGAGGCTATGGAGGTGGGTGGCGTGTTGCTCATTATCCGCATGGTCAGCGGGTTGTAGGGGAACTGCATGGGTCCTGGGGAGAGACGAGGAGAGCGACATTGAAGGAATGTCCGTAAAACCGGTGCTCCGGTTGTGCTTCATACTAGTTTCACACTGAAACTGACTCGTCAGGTTAATTTGTGAAACAGATCTGGATCTCTTATGCATTAGACAAAGTGAGTTCAAATCACAAGAAACATGCTGCGTTCCTCCTCCTCAAGCGTTTGTGGATGCATAGCAAACCCAGTAATGTCACTGATGACCTGCGGGAGCAGTGCTGAGCAGTATAACTCACGTTCCACCAGTGAAAGAAACAAAGAAATTACTGTGTGTGTGTGTGTGTGTGTGTGTGTGTGTGTGTGTGGGGGGGCGCATGCAACACAAATACAAAAACCAAAGAAACCTCAGCTGTCTTTATCCAAGGTCTAAACACTACCTGGGATACAATTACTTATTTTAGCAGTATTGAAGTTGTTTCACTGATGTTCGGATTAGAAATGTTGTCACACATGAACCCAACAACGTGCACCGCCCTCTACTGGACGTATAGATGAACAACTGCACACACGTAGAGGACGCACAAACTAATTTACGTGCATAATGGAACCGTAGTTGAGCTTTAACATGCACCCGTCCCGGTGGGGTTAACACTCGCTGGGTTCAGTGAGTGAAATCAGTCAGTAGGACAGTCACCTGTGGATGAGGGCCGGTCGTCCCAGCTCCACTGAGCCTGGGCTTGTCTGTGATAATCTCCCTCGGAGTGGACGGAGGACACTGACGAGGGACGCTCCCCTCCAGCGTACGCCTGACCCAGGTTAGGCGACTTAGATTTCCTGCTGTTGGTTTTGCTCTGCTTCTGCTTCCCTGCATAGCGGACGTCAGCAGAATGTGGACATCAGGAGAGCGAGTCACCTTCACATGACTACATTTAGGCGTGCAAATCCTGCTTACCCATACTGGGCGACGGACTGGCCTCCTGCCGGGTGTCGCTGCCCGTACTTGAAGCGTTGCCGATGGCGACTCCTCCATGTTGCTCCTCCGGTCTTTCATCCAAGTTTCCCATTAAGGCCTTGCGAATGATGTCCTCCAGGCCCAGGTTGCTGGCTGGGTCACTAAAGGAGTGATTCCGGGGATTGATGTTATCTGTAAACCACAAACCGAATGCTGAGAAAAGAAACCTTCCCAAAACAGTGAAGCGTCTGAATAAATTTCACATACTGGAGCTTGTAACAGCGGGCAAGTTGAAAATCTCTGTGCCGGGTTGTGCATTTCCTGCAAGAAAGGCAAAGGCGTTTGAGTTGATGCCTTTTCCAAAAACGAGACATCATCATGCTTCAATGTCACCACATGCGAACGAGTTCAAAGACCCACTTACCAACATCAGAGTCACCGACACCAGAGGTGGAGTTCAACTTACGAAAGATCTCTTGCTTCTTGGATTTCACCATTGGTGAAGTATTTTCCAGCTTGGTGAAGAAGGATGGCAGGTAGCTGACACTGCCCGGTGACCGTGAGTCACTCCTTCAAACACACACACACACACACGCAGACAGACAAAAAGATGCGAATGAGTAGTTCTCTAAACAGTTATTATTGTGATCACAATAATAATAATAACAATAATATAAGAACTCCAATATATCCAGTATGTTTTTGCACATGCTGACAAATTATAGCAAAAGACCACCTCGTAAATAAGACGGATGGATTCTTACAAGATGGACTAATCAAAACAAACTCGGCCACCGAGCCTCGTGGGATGTGAAGTGAGCTCTGGTGAAGGACATTACAAGAGCTGGCATCCAAACAAGAAAGTTATTTACGGTCCAACATAGACAGCTATCAAATTTCAGGATGTAAACGGCAGTAAAAAGTCTAACTTTGAATTTATGACCTATGATGCTAATTACTACAGATCACAAGATTCATAGTGCCTATGAAGTACAAACTTTATAAAGAAGCATTTATTCTTATATATATATATCTAAAAAAAAATCAGCAGCTATAAGATGAGACACAAATTGAGTTAATCTGTGCTGTATTGCTGGCCTGACAGCTTCACATACCGAAGCAAACAGCAGGAATCTTTTACCTGATCTCCGAGTTATCAGCCTCTTGCCTCTGAGCTTGAACCCCACCAGTCTCCTGCTTGTCCATGCTTTGATAACTCTGTGGCGGAGAGATGGGCTCATAGTTTTCCATCTGTCTGCCTCCTCTGTCTGGAGACTTCCCAGGCCTAGACAGGAAGTGGAGAACAAGTTTAACACAGGACTCTGGTTGAGAAACTGTACTTCCTCCTCCTCCTCCTTCCAATGTAATGAACCTGGATCTGGGCTTGTCGGGGGCGTTTTCTGGAGACACTCTGTTGGAGGGTCTCTGATGATGCGGGGCCTGGACCTGGTTCTCGGGGCTGTAGCGGCTGGGCACCTTAACTCGGCCTGCAGAGGACATCGACGGCCCCACACTCTGGAATGTGGCAGAGGCCGAGGAGGCTGGAGGGGGGTCCTGGTTCCGGGCGAAGTCCTGGGTTATGATTTGCTGCATTACACGGGTTGAACACAGAAACAAGTTAGTTGGTTATGAGGCATTTAGCAAGTTAACTATTCCTGATGCAGAGCTCAAGAGCACTTCTTACCGAAATGTGATCTGCCAGAGTCATGACTCTGTGAGTTTTGGGGACCTGTGAATAGCCGTCAGCCTGGGAGGACGGGGGCTGATGGGAACTGGACTGTGTAGGCTCTCCCGACGTCCGGTAACGACTGAGTCCAATTGACCGTGCGCCCACTGGTAGCTTATATTTATCTGTAGGTACCAAGATTAAGCGTGAGTGTGGTCTGCCGACTAGACGGGTGCAGAGGAACGCTAACTGACAAGTTTCAAATGTCGCGTTTAGTGGATGAGGTCAGTCAGGTTACACTATATTTACCCCACTTGTCTCAATGTCTCTAAATTTATCCTTCATCACCTAGTCTGCCTCGCCACTTCTACAATCCTGCTCTGACTTTAATCTGCAGCAAAAATCTAATGTTTTGTGCTTGTTTAAAAACTTTTGGTGTTTCTACCTCCTTGCTGCTGCTGCTGCTGCTGCTGCTGCTGCTGCTGCTGCTGTTGCTGCTGCTGCTGATGATGCTGCTGCTGCTGCTGTTGCTGATGCTGATGCTGCTGCTGCTGTTGCTGCTGCTGATGCTGCTGCTGCTGTTGCTGATGCTGCTGCTGCTGCTGACCGTCGTCTGGTTTGTCCTGTTGGGGCTGGACTGGGGAACTCGCAGGACTAATCACTTCAATGGCTCCTCCGCCTGTGTTGTCATATCGATTGGAGGACACTACAGAACAAGAGCAAACAGAAAGTTCACAACAAGGAAATATAAAAGTTTGGTCATGACACATGGACATTTATTCAGAGAAAAAATAAATAGATGTGAAGTCTGAATGTTACTGACAGCTGCTGGAGGAGTCGGAGCTCTGAGAGCCTCGCTCTCGTGAGTCTTTGTCCGACGCTATTTGACGCGTGATGATGACGTCGATGAAGCTTGCTGCTGTGATGGTCGTCTTCCCATGAGTCCGAAGCTCCTCTTCAATGCGCGACTTGGTCTGAGACCCCTTCTCCTTAGCCCCACCCCCAGGGCCCTCGGAGTAAGCTGGATGGGGCTTTCCCCCCGGCAGAGACATCGCACCGTACGGCGACTGCAGGGACTGCCTCTCCACTTCCTGTTGCTGTTGGTCCGGGTGGCTAGCCGGCCGCCGAGTTGAAGACATATCCGCATCCCGTTCATGTTTGTTGTCCTTCACCTTGGCCACGTCCATCTGTGGAGCAGAGGCTGCAGCGTCCACCAGTGCGGCCAGGGCGTCGGCTGCAGTGTTGTAGCGCGAGCTGCTCTGAGGCACCGACGCTGCTGCAGATGAATGAGGCCTGCAGAGAAAACAAGAGGACAGAATGTCATTTAACATAAATCTGATGAGAGGAAGCTTTTATACCTGAAGGCCCCAATCCACCAGCAGAACTTCCTTCTATGAAGTTAATAATTGTGTCCTGTTATCATTTACTACTATGTTAAAGTGGTATATCACTATCATCACTTTAATGACTTAATGTTTTTAATGAAGAATTTATAGGAATAATGTCATAACTCAATTAGGTCAATTAAGTCAAGACAGGGCTAGAAACCTATCTAGCCCAAAATGTTCCCCATGGTGGCCCCAGGAGCTTGAAATGCAAATTACTCAATTACTTAATTAATCAAGTATATATTGCCTTTCAGGGTGAAATTACATGTACAAATTGGCTCAATTATATTTTTGCACGTACTTGCAAAGATTTGTAAATTAAGGGATTTTTCGCCTCTTTTTGTGAGAGAATTCCATCTGTTAACGCAGGTTTTTCTGCCTTTGATTGGCACTGGCAGGTTTGCTCCTGTCAGGTTATGTACCTTTTGGCACGCACTGTGTCTCATGGAGTATACAGCCTTGATATCAATAAGTAGCACTGGAGTAGTGCCAAATATATACAACATAAACTTACATGACCTGGGAGGGGCTAAAGCAAACCTGCGAGTGCCGTCTGAGCGCAAAACAAAAACAAAAACAAACAAACAAACAAAAAAAAAAAAACATATTCTCTTCCTGAATTAAAAAAAATCCACTTTATCAAAGTCAGACATTTAAAGGCATTTATCAGTATGCAAAAACCAGATTACAGAGGCATGACTGGAATTACTCACGCTCAAATCTAATTACACAGCTACAAATTTTGTTTCACATATAAATCTGTACGTACACCAAACGTTTTGAAACCCACATATAAATATGAATGTGCACTAACAAATCTCAGACACACAAATGTTACAGTTCATGACGCAAACACAAAAAACCAACACACATGAGTCAGTCCCCTACTGTTTTGTAGTTAGTGTACTTTGGCATTCGGACATCGAATTTATAGTATTATCAATCATCTACCTGTTAAAAGGGACATTGCTATCGCAGCAGAATATTTTTACATATTATATTTTATATAAGATGGATGGATGTTATAATAACAGAGAAGTACTCGCACGTATTTTGACAAAAATTATTTATGCAACGTAAAACTATAAAAATACAACATAAATGAATAAAACATAGCCACGAATTAAAAATTTGAGGGCTCTTCAGAAGATAAATAATAGTATTTGATAAACTGATATCTCCATATTTCCAGAGAATCAACATTGATCATGTGTGTAGAAAGAGATGTCTTTCTGTGTAAGTGTTGCAGCGTTAACTGTTGTTAAAATATAAATATGATCCCACCGGGGACGTGGCCCACACAGCAGATAGAAACATCTCTGGTGCGCTTCTCTCCAAGTTTACAATCATCAACATCCTGCACCCAAATCTAGGGTGGTGCTGCTAACAATAGCTGGTGGTCGACAGTGTTTTTAGAGCTGGTAATCAAAACAAGGTTTTAAAGTTAAAACAATTTGAATCGGCGAAGCTGACGGCATGAAATTTCAGCATGGTTCACCACTGAACCTGTAATCATTCCATGGCTTCTTGTAAAGCGTGTGGTCCAACTCAAACATCTTAAATTCAATGACTACACAGTGAACATTATTTTAGGATTACCATACAAATGTCAAATTGTGTGCACAGTCCAAAATGTAATCACATCATGTACAGTATATATAACCGACTGCACATAAATGCAACGTGGGGATATTGGTTATGAAGACTGATGTGGAGGCTTACATTAAAGATGTGATGACACTCTTTCCCTGGAAGATGCTCGGCCGCTGCTGAACAACCACATCCTGTGTCCTGAGGGAAGGAGAGGGGGAGTGCAGATAACCTCGACTCCCCGGCCGGACCGGCTGCTCTTCTCCACCTTATTGACACAGAGTAATTGACACTTTTATACACACGTTTTTTCTCTATTAAATAATCCCAGTGTGATTTGGTAAGTTCCAACGCCTCACCTCCACGCATGTATTCATTGGTTCGCTCTCGGTCCCGCTCCCGCTCTCTCATTTCCCGCTCGCGCTCCCTCTCCCTGTCCCGCTCCCGAAGCTCCCGTTCCCTTTCCTTTTCCCTCTCCTTCTCCTGCTGCTCCCGGTCACGCTCCCTCTCGCGTTCTCTCTCCGCACTGGCGGCGGCGGCGGCGGCGGCAGCAAGGTGTGTTGGATGGCCTACAGGGAACAACAAGGTCACAGACACTAGATTCACTTTTCTAACCTTCTTCACGGGATCTCAGTAGGATGGAACAGGGTTTCCTCAGAAATCTGGGCCTTGTGAGAGATTTCTGAACCTACCACAGTGAAATCATGTTATTTAGTTACTATATTTACCATTTTAGTTGTGAACAAAAGTGCAAGGGAGCAAACACGACGCTGACCTGCGCTGCTGCTTAACATGCATATCTACTGTGACAAATGAAAAGGATTTTGACTTGGAACTTATAAAGTGAAGCGCATAAGAAATAATTGTTGTTTTTTATTTCCTATAATATAATAATAAAGATGCACTACGAAAATATATGCTGAAAAATTTGTAGTGATTACAGGCCTTGAATGAACTGTTGGAGAGAAACAGTTGTTTAATTTTTGTTTTGATCACTTTTAACATATACAAATGGTGCCCACAAGACAATTTTTTTGCATGTAATGACACCAAATAGATACGTGTGTGCTGTTCAAGGTAACAAACGCAGACACTGATGGTGCAGTAAATGACAGAGAATCAACACTTTATGAGAGATTGCTGATTAAGTTAATAGAATGAGCAGAACAAACTGCACACAAGCCTCCATTGTAATTGGTGATCTATTTGCAGAAAAACTATAGTGCAGAGAAACTATTGACCACAATGATAGCGTGCATGTGCAAGTACTACCGATGCACAGCAGATTTTCTATACCGATTGAGATGGAACCATTTTTGAACCCTTTGCACTCTGGGAGCCGTTTTCAGGTACTAAACATGCAGTTGGTGTGTAAACAGCTAAAATTAAACAAAAGGTTAGTTTTCACTTAAAAATGTTGTATAAACAGAGCCACTAGGCGAGATTTAAAAAAGTTAAAAGGACATCCCGTTTCCATTCATTTCACAATGGTTGTTGCTCCTAAAAATGAACATAATGACACGCACACAAAAACACCTCAGTTGTGAAACAGGCATCTCTGTGGGAAATTCCCACTGTGACTCCTGCTGCAGTGACCAGACACGCAGAACTGACCTTTGACCCCTCAGGTGGGCTCAGTGCAGGGCTGCACTCTCACAGAGGTGTGAGGGGACTTGGAGATGGTGCCAAGGAGTATAAGGGAACACAGGGTTTAGTGATGGGGGGTGGGGTCCTCACCTTGTGACATGGAGGTTGGGTTGAATGGCCTAGGAGGGAAAGGGGGCTGAGCTCCAGTGAGGTAGGCCATGTGTTCCGCAGTGGGAGCACCTGTTCCCCCAGGGTGAGGCAACAGGATAGTTGGAGCCATCTGGGCTAGATCAATAATCCCTTTTACAGACAGAAGCAAAGGGCCAGCGGTGAACAACAAGAACCGATCCATCAATTTCTGAATGTATGAACACCGTATACACTTAACTGTATCCCATCATCATTATCTGTTAGTTCTCCCAAATACAGATTGATCAATAAGCAACAGGGCTGCAAGGAGAGTGGAATAGTGGTCAACTTGTATGAGGCAACCACTCAGCAAATGGAGATTTGGATGACAATAAAAATTGAGCACAAGCCGAATCAGTTGCAGCCCCAAACATTACGAAGAAAGAAAAAAATTAGGCAAATTTGTCAAGGTCATTTGCTTCTGGGCGTCTGGAAAAGGTAGCCACTACTTCACAAGCACACAGTCTGCATACTACAGATCCTCCGGCCCACGGCCTCTCCTCTGCCCACGGTGGCAGGCCCAGTGAGAGTTAGCTATTGGAGGGCCATACCTCGAGCTCCAGCTGGGTAAGAGAGGGTGACAGGCTGCTCCCGTGGCGAAAGACCTCTGGCCATGTCAGACCGAGGGATGACTTGCATCTGCTGGGATGTGATGTAGTCATTGAGGATGGTCTGCCGTGTATTCTCCATTGTGTACAGCTGGTAGGTGTTATGGTAGCCTGTTGGTGATGGCTGCCTGGAGAACATGAATGCTGCAGGAGTAAACAGACAGGAAGAAAAAAAAAGAAAGAAAAACGTATGAACAGAAGGCTCACAGATACTGATCACCACTGCTGACGTCAACAGCTGAAAAAGAATCCCGGACATGTGTTGCCTATGGATTAGAAAGCCTGAGTTGCTTTCGTCAATTTACTCGGGGGGTGGGGGGTGGGGGGTGGGGGTAGTTGGGACATTGGTCATAGTGAAAGTGGAAAAATGCAGAAAGCTGTTCAAACACTGTACCAGGATCCAGCACTCGGAAGGCCAGGTTAGGGTCGAGGTGTGGATGCAAGTGGGGTCGGTACACTTCTCCAGGAACGACGGGCCGGTGGTGGGGATCGAACGGGCTGTGAGAGGCCACAGGGTCCCCGCCTGACACCGGCGACTTGGCTGGGACAATGTCTCTCTGGGTGGGGGTCATGGCACTCTTTCTCTCATGTGCAGCAGATTTCGAGGAGCTCATGCCACCTTCAGTAGGGAGGAAACACACACAGCTTGTTCAGTCAGTAATTTAATGCCATGTCATTAGTTATGTCACAGAGACAAAAATACAGTGTGCTATTCTGACTTTACCCGGTAAGCAAGATGATTTAGTTCCCCCCCCCCCCCCCGAGTTTGTAAATAAAACATCTTAAGATCATACCTTCCGGAGCTCGTCCCAACATGGGTGAACTTCTGGAGCTGTAGTTGACGGGGGTCCTGCGAGCGTTAGCATCGTCGTACATGCTTGGGCTAAGCTGGGACTTGGCGTTCTCCTGGTGTGTGGAGCGCAGCACAGAGGCGGTGGAGTTGACCACAGACGTGTGGCGCACCAGCTTGCTGTCCTCATATTTGGGGCGTTCCTTGGCCTCCAGCTGGGGCATGCTGTGAGGAAGCTTACTGGGACTGGTGATGAGGGACCTGACGTTGTGTTTGATGGTTTGGTTCATTAGATGAATCTGGAGGGACAGCAGACCAGTCAACATTTCTTTCCAAACATCATTCAGTTTTTCACTTTATAGTTCATCATTGAAATGTGTCCCGTCTCACCTGAGACATGGAGCCCTCCGCCACCCTCCTGTCTGACAAGTCGGGGGTCTTGCACATATCCTGGCCAGACTGATCTTGTCGGGGGATTTCGTGAATGGAGCGCCCCATCTCCTTGATGGTATTAACCCCTTCGTAAGGCTTGCCTTTACCAATACCCCCTTCAAATGAGCGAATTGGTGGACTCTCTCGCTTGATATGCTTCCCGTATTTCATGGCTTCCTCGTAACTCTCCGCAGCAGTTCTGGGTGTTCCTGTAAATAATTGAAAATGATTGCACCTTCACTTTAGTTGAGAGAAAATATAAAACATTTCATGTAAGATGTCTGCAGAGAGTACCGCTGGCCAGAGAGAAAAATATATGAACTGTGTAAAGCGAGGCATGGAAGTGTTTCAATATTCACCTTGCATGATGGACCCTGTGATCAGAGGTCTTTCCTTAGAGTCGCCATGGAGACCATCTCTGGGCGCAGTTCTGCTGAATAATCCTAATAAAAGCAAGTGCCGTCACTCTTGATGCAGGTCACACAAGACAGGAAACATGGTGTAGTTTGTCTCACACAAACCGTACCCTCTAACGGCGCTCCGTCCCTGCCAGGCTGTCCTCTGCCCATCGCCCCTTCCATCATGTCGTAAGTGCGTTTCAGCTCGTGGGCCGTTCGGGGGCTGCGAGTGTTTTCCCTGGGGTTCTTGTTAGCTATTTGACATCAAAATTCAAGGTTAGATTCGAGTGTTCGGTGAAGAAACACACTGCTGTTATCCGACCTCAAAAAAACACTCACGGTCATAGGAGACGATATGACCATTCTCGCCTTCATAGATGACGTAACCTGTAGGCAGCTGCTCTCCCCTGCCCTTGTCCGGCCCACTCAGGTCCTTGGTGACGAGCTTTGTGATTGAGCCCGTCATGAGGTCCGCAGCCATGTTGGACTGGGACAGGGCTGGTTTGCCCTATTAAAATGAAAGAGAGAGAGAGAGAGAGAGAGAGAGAGAGAGAGAGAGAGAGAGAGAGAGAGAGAGAGAAAAAACACCACATTTTATGAACACTATCTGCCAAACAAAAACAACTTGGGGGGAGACAAAAACATTTATTGCATGTATTACTTGAGTGATTGATCCTTTTGCTACCAGACCCTCGCTGACCTTTGCCATGCTTCCTCTGCCATCCTGTATGGATGGAACGCCAGCTCCTGTAATGTGACAGACAAGAGTTTGGGTGAGTCTGACCATTATCTAAATTCAGAGCTTATCAGAGTACAATTGATTCCACAAACAACAAAACATCACTTTCTGCTATCTGAAACATCGTTATAACAATCTGGGGTTTTCTGATTAGAATTTGGGGGCACACGATTTCATCTGTTCACAGGTTTTTTTTCTGCAGATAGTTCTTTTCAGTGGTCTGGAGTCTTACAGCATCAACTTAATCCATTCGTATCACATCTAGATCTTAATGGAGCTTTGAAAACAAGTTGCTCCAGGTTATTGGATGTTAAAGAAAACAGAAATAAAAATACACATACATTAATTTTTATTTCCAAGACCACACGCTTGTAAAATTACCTGTGTTTGCTTGACATCGTTGCCTCATTTTTCCTTCAGTTCAGGGATCAAACTTAAGAGCTGCATTTAGCTGTATTTATATGTGAACTGTTGACCAAGGTATTGTAAAGGTGCCGTTTTGCCTTTTATTATTTAACATGTGCGACTTCTAGTTTTGATTGTTTGCATGGAGATGAACTGTCCATTAAAAATATAGCACAGTTTAATGCTGCGTAGAGTCAAAGTATTGTAATAAATGTAAATACAACTCGGGGATATCACTCAACTAGCTGAGGTCAGCACCTAATGTCTGCTTCAAGTGTACTTTTGCTTTTATGGCACACTTGGTTTTTATTGTTAATCGAAAGTGATAAGAAAAGGCTTAGTCACGTGGAAGTTTGTCATCCTACCAGGCTTGTTTAGATCCTGCTGCCGAGGGAGACCCAGAGAGATGGAACCCACAGAGCTCTTCGTCCCCTCTGGCCCATACACAGGATGGGATGGTAGGTATGTGCCAGGAGTTCCCTGGGAAAGCAAACAACACATTTAAATACCCCCTTCGCTGTGTTCATGAGACCAATAAAATACCAAACAGAGATGATGACAGGGATGAACGTTTTGGTCAGAGCGCACGAGAACAAACTGACAACAATCTATGTCCATAAACAAAACAGATGGCACTTTAATGTTGGCATGTGACATGCTGCTGCTGCTATTAGTGATGCAACAAACGGAATTTCGTTGTACTTGAACAATGACAATAAAGCTTCTTAAATATCAGCAATAGAAACAGTATGAATGAGACTTTTAACTGAAGTTTGGAAAATTAATCACCATCAATGCTCATCTGGAAAGAAGTCCTCAGTAAATTGAAAGTCATGAATTTGATGACTGAATGTATAGTTGTGTAACATTTCAGTAATGCTTTGAGCAGTGACTCAGACTCAAGAGTTCAGTTCTCAATGTGTTCTAGCAGGTATTTGCCAAAAGCTTCAACCAAAATATACCCTGCCATTTACCAGCGTCTTCACCACAAGACTGTAGAATTTAGTCTAACCTGATAAGAGTGATTTTACATGACTGGACACGCCGGGGTCGCTTTGTTTGTTTCCCTGACTTTAGCAAAGCTTCCGGCCACACTATATTTATTCTGATGTCTTTGAGATGGCAGAACATGGCTTTATCACACTGAGCTCTATATTTCTGGAAGACTCAAACATTCAATATTACATTCTGTATATTTATTAGAAATTAACCTTGTGGCCGCACCAGAGCTCTCGGTGTCTCACCTGGGAGATGGAGCCCCCGTGGATGAAGGAGGGCTTGTCTGTGGGCTTGGTGGTTGGAATGAGTGGCGGAGGAGAGGGAATGTTGGGAAGTCGACTGGGTCTGAACGTCACGCGGACTCCATCTGGCATACCCTGGACCAGTTGGTTGGGAACAGGATGTAGGACTGGAAGAGATTAAAAAAAGAAGATGCTGGTTCTGAATATCAACAATAAACATCCGCTCACATTGACATCGTTTTTAAATTAACGTCTGCTTGAATAATCCACCAAACCAAATCTCTATCAAGCTTCACTTCCAAATAAAGAGAACATACTGAAATATTCAGCTTCATCCTGCATCCAGGATGGAGGAAGGAAGTGGTTAAGTAAAAACAGAAAATTTAATTTAATACAATGTTAACCATAACAGCCCACATAGGCCAAAGTTATGTTTGCTTTAGTGTCTCCTGGGAAAGCTGAGTGGACAAAATGGATCATAACACACCACAAACATGCACCCGTAGGGACCGACTGTAAACTCCCTGCAGGAAGGGCGCCTTGTGTTGTGCACTCAACAAAATCAAAAATGCAAATGGCTTGGAGAGGTTCTCCGGCGGGGATGGACGTCATCGTCCCGCTGCCTCATACGGGGACAGATAAGAGAACACGCCACCCTATGACGAGTTTGTAAATCCCTGTTGCAGGGAGACGGTGTCGAGCATTAACATGCATGCTGCAGTTCAGCAATAGGAACAACAACACAATTTGTGAGGGCTTGATAAATCTGCCTCGAATAAACAACAAACATGTTGCAGAGCAACTCCGGCAAAAATATAAATTCCACGTCAACTACAGGAGCCAATAAACCAGTAGCCTTATTCTGATTACAGGACCAGTTTAGAGAATATGGTAAATAATCCCCGATTGAGATGATGGTAAAGAAATCAGCAGAATTAAGGTCAACAACAGCCTGACCGTAAAACATGTCTTCAGAAAAATGTATTAATTATTAACCAATATATTCAAAACATGGGAGCAAAATGTACTGAACTGAGGGCCTGATTATCACTTTCACCATCTTATAGGAGTAATGAGCCGCCAGGTTTTAACAAAGAGCGCTATTAAGAACTGAAGGTGATGAAAATCATTTATGAAGTATGAACACTCAATTTCCTTGATTATTCAATGATTCAGGACCTATTTATTTGAAAGTATAAAAATGAAGACCTTTCTCGATTCGTGTAAATGTCAAGAAAATTGCATTATATCGCCACATCAACTTAATAAGAAAAACTATTTTTCACGATGTACCAATGAGGCCATTTTAATTAGACAAATTCAATCTGAATGATACTAATGTGCAAACAGAATGCCAAACCCTAATTTATGACACGTTCCCTCATGGGAGTCCGCTCACTCCAGATTTACTTCCAGTAATCAAACAATTGCATTCACAAAAATACAAAATTCTTTTTTTTTTAAATTGCCTCCAAGAGACTACAATATACATTATCTATTAGTGCGCCCAATAATAAATCTAAAGGAGTGGAATCAAAAATGACCTTTCCGTGTCAAAAATGCTGATCATCAGCAAGGAAAAGAATGAAACCAGATTTTGGGGGGGGGGGGGGGGGTTGAGGAGCAGGTGATGATGTGTACGTTCACCTGACAGGAGGGGTTGGGGCTGTTGGGGTCAGGGAGGGAGGAGAGTCAACATGGCTGACCAGAGTAGGTCTCCTTCTCCAGTTGACCTGTGATACACAGGCATGGCAACCGAGGGAAGACAAATGGTAATATACTAAAAAGCCAAAGCCAGTGAACACTGAGCTGACTAAGAGTGGACTGACCGCGGCAACTAACACCACCCTCCTGGACACACGCCCGCTAAAACCTATGTAATAAATATCCTGGTGTCAAAGCTCAGCAGCTTACTGACAGCTGCTCTGCTCTTCACAGCACTCAGACTATAAGGTGCTAAAAGCTTTGTGGAAAAAAAAATAAAAAATCAAGCCGTAATTCAGTGTGCCTCGTGACTGCACTGCACTTCCTTCTGAAGCTTCATCTGACTGGCCAGGAGCAGCAACCATTTCGATCTGACGTGCTTAGTTCATAGAAAAAAAAAACAAAAAAAAAAAACCTTCATAAACCCACAGTTCCCTTCTTTGAGAAGAGAAGTGCATCAACAGAGAGCTGAGCTTTCTGAACCAAACGTAAAACAAGGTCAGCAAATGCTTTTTTGTCCTGGCTCAGGGAGAACCACTATATGACGGTTCGGATCACCTTCAAATGTCTCCTTTTATGAAACTGCATGAAAATGAATGGGTCCTGGAGGGGGAAAAAAAAAGAAGTGCTGGCTATAAATAGTAAACTGCTCGCAGCAACAGAGTACAGGGGAAAGGAGAATCCAGGATAGAAAGCGAGCGAGCCGTTATTTTGTTCACTTACCATCTCTTTCTAGTATGGTAGGGCTACGGGTGGGGAACGGGGGTCTGCGCTCCAGGTGTCCCTGATCCTGCCTCTGCTTCTCTTCCTGGTGCGCAGACTCGTGCACTGCTTTGATCTGGCGTTGCAGCATGGCAAACCCACTGGTGGTCATACCGCCAGGGCCAAACGGACCAGACACCTAAGTAATTTAGGGGCAAATTAAATCCAGATGAGATGCAAGACAATATATGAACCTAACTGACCATTTCTACTACTGTGCAGAAAACAGAAAACCTTGAAAAATATCTGATATTGTGTATTTACAGGATAAAAGACACCACTGATAAACATGACGGTTAGATTATACTGTTTGCTAGACAAAGTGGAACAACCTGAAACTGACTAACCATGGGTGGGATGGTTGCAGCTCTGTGATGCAGCTGGTCGATGTTAAGCTGTGCTTGCTTGGGTGAAGACACCAGCACCGAGCCTGGAGGGTTGAGCAGTGAGGGCTTATCCATGAGGTATAATCTGCAGAGGTTGACAAGGGCAAATCACACATAGAAAGACTTTAGAGCTGTTTCTGTGTGAACACACACAGTATGAAGCGAGTGGCTGTGACAGTTCACCTCTGTCGCTCAGGCTCCGCTTCCACATCCTCGTCTGCACTGCAGGTGGCGCTGGAGTCATTATCTGAGTGGAGCTCCCTCTGCCTTTCCCCGTGATCTCCCTTTTCTCCTTTTTCCTTCATTTCCGGCTCCATCTTGACCTGAACCTCTCCGACCTTCAGGTCCATATCCTGAGGTTCAGTTTTGGGATGTAGTGAGCCCGCAAAGGAGGCCGCTCTGCTTTTTTCCTCCAGAGATCCAGCCTCGCTCTCCGGGCTTTTCTCCTCCTTAACACAGAGTTCTCCATATGAGCGCTCAAGGGCTTTTCCGTTGCTGGCTTGACCTTTGTCTTGATCAGAGCACTGAGCGTCTCCTACGGTGCCGTCTGCCCTCTTGGAGTCAGCAGACTTTGAAGAGTCAGCCTGAGAGGGGGAAGGGGCGCTCTCTGTATCCGAGCTGTTGTCACCGCCTGAGGAAGCATCAGAAGATAAACGAGTGCATGTCAAATTATGCATGAAATGGACTGAAACTCACAAGACTTTTAAGAATATTTATGACAACCGGTCGAACACAAGTAACAAAGAATATAGGCAAGTCACAACATGAGGCTTATCAGTGAGCAATCATACAGTCAAGATAAATAATGTCAGAGATCAAATACTAAATAATCTAACTAGTGCATGAATCCACTCAAATAGGAAGCGTGGCACTTATGATACGAGCTTCATGTTATAATCCCAAAAGATTTACATAAAGCCATGAAAAGAGAAACTACGAATCTAATATTTGAAACAATCTAACTCATTTTAAGCATATCTACGTGTCTATATGTATGCAGTGTCTTATTCTCCTCAGTGCACATGCGACAGATTATCTCGGGACATATTTTGTTTGATGATTTGACTACTAACATTAACACAAGGCCTCAAAGACAAGAGAACAGCCTTTAAAGATTAAAGAATAATAATAATCTGTTCTTTCTATACTTCTGTTTGGGTGTCTCATATGCTAACTGTGCAATAAAAGAATTAAATGTCACAATCATACATCTTTAGGCCAAAAACTGCATATTTATCATTTAAAAAAAAAATAATTCAACCTGTCCCGTTCGGTTTGCGTATAGTCTACTGCTGCAGTTGTTGCCATGGCGATGCTAATCCAGATGGTATGTCTATGCAAAAACAATTTGCAGATGCATTAAATGTATCAAACCCAAATCAGAGGCGCAGCTTCGCTTAACAGCGAACATCTGAATGACTGCGAGTCCACCGCAACATATTGTGCAATCGCTTCGAGTATAACCGCATGTTCTGTGATCTGCAGCCCACCAGGGCCCCTACGGTGTGATTTGGGTTTGCATGAGAGGAGCAGAAAGTCAAACAAACACGACAAAGTAAACCTCGTGACCTCCTGATGTCACAGCTGCCATCATGTGAACTGGAGGTTTGCTTCAATTATATTCAAGTCGTCTGAATGTGACCATGTTCTGACAACAATGACGGTGAAACAAGAACAGCCTTATAAGGGAATATTTACAAGAATCTATATTTGTGTAAGCAGCTTGCTTCTTTATAAGTGTTGGCTGCCGTTCACCGAGTAATGGCAGCAGAGATAAGGACTTTCGGGGGTGGGGGGTGGGGGGGGGGGGGCAGGCAGGCTTGCTGGATCAAACAAGTGGTCCAGCACTTCAAGTTCAAAGCCCCAGCTTTCTTGAGTCTTCAAAGGCTCAAACTGTTATGCAACAGGCAACAGTCTGAATTAGTGCATATCTTTTATCTCTTCTTCTAGCCCCCTTGCCTCGTTTCATTTGATCCTTCTCTCGGCACTCATTAAAATTACAGTCAGTCGGGAGCCATCACCTCAGATGAAATTCGTACATGACAAAGGCCAGTCTGGTTCAGGCTTTCCCTTCTTGTGCTGCACTTGATAGGTTTTCTTTTTTTCTCTCTATACCCTTAACTGTTATAAAGATGAGACACGAGGCTTCTCAAAACTTGCCAACAAGGACAACAACTGAACACAAAAGCCTAATAAGACATGTGCTGCCTCTGAACTTTGCCCCAAAACCATTGTTGGACCGTGTGCTTAACAGTGTACGCATGCTTCTTATCATCTATTGCTCTGACCTTCGCTGTCATCTGCGTTGTCCTCGTCATCGTCGGGTGATGCCGTGGCAAGACCTTCACCTTGAGATCTATCAGCACGGGCCCTCCGTGTATCCTGGGAATCAGAAAGACAATCATGGCATGTCGCTTCCAGTAAAATGGGAGCCCAACCCATGGGAGGAAGGCTGCCAGCACCTTACCTGCTTATGTTGCTGGAGCAGGTTGTCTAAGTTGTGACGTCTCTTGTAGTTGAAGTAGAAGTTCTTGCACTGCGCCTCACTTTTGGTGCCCACCATTTTGGCAATGGCCGTCCAGTTTCGCCCATGCTCAACAAGCCCTGATGGAGGACAGAGAGGCAATTTCTCAACAAAGATACACCCTTATTGTTCGAAAATGTTTTGGCATTACTGTAAAATTACACTCTACCCACGGATCACTGTTGCCAAGGCTTGCTATTAGTCTTCCCTGTCCTCATTAACAGTGTGCTGAGTAGACAATCAGCTTTGATGGCCTTGCTAAACTCTGAAACTCCTCTTGGCAAGCTGCAGTGAGTTGGAAGACTGCCATTTACCTTTGACATTCGGGCGTCTCTTCTCTAAATCCTGTGACCCCTGTGACCCGCTCGCCGTACTGGCATCATGACAAATCACCATCAAGCTAAACACAAAAACCCAACTACTGATGGTGCAAATGAAGGTGTGAGGACTCTGGGATTGTTCAGAGTAACTCGTGTCTAATCTAGACTGACTTAAACTTCAGACAATCGTCTAACAGTACTGTAGATTTTGTGATACTAGCTATATGACATTTCACTATTTTGTAAAGTTTGCGAAGCAGCTATTCATAGCAAAAACCTTTGCATGTAACTTTACAAATGATCACAAAGGTGACCTCAACAATAAAAATACAATGGAAAAGTGAAATGACTTAAAAGATTTAAAGTTATATTTATTTCGGGGATGTTTTTCTTTCTATTTCCGTGACCAGAGGCATTAATTATCACAATTTAAACTTGCTTAAAACATTTTAGTTGATGTTTCGAGAGAAGAAATAAATGAAGGGGAAAAAAAAGATTTGGCAGTGTACCCGTCGTTTTTATTGTTGTACACACAAATCGCTTGCCTGGAGATTCATTTACACTTGGGGAATTTACTGTGTTGACTGTCCTCGCACAACATATTGTGAAATGGCACTTGAAGTGCAAGAGCAAGTGAGAGCCAGAAAAACAATCAATACAAACAATACTCTCAATTCTACCAGCTCTGATGAGACTAAAGCAGAAGTAGCGGGGATATCAGTATTATTTGTGTTACCATAGCAACAGTCAAAGCATTAGAAGCATCACGATAACACTCTTGATTAAGGCCTTTCAGGGGGCTTATCAACCTAATCTGACAATTCTAGGTTTAGTGCACACGTGACATGGCAGAAATGTATATAGTAAATATCTTAAAAGGAAAAAGGGTAACAGTTCTGTCACTGAAGGTCGTACGTGTTTATAAAGATGAAGATTAAGCTTGTGCGAGCAGAGTTGTTTAACTTTTGTGTTCATTTTGGAGGAAACTGTTTGTGTTACCGGTGTATTGGATATACAAAACAGCTTTAAGGACTCTCGTTAATCTTTACAAATAAAGTACTTCCAGCAACGTTTTTTTTTTTTTTTTAACCTGATCTCCAAACAGCCATAATTGAGCAAATTACATACAGATGGAAAAGGGAGGGAAAAAAAGAGGCTAAAATTTAAATGGATATATATGGACACTTAGACGTTATATATTTCTAATTGCTTTAAAGTCGGCCTGTTAATACATTGATGTTTTTCTTTTTTGTTTAGTTTTTTTTAAGATAATCGCCTGTTCCCACAGAGGCCAGCATGTGTTAGCCAACTATAACTGAGGGGAAATGGTGCGTTGCATGACCGGCCATGTGTGACGACATGAAAATGATTTCTGAACCCAGCTTGTCACATGACTGGCCTCTCATAGTTCCACTAATCCACAGACATGTGTAGCATATAGGTCTGAATGCCTGAGGATATAAGAGCCGTGAGTATATTTACAAGGGGGAGCCTATCTAGCCACCCAAGAGAGTTTTATTAATCCCCATTAATCTCTTTATTTACTCCCCCTGTGCCAAAGTCTATGGACTCAGGGAACCCTGTGTAGGAGCTTAGGCCAACAAAGCCAAACAAAAAGGGGAAACGGGGGGCACACTTGAATGGCAGATGACCTGACTAATGGCTCCAGTGGCACAGCCTGAGAGCAAGCACAGTCTGCGACTGCATCTGAAGAATTTACAAGGCCAAAGTAACTTCAATGTTCTCTTTTCTTCTTCCCTGAGAATCTGACAGTGTTTGAATGTGAATAATAGATGGAGAGATCTTTGGAGGAAGCTGTAACCGCCACGCTCTGTTGCATCTTGGATGGCTCTAATAGATCACTTTTGAGAACCAAGCAGAGCAGTGAAGCCAAAAAGAAAGTAAGAAAAAAAACACCCTTCCTGGGTTTCTGACAGCTTGCAGAACAGCAACAGCGCAAGTTTCTATTTGTGTGAACGCATGTGCACATTCATTCCTGAGTGCATGTGAGAAAAAAGGCAGGTGCGAAGCAGCATCAGATAAACAGGAGAGGAATGAGGAGAAACGGCAGAGGGAGAAAACGCGAAGCCTCATCCGCAGAGAGGAGGAGAGGAAGGACGGAGAAATTAAACGAGGCAGAAGTGAATTAAAACGTTACTTTTTTGGCGACCTCCATCTCCTCCTCGGTCCAGCGAGAAGTTTCCCCAGATTCAGCAGCACCAGCTAAATCACACAGAAGAGAGACACATCCCCATCAGCACTGACGGAGAGAGAGAGAATGCTGGAGAAAGTGAAAGAGGGAGGGCAGCAGGCAGAGAGAGGGGGAGAGTCCTTTCTTCGGATGTCTCCTTCTCATGGCCACTAATCTAATAATCTGTTTACATTCTCTCTCTCTCTCTCTCTCTCTCTCTCTCTCCTCTCTCTCTCTCTCTCTCTCTCTCTCTCTCTCTCTCTCTCTCTCTCTCTCTCTCTCTCTCTCTCTCTCTCTCTCTCTCTCTCTCTCTCTCTCTCTCTCTCTCTCTCTCTCTCTCTCTCTCTCTCTCTCTCTCTCTCTCTCTCTCTCTCTCTCTCTCTCTCTCTCCTCTCTCTCTCTCTCTCTCTCTCTCTGCCCTCCTCCTCCTCTCTAATCTACAAAGGGGAGGGCCTTGGTCAGCTGATGTAGCGTCAGAAAGTAGAGGAGCAGAGAGCGATGCCTCCCTCTTTGGGAAATGGCCTTGGATGGAGACAAATAGACAGATAGAACCGCCAGCCCAACGCCGTCCCACCCCTTCTCCTGTGACACCGCGCATCTGACACACATGCGCACGTTACTTCTTGTCTCAGTGTGGCTACGCAGTTCACCAAACCGCTCCCCCCACCACCAACTAAATTCACAGAACTGGCCGGTTAGTGTGGAGGGGGCCGAATGAACTCTAGCCCACTCTCTTCCATGGCACTCACTGAGACTGTGTAAACATTTGGACTAATATAGCTGCAAATGTACCCTTGACATTAGGAAGTACCCCGCCCCCCCTCACATCTTAAGGATGCAGAAATCAATTTTCAGACTACTGTTTTGACTTCCTCTCCCAAAGGTCCACCGGTCAACAGGTCCGCTACATTTAGTCAAACAAATGTCTTACAAGCGTAGACACCCTTCTCCTGACTGGCAAAGCACATGTTCCTCTGAGGTATGTTAGGTCTCACGAGGGCTGACATTAATCTGTTGGGTATGAAAACAGGCATGGTATCTGCCTCCAGTATATCACTTTATGATTGCATGCACGCACGCACGCACACACGTACGCACACAGTCTCCTATAACTTCAACGAGCTCAAACCCCCACTGTTGGCGCCCGCTCTGAATCAGCAGCTTCCATAACTGGTCTGGCACAGTGTCAACTCGGCGAGACTGACAGATAGTGGCCCTGTTGCAGCGAGCACACACACTTCTAAGAAGACGCAGGGCTGTGGGGGTTACCACAGAGCAAGCAAACACTCCAGCACAAAATCCACAACCGAGTTACCCAGGGAGATTACAGCTGACACTGTCCTACGTAAAGCATGATATGTCCAGAATGTGGTTTAGAGGAGGGACGGACACGGAGCAGAGGCCTAATTAATCGCATTACTGGGCAGACTTTGAATAACTCAGACTGTGAAGAACGGCAGAATTCAACAGACAGTGCCGGGAGCAGATGGCAGAGAAGCACAACACGCTTACGAAACAGTGAATTAATGATACAGCTTAATGACACAACAAGCTTAAGGCACAGACACCTAGATACCTGAGTTGCCAGCCTCACACTGACAGACTTCACAGGGTGACTGGGTACAAATGTTAAACCAAGTAGCCTGACAACAAGGCACTCGGGGCACTGCTGTAGTGGTCGGCTGATTATAATCACCTTCCAGCAGGAGAAAGTCTTTCAGCCACCTGAGTCAACTGACCAGTATTAATCAGCTCAATTCAAGACAAATAAAAACAGCAAAAAGTATACTGTGTCTGTAAATCTTGTTTGAGGTGTACATTGGCCGTAGACTTAATTTTTTAGGCTTTTAATACAAGACGAGATCAGTTACAACGTGACTGCCCCTGAAAAATTAACCAGAAAGAGCAAAAACATGTTTCAAACTTTGAAAAACTTATTTAGATCTATAAAAATCAACAAAAGCAGGTTGAAGTGCAGTCAGCTGAAACACAAATTAAACCTCAACATCGGGTAACAACAATACCAGTTACACTTGGATTATGTCAGAAAGTCCAGCAGTTATCGAGTGTGTTATTTCTACCGCACAACGTAGCTCCCAAAAACCACAGCAGGACCAGGTGGAGCGGCTAAGAAACCATGCTAACTGAGTTAAACATGCGGAAGTGGATTCTGGAGACATCTAGACTGCTTGGGTAGAGCAGCCCGTCAAACAGCATTATGAAGGTACAACAGAGTGAAAAACAGTCATTTCAGAGATATACACATATTATACTGTTGTGATGAAACCAAATGACATGTCTACGAACATGTCACCCGACACAAAAAGCTCAAAAGCTTTGATATCTTGCATTTAGAAGAGGAACACGAACTGAGATATTAAAATGCATGATTGAATAATTCCACTAAATAGTAAATGGAGTTCATGTATATCGTGCATTTTTACTGATTTGACAGACCCCGGAGTGCCAGGGGATCAAACCTGCAACCTTTCGATTGAGAGAGAATCAGCTCAACCAAACGAACCAGAGCAGGCCCTAAAACGAGATTTCCAAATAGAACCATCCAGTCAGTGGCGAATCTCGCTACCTCCAATGCATCTTTTCATACTGCTGAGTCACCAATGCGATGATCTTATTCTCACATTGTTGCAGTAATTAAACACATAATAGGATCAACTGTGCGAGTTAATACATTCTTGTAAAACAATCTCCACAGGCAATCTGAAGAGGATTCACCTTTCCCATCCATGGAGGCCACAGGAGTCTGAGGTTTGGCAGGCTCCTTCATCGCCTTCTGTGCTGGGTCGCCTTTGGAGAGCTGTGGAGGATCGGGCATGGCGGGCTCCGAAGCAGAGGAAGGCGCTTCCTCAGTTGCCACAGATGCAGCTTCATTGGCCATAGAGCGTGTGAGGACCCTTCCCTTACGGCGGCCCTGGCTGTTGGCAGTCTTCCTGCCACGCGGCGTGTTTTGCTCCTTACAGTCCTCGTCCTCCCCACCGTCACACTTGTCTTTGTCCTTGCCAATGTCTCTGTGGTGTTGGGACAGAGAAGCACACATTGTAGCTGTTGGTACGGCAATATCCCTTCCATTTTGACTAAGCAATAACAACCTCTACCCGTTCCTTTATGGAACACAAGAGAAGCATATTAGAGGTTGTCCACACTCAAGCCGCATGGAAATGCTGACAAGTTAGCGAGTTGTTTGTGTGTCAGCCAAGCACTTCCAAGTTCTTTCTGGAGCATGAACATAGGTAAGGCACAAAGGTCCCAGGCTTATAAAATCCTCTCTTTCACAATTCATGCTCATTGTTGCATGTGACAATGGGAGGAACTGAAAAACAGGAAGTGCCTTTGTTTTATTATCAAATTATAAGTAGTAAGTCAGTGATGCTGGCTGAACTGTGTAAGACAATGAGAGTCTCCGACTGAGCTCAAGTCATTGAGGCTTAGAGTGAAGCAGCTTTGTGAAATCTTCCCTCCTGTCTTCGTTTTTTTTTTTTTTTCCTGTTTAGTGGACAACAGATTAGCTCCAGGAAGGATTGCTTCAATTAGAGAATAAGCTGCAGTCACTGCACCTTGTGAGGAGAATATTGCTGATACGTATTCCCAGAGGTGGTAAAGTAATAAATCTGAATAATATTAAAGTACTCACAATCTTAGTATTACAGATATCAAGAAGTAAGACCAAGTTCTAGTTCTGAAATGTGTGTGTGTATATATATATATATATATATATATATGTATGTATTGTATAAGTTGACTCTCTGATTTTATTCATACAGGGTTTGCCTTTATAAGGCACCTTGAGCCTTTTTGTTGTGGTGGTCTTACGCATGCATTCACAAAACTATTGCAGTTGTACCTTCGTCAGTGAGCATGAAACAGCTTAACCAACAGCAATGGCAATAGAATTCATGTCACTCGACTGAGTTACAAACTACATTTTTTCCTTAAAGGAAAGCTGATAATAACCTGAGTGGACTTCGTGACTCTTTTCTACCTCGCACATCCATAATTGTCATTGTTTTGAATTGCATATGCTTTATTTCTTCTGTTCGGTTTTCCATGTATCACTTTGGCGTTACAGGTTTTCTGTGGCTTCATGCAGAAACTTATTTTTTGATGTATAAAGGTGAAATTAAATGATGGATGCTGCCTTCAATCATGCTTTAAAAATGCTTCGATCCTTTCACTCTGAAATGTACTCATAAAGTTTAAACCAAGGGATGAGCCAGTTTGAAGAGAGCACAAATATATGTGTTCAAAAGTTTGGGAGTTTTAAAAAAAAAAAAAAAAAAAAGAGTCATAAGAAAAGAAAATCAAGTGAAGAACTGCTATCTGAAATATCGACATTTTAATGAATTGCAAATACTTTTGTTACTTACTATGTGGAAATGTGCAAGGTCATTTGTGATTTCGCAAAAATCAGCATGTAATAACGGCAACATTTACTTGAAAGCTCAGAGGATTCATGTAACAGCCATTACGAGGATGACCTTTTCTTTTAAATGATCACACTGAATGGGTCAAAGAGAAACGGAGAGGAGCCGTAACCGCGGGGCTTTAATGGGCGAAAGTGGCACCAGGAAAAAAACCAACTATTCATAACTCACCTAGGCTCCTCCTTTTCATCTTTCTCTTGATCCTCCTTGTTTTCCTCGTCCTCTTTTTTCTCTGTCTTTTCAGATTTTTCCTCTTCGTTCTTTTCGTCGGCTTTGTCTTCTTGTGACGGACGTGTTATTTGCTTAAGACAAAACACACAGGGAGTATATCAGATTATTTCTCCTTGAAACAGTCTGAACAAAAAAAAAAAAAGGTCACTGTGCAGATTGGTGAAGCAGTTTTTGTTCAATTTCACATGCACAACTTCAACATTGTGCTGTGAAGGAACTGCCAAGTCTGATGGTACAGAAGATGTGACATAATGAAGTCAGACCTTTACAGTGTATGTAAATAATACAGACAATTCCAGAGACTTAGCAAGCCCAGATGGCAATTCATGAGCCAACAGTATAATTAAAACTTTCACCTTTAACCCTCTTTCTGGGCAATCATCAAAATACTCAGTGTGACTGATGGATAATTCAAGAGTTCAGAATTCTAACTTGGTATGAATCGTCACCTTTATAAGCAGCTTATTTGCAAGATCTGCTGCTCTGAAAGAAAAGCATCAAACTAACTAAACCATACAAAATTATCTAAAGTAGATAAACATCCTGCTGGATTTCTGTGAGTGACTGGAACACACTACTGAGTATCCATGTGAAACTGAATAATACATCACTTGCCAAGGAAGTCCCCTAAATGTGACGAGAAGCAATGGCCTTCAAAAATACACACTTCTTTTAAGTGCATCTGTTTTCATATTTTCATTAAATCACGCTGTACCAAAGGGCAGCAAAACATTACAACAGCACATATTGCAATGTTTATCTTCACATTTCAATCATGTGTTATGTGATTTCCATTCATTTACGAGGACTATTTTGTGAGAAAAATGTTGAAATATACAAGTGGCCAAGTGAGATATCTTTCCCTATAAAGCAAGGGTGTCAAACATAAGGCCTGTGGGCCAAAACCAGCCCGCGAGAGCCTTCTGTCCCCAAAACCACCGAGCAGATGGTATAATCTTTTAAGAAAACATTGATTCTTTTAAAACTGATTTTTTAAGAGTAGCGGACTCAACACAACACTGAGACTCGAGCTGAGATACCAGTGATGCTGCCATGACCGATAGCTCCATCATTGCCATCAAACTAGCCTCGAAGTCGTGCTGCCAGGGTGAGTTTGTAAAAACACGCATTATGCAATGGCTTTTTGGACATTTTACTGTATTGTGCAGCAGAAGGTTTAATTAAAATCTGGCTTTGTATTGAGATCGTAGATATTTTCAGAAGAAATTCTTGTTTTTTTGTAAAGATATAGACATTTTCAGCACATGTACTCTTGAGCCACAACAAAGAAAACCTTTAAAGTTTAATTGTAAAGGTTATTATGGCACTATTTTACCAGTCTGGCCCACACAAGATGAAATTCAGCTGCAAGTAGCCTCTGAACTAAAATGTGTTTAACTCCCCTGCGAAAAGGGGTTAAAAGTAGACAACTATCTTATTATCCCCACTCACAACAAATTATACAACAAAAAAAAAACTAAAGTGGGATTAAAGATTAACGGTTCACCCAGTCATATCCTTACTCTCTTTAGACAACTTTCAGTAAACAGTCCTTTCATGCCTCTCTGTTATAAGTCATTAACCTGAAGCAACATATAATTGTGCGTCTTCAAAACAAAATGCAGTATCTTCATCCTCTCTTGAGGGCAGGATGCTCGGCTGTTCCTGCAGGCATTTCTAAAGATCATAAAGCATTCTTTAGTCACAGGTCTTTAAAACAATGGCAGCATATAAACATGCCCAAAAAGAAAATCATCTGGCTCTACAAGTCGAGAACTGCGTAGGTGTTGCTGTGGGTCTTAATTAGTTGTTTATCTCAAAACGGATCCTGAAGTGAGGCCAGTTCCCAGGCCACATTTTTCTTAGTAAGTCTCTAGTGAGATTCCAACACTTATTTGTGCAACAGGTATAAAGAAATCAACTTTTACAGTCACACTTATCTCCTGCCACAGTCGCTGCTGTGTTACGGCTGTGAAATCAAATATAATGTCCTCGGCACCAACGGCACTGTGAAGTGCTTCATTTTCAAACGGTGATGCACTTACGCTGATGACATTTGGAAAGTCGCATGATCAAAATCATTTAATTCCCTAAATTAGCAAGTTTTCTGCAAACACTCTGAATAGAGAGAATTCCCTGTGTGTGAGTCATCTTACCAAGATTCAACTGACGTTGAAATGATAATCTTCATTTATTAGTTCAGCACTAAAAGTTTAAAAAGTTGCCTGCATTAGCAACGTGAAGACGTTAATTGCATGTGAATTTTTCAAAATAGGCCGGGACTGACTGATTGAGGACAGAGAAACATTCTTTATCGTTGCTTCTGGCGTGGTACACCACAGAATGCTTCCTCCTGCCTGCTCCATGGAAGCGCTGCGCTGGAACAAGTCTGGCTATGCCAAGCCAAACATCCCATGCTGGTACCAGATGGGTCCAAGGAATGTGCAACACTCAATGGTAAAGGCAAAGATATGGACGAATGAAAGGAGGAGGAGGACAGGGGTACAACTCGGAAGGGGGGTGGGGGGGTTAACACAAAAACATGGACGAAGCAGTTCGTCGTAACGCAGCGGGTCTCTGTACGGGAGTGCGGCACAGACGTGCAGGAGAAATCCACAAAAACAGGCAGCGAGCAGCCGTGAAGGCAGTTTGATGGAGTCACCCTAGGTTGCTCAGGGACAGCGAGTGTTTTCAAGTCTGTCTGACTCGCAAAATTAGCGGCTGCTAAAAGCCAACCCGGACTGGAGTCAGCCAATAATCAGAGGGATTGTGCTTTGGAGTGGAGCTGCATGACCAGCAAGATCAAATCTACAATGTGTGAAAGAAAGCCGCGAGTGCTGCATGCCAAGTTTGCACGCTATACTTGTTAAGCCTGCTTATCCCCGTGCCTTCCCCTAAATCTGATGTACACACAACTGTAAATTGCGGTTATAGATCTTTTGCCATTTGGTGTCTATTTTCAAAACTGTTGACAGGCTGCCGTTTCATTTAATTACCACGTAAGATTATGGGTTGCATCGAATTTCTAGGTAGGGTAGTGTGTGACATTTCATCTGTCTGAAACACTCCATACAAAAAGCATAATTACACAATACTTTGGAAGTGCTAAGATGATTCTGCAGTTTGCTTTAATGACGTTGTTTATGTCTTCAAAAGAAGCTCTGTTAAGAGAGAACCACCTCACACTTGGATTGGGATTAACTCCTGACTCATTTCCCTTCTGCAGAACTGCATGTTTTTGGCACTGCGCTTCTTGGAGACCTTTCTTGGTCAGTTCTGTTTCGGCAGAAATATTCTCCTTCATACATGTCCTTCGGGGAGATGCTGTTCTGGTTGGGCCGGGCGGCGCTCGTGTTTGCTTTGGAGGCGGTCAGAGAGCCGTGGCATTCCTGCCTCTTCTCCCACACTGCGTAAAGAGCCTCCACACAGATGTCCTCCAAAAACTCAATGCAGCCCTGTGGTTCTGTGGTTCTTCAGTGTTTTTAAATGAAGCTCTTTCCTGACCCGTCCTGAATATTTTAAGAGTTTTAATTTCTCCCCTCTTTTGCTGATTCACAAGTCCTGTTTGATTTAGGAAATCACAGAGCCACAAGTCAATCTTCCCTTTCCCACCACAGAACCTGGACCACCGGCTCAGTCTCGCTTCCACAGCATGAGCGGGACAAGAGGAAAAGACTCAGCGATCACGATCACATCGATCCCTGCAGTATTTTAGCTGTGATTGGTAGAAACTACGCCTGTATTAAAGCAGAGAACTCTCCAAAGAAGGAAAGGCGAAAAGAGCAGAAAATAAGTTGAAACCATTACAGCGGCTATAAAAATGCAGCTGATGTTAACAGTTATTCCTGGGTGAGCCAAGTGGAACAATTTACTGTCAAAAATGAAAAGGGCAAAAAAAAAAAAAAAGCTCAAGGAATATATCTAGCATTGGCTACAGTTGCCATGGTTACTGTGGTCTCTGCATGGGAGAACTATAAACTAATGAAATCAACTTGACTGTTTTACAAACTTTCCTAAGAATTGCAAAAGAGGCTCTAAAAAGTGTTTTGTTTTTATGGACAGAGTAAAGAGTGAGACATGTTTGGGCACCTTGCATTTGTGATGCTGCAACAATCATAAAATAAAACCATACGTCTTCTACACGGTTTTAAGCGATGTCTATTTGTTGGAGCTTTAGATACCAAACAGAGAGGAAAACACAAAACAAGAACAAACTCGGTGAATCTAAATGGTAAACAGGCTGCACTCATATAGTGCATTTCCATGTTGCCTGTCACAAAGTGCTGCGCAATCTCTCCATTCAGCCGTTCGCCCTCACAAAGCTGCTCTGTAAGACGCTCGCTCCGAATCAGGAGCAACTTGATGCCGACGGTCTTGCCAAAGGACACTTTGGGACATGTCAAGCAGGAATTCTGGATCAAACCACCAGCAGTGAGAGTATGACTTATTCCATCACCTGCATCCCTGGAAAGAGGAAACGGGGGTTTGTACATGCAGTGATCCCAACCTGCAAAATAGCTCCCGCTTCACACCAAAGGCATCTCGAAATGCGATGAGTCTTCTTTATGAAGGACTGAGTTTACAGACACACTTAAAATACAATCATTATCCCAATTTAAGAGATATCAGATAAATCATGTGATCAATAGTGTATGTGAAATAGTTTATGATAAATCATATGAACACAGGTAAACCTTTGATTAACTCATGTCTTTGTGGAAGTGTCTCATTTAAATGATGCATTTATTTTTAGATAGAAGCATATGCAAAAAAAGATCAACAACAACAGGAAGTTTTGAGTGTTGCTTCACTCCGAACATAAATTCTCTGAAAAAAAATCTGATAATGGGCTGAAAACATGTTAATCAGTTAATAATCACACCTCTGAGGTGCATCAGAAACTCTCATTACAATTCTCTGATTACTCATTTATTCTATTTCTATTGTAAATGGACTCAAGCTGAATAGATTGCACATGACAAGTGCATTTAAGGTCACATGTAGATTATTGATAAATGATAAGACATTTTAAAGAGGAAAATAAAGCACCACGACAGACTGCAGCTGGTGTCTCGCGAGGCCTGCATGAAACCAACGTTTCCAAAGCTGCATTTATTTAAAAAAAGAAAAAAAAGAAAAAAAAAAAGAGAAGCTCGGTTTCTTCACTGCAGAAATTTCACTGTCAAAACACAGCAATGAGAGCCTCAAACATAACCAGGCAGGCAAGTCTTAACTTCTACTTTCATGACTAATGAAGTGGCGGCTGACACAGTGGGGGGGGGGGGGGGGGGGGTTAGCTTGTGCAGACTTCCACAGGATACACTGCAACGACCCGAGTGATGGCTGCCTCAGTCTTTTCTACGTGTTCAGAAGCCAAGTCAAAATATTCTTTCAGATCAGAAGCAGGCTCACTGACGTTCAGCTGACATGGGGGGACGTTTTGCTCGAGAAATGTTAGAAATCCACCTGATGCCTAATACACTCAGCCTGGTCACAATATCACAACAAATCTTGGAGAAGGAAAATACATGAACACTACAACACTGAATTATAAACCATGTCCTAAGGAAAACTCCCCTGAATTAGCAGCTTTTGAGTAAATAAATGGCACAACACATATGTACACAGGCTGAATTAAGATAACAGAAGTTGAGAAATGAAATGAATGTGAGCAGTGCCAGCAAACAGCTCAAACCTCGGTTTTCAGAATGACTGACATACCTGCAAGCTCATTTGCTGGACATTAAAATCCCTTTCCCCTGCTGTGAGCCACAGCTTACTGGTATTGCAAATGTGAAATTACCCTCCAGTGCCTCCATAGCGGTGGTAACGGTAGCAGTAGAGGGGCAGGACAGCACCATAGTAGAGCTCCTTAGAAGGGCTGGCGGGCCGCGCCACCGCCACACATATTCCGGGAAAGCGTGTCATCAGGCCGCTTAAGCCGCCCAAAGAATTGTCCATCTCACATGCACGTACTAATCTATGCAGGGTCACTCAAGGTAATCCCTGCCGAGCACTCCTCTTTGATTGGCACTCACAGCAGCACTGAGTTTTTTGGGCCTGTCAGATGGCCGGGCCATACCAACTCAGTTGTTTCACAGAGGGGTGATTCTCTCTCTCTCTCGCTCTCTCTCTCTCTCTCTCGCTCTCTCTCTCTCTCAACAGAAGAGACGAAAGAGGAAATGGAAAATTTAAAAAAAAAATGAAGAAAGAAAAAAGAAAAACAGTACTCACTCAGCAGATAAGCTGCCAGCGCTGACTCGGTCTCACTCAGGATTTTTTCTCTCGGTTTCACTCAGTCGCCCTACATTCCTCAGCTCTCACTGTTCACTCGGTCTTTCCCACTCGAACGACTCACTCTGCTCACTCAGACTGCCGTTGTTAAAGCTCACCGGTAGTCTGGAAATCCTGATGGACCAGACCCCACTCAGCACATTCACGATAACCACATGATGATTCGGAAAAAAAGAAAAAGGAAAAAAAAGGAAAAAAAAAAAAAAAAAAAAAGCACTGAAAACTATTAAGTTCCAGCCAAGAATTTACAGACAAAGTCCATCTTACAACACTATTTACATTGAAGGTGACAGCTAATGGGTAACATGTGTTTTAGGGGACATTTACTGGGACAAAATGACCGTCTGTCAACAACATCACAGTGAAAACCACATTAGGGATTATGAAACATGGCCAGCAGTACTGTAAAGATGCTGAGCTGGATCTTGTGTGCAAATTGACGACTTGAGCTGGACTTTGCATTGGCAAGAAACAAGCGATGCATTACTGTAATCAGCAGTTAAATCCAATATACACCGATGCTGTTAATCACATTTTTGGAAAGCAGGGTATACATACCAAAGTCTGATGCATTATTCTATTTTTCACACTATCACAACACTGTTTTTGACATTTCCATTCATCGTAGTCCCTGTTGCAGCCAGGAGCCTAAACACAAATCTAAATAACCTATTTGCACATGTTAAATGTTTGTGTGAAACAAAATAAATATGCCTTTTATGAATAATGTATACAGCATCATAAAATATTGACTTAACATTCAAGCGTGCCGACACACCAGGAAAGATTTATTCGCACAAAGTCAAGTACCTGCAACCCAAGAAAAACAACCTTAGTACAGATCAAACAATAACAATAACTTGTGTTCCTTGTATCAAATGACCAAATGCTGCAAGTTTCTTTTAAATCGGAAACGGCCAATAACAAAAGGGCATCACTCTGCACTTACTTGGCATTCTGTGTAGGTCTTCTCTTCATGAGAGGTGCAAAAGGGGCTATCTATCTGGGACTGACCCATTAACAAACTGTACCAGTCACTTAGTAGAGAAAGAAAAAGCATCTGTGTGTTCCAAGATGTAATCATGAACTCTGGTGCCCTCCACCTCCTCCTCTGTGAAGAGATGCCTACAACTGAGCCATTGTGTCGCACAGTAGATGTGCCTACCAGAGACAGAACATCCTGTACGCACACTAGAGCATCAGTCGAGCGGGGAACAGCCAGTAGGCTGAATAAATGATTGATATCCACACGTCAGTCATCACGGTGGTACGGGAGTTGAGTAGTCGGGTCGTAATAGAAGTGGTGGATCAGGACATTTTGAAACAAAGAAACAGTTATTTACATTTAAGGCGTGAGATTATCTCTACAGCGCTCCTTTGTTATCGCTCTAGCATTGTTAGCATTAGCATTCAAAGCTCAACAGTAATTGCAGACAATACGGAAAGAAGCAGCTCCAGTTTGTGCTGCCAGCCTGCACTCAATTACTCCCCTTAATTTCATCATTATCAAGAATTCGGAACAATTCCACACATCTGCATTATTCATGTAGTGTTCAATGACACTGCAACAGCTCCCGCCGTACTCATTTTACAATATGAAAACAGCTTAACTCCCCAACAGTGAGTAAACCTGTGTTAAGAGTATTTCTGTTAAGATTGTGGCTGTTCAATTTACTGCTTAACTTTTCAAAACGTCGACTCCCTGAGCGAGCTCAAGTTCTAAAACAATTAGTGAGTTCATTGGTTCATATCCCCACAACCTCCTTCTCAGGTCGTTTCAGGAAGGAAATCCATCATGAAACTTATGAGAAATCAAACACGCTGATCGGGATTGGCTGCGGCTGACCCAGGAGGAGGACCCTGATGCTCATCACCAACCATCAAAACACAACAATGCTGGACAGATTAAAAATAAAGAGACAACTTGGCTAATTCGTTTTCACTGTGGACACTTTTATACAAGTTTTTCAGGTTCAACCAACATTACTACAACGGCGGGTTAAAAGCTTCACAAAAAAAGCTCACAGAGAGCAACAGAGCAAGCTATCCTTCATTTTTCTAAAATAAGTAAAGTCCATATTGTTGACATAAATGATGGTTCAGTTACGATTTTGATGACTCTGCAAAGGTCCACAAAAATGTATTACAAAAGGTGTAATGTGACATCCGGGAAATCATCAGTCAAGCAAGTCAAACTGAAATCAAAGAGTAATAATTCGAACAGTTTCTACCTCGTGTGCAAGAAAAGTTCCCTGTTTCACTCACTCTCAGCAAAAAGTAGTGGCAGCAAAGTGGAAGCCAACGATGCAGCCAGTGTATGACGGAGTACACACACCTCTAATGAGATGAAACGGGTGTGGCCAAAGTCAAAGCCGGGCCAGAAACACTCTGTACACCTCACAGTTTCTTTGTGAAAGTACTTTGACGACTTCGAGCACACATTTTAAATACTGATCTTGAATTCACCCTGACCTCAGAAACTATACTTTTACGGTATTGTAACTGCTCAATGAACATGACCCGTTTTATAACTGGAGAGAGCGAGAGCGATGACTCCACTGCCTTGTTTTCACGTGACAAAAACACAACTTTTCTGAAAAGTACAGCACTGCAGACCTTATCGCAAAGGTTGCCCTCTGAACACGAAACACAAATACAACGCCGTGACCAGTCGATGGTAAACAGTAGATGGGGCCGTAAACACCAAGTATGTCATCAGGTGTTTGGAAATGTTTCAAAATATTAAATGCTGCATTACAAAACATGTGCACGGTGCGTGTAATGGGTCGATCACATTCAGCACACTGAGGTTCAATGAGCAATTTGCTGCCACATTTAAATCAGACAAAGCCCGAACCTTAGATTCAGGCTTTTTATATAAGACCTCTCAGATCATCAGATCTGAAGGTATTGCCAACTAGATAGTTTGGACGATTAAAGTAACTATTGCACATGAAACAGTGACTGCATAGAGATTAGAAAGTCTTGGTTTTACCTGGTTCCTTCCTCTCCGCCTTCCGTAGTTTCGTCTCACCAGTGTCTTGTAGTTGTGATTCTTTTTGGTCAAGTAGTAGTACAGGACACAGTCGGCAACGCACTGAAAGCGGAAATCGATTGCTCATTATTCAGGTATGTTCCCGTTTCTTTGAACTGGCTCACATGTCACATTTGGGAACGTTAAGTGCAAAGTCAGCATGCAAAGGATTCCATAGTCCCGCAGAGAGAGCAGTTAATATTTAATTATGTACAAATAATTTACACACAACAGACTGGAATAAGCTGTTCTAAAAGGGTCTTATGATGAACCATTTAATAAGTAAAGCCAGACAGTAAAATGCAACCTGTCAGGAGCAGCAACTATAGCAATAAAAAATATGTTTTAAAAAAAACATATTGCAAAAAATATGCGAGACGACAATACAAGCCACACTTTACCTTCCTCTCCAGATAAGAAGCAATCAGGCCAAAGTTCTTGGGGTGTTGAACAAACCTGCAGAGAGAATTCAATTACTACTCATGTGACAGAACCAATACTACTTTCGGACGAGAGCGAGGTAGTATTAGGTTGCATAAAGCATCTTTGAGTACAACAGTGACTCTGTCCATAACTCACTTGTCCTTAAAGATCTCCTTCTCATGTTCAGTCCACACGTTCATGAACTGCCTGGCTTTGTACATCTTCATGGGGTCATCCATCAGCCCGTTCATGTTGATGAACTTCACCCGCCTCTGCTCCGAGTCGTACATCATGGGAGGGATGACCGACAGCTGTCTCATCTGTTTCTCGTTGTTCTGAGGAAAAGAGGACCGAGTCAGAAGAACATACTGCGTTGTTGTTTTAAACATATTTTTGACATTTCACTGTATTTTGCACCAGAAGTTTTCCTTAAAATTGGCTTCATGTTGAGATTGTAGGCACCACCATCTAATTTATTCCAGAGCCAATATTATAAAGCCCTTGAATGGCTTCGTAACAACGTCCAGCACCTGTAGCTGACTTGTGATCTCGCCGGTGTGACCGGCGAATCATAATTCACTGCATGCACTGGACCGTGTCTGTAGATCGCATCAAGCATGTTCCTCTTGTTTGTGAAGTCAGAGATAAAACTCAGATCTCAAATATAAGACAACCTCACTGTTTCAGACCTATGTCTTGGAAGGGGAAAAAAATCTTACAGTCAGGCAAAATACGTGTTTACGCAAGATGTAGTCAGAGAAATAAGAGATCTATCACTCTTAAAGTATATCTGTGACTGGGTTTTTCCACTAGTCTGACTTGGTCTGCTTTCACTGTGCCAAACCATGATGATATGTGTTTCCACGGCACCCTCGCAGCAGGGGATAACAGCACTGCTTTCCTCAGTGTTTAACTGTAATGGATTTCTGAAGTCCCTCCACGTTATCCTCTTGGTACTGTTACAGCCTTCCATGAATCTCTTTGGCCTGGAGTTTAAATACATACACATAAAGAGTGTTTTTACGGTTGGTTTCTTCGTCTCTATCGGAGCAATGTGAAGTCACTTCTGTACCCGCTCCTTCAGACTAATAATTTCCACTGGTCAAGTGATATGGATGCTTTTATTGAAGAAGTGATCGCACATCTATTACGTTTATCATAGGGTTACCAGAGCTTCATTAGTGGTGCAGCAGTTCTGTCCATCACAGTGGAAAAAGCATTAAGAGTGAGCGAGCAGCAATCGACTGAGCTGTCCACGGCACAGTGCGGCTAAAACCTCCTACAGAGCGAAAACCCCAACCCCAGTTAATACCTACCTCCTGCTCAGAGAGGCCGTCTATGATTTCAGAAATCTCATGCTCGCTTCTTGCAATGGTTGCAGAAAGGCCAGTTCCTCTTTGTCCAACTCTGTGAAAGATAGAGACGTAAAGACTGATAAACATAACATTACACAATTATATTGAAGGTATCAGCTGTGGAAAACAACAACCAAAACAAAAAACTTTCAACATTCTGCTGACAAGTTAAGCAAAGTGGTAATATAGCTAGATCCTCGTTGAGCAGCATGTACCAATAGTATGGACAGGAAAGCTTTGGCTTACTTATTTCAATAAAAGCACAAGGTGTTAACACCACTACCAGTCAGTCTGGGCCTTGATTCCGTCTCCCACCCTTCCCACAGGCACCCAGAGAGCTGGTGTCAGCTCAAAGTAGGCCATCACATACCATCTAGTGTCCTCCATTTAGCTGAAAGCTTCACAGACATCATACTGCAGCTCGTGTCAGCACTATCAATTCATCAAAATGTTTCAACTGAAATGACAACGGCTACCTTTTATCATGATATGGTTGCATTGGAGACACGTTAATGCCGCTAAAAAAAAATAATACAGATAACCACTTCTGTTGGTTCGCACTAAAGCTTTATGGATATAGAGAAACATTATATAAACAATCGACTTTAAGAGTGTTGCCAATAGTGTTGCAGTGTGAAATGACAAACGTAACGCACGATGCTTGTTGGCTTTTGTGTGACATTCCATATTTATTTCAAGTTCTTACATAGACTGGTGTTACTGTTCTCTGGAAATCAATATAAGCCTCATTTTTCGGGGGTTAGCCAAACATAGAGGGAATCAAATAAAACCTGAATTATGGTAAAAAAAAAAAATTAATAAAAAGAAGATATTTTAGCTGACAGGTATTTGAAACTACTAGTGCAATTTAAGAAAAGAATTAAAAATAAGCATTTGCATAGAACCACTTGGCCACGTCTGTCACCTCTGGAAACGCTCCTGCTGCTCTCTCTGTTTGCGGATCTCGGGGAATTGCCGCTCATAGTACTCTCGTGTTCTGCTCTCCTTGGCTTTGCGTCTGGGGTTGTTCTCCATTCGCTCCACCTTCTTCTCCCACGCTTCCATCAGCTGGTCGTAGCGCTGACAGATCTTCTGTTCCTGTGTGCGCAGCATGACAAATGCACAACTGCACCATGAGTGGGCATGCATTGCTTCAGGAGAACTAAAACAAAAAACAACTGTGCCAAACGGTGCACAAGGAAAATGTTGTGGTGGGAGCTGATATACTCAAATTCTTAAATAAAATACATCATCTCCAATTAGTTAAAAGCCTTGACCAAAGGGTTAAAGTGGAAAAGCTCTTCTAACCGAAGCATATTCAACTAAAAACATGATACATCTGATTTCACATGAGGGGAATAACTGCAAGGTTCTAATTTAACTACACATAGAGGTTTGTGTGCCTGGGGTCTAAGAAGTGTAATCTGTTGTTACATCACTGAGGAGATAAAGCAAAACAGACGCAAATAATGGACAAAAGAAATATAATCATCAGGCGAGCTGGCAGAAAGGAGCGTGACATTTCTTTGCGGGGAAGTGCGGTTGCGTCGGCCTATGCTTCCTTTGACCTATCGGTAAAATCCATCTATAAGCCCGAACACGAAAACAAAAGGTAAACAGATGGACGGATGAGCTAAAGCGGGAGCCACGGGGGTTGAGAGTGTACACGCTGTTCAGGAACTAGTCTGTGTTTGTTGTGGGCTTTTGTCCGTCTTTGACATTGCTTCATTTGGTGTCCTGACCCATTCAATCTGCTCTTACGCAACTATTCTGCTCCCAAAAAGCCCCCCCCCCTGAAAAAAATAAAAAAGATATTTCATATTTCTTTCTGTTCGGGACATACGTGTCGCATTTTGTTGTGAAGAAAATTCCGGAGTTGTAAGAATTATGATGTTTAGTGAAGATTTAGAAGGATTTTGGAGAGACAAAGCAGCCTCATTTCCACTCTCTGCAGAGAAGGACAAACAATTCACCTTCCTCTTGGCACCAGGCCATGTGCACTCTGCCATTGTTCAGGTTCCAAAAGGTCTGTCTGACTCTGACAGGGACTCAAGAGAACCATCGCACTACAAACGACAGTCAAGAATTTCAACATGGGGTCATTCTGAAACATTTAAATAACTAAGAAAGCCGGGCCTGGCTAGCAGCTTTTCTCAGATCTCTGTTTTGATGTGACGATATTTATTATTCTACTTCTTGCAAAAGCTTTTATTGGTTCACACAATAAGCCTGAACAAACAGGGGAAACGGAGGCGTTTCCTGCCCTGTGAATACATCAGAACAGTATTTTCATTAACAGCCCAGTTCAAGAGATGGCGTTGCTGATCAGTCCGCTGCTTTGATCCAGAATAAATATCACAAAGATTGTAGAACATATTGCGTTGAAAAGACTCAAAACCTGCGTATGCTGTATTCTGCTTGTGGTCATTAAATGTGTGCAAAAAGAAAGATTGGTTGGTGGTGCAAAGCACACATACTTCTCATTGTGGTGCACCAGAGCTGTGTTCAGATCAGATCAATCACAAAGATACAGTAAGCGTGTGATGAAGTACCAATAACAAAATATTAATATTGCTTCCACTTTGCTTTTTTAAACCGTCGTGTCGCGTAGGGCTGGGCGATTTGGCCTTAAAAACAATATCTATGATTTTTTAAAATAAAACTTATAGTTTAGATTCGATTTTCATTCTCAATGCACTTAAAAATGACTGAAGACATGATATATTGTTAAAAGCACAACTTCATTGCTGTGACTGTCCTTAAAATACATATAAACAATCCCAAAATTAAAAGTAAATGAGACTCTGTCATTTAACAAATTTAAGCTTTAACCAGGTTTAAGCAAAACTGCAACAGCAACTCCAGAAACCCACAAGGAGAAACAACTACAGACACTCACTTCATATTAAAAGCATTGTTTTCACATTGTCTCAAATTATGCAAAAATACAAACTAAGTAAGATCAAAAAGTCCAGCTGGGTTTTGGCCAAGTTTTTTTGTTTTGCTAAACCACATCTGAAACTCAAAACCAAGATATGATCTAAAGTTGGGTCAGCTTGCCCTGAGTCATGTCATGTGATCATTATCCTGCGAGATCGCCAATAACTAATAATCACTCATAATACACCACGCGCGTGACTGCAGTTCGACAGTAGCGGATCAGTCAGGTAGTTATTGTTTTGGTCATGAAACGGACACACGATCGTTTTTTTCCCGGGAATAACTGGGAACTTCCCATCTGGCTCGGTTTCTTTTTCTTACTGCAGATCATTCGAGAGCACTTGCTTGCTTCCAAGATGCGTTTACATTTGCTGCAACGCGGCAACATGAGCTTTGGATGGTCACAAATTATTCCGAGTGCACATCAAACGCATCACAAACAAAAAAAAATTTAATCTATCGTTGTTCATACCTTCAGTTACCAATATACAACTGGATTACCAATGAGAACAAGCAAGGGATTGTGTCTTGGGTTTTCCTTCTATGATGACTTATATTAGTAAAAGATACACATCTTGAGATTTCTACCACATAGCCACAGTCTGTCTGTAACTTTGAATAAAATGCCCTCAGTTCAGTATAAAAAAGAAAGTAAATCTTTTATTACTGTGTCTAGCCGGCTGAGGTCATCCGAGTACATTCAGACATGACTGTGATCATGGGAATTGGCCCTGCTGATGTTGTGTCTATAACACTGAAACATATTCACTTATTTTGCTGTGTCGTGCTTACTCATTACACTCACCCTTTGTTTACGTGCATGGTTCCTCCTCTTAAAAAACAAAATCAGCTTCTTCCTCATGACTTGGTTTCTGAAAGAGACCGACAATTACTGTCAATTTGAAGCATGTAAACGAGTAAAAGTTGGAAAATTGTCTGAAACGCAGAGCTTGATTTTTTTTTCCACTGCAGCGCCCTAACAAAAACCATCATTGTTTATTTGCACTGCGACAGGTACAAAATACTGGGAACTCCTTTGTTTACACATGATGGTGCCTGCCGGGAGAGAGAGTTGTGAGAGCGCTGACCCTGAGTGTGTGACCCGTACAGCAGATTCACACAGAAGTGGTCTCTGTCCTGATAAAAGACTGAACCAGATGGGCCACTCTCATGGTACACACTGATAAGATTTTTTTTGTCCTAGACGACATGGCCTTCAACCCACCAAACACAATTTACTTTGTGGGTGCAGACACACACACACACACACACAAATACATACATGCACACACACAGACACGCTTCCATTTCCTTTCTCAATCACTCTCCTTGGTGTCAGTAGGGCAACTCAATCAGGTGACTCGACTATCAGATTAAACAGAATTATCAGCTGTGTTTATCCGGCTCACTCAGAACTGCCTCCAACACTTTCTCCAGCTGAGACTCTGCACAACCAATGTGATTGCACTTTGCAACATCAGCATTTTTTTTATAACAATGAAAAAAAAACAAAAAATGTTTTGATACTCACGTCTTAATGTTGTCGTGGTACACCTTTGTGTCTGAAGGCTGGTTGTACAAGGGCTGCAAGGAAGGAGAAATCATATCAAGAACAGGAAAAATCAGTGAAGAACGGCTAGAAATGGAGCAATATTTTCTTCACATTGCTTATGCAAGCACAAAACTAGGTTAATCATTAAAATACATACCAGCTCAACCTTGGGGCCGAGACCTTCCAGGATTTTATGAGCCTCTTCGGCCTTTTTCTAGAGCGAGCGAGAGAGAGACCATAAAGTCACAAATTGAACCAACATTATATCTTTTCCCAACAAATATTAAAGCATGCCACAAACAGAGTCACATTATTTTTGTCTCAGACAAGAAATCTGTCCCGATCGGCTCAGTTTGCGAGATCGGTGGACAGGATACATTGGTCCCGGACCAGGTCCCAAGCGATATTGGGCATTTCAAAAAAATCGAGATATTTCAGGATCCTTTCCATTTGTGGTGGTTCAGGAATACTTGGATTCATAGCTCAATGACCAATAGGAGCAACACACAAAGTCACATGAGTGCTGTAGACTGACGTGGGAAAAACGTCTGCAACAGTCCTCTCCTCTCTGTTTTCAGGAACCTGGGCCGGTACCTAAGGAGGGCTGGACGATCCAGGATTTTTTTGTCCTGTTCTACAGAATCCACAGTTTTTAGCTTAAGTTGTCGGATTAAAACACGTTTATTAGCACAGCACACATGAAGCTTTAGTTAGAAGTTACTAAATTGCAGTTGTGCAGTTTAGTTTTTCCGGTGAAGTCATTAAATATGGGTGTAATTCAAAAATGTTGCCAAGAGAGTTGTTCAGTTTATGGCAAACCTGGAAAGCTGGAGAGCATTATTTGGCCTTCGCATCACGTTATTGCAGGCGTTTCAACTTGCTTTTTTGAGAAAAAAAAAATGGCAATAAGCCTTAAGACAATTTAACCTCCCAATGGGATCTGGAACAAACGCCCATCATTCTCCAAAAACAGGTTAAAACCACTGTTTTGACTTCTCTATAACTGAATTTTACAGCGAGCTGGATGAAGAAAAAGAAAATACAAAACACAAAGTCTGCGTAGTACTTAGGTGTTAAATATGGCAGCCTGAGCACCAGGTTAGCTCAATAGCAGGATAAGATTAGTGGTCAAGGAGTAGCGGTAATATGCTTTGTAGAGGTTGTAAGAGGCTGGTACACGGCGACTGTGTGCAGAGGAAATGGACTTCATGTCCACAAACATAGTTCGTGGCCCAAATCTTTTAGAAAAAAAAAAGAAAAAAGGGGGAGGAATTCAACATTTAAAGCTAAATTTAGAGCAGAGCAAAACAACAAGCCTGGTAAGACTCTGAAAGCAAAAAATGTCCTCCAAGTTTACATTTGAGGGGCTTTATTAAACTCTCAAAGATCAGTTTTTTTGTGTGTGCTTTAACACAAAATTCTGAATTCGGAAAAAGAACCCGGCCTGGAGACTATTTGCAGCGAAGCAGCAACTTCACAGCCTAAAGGGTTAACGGTTGACCGAGGAGGAGGGCGTGTCTCAGTGTACATCTACAACACTGTCTGTCAGAAATGAACTTCAGTGACCTCCATAAACACACCCTCACTCACGGCCTTTCTGCTCAGCTTAAATACAGATCATGAAGCCCCTGTCGCTCTGCTCCAGTTTTAGCAAAATGTATTCTTGATTGATGGGGGTGAAATTTTTGTTTTTTTTTAAACTACATACAATTTTAAACATCTGACAAACCGACACTGCGGTAAAAACACGCTTTATTTTCAAGCACTGCTGCCTTCAAAACATCAATAATGCAAAAACCACCAGGAATACCAGCTTATTCCAACTGAAGATCTACTGGAATGTTTCCTAAAAGTTAACACATACAAATTAAAAATTTTTTTTAGACAGCTGTTGGGGAAACGTGCACATCGCAGCAGCAGGAGATCGTCAGTTTGCAGAAGTACAGATAAGACTGACAAACATTTATAATTTATGAAACAACTCCTGACCAACTCCTGACACAAGACTGGATTTGGTTGGCTGCAGTCACCATGGTAATTCCCTGATATCAGAATGCGAGAGAAACGCATGTTTCCAGCTCTGTGCAGCAACATTCAAGCAGCCTATCCAAGGATGTTTGCAGCTTCATAAAGGCAGAAGTAATTATTCAAAAAAAATAAAAATGAAAAATGCTGCAGTTGCTCAAAGATACGGCCAAAAATAATTCCAAAGAAATGTTTATCAATTTTAGCTCGTTGTTGGCATGCGTGTTCTGGTGTTTGACGCCGACTGACCCTGTTCTCATCGTAGATGATCTGGACGATGCTGCGGTGCTTGTGCTCCACCGGGGGAGGGGTCACGGGCTTCTCTGGCTCCACTGGCTTTGCTGCTTCCTCCTCCAGTTGTTGCTAAGAAACAACATTCAAACATGAGACTTTGACCAGTAGCGCAAAAACAAAAGACACTGGGGGGGGGTGGAAAAAACATGTTGAGGTTTTTTTTTTTTTTTTAATGTAATCACTTTCATATTGTGCAAAACATCAGGAAACAGAGTCACTGAGAGTTTGTTGCTCTGATCCTGGAGTTTGATACGAGGCCCATGCAGGTATTATCTGATTATTCTCTGCAGACTGTGTGTCTGCGTGTGACGCCACGCTAAAAACGACAGACAGGCTGCGCTGGTGAGTGTTTGGTTGGTCAATGTTGACAAGTTAAAGGTTTCGTAAACGACCAGGTTACAGGGTCCACATTACAAGTTCCTGAAATACGCCGAATAAACAATTGAATTCCTAAAAATCTTTGGAGAATGTAAAGCTCAGATAGCACTTTGGTCTATTGAGACTGGATTACAAATAATACAGTGGCAGAAAGCGGGACACAAACTTAATGTGGACGAATTGAAGAATAGCTAATGAAAAAAATAAGCCACTTCGGAAACAATAACCAGGACGATAAGACGGTGGCCAGCACAAGGGTTTTATGGCCCAATTGAACGGCATGCACTTGTGCTTATCAGCACACTTGCACCTTGAAAAACAGTCCTCGCTGAATATACAAGCAAGTGCAATGAGTTCATCTACAGGTCACCAACACGGAGTAGAAGCAGTGTTAGCGTCACAGATGAAATGAGTTACCCAAAGACTGCGAAGAAGGATTTTTTTCATAATACACTATATATGAAAACCCATGATGTAACATCTGATCAAACTTATTACATAAATGTTCAGTTCATTTTGGTTCTCTGTCCAGCTATGGCAGAATCAGAAATGTATGTTTACATTTAATCCACCATGTTTACTGGATGTCTTTTTAGGTCATAACTAGATTAAATGCTGCTGTAAATTGTAAAAACAAATGGAGAGGTGAGAGGAGCTCCTCCGTAACATAAACAGCTGCTCCAATTCTGGTGACAAACTTTTAATCAAGAATAAAGCTGTTCCTGTTTGCCGTTTTAAAGTGTAATAATACCCTCTTGTCTGCCTCTGAGGCAAAAGCTGATTAAAATAGAGAGTAGAAAAGTCATCTGTGCCAGACTGTCTTACAAAACATCCATTGTGTTTGAAGTATGTTCAGAGACGAACTTCTCAGCTGGGGAACAAACCTGCTTTTTCTTCAGCTTGAAAATCTGCTGCTCCACTTTGGCAATCTCTCTGTCCACACGGTCCATGCTCTGGATGAGCTCCTCCTTGGACAGTTTGGAGGGAGAATTGTCCTGATCGTCCCCAATGTGCAGCGTCTGTCCCCCTGAGGACTGAGACTCCACTTTGACAGTGTACTGAGATTCCTGGCAAAAACAAAAAACAGGAATTCAGTCAACAACTTGTACAAACCCAACAATTACAATGTCCATTCAGGGGTCTGCAACCTGTGGCTCTTTAGCTCACAATGAACTAATGGAAGATAATCTACAAATAAATGAAAAGACGAAACAAACAAGTGCTAAACAATTACATTATTGTGCGTAAGTAATAGTCAGGAAAAGTATGAAATGTGATTTTTGAATATTGGGGAAGTCCTTTTAATTCTTCCTAACAATTTTCAGACATGCTGAATAAGACATATGTGTTTGGAATTCCAATCTGGGCCGGCCGGATTCCGTAATTTTAGACTACTGTTGCTTTCCAGTGACCTCAAACTTAAACGGGTAATTCGGACTTGTTTTAAGTGTTTCTGAGTGAAAAAAAGAAAAAAAAATAACAAATTCAAAGATCCCAACTTTTGTTTCTGTTTATAAATGTGACAAGTGTTTCCACGAATAGTGTTTTTAATGTTGTTTGAACTATCTCCATGACTCTTAACCCCAGCTCTGCTGCAGTGTTGTCTCTGTATGAGGTTTCACTGTTTTTGTGAATGAAATACATGTTAAGAGTTGGTATAAGAATAGCTTTACTGTTGACTTGTAACGATGTGGATAAACTGGAACACTACGGCCCAGTTTTTCCCAGAAAGTGACGTCACTAAGAGGAATTCGGAGCTCTGAGGCAATTGGAAAGTAGTATATTATGGGCCGATTTTACAATTTAATCAGCTGCAATCTGTTATAACGCAAGCGCATGCCAAGTGTGCGGAAGGACCTTCTTGCTTGACAAAAGGAGGTGAGGAAAGCCAAGGCCCACCTTTTTGACCTCCACAGTGGCTCTGAGGCTGTCGTGGAGAGAGTTGGGCATAGGCAGCACAAGAGACCCCGCAGTGGGAGGGGTGCGGGTGATGTGCGCCTCAGCAACGGTCTCCATGCGAGGGCGTTTAGCCTCCAAGGCATCGTGCTCAGCCTGGGTCGTGATGGAGTGATACTGCTGCTCATAACCATGGCGTCTCTCCGGAGGCCTGCAGGGGCAAAGCAAACAAGATAGTTACAGATGCATCGGAGGATCCATCCAGCTGTACGAGTCTGAAATTGGAGTGTGAAGATATTCGCGACGTGGCAGCAAACAGCATTACCTTTCCACTCCAGGGTGGAATTCAGACAGTAGAGATGGTCTCCTCCGCCCCTGGGGGTCCTGCATGTGACTCCGATAGTCTGGGATGGTGAAATCCTGAGGACAAGAGTAACACACACACAATAAACTACTTAATAAAGCCATCCGATCCATCACGATACTGAATAAGTAGAAATCTGTCTGTGTCGGGGAAAAACTCTTCATCACGTCGTAAAGTGTACAAAGATTCAGTTAGAACACAGATACACAAACCTAATGATGCCTAAGATACATGAGTTAGAGTCAATACAGCCGCTGAAGAGGCTTCAAAATATCGGCAGATTCACTGACCCTTTGATTTAAACGTCGTCAGTCTGGGACCACATGTCACCCCAGCACAGGCACACTGAGCCCACCCTATCCCGCCCAGCTCTCTTCCTGAAATCTCTCCACTGCACTTAATCTAATAAAGGCCAAGTTCCTTTATGAACTTGACGGCCATTTTTACCAGACTGCACATCTCTGTGTAGAAGTCACAGTCACACAGCCAGCAGTTGGAGGATTAACAACTAAATATTAAGGTATTTATGTAAGGTCAGATAATTTTTTTTATTAAATCTCATCTTTGTGCAGGGCAGCTACAAAAGGACGGCACAGGGCCAAGAGTTTGTGACATTTTCCAACATGTTTATCAGTCAGACCGCAATGTAATCACTAAAAAGGTCTGCACTGTTCCTCTCTGGCACTCAAAGGAATTTTGTTTGTTGATGGCAAGTGGTTGAATTTTAAACGAGTTTTAATAGTCTGAGGCATTTCTCTAGAAAACTATGGTGATAAAGAATGCGTGGCTGTTATCAGCACAGTCTGACCACCACACAAACCCAAAAGCAAATAAAGTCGCAGGAAACATTTCCAAATTCCTGTTTTGTCCCCAATCTAAGCAAACAAACCAAAATGCTGCGAAATGTCCCGTTCAAAGACTTCTGTGAAAGTTATCTTCTCAGAAGTATGTAATCGAAAACGGGTGATCGACATTATCCAATAATCACGTCAATACTCGATGGTACGAACCCAATAAAGACGGAAATAACTCATAATTTATGACTAACTAAAAAACATTTTCACAGTGTTTATGTTCAGTTGTTCATTAATTTATATAAAATGTTCATGAAAAAAGGCCAAGAAAATAAATCAGTGAAAAAAGTCATGCACAGAAAGAGGAAGGCTCACTAAAATCTCCAGAAATCAAAAACGGTGAGACTTCATGTATCATGGGACATTCTGATCTTTGGATTTCAGAATTTGGATTGCTGGTCCTTGTCGTACAGGTAGAAGCCACACCCCTGAGGACAGGGGCGGACAGAAGACTTCTTCTTCAGCCTGGTGCTCATGGCGAGACATGAAGCTTTAAAGGAGCCCCAAAACAGTGATCCGTGAGTCGTCACACTTGCTACAGCAGTGGCAGAGGCTAACGCCAACAAGAGCAGTCGAGCTAACTTCAGGTCGGCAGTAGCCTACGGAGAACAAGCTAACTAGCGGTAACTCGCTAGCTCGGCTCAAGGAGGTTTTCTCAGCGAGGTGAAGAGAATAACAAGACACGAAGGTTGGAAGTGGCTCAAAATCAGTGCTCCGCGGGTCTTCACGCTCACATGAGTTTCCACTCGTGAGTCCTCTCCAACTCTCTCAAGCCTTTCTGTGACCGGCTTATTATTGCCATCAGCTCTCATTTTATCAAGATCATTGTATCGTACAGCCCTAGTTGGCAAATTTCCTTTATAGCCACGGCGAACAACGCAACAAATTTTTCATATGAAGCAACAGTAAAGGTGCAAATTAAACACATTTATATAATATTTCTAAATGTCAGGACATAAGAAAAGTTTGTCATTTCAATCAGGATTCACAAAAATAATTGTTTTGCCACTCACAAAAGCTTTGAAGTAAAACCTGAAGCAAATAAAATAGGTTTGAATAAAAAGAGCAGCACCAAATCAAATGAATTTAAGATGCTTTTTTTGTCTTGCCTCCATGTAAAGACAGCTTTAAACATAAAATACAAGTACACCTCAGTTGACGCCTTATTTTCACATATATACTTGATTAAAACATATCACAGAAGATAAATAACCACAGACACATTACGAAGGTCACCACACCTGTTTGTAGTTGTTAGTTTAGCTAAAGCTAAGCTGATACAGAAATACGGTTGACTTCCCAAGTGGTACGAAAGCGGTGTGAAAAATAAAATGTTGGGGGGGAAATCACAGCAATCCAACCCAACTTCCTTTCAGAATCGGGTTAAAATCACTGGTCAGGGTGACCATCTCCCCGAGTGATGCGTGGGAGGGGTTCCCTTTATAGCACCACTAAACAAAACGTTGGTCATTTTCCAGTCTGTTGTCTGTTTGTAGACGCAAACATACGCTGACTTCAGACATCAGCATAAGAACTCTCCCTCTGGTTTTGGTAAAAATCGGACTTTGCTCAGTGGAGCCCTCAGAAAGAAGCCGCCACACTGTTTCAGGTACACACCTTTTCCTGGGTTCGCACCACTGCCTCTGAACTGGACAAGCCAAGTGACTCACACAAGAATAATTTAGACGAAGCAATATTACACAAAGCAGCTCAATCTGCAGAAAGCTTCGAGACCACTATCTGTTGGTCTCACATTAGCGCTCTCGCTGTGTTACTTGGGCGGTAAAAGAAAGATGCTCCATTCATCCAAAAACTGCATCAAATATCCTCCACCGCTCCCACGCTGCAGCAACAGACAGATCCCAACATTCAAATAGCATCTAGCTCTGAAACTGATCCATTAGGCCCAATTTTGAAAATGATCTGAGTGTCTGTTCCCTGCCGGCATTTGACCAAGTTCACATTAGTTCCAAACCTGGGTTCAGATCACAAAACACTGGCTACACCCCCCCATGGTAAACTAAGAGGACCTGACAAATCTCCTCCCTACGGATCAGCAGAAGCTCCTTTGTCATGCCGGTTCATCACCATTTTTTCACCGCAATCTGCCAAGTTTCTATTAATGATAGATGTGTGCGCATTACATTGTTTTCATGACGTGATTGAGCCCTGAAGTCGAGGCCACAGTTCAAATTTCCAGTGATACAATTTTCCCAAAACAAGCATCAAAATCTACTACCATGTCGTCCACTTTAGTCATTTTCACACTGACCGTGCAACCCACTAATCTTAACCCGTTTTAGATGTGAATGTGTTTAATCAGCTTGAGAAGCAGGGTCAATTGTTAAGAATGCACCATCTTGGATATGTGCCTTTATTTTAAAAAAGAAAATATTGAAGATTCCTAAAAACCCGGAGGCGACGGACACAATGGTGCACCAAAATCATGTGACCACAGGATCCGTCAATTTCCTGCTTCCCATTCGCTACCCAAACGCATCGCGGTGCATGCTGGATGCGGTGCAGCGCATTTTGAGCAACATGTCGCCCAGGAGCTGCCCACAGCTCATTCCTATAAAGTTGGATCCAGGTCAACTTTATGCAAATGAGACAGGCGGCGGTCCAACGCGCCACAAAACATTCGTAAAACGTCTAAACTTGCTGTAGTGGCACCAAAATGAGGACAGATTCAGCAACTGCACAGCTTATTTCTCGATTCAGACATTTTTAGAAATACTTTTCACTGAACTGTGTCAGAAATAAAAGAGAAAATTTGGGATCGAGCCGCCATGTTGATCTGGTTTGAGCTGCCATGCTACATGCTACTTGCTGAAGAGTTTCGGGGCTCACACAGTAGCGATGGGACACGCTACAAATGATTAAAGTCACTGATACACTTATTAACAACGAGCTGGAACAATGGTGAGCAGCCTGCAATCCCCTGTCCTGTACAGAAGGGTTGTGGTTGAAGGAAAGCCTCTTTTCAGATGCGGTGCGTTTCCAGAAACGAAAAAAACAAACAAAAAATAAAAACACTGCTGTGGACACGTACAAGAGGCTCATCACGCAATGGTGTCTATCTTTTTATTTTATTTTTTAACCCTGACGGTCTAGCGTGCTCATGACGTGCTCATCCTGGATGTGCCGAATTTTTTTTTATAAAATCGGCGTTTCATTAATTTTTTTGTGTTTATCAGCAGATACCAATGTTGAGCGGATATCATCAAACATCCCTAGTATTTAATACCACGAGGACTGATATAAACAAAATATCATCTCAGATTCAATAAGTAAATTAGATTTCTGAAGTCTCAACTGAATTGATTGCTTGGAAGAATGAAGATCTCAAAGACCGCAGTCATTATGAGAAACAGTAGAATTTCCCATACAAACATGAGCATGAATTACCAGGGAACTGTACGTTGTAAAGACATGCTTAAACGGTCCAGAAAAGAGTCATACCTATCACGTAAAAATGGAACGACACAGATAAAGTGATGAAGAAGAGACAAAGCACTTTGAAAAGCCTCTCGTACCTGTTGGTGGCGCGTGCCGGGAAAGCTGTACTGGACCGAGTGTGGTGGGTATCGGCTCTGCTCGCTGCTGAAGCTCCCCTGGCTGGGGGGGTAGCCCGAGCTACTGGACATCTTGGCTCAGTGCTCACGGGCTGCTGCTTCTTCACAGATGAGAGAGTGGAACTACACCATGTTTGGAGACACAAACCACCTGCAGACAGACGGACACAGACGTTAACGTCAATTTCAGACATTAAGATGAAGACGAGAGCCAGTTGCGTGTCTTCCTGCATGAGAAATCATTAAAGAGGTGAAGCGCCTTTCGAGCAAACACACAATCTAATTGACAACAGTGACAGGTGTGGTCAGAAGCACAAGTTAGTACATACAACACAGGCACTATATACAACGGATCCTAATGATACTATACTGGTGAGACGAGTAATCTTATCGGAACAGGAAAATCTGCACAGTTAATTCATCATCACGTGTCTTAAATACTTCGGCACCTCGTTCCAGGTGAATTAAGCCCGGAGACATTTTCCTGCTGAGATACACTATTTTAACAAAAGTGTGCAACAAGGTCAGAAAATAATCCTTCTCAAAGCAATACTAACTCTTCAATTAATTCCACAAATAAAGATTTCATGTCAATGCTTTTTAAAAGAAAAGCTAGAAAACAAGCCCACAAGAGCAGTTGGATGAAAAAAAAGTGAGAGCAAAACACAGAAACAAAGGTCTGCTCCTTGGATATGAATAATTTAGTTCACTTAATTTGATCATTGATGATCTGATGTTAACATGGATTGTTTATTTGTACCGATGTGGACATGTGTTCTGACAATAACAACCTGAAGCTCAAACCTGCAATGATGCAGCAGCGGCTGCATCAATCCACAGTCCGATGATGACCCCCACTTTTTTAACCAAGTCATTATTAATCAGACCCTGAACACAGATACTGTGGAGGAAACAAATACTCTCCAGATATCCTCATATCAGCTGAAACATTGTCAGTAAGCAATTTTGCTGACGTGAGGAGAAACATGATAATACCAGGCCAGATGTAGCCGTCTGGTTTATTCAGAAAGTGGCATCATTTCTGTAACGTAAAGAAAAGAAATCTCACCGGCTTGTAAACCTTTCAGGTTTCTCCAAGTTCCCCAGCTTCCTCCAACAGTCAAAAAACATGTAATGTTTAGCAGAGTGACTCTGAACTAGACGTAGGTGCGAACATCCTTTTGTTTCTCCTCAGTAGGACTTGTGACCCGTTATGTTGTCTGCGGCCAGTCAACTAAGATTTTCTTAACGCCCCCACTGCTACCTGCTACCCTAAACTGGATGAAATGGTACGGAAAATGGATGGTTAAACATAAGGTTTTAAATTCACATACTGCCCAGTGCTATTGTGAACACACAATCAGCATAATACGGGCACATGTGGTAAAAGTTACAACAACAGAAATTGCTCTATCCAGCCATTCAGATGAATATCAAATATTTGCTTGAGACAAATATTTTAACTGATTATAACTGCATTTCAAACATCCAAAGTTAGAATGACTAAAGGGACTGGGGGGGTGAGTCATCTTTTAGTTTTGCTCTGATAGTAACTGTTTCTTCAAATTTTACTAACTTATGCTATGCGTGTCTTTTTATGTCATCAAAGCTAGTCTGAAGCAACACTCATGGTTTCAAGTTCCCTTTCATACTGCAATTCATTCACAACATTATTTCAATCATTGTCAATGTAGATGTTTATGTGAGCTGCTTCGTGTCACGTCACCCTGAATGACTGGATTCGTTTCCAAAGAGGAGGATCCAGGACATCAAGCCGTGCGACCTTTATGACAAAAATAATGTTCACACCAGACACACAAAGAACAAACACTGATGTCCCCAATCAGTAAAAAGAACACTGCGCCAAATGAGAATGATTTAGAACCAAAACACTGGAGAATTCGGGAAAATTTTCAGAGAGTTATAACACAAAGATACATCACACTCTGTTGTCTCTCTATCATTTTCATTCTCGGTCTGGGAGATTTACAGCTTGACCACCATGCCATGGCAGAATGACGCTAACTTTAGGGTTGGGAAAAGTTACAACCCATGCGACTATAACCAGTGTAGGAAGCTGGTATTTTATTTTTCAGTCCGCAGGCCACAGCCTTTGGTGGGTCCCAGAATATGAGATCTGCTTCTACAATCGCAGAAATCCTAAAAATAAAACAGCTAGTACCTAGCAGACTGCGGGCCCTGCTACTGAGAGATGATGCTCTTTCTGCTCATTATCAAAAGAGCTGCTCTTCTTCAACATTGTCACAAAAAAAAAACGGCATAACATCCACGGTGCCACTGTGAACAATCAAAACATAATCTCATAACGTCAAGACAAAGTCATTATCACAACCTACGTATATTAAGTAGCTCTAATTAATTTGATAAATTAAAGAAAATCAATATACCAGTCAAAATATTTGATAAATGTCAAGCAAAGGACAAAAAATAACTACCAAAACAGCACACACAGCTGCTTTAAATATTATGACCACTAACCAATTGCCTTCTTATGTTTTGCTTTTATTACCCTGTTTTCCAACTCTTGGTTTGCTCCTGTACAGCCATGACTCTGTGACTATACACAAAAATTATCAGCTCCATACTCAAATGCCCACATGACAATTGGAAACTTTTACAGTAAGATGAAGGCCTCATACTTGGGAGTATGATAACAATCAGTGAGTCAGTAAGCAGCAAAAAAAAGATGGACTGAAGCTTTTAAGGAGGTTTTTTGTCATCTTGCAAGTGTGGTCTTGCTTTATTTTTTGAGATCTTGTATGATTCCAAACTAATGACGTGTTCTTCTGTGCTCTCAGTCCACAAATACATTGCAGCATGTTTCCTGTTTACCAGCACTGATTATTCTATTGTGATCATTGACAGCAAATGATTTAAAAAGCTAAAATTGTTGTTTTTAACCACAAAATAAGTTACTCAAGTGGTCAAGCTATAATGTCTATTATAATTTTATACCTATGCCTTTGTAACTTGTACAGAAATCCACCACAAGGATCAAAAATAGCTTAAGCTGCACCCCCCTCCAAGCACTTATAAAAAAAAAAAAAGGAACATAAGGACTGAAACTATGGCTCCATGTATCCTCCCTCTCCACCAGAAGTTTCCATTCGCCTGTGAGGCTCTGTGGGTGATGTGCACTCTCTGGATGTAAAATATTTGGCCAGCTTTCGCCTTCTCACACTCCCAAGTTTTTCGTGGAAGTCGATGCAAAGCATTTAACGATGCCCATGCAAAATCCTGCAGCTGTGGTGACCTTGGTGGCCCCCCCAGACCCGGGCTCTGGGGAGGAATGCAGCCGCCGCGCGTTGTTATTGTTGTTTTTTTTAACTCCATGCTGTCATATAAACGCAATTGGATTTGTGGCTTATCTTCGGGGGGGATGGGACTGCTTCCACGAAGGGGAGCATCTCCGGAAACGCGCCCGCAAACGTGCACAATTACCAACATCAAGTTGAGAGTATGCGCCACACGTGCACTTGAACATAATAAGATGACGTTAGGCGTGTTGTTGTTGTCGCTAGCTGGCTAACTTAGCCCATATTTCACCTTTGAATTCCCAACCACGTCGCCATCTTGCAAGGCAGATCTTTAGCGTAGACGGGGCGCTTAAATAGCGCGCTAATTAGACATGTTTCCGTGCTGCACACGAGTGATTTGTACTCACCGCATGTTCAGAAAATATACCGATGGGAGAAAAAGATATCCCCGGGCGGAAAATGTGACAATTGTTGATTGTAAATCCGCGGGTTATGGGCTGTGGACGACTGGACAGACTGAAGGCTGCGCCGCATTTGTCGGTCGATGTCTTGACAGGGGAAAATAAATTGTCCCCGTCAGAGAGAATCCACGGGGTGCTGGTATTCCTAAACTATTCCATCCCCCAAATGAATCTGAATGTCTGATATCTTCAAATCAATCGCACCGTCAAAGCACTGTTACAAAAAATACCAAAATAATATAATATAATTATTTTATGTAGCTGCAAGGACGACGCAGTGTGACGGCTAAACATTCCCCTCAAACCCAACAATGTTTCTGGTGTTTGCAATTTTCACTTTTCAAAAATACTTGTTTTACATGAGTTTTACAATTCTTTTCCACTTTTCTGACTAGCTTTATTATAAAAAAAAACGACAAATAATTATTTTATATCAGAACCATGCTTTTGATGTCCCCCGGAAAAATGCAGACATATGAATTGAGCAGCGACAATACCTCAAACTGTTGAACAGTGCAAATATACTGGTAAAATTAGGCCGCTATTATCATAATTAATTACAATATTACTTATTCTGTTCTCCAAACGAAGTCTAACCTTTGCTATAACAACAAAAGTGCATATGTCGTTTCAAGTGGAACCTTATACACAAGTGACATTTGTGTCTACACGGACTGTTTACGGAGACGGTCACAATAATGATGAGTATTTACGCGGTTGCCTTGATAATTTTCTCATATTTAGCTTGTTTAAAATGCATTTACCGTCGACACCAGCGGAGTTTGGTGAAATCCCTGCAGCGTCTCATGAATGTTTCACCTGACAGAGAGATTAGCGGCGATGATATCAGAGCCGTGATTGTAACTGCACATCCAGACGACGAGTGCATGTTCTTCGCGCCGACGCTCGTGAGACTGGTGGAGTTAAAGGCCAGCGTGCATGTGCTGTGTCTGTCTGAAGGTACGAAGGAGGCAAACTTAAGATAATGATCATCGATGTTCAGGAGACATTGATAAGGGACTGTAAATCATTTCTGTCATTTCTATCTTGTGGCTAATGCTAACAAGTCATTGTTAAACTTTATACAAGTCAATTGAAAATAATCAGAATAATAGGAATAGAAAAACAATCTCTCAACTACCCTTTAATAATTATTATTGATCAATCAGATGTTAGCAAAACTTCCAAGAAGTAACATCTGGGCTGAAGATGTCTTTTTTACAAATAAAGTAATTTTTTTCCTGCCAAACCAGAGTTGAGTTTATTCCAACTGAAAGTAATCATGCTTCTGTACTTATTCGCTTAACTATGTATATGTTTAATATGGAAATTTGGTACAACCTACCATAGATGTGAACAAGAGTCACTAATTCACGATTGAATGCTGAGCGAAAGACGACAACAAACCTAATAAAAAGTTTGCTTGACCTGTGATTGTGCTTTGATGAACCAGATGAGGGTGAATTAACAAAAAAGACATTAAACAATCAAAAACTGTAATTGTTTACACACACAGTGGAGCAGTGGTTAGCTTCTGACAGAGAGAAGTCATGGGTTCAAATACGGACCGGGTTTTGTCCCACAGTCCAAAACATGCATGTGGGGTTAATTGGTGATCCTAAGTAGCCCATAGGAGTGAATATGTAAGGTTGTCTGTCTCTGTGCGTTTGTCCTGTGATGGACTGGAGACCTGTCCAGGATGTATCCTGCCCTCGCTTATAGTGATTGATCGGCTCCAACACCCCATGACCATGCACAGGATAAAGCAGTATAGAACATGGATGGAAGAATGTAATTGTCTAACATGAACCACCTTATTTAAATTGTCAAATAATTGGCTCTAATGTTTTTAAATGATCATCCCAAATTAGTTTTTGTGATTTATTGTACATTTCAAACCTTGTCGCATACACTGACTTAAACACATTTTTATCAGGATGCATTTACGGATTTATCTTCTATATCTGCTTTATAACAGTGAGGAAATTAGAGGCTGGAGCCCATCATAGCACCATAGTTATTTTTGTTGTGAGCCAGCAGTATATAACTATAACTCTACCACCCACGAGGCATGACAATTATTATAGTGTTTGATCCCTCTCAGTTCAAGATGAATCAAGTAACGCTAACTCTGGTTACTTATGGGATGACTTTTGTTCTTGTGTTTCTTTGTCATTGTGAAATAGCTTCACACAGTATTGATCAAGTAAACATGACATTTTATTTCAATTGCATTGTGAAATATCTGCAGCCTAACGTTTCCTCTACATATCACAGGAAACTACTACAACCAAGGTGCTCTGCGTAAACAAGAACTTGTCAACAGTTGTGCTGTGTTGGGGATACCGGCCTCCCGAATCACCATAATGGATCATAAGTAAGCAACCGCCGGCACAGAACAGGCAACATGCAAATCATAGTGCTCCAGTTTTGTGTCTTAAAAATTGCACGGACTGAAGAACTCTAGTACATATTTAGCTTAAACCACACCACTGCAGAGACATGCTTTTGTTGCTTTCAGTTCAGGAGTCAGTCCTCAGCATGTGGCCTTGCGCCGAAGCCCACCGGCCCCCTCACCACCACCCAGTGTCTATCAGAACAAATAGCGAGCTAACCACAAATCACACCCACCCCATTCTCACTGCAACAGATCTGATCGAGCCTGACCTGATGTATTACCTCTGGGTCACAGAGGAAATAATGAGCGGGCTGGGGAGGCAGTGATAGCTCTGCCCTGCAGGACACAAAGCTTGATGAATTCAAGGCTACTGTGAATCTCTTGATCAAATTTAATTATTTATATACACATTTATCAATAGCAAGTGGGTTTTTCTTTTTTTATATATATATATATATATATATATATTTGAGCAAATTCAAGGTTTTTACTACTATCTTATACAACAAATTGTCCTTAGTAGAGGTTTGATAGTGGAGTTTGTAGTGGTTGCTCCACTGCATTGTTTGTATGGCCAGAGCGATCAATCAACATGGCAGCAGTTGCACGGGATTACTCTAAGTCAGTCGTCTCTCAGGGTCTCACTCCAGTCTCACTATGCCTTTGGTTACCTTTTTTGGGGGGCTGGCAGTTGTATTTTGCATTTCATCCCTTTCCTATTTGCCATTGAATTGCATATGATCATAATATAGTACCAGCTGGTGAAGTACAATTTCTCCATTAGTACTCCTCGGCTCAACTGTGCTTAACCTTTTTGATCAGTTATAAATTGGCTGCATGAAGACATCTGACTTATTGAAATGCATACATATCTTTCCTGCGAAAGAGGTTGAGGGTGAAATGCGACGTGGCAGTCTTTGTAACAGTACTTAGAGTAAACAGTGTTTTTTTTTAGCTTGTTGCAGCAACAAAACAATTCCTACCCAAAGCATCATGAGGAATTCTGCCTGCAAATAAAAATGTTGTGTTTCTTGCTCTGATCAAGGTCAGGCCACAGAGACAGTGGTGGTAAAAGGTGATCCTGACAGGAAGGGTTGGGGTTTTTTTTCCCCTCCTCTGCGATATTTCAACACTGCAGATTCCCTTGGAAATGTTTTGGGTTTCTAAGAATCTGAAGGTCGCCTGCATGTGAGTCTCTACATGTTGGTTCACTGGGAGAGCTGCATGAACTCTGGCTCTAACCTGGAACTCACTGTAATGAGCTGGCGGCCTGCCAAGGTTGTCTGCCCTCGAGGACATTGCTTGTGTGTGTCTGTGTGTTTGAGTATGTCTGTGTGTATGTGTGTTTGTTTTTAAAACATATACACAAACTTCACAGTTTTATCACCTTATGCACACGGAATACAGATGAACTTTGAACTTTGGGCTGTCTGCACTTCTGCTGAACTGGAGGGTAGCCCATTTTCCCTTTCTGTGTAATCTGTTGTTTGCCCAAAACACACACTTCATCGGCACACCCCCACTCACAACCAAGCTCTCTCACTCTTTCCTCCCCTCCTCCTCCTCCTCCTCCTCCTACTCCTCCCCCTCCTCCTGTCCATGTCTGCTATAGCCAAGCTAACTGCCAAGGACTGTGGGATACATTTTGGCAAAGATCTGAGTGCTGCTAATGTAGGTCATTTCAGACTGTTTTTCTGTGTGTGTGTCTGTAACTGGCCGGCCACACTTCAGCTTTTCTCTACATTTAAAGTATGTAAGTAAAGTAGAGATGCTCATTGCTATTTGTTCTAGCATTTTTCCTACTGGTCAAGTCATTGTCCACTAATAAAGTAATAAGCATCATTTGGCCGACTTCCATTTGTACAGGGGGTGAAATTCTTAAGGTTTATAGGTTATACGCGGGACATTTATAACAGTTACGGATACAGTGTCAAAAGTGAAATATGATTATTGTGCTGAGAAAAACTTAACCCGAATACTATTCAACATTGTCAAAACTCAGACAAAAGTACAGAGGCACATATTGCATTTTGGATTTCTCAAGTCATAGTATTATTCTTAAATCCTGAAGACTTGATAGAAAAACCTATCTATCGATTTGTTATCCAGTTGTTATAATGAAATGTTATAATTATCCTGCTTCCTGGGATAATTCTACATATTGTACAGCTGCAAATAATCCACAAAAATATTTCAGATAACGATGATTTAAATGTTTTATACTGTTACTTCTATAAACATCTTCAGAGCTATGGAACAATGTACCCATCTGTAATTTGGGTGCAACTGTTATATTGGACCGCAGCCGTGTCTTTGGTTTCCTTTGAAATTTTTATAAAGTTTGGAGAACAATGACGAGAGCTGAATTTAGCCTATGTACAATAGCTGCAGTGCTGGTCTCCAGCCAGATCTCCAGCATTTAGGAGGCAGTTGGTGAAGTCATTAAAGATAATGTCGAGCATTAAAACAATCTTGTTGCATTGAAAACGAGCAGCTTGGCTCAGAAGCTGGGAACTCTGATGCATTACTATAAAAAAAACAACAACAACAAAAAGAAATGAGGTAGATTCTCAGAGATCAGCGTTTTTGTCCTAAACTTGGATTCCATCAGACCTTTTGTTGTTGTTGTTGTTTTAAAAAAGTCTGTAAGACAATAATCAAATTACTTGTAAATACTCTATTACCACATCAGATTAGTTTGGGCTCTTTTGAATCATGACATTTATTTATAATTGTGCATTATTATTTTGTGCACGGGGAAAGAAAAAAGCGCTGTCGTGTCGTATCTGTGCTGCACGTGAGTTGAGTTGGATGTTAAAGATGTCATTAAAGACATTGGAAACATCACTGAGGTGAAGTGATACAGCTGTACAGAGCTGAAAATGTCATGATAAGACTTAATTGTACATGAATTATTGTTATTCCATTCGACACAAAACTGTTCCAACCATGTATTTTTACACATTCAAAGGCAAAGAAAAGCTTTTAAAATAGCAAATTCAAGCGAGAAACCGCGGTTAATTTTTAGATTTATTTTCAAAATGTAACCCATTTAGTCTATTAATTCCTAGCCTTTCCCAGTTGATGTGATATGGCATGCGTACATCTGAGAAACAAAACTCCTAAAATGTATAAAATAGAGGCTAGTGCTGATAAACAATCCCTGATGGCGTACGCCAGATATTCAGAATTATCTTGGAAAATTCAATAAATGACAGATCTGGGTGGGACGCAGTCTCTCTCCACTGCGGCCCAGTCCTCCAAGATGACAGGACTAACATGTGAACTGGGTTTTACAGAAGCATTTTCCCCCGTAACGCTCTCTGAATAGGACAGCTGTGTTGACAGTATCTGGGGCCCCGGTGCATGTTGGGACCTTTGTGATCAGGCTCGATCTGAGCACGCTCTACTGCCTCTCCACTTGCTCTAGCTTGACCTCTGTCTGCTCCTGCAACTCGATTATAGCTGGTCACTGCGCAAATCTTCATTACATTATCCACCAGACTGCACGGAGGCCTCGCTGGACCTCACTTCACTAACTGTGCTTCACTGTCACAATGCGATGACATGAAAACTTCGTTATTTATATTTGATCGCTCAAATAATTGTTGGGACAAAAACACAAGGCGCAGTACAAATTTCTTGAAACGCAAAAGTGCATCTGTTGCAGGAACTCCCATCCCTACACGCGCAGTTTAAATATACATTGATCTGCAGTAAAAAATAAAATAGACTAGCCTGTCCTGATTTATAAGCATGTGGCAGGGCGCAGTAAACTCTGTAGAGACGTGACCTCTGGCTGGGACTTTACTCTTGATATATACCCCAGCACCGTGCACCAGCCTCGGCATTGCCAAACACTTTTTTTTACATTTACGTAACCTCGCAATAACAAACAAACAGTCATTTTTGTCACATTTGGCAGCTCTCTCTCTCTCTCTCTCTCTCTGCACAGTTTCATTCCAAAACACTAAAGCCATTTTTCCAGGGTTGGCAGTATTATTCAAACCGTTACTTTGATGATGTTTTATCACTTCAACCAGTGACCAGTGGCAAGACGTGGAGCCGCAGCTCCCTGCCAATCGTGTAGAAACAACATGTGTGGACTGGCGTTGCTACTATAGTTGTAACTGTCTTATTACAGTGGGATATTGTGGGCGCACTGTCAGCACTTAGTGGCATCTCAACCATTCCCAGCAGGACATATAATCTGGCTGCGAGGACAGAAGTCTGGCAGTTTCACAGGCCTGTGGTCCATGTGATCAGACTAAACAAGCCCTCTGCAACACACACACACACACACACACACACACACACACACACACACACACACACACACACACACACACACACACACACACACACACACACACAGAAACCCTTCACTGGGCCAAAGTTCAACAACTGCATACAGATGCCTGGAAGCAATTAGACATCCACATGCAAAGCAACAAAGGGGAGCTGGCGAGGTTACTTTAGGACATTTAGCACCGTTGCCATGGCGAAGCTGACACTCAGCCCGCATCCTGTTTGAGAAAGGTCAGGTGTCTTATATCGTTTGTTCATTTCTCTTCTCTCCCTCCCGCACTTGAAGACTTTTGCCACAGTTGCCAAAGACTTTAAAATAATGAACAAGTAATTGCAAAACCTTGTGTAGCCTTACTCTGATATTGTGGTTGATCGTATTTATTGTGTACTTTACCAATGTATGCTTCAGTAGGATGGTTTGAATAGAATTGTATGGCTCGGTACCACCCGACTCCACACACTCGCTCACACAGCTCTTAATATATGTAGGTCACCAGTATCAAAGTGTCAGAGCAGCGCATTCACTCGATGATTGACAGTTTTAAACTATCTCTGAACCCCCCGCCCTCCGCCCCCCTCCCTGTGACACATCCAACCTCCCACCCTCCACCCCTCACACCAAAAGCCTGACCCCCTCACGTCCCCGGCAGCAAATGGATTTGTGCTCTAATCCATCACTTCCCCCTGCGAGCTCAACTGTCCCGGCTCATTGTTGCAAACGCAAGGGGAGGGCAGCAACTGCTGACACACCGCCGCAACTACCCCCACAACTACCCCCACTTTATGATACCCACGCAGGCAGGCCTGTCGGGCCACAGCTAACAACTGGCCTGATGGTTAATTTATTTCATTTACCAGCTTTATACATGCAACAGTTAAAAGTGTGATGTATAATATTGGGAAAATAAAGTTCAGCTCCCAAGAGCATGTGATGATAACTTTTCAAACAATTTAAAGGTATACTTTTGTAAATAAGTACAACTTCAACACTACAGAACTGAGCTTGTTGGGTAACGTATAAATGGAAGAAATCAAATGAAACTGGGTAATCGTATAAACCTTTCAGTTGAAACATGAGACGTTCCTGTTAAAAAATGTTTTGTATTTGAATTTCATGCCAGCAACACATTTCAAAAATGTTAAGACAGGTCCAAACATGCTGGGGGGAAAAAAGCAGTATTGAATAAAGTCGGTCACACAATTGAAATATTTCATATGTTGGAAACATTCTTATAAAGGTTATAATTGAAGGAAATAGATTAAGGAATAATGTTAAGCACATCAGTGCATCTTCAACAAATAATACAAATGTATTGGCTTAAAAAAACAAAAACAAATCTGATCATGAAATAGTACAACAAATACTGTACAAACCTGATTTTATAAGTATAGCTCGCATGTGACTTAAGCTCATTTTTGAATAATGTACATTTCTGAATTTTGTAAAGTGAGCTGTGGAGATCCACAGTTCAGTTATTGAACAAATATTATGTACTTTGTTTTAGTGGCTGATGACACACTTATGATAAACATGTTAAGTGGTATTTTAAGTATAGTTGAACTTAGAGTGGTTTGATGTTAATAAGTGACCATTAAATGAAAGGAAACCAAATATTTTTTTGATATTGTGCTCTAGACCTGCAGTCTAAACCACTGCATGGACTGAGCAGACCACCGGCACAGGAAAAAGCTGTTGAAATGGATTGGTTGTTGCTTCATGCGACCTGTAAGGAGTGGCATTGAAGTGGTTATGGAGTGAATGACAGCACATGAATTACTGAACAGTAATTACAGGATTTGGATGACAACAGTGTAGTGCGGTATGTAGAATACACTTTTTTCATATCTGCTATTGTTTGTACTTGAATTCTTCAAAAGCACAGTTCTATAGTTACAGGCACCAGCAGACATGCCAGTTGGGGGGGGGGGGGGGGGGGGGGGTGCAAGAATAGTGAATGTATTTACTTTTTACTTTCGAAACCGCAATCATTAGCCGACTCCTATTTCAAAATCTAATATTGAGAATTAATGAAATTTAAACTTGAATCAGAACCCAGCATGCACGTTTTAGCTATGATCTCCACAGTGTCCAAACTTCTTTTGTGTTTACCATGCAATGGTTCAAGCTGTGAATTTACTTTTAAATGATTGGACGCGATGCGACACACGTCTTCAGTGTCTCTTTGTACGTTTTTGAAACTTTTTAACTGAAGTTTGAAGCGTCTGACTGCATTGCAGTCGTGTCAGTTCCTGTGTTTCTTTATTTAGATGGATCCAAACGAAGCTGGATCAATACCAGTTTGCCTGCTACCCCACGGACCGTCGGTTTTATGAGAACTGTTTTAACAAAATTCATAATAGTCTTCTCGGTGTGTTGCAAGCAAGTCTCTCCCTTTATTTTTATGGTTCCTCTCGAAGTTGGAAAAAAGAAAACACAGAACAATGGTGGAAAGCAATACTTCTTTTGCCAAAAAAGGGAGTGTATGAATGAGCCGTCGGCCAAGAGAGTGGGCTGGCTCAATGTGATGTTTCATGTGCACTTTAGCTGCCTCCAGGGTTTGGCTTCAGCCGAGTTTCAAGAACCTTCCGATCTTTCACCTTTGTACTTCCTTTGTGTTAAATTTGTGTTGTGTAAAAGTATATATTGTTGTTTGAAACAGGACAGAAAATGCACTGCTGTATTTCTGTATTGCAACCTTTGTCTGAATAAATAACCCTTTTTTTTTTTCATTTTCTTTTTTTTTTTTCCGTCTGCCCTCCAGAAAACTCCCGGATGACCCAAAAGCAGAATGGAGCATCGCCTTGGTTTCCTCTGCTATTGTGAAGCACATCAGAGCTCACTCCTTCAACATGGTACGCTCCGCCAGGTTCAAAGCAGTGGCTTCACTGTCATTTCCTGTATTGTTTTGTCTTTTTTTTTTTTTTTTTTGGCACCACAGCTTCCCAGACTGCATTTTAATCCTCATGTAACAGCAGAGGAAATGGCCTCTGCTGCAGGAGAAAGTTTGGATTCAATTCTGGTGTTTACAGAGATTGTTATCGCTCCAACTGCAGTTCCGCGCCATTAGCTAATGGGAATGAGGCAAATTTAGAATCAGAGTAGGGTTTTTTGTTTTTTTTATTTTATTTTAATCAGGCCTATCTCAACAACAGGAGATACAGTCTATTGCCTTGGAAATCATGATATACAACAGGAAAAAGACAGGTTTTTTTTATGGTAGTTAATAGAGATTCGTAGCAGGTCATTCTGTCCTTTGGCAACTGCTGATCTCATTTTGGTATCAAAGACGACAAATAAACACACCGTCTCCTCCCATCCTGTCGAACTAAAAAAGAAAAAAACATCACCTCTAGTCTAAAGAGTAAGTGAAGGAATCGTGTTAGTCCCACAAAAACATTTCTCTGATGACATGAGGCGGAGGAAAGCACAAGCATGACAATTATTTCTCCACAAAATCAGCTGTATATCCTTTCGTTGGTGTAAATGTTTCGCTTTTCCACACAAACGCACACAAAGTTAGTTGTAATGCACTGCAAACAGTTCTCTAGTTGGCCGCGTTTCCCTTCTACCTTTGACCTGATTTTTTTTCACCTGTTTCCTCTGCCGTGTGAGCATGCGCACAGAAAAAAAAATAAAAAATCTGTTGTCAGCTGCCAAACAGCTCCACAGTCAGATACACAAACCCTTCTGCAAATCCAAGACAAATCTCTCCCTTCTGCTTTTGCCTTGGCTTATTTAATTTCACTTTTAGATACCCAGATTCTGGCTTTTCACCCACACAGTGAGATATTTTGTTGTTTCAGGTGCTGACCTTCGATGGAAGAGGAGTGAGCGGCCACGCCAATCACACAGCCATCCATAAAGCTGTCAGGTACAGGCTGGACCTTAAGGCCCTCGCATCAGAAAAAGAATTTTCTCTCAACATAAAAGTTGCCATCCTCTTGGATATTATGTGGCTTAAACATAGAAACGAGCCCACTCCACAGTCGTAAAACACAATCCAGGAAAGTGCAGAACATTTAGAGTCACATCAACATCCATCTAGTCCAAATGCTTCCCCACAAAGACCACGCGCACACACACACACACACACACACACACAGGCCATGTTTTTCAGAATTGGTCTGTTACATAGCTGAAAGGTCATCCAAACAGAGTCCTCAGAGGCACTCGGCTCTGCTCCCAGCAGTAAATCCTGTCCCTGAAGTGGTGAGGTGGGAGGGCAGTTTCTGGTTTGGAGAGGCCAACCAACCATATTGCATCAGGCTGCTGGTTTAAAAAAAAAAAAAGAAGTGTTTTGCACTGTGAAATGCGCATCGCAGTCGCCGATCTACATTGAACAGTCTGTGGGACGAGTGGCTCTCTGTCAATGCGTTTGTTGATTAGATGCAAGCTTTCCAAATCACATCTCATGATTCTCATTAGGCTGGAACCCAGAGGGGCCGCACACTCGTTTCTCAGTGCTTTGAATGTCAACAGCATGGACTGAGAGATTTAAAGTGAGGAATGACTGGTGTCATCATATAAATATCTGAAAAGTGTCACCCAGCTTCACTTGATCGAAACACAAAAATAATATTATTCATTCTACGTTGGCATTTAGATATACAGTATTTGCGATTCCAGTCCCAAGTTACCAGCACAAACTCATTTTTAATGATGTTTTCAGTGAGTGACACTGTTTTTCCTTTTTCTCACAGTCATCTTGCATCCACTGGACAAGTACCGGACGGTAAGTTAGACAGGAAAGTTTCAGCTTCACCGTCTCAGACAAGTTGTCTGGAGGAGTCCAAATTCTTTAGGAACTTGGTCCCAGTTCTGGTGGAAACTTTCACATGAAAAGTAAGCCCACCTCCAAAGAAACTGGTGTACGTGCATGCAGACTTGCATGTTGTATTTTTGTGCTTGTGGAAACTAAAACCTGAGAGCACACTAATTTCCTTGTCTAAGTACTAGTGAACACAATATCAGGAAAGACAGCAGAAAGTGTGTCTGAGTGTGAATGAAATGTTTCCACATCAAACTATTGAACTTCTTATGACTAAAATTCTGAAATCTTTTCTATTTGATGTCTTTAGATTCCTTAAAAAACATGCAATAACTGAGGTTTTCTCTCCCTTTAGCCAAGATAACTTCAACTTTCAATATTTTTGCAGTTCTTCTATATTATTGTGTGTTTTTTACGGTACCGAGAAGCTCATGTTACAAATGTCTGTTGTTGGACATTCATTCTGCAGACATCCAGGGTACCATTGTGATGATTGATGTGTGGATACAAAGCTCTATTCCTGTGCTTTCTGCTAGTTTCTGAATGGTTTCAGACCCATAAAGTGTCTGAGATTTATGGTTATGAGAAGTAGTCATGATAGTCCTGTCAGCAGTGACGTATATAGGGACTATAGAGGTTACACATTTGATCCCATAAATCAGTGCACGTTAAGAACGGTGCCATTGTAAACACATGACACAAAGAGTTGCCCTTTAATATCTATTTTCATACTTAAGATAAATCATACAAATGCCACAACAGTCAAATGAAGAAAGCAAGTGTATCCTTGCCACCACCAATCAAAATACAATCAGAGGTTCTAAATTTGATGCAAATGTTTATAATCTTATCAGAAAGTGGAAGAATCTGTCGTATTTGACTGATAAACGGCTGATTCAACATTCGCTTCTATGCCATTATGATTGTTTGCAACATTTATGGGCCTTCTCCCTTTATAGTTGCACATCTGACTGGGTTAAAACCTTTGACCCTCCGTCGCTGCTGTTTGATATTGAAATATGAGGTTCCATTGTGCAAAATTTAAAAGCCTTCAGAAGAAAGATTCGGAAGCTTTGAAAATTCTAAATCTTTTTAGGTGAATTACACAACTGTGAGGAAAATTACCCACAAGTTCAGTGGAGTCCAAACAACTGGTTATGTGGGCGGCTGGGGTCAGTTGCGTGAGTGGGCCGCCTCCCAAACGCAAGGTTGGTGGTTTGATTTGAACCTCAGCTGCCAGTGTACAGTAGGTCCAGCCAATTGGCGTGTCAATGTGTGCATGAACTTGTGGCTGTTTCGATCCATCTTCTATACGACTTTAACTATTTTAGAGGCACTGGAGTCAATTTCATCTCTGTGTGCAAGGGCAGAAGGCCACCAGTACATCCCAGAGCAAATCGCTCACAGGCATTAGAATTAAACAGGAATTGGTCACCAGTTTGCCTCAAATGCATGTTTTTTTGAAGTGTGGGAGGAAACCAGAGTACAGCAGCAAAATCCACCCACACACAGGCAATACATGCAAACTCCACACAGAAAGGCCCGGAAAAGATTCAAGCCCAGAAACTCACATGAGTCTAGAGTGCTCACAACTACACCACTGCATGGCAAGGTAAATTATACATACAATGTAGAACATTTTCAGGAAATGCTCTATAAACTTGAAATTCCACTCAACCATTTAATGTGTCTATTGGCAAAATTGGGCTTCAGAAAATATCCTCTTTAACAAAAAGAAAGTTTCAAAAAGCCTCCAAATTGTGTCCAAAAAAAAGAGGCTGTACAAATTTTAGCAGCATGAGATGTTTCCTAGAGAAAGTTGTGCATTTGTGCGTGCAACGTGTTCGCTCATGCAAACTGCAGTTTGACTCTTAATCTTATTAAACAAGTACCATCTATCCTCACTCAAGTTTACATTTTTCATACCTAATCTGGAACTGCTGCAAAGCCTAAGGGTTTGAGAGTGATCAGTGTACCTTTCTTTACAAGGCGCTTGCTTGATTGCTTGGTTGTAGGAGTGTACAGTGACGAGGTAAACATTTGCTGATCAACGCTCAGATTTCCATAGCACTTTGAATTCAACTCATTCAAGACCTTAATGAGTGTCACATGAGAAGCAGCACCTCTGCAGACTGCGTCTCCTCACTGGGACCTCTGCAAAGAAAAGGCTGATTCAACCCTATGTGTTTTGTTAATGTACAGCGCCCTCTTCTGTCCGAATGAGTTTCACATGTCTCCCATATATATTTTGGTCTGCTGGTGGCACCATGTCAACACTAATGTGACATCAAACCACATATGTTGTCATTTGAAATGACAATAACAGCCAGGTTTGCAACACACAGAATCTGTCTAAAAGCTTGTTTAGTGTCCAGACAATCATTCTCTCAGAGTTTGACTTTTAGAACATATTTTTTGGGGGGTTTTGCTTTTGCGGCCATACAGTTGATGTAGTGGTGAACACTATTGCCTCATAGCAAGACGTGGCTTGTGTCTTTGCTTGAACGCATTTATGTATGAAGTTTGCATGTGCTCTCTGTGCTTAGGTTTTTCTTGAGCGCAAATAACAAATAACGGTGAGTTTGTGAGATTAATTAGTGACTAAAATGTGTGTGTGTGTGTGTGTGTGTGTGTGTGTGTGTGTGTGTGTGTGTGTGTGTGTGTGTGTGTGTGTGTGTGTGTGTGTGTGTGTGTGTGTGTGTGTGTGTGTGTGTGTGTGTGTGTGCGCGTGCGCGTGCGCGTGCGCGTGTGCGTGTGCGTGTGTGTGTGTGTGTGTAAAGTAGCATGTGGGTGGGGGTGTGGGCAGCATGTTGCGACAAGCTGACTGCAATGCTGGTTTCGTAAACATTAAAGCCCACAAGGTACACGAAGTAGACAGCATGATAGAAATAGACATGTGATTTATGAGATAGAAACCACAGGAAGACAATGTGGAATGAGTGCTGACGCCTCGGCTAACAACGAACATTACTCAGAGCTAAACAACTTCCCGTCCCTCGCCTTCCTTTAAGAACAATCTCAGAAACAGCCAGGGAGGCTGATAATCATGGGTTGTTTTTTTTTCTGGCACTCACTTACAACTCACCTGTCTTACCAGTCTTACTACATGCTTAAGAAGAGGCCAGATTACCGTAAGCCTCGTGACTGGGCTATACAACATGACTCAAAACTTTTAAGCTTTGAATTTCAAACCTGCGGTATAGTATTGGCTGTCAGGGATATTTCACTAAAGTGCTATAGTACCAGACATTCTGATTTCACATGAACTTAAATGCAAACAAAGCCCGAGTGTGGCGCCTGAACAGTGCCCTCTTTTAACTGTCTGCTTCTTTAGTAAACATTTAACAACATTATCTCCCGACTCCCTCTCTCGCCTTTGCTCTCAGACTGCTGTATGCTGTCCCTGGCGACCGTTGGCCTCCTCAGGAAGTACATATCCTTCCTGGATCTTCCCGTCAGCTGGCTACTGCCCTCAAGCCTGTGCTTCATTATAGGCTCACAGGGGTACAAGCAAGCCAAAGTAAGTCTCCAAGTCAAGACGGTTTGTTGGCAAGACGTTTCACTGTCCTCTCAGTGGACACATGCACCTCACCGTGAGGTCAGATGCTGAAGGAGGGATAGCCGAGTTAGAAAAAACGATGGGGGGTAAAGTGAGAAGCTGAGAAGTCGGTTGATGTCGCCTCAGTCTAATGAGCACGTTTTCACACAGCTATAAGATTCTGACGAGTACGATTCTCAAAAATCCTGCCGAAGATCTTTTTTTTTCCCACAAAATTTTTGTCTTTGTTATTTTTTCAGGCTGCCATGCTGTGTCATCGCACTCAGCTCCTGTGGTTCCGCTACCTCTACATCACTTTCTCCCGGTACATGTTGGTGAACACATTCCAAGTGATCCCACAGGGACCAAAGAACCTGAAGATCTATTGAAACCCCAACACGTCCTCATGCACTGATTGTTACATTCAGAGGACTTCCTGCGCTCATGTTCATGTTCAGGTGGAGTGGCGGGAGTGAACTTTGGAGCTGTTTACAGACGTCTTTGCTGCCTTGTTGGCTCGAGAAGAAAAGAATGTTTTCATAAGCACTTTTTGAAAGCTGATGATCATTTTAGAATATGAAACAAAATGGGCACCATCTGACCTTTTTTGTAAAGAAATTACTTTATTGTTTTTAGTCAAAGCGCTGAAAAAACATGCACTGGTTATTTTTCAAAAAACATGACACTACAGTATTTAATATTTCTGATGAGGCTGATTAAAAAAAGTTTTGATTCTTTTCTCAGTGTCATTGTTTTTTTACTGAAGGTCCACTTCAGGTTTAGACATATCCCTGATGGTCCTGTGAGCCTGCATGCTTTCTTCCCACTCAGCTCCAGAAAAGTTCTCCACTGTGACACTGCGCACAGTACCTGGATCCAGACAGTGAATAGCAACACCTGGGGAGAAAACAGCAACAAAAGACAGCTTGGACATTTGAATCACAAATAACACAGCTCCGTGTTTCCAACACATTTAAGTCCAAATTTGGCTTCAGCAGTTCACAAAAGTGGGTCATTAAAGAGCAGGCTGGGTTGGTCGGTTTGGAGTAAACACAGCTAAATGTATTTGGAGTAAACACAGCAGGATGATGAAATAAGTTTACAACACGAGACCGGAGATGAGAACCCAAGACCGTACCGTATCCGTCAGGATTAGAGCGAGGACTGTAGAAACTCTGAACACCACACGTCTTACAGAAGGTGTGTTTAGCAACGTGAGTGTTGAATGTGTACGTGGTCAAGTTATCCACACCCTGAAATTAAGAAAAAAAACGTCACACATATTCTACAATTTATCTTGAAAATCAAAAAGTGAAATTGTGATCTACTCTTTCTTACCTGTAGGAGAGTAAAGCGACTTTTTGGAACAATGAAATGGTGATTTTGTTTCTTTGTACAAATGCTACAGCTGGAGAAACGGAGACAAGTTTCAGTTTACTGATCTGTTCTCAAAAAGGATACAAGCAGCATTATGTGCTCTTGTGCTTCCAGTAAATCATGAGACAGTATAAAGTCAATTATTCGCCATACTTGCAGTGAAAAACATGAAGGTCTGGTGAACCCCAGACTTCAAATTTAACAGCGCCACAATGACAGCCGCCTGTATGCTTCACAAGGTCCATTCTGGAGGTAAAAACACATTCAAGAAGGAGCACATATGTTAATATTTGTGTATTGAGTGCTGAACCTCACTCCTTGAAGTAATAAACCAGGAGGTATTCACCCGAGTCTTAGACAAAGTTCAGGTGAAACTGGCGTGATCTGTTTGTCGTAAAACCTGCTGACGTGGAGCAGGACGTCCCACCCACATAATTCTATTCAACCACGCCAAGAACAACACAATGAACCTTATATAAAAGAAATGATCACAGATAAGAGTCACATAAAGAGTCACCTATAGTCTCTCACCTAGCTATGTATATCTGTTGATTTATTCACAGCTGTTCATTTAAATTTGCCTGAGAGCCAATGGCAAGTTTGTTGTCCTAAGCTGTGAACACACTGGTTTCACGTGATCAAGGTGTCAGCTTCCAAAGTACTGAGAAAGACGTGTTTCCTGCTTGAAATATTGTTTTCCTGGAACACTCGGATAATTATTCAAAGCAAAGGGCAGGGCAAAGTACAGCAGACTTGCACAAACACATTCCACAGAGGTTGAACTAGTTCAGCCCGACAGCCAGCCCTGTGTTGGAAAGAACTGGCTTGGTGCATCACGAGTTTGGTGTCATATGACACGGTGCTGCAGGGGTGGGATGAGGGAATGCTGTGACCCAAATACATAAATTAGGACTCTTGGAGCTGTATCATATCTGAGACCCAAAAATAAAAGCCCAGTAGACCAGAGAACCCGGCCAACCTACACCCCCCTCTTGAGGATTTGCTCTAGTTTATAGAGCCACAGTTATCCTTGAAGGTGGGTGCAACTAAAAGTACCGTATGACCTGGCCAGTACTTGAAGCTGAAAGTGATGAAGTTAAACAAATCTGTATTTCCACTATCTTACCAGAGCCATGTGACAGTTCCAGTAAGCCACGTTGGAGACCAAAGAACTCAATTCCAGACACTCCTCACATTGGGTGAACTACATAACTTGACGTGATCATAAAAAATAGTTATACAACCTTTAATCAGCAACAAACTTTCTGGAACTTTCCGGTATGACCGGGGCCTTGGCCTAAAGCCAAAAGTAGTTTGTTTCAAACTTGATCATGCTCATTCAAGCAAGTCAGACATATCAAGCATAACTCTAAAACCATGAATATCAAGCGTTAAAGAAAAAAATAGCAATATATTGACATATAGAATCAAATAATTTGGGTCAGTAAAAGTGCGTTGCCTTCCAATGCCAACTTCGGTGGTTTATTTCTCCAACTCACTCTATCCAATTGTCAAATGGTCCTAGGACGAGTCACTGAACCCCAAAATGACCCCAGTGGAATTTAAGCACCATAGCTGCTGTAGTTGGGGTCATGGGGTTTAAGTGCAGCGTGACAGACTGGTAACCTGTCCAGGGTGTATCCTGCCCTTGCCCAAAGTGCCTTGGGATCGGCTCCAGCGCTCTGCGACCCTGAACAGGATAAGCAGGATAGAAGATAGATGGTTGGATGGCATATGTAACAAGGTCAAGTACTTAAGTATAAATGGGTATTTGTAACAAACAATGTCAAGTACTCGAGATTGTTAAAATCTTAAAGTACAGGTTAAGTTGATTAACTTATTCCTGATTAGAATACTATCACAATTGATAAGAATTTCTTTCAGGGATGAATAAAGTACTTCAGATTCTGATTGACAATTGAGGAACCAAAGTTAATTTGTACAAGCAAACCTTTGCTTGATGAGATCTCCTCTTTTGTTGGAAAATAGCAGTGTAATCAAGTATCAAATCACTTGATAAAGAGTGAATCACAAACACTGAACTCTGACTAAACATAGTCAACCAACTGACTGTACAAGCTGTGCTCTCAAATGTCACTTTTCAGCAAACTCTCATCCTGAGATGGTTTATTTAATAGTGGTGTTGGCTGGTTGTGCATGCGTGCCTTTTTATGTTCAGTGTGAGAAGAATGACTAGCAAGAAAATTAAATAAGGTCAGAGACAGAGGCGGCTCTGTTTAGCAGACCAATCCTTTGCCTTAAAATACACCAGCCAGCTGTCACGTTAGCTGGAGGCACGTTTCCCAAGCACGTTTCCATCTGTTAACGAGCAGATCTGGGGGAGATCTGTCCACACATGTCCCCTCCTGCCTGCGGCTCACGCGACGGCCAGAAATCTCCACACTTTCTCACAAACTTTGTTCGTTGAGTTCAATGGCGGGTGATATACGGCCTACATAGGGACCCATTAATAATTATACAAGACGTCGTGTTTTTAGGTCGTGTATAGCGCCTTATCATAACAAGCTGAACTTAGTCATCAACCATTACTTACTGTAACACAGCAACCAATCGCTGGCCAAACAAACAACTGTCCCGTCCAATCACGAGCTCCAGGAAGCGCTCTGTTGCTGTGCGGCTTCCAGCACTTTCTACAGCAAACAGCCTCGCCGTAGCGAGATATCATTCCGCCACAACAAAATACGTGACACTATATCCCCCAAACATTCTGTTTTTAATTAAGTAGCATCAAAAATGACACTATATTTCACTTCCGAGTGGATTACAACAATAAAATGTAATAGTTCTTTCTTTTATCGGCGAAACCTTTAGAGGAGGTGGGAACTACATCGTCAAGCGGAAGTATTTTGCGTTGTGACGTCCGGCTCGGGTATATAAAACAGTGTTTGTCTGAGCCACTGCAGTTGTTCAGCGGAACCCAGAAAGAATCGCTACTCGAGTTCGACAAGACCTTCTTATTGTGCTTCTTGTTCGTAAGTACTTTATTTTTCTCCGTTCAGTATATTCGATTGATATTGTGAAGCACAACTGACGCGTTTAGTTGTTTGTTTACAAACTCTTACCGTGATTAAACGCCACTACCTAACGGTGACGTGGTAATCGGTTTCATTTACGGGAAATGGATAAAAGAAAAATGGATCGGTTGGTATTTTATAATCTAATACCTGTTCGGTTCTTGTTTAAATTTTGACCCATTCATTTTCGAAGTCTGGATCGCCGCAGCGGCCGTTTCCTAGTGCCATGACTCAACATTTCCAGTACTGTCCCCAAGCGGGTAACGCTTGCTGAACAAAAGGAAGGTCAATATGATCTCAAAATGGCGATCAGGCTGAAATGGCTGCTCTGCTATCAGCAGTGCATCAGACAATGGGGTGAATGTAAATATATACAGTATGATTAAACATTAATTCCTATGTATGTTTGCTTGATGTCCGTTATTTGAATTAATTAGTATTAAATTGATGGGAGTGTTTTTATGTTTTAATGCTGTACGTTTGTTATAGTGTGGCCACAGGTGAAACAAAGTGGATTTTATTACTTTTAAACCTAATTCACTGTTTTATTTCTCACAGACTAGACAAACCATGCAGATCTTTGTGAAGACCCTCACTGGCAAGACCATCACCCTTGAGGTGGAGCCCAGTGATACTATTGAAAATGTTAAGGCCAAGATCCAGGACAAGGAGGGCATCCCCCCAGACCAGCAGAGGTTGATCTTCGCCGGCAAGCAGCTGGAAGATGGCCGCACCCTCTCAGACTACAACATCCAGAAAGAGTCCACCCTCCATCTTGTCCTGCGTCTGAGGGGTGGTATGCAGATCTTCGTTAAGACCCTCACTGGTAAAACCATCACCCTGGAGGTGGAGCCCAGTGACACCATTGAGAACGTGAAGGCCAAGATCCAGGACAAGGAGGGCATTCCCCCAGACCAGCAGAGGCTGATCTTCGCCGGCAAGCAGCTGGAAGATGGCCGCACGCTGTCCGACTACAACATCCAGAAAGAGTCCACCCTCCACCTTGTCCTGCGTCTGAGGGGTGGTATGCAGATCTTCGTCAAGACCCTCACTGGTAAAACCATCACCCTGGAGGTGGAGCCCAGTGACACCATTGAGAACGTGAAGGCCAAGATCCAGGACAAGGAGGGCATCCCCCCAGACCAGCAGAGGCTGATCTTCGCTGGCAAGCAGCTGGAAGATGGCCGCACTCTGTCCGACTATAACATCCAGAAAGAGTCCACCCTCCATCTAGTCCTGCGTCTGAGGGGTGGTATGCAGATCTTCGTCAAGACCCTCACTGGCAAGACCATCACCCTAGAGGTGGAGCCCAGTGACACCATCGAGAACGTGAAGGCCAAGATCCAGGACAAGGAGGGCATCCCCCCAGACCAGCAGAGGCTGATCTTCGCTGGCAAGCAGCTGGAAGATGGCCGCACGCTGTCCGACTACAACATCCAGAAAGAGTCCACCCTCCACCTTGTCCTGCGTCTGAGGGGTGGTATGCAGATCTTCGTCAAGACCCTCACTGGTAAAACCATCACCCTGGAGGTGGAGCCCAGTGACACCATTGAGAACGTGAAGGCCAAGATCCAGGACAAGGAGGGCATCCCCCCAGACCAGCAGAGGCTGATCTTCGCTGGCAAGCAGCTGGAAGATGGCCGCACTCTGTCCGACTATAACATCCAGAAAGAGTCCACCCTCCATCTAGTCCTGCGTCTGAGGGGTGGTATGCAGATCTTCGTCAAGACCCTCACTGGCAAGACCATCACCCTAGAGGTGGAGCCCAGTGACACCATTGAGAACGTGAAGGCCAAAATTCAGGACAAAGAGGGCATCCCCCCAGACCAGCAGAGGTTGATCTTCGCTGGCAAGCAGCTGGAAGATGGCCGCACCCTGTCCGACTACAACATCCAAAAGGAGTCCACCCTCCATCTTGTCCTGCGCCTGAGGGGTGGTATGCAGATTTTCGTCAAGACCCTCACTGGTAAAACCATCACCCTTGAGGTGGAGCCCAGTGACACCATTGAGAACGTGAAGGCCAAGATCCAGGACAAGGAGGGCATCCCCCCAGACCAGCAGAGGTTGATCTTCGCCGGCAAGCAGCTGGAAGATGGCCGCACGCTGTCCGACTACAACATCCAAAAGGAGTCCACCCTCCATCTTGTCCTGCGTCTGAGGGGTGGTATGCAGATCTTCGTCAAGACCCTCACTGGTAAAACCATTACCCTTGAGGTGGAGCCAAGTGACACCATTGAGAACGTGAAGGCCAAGATCCAGGACAAAGAGGGCATCCCCCCAGACCAGCAGAGGCTGATCTTCGCCGGGAAGCAGCTGGAAGATGGCCGCACGCTGTCTGACTACAACATTCAAAAGGAGTCCACCCTCCATCTTGTCCTGCGTCTGAGGGGGGGGCAGTGAAGTCGTCATTCCATGTTCTTAACCTTGTTGTCCAAGTAAACATGTTGTGTATCACATGCTATACATGCCATATTACCTAAATGTTACACAAAGTTGAGCCTTTTTAATGACCAAAATGTTGCTGCATATCATTTAATAAAGGATTGAACTCAACATTCCTCTGTGCCTTTTTTTTTTTTTTTTTTAAATCTGTATTAGATAATTGCTTTTTCACAAACTGAGGTGGAGGTATTTTTAGTTTCCACTTTATTTAAAAGGTATAGTTCCATTTAAGTATGCATATGTAATGAACTAAATTCTACATGACTTGGGGGATATTGGTGATGAAAGCATAAACCGCTATTTAGTGCAAACATATTCATAACTGAGCTGTTGATAAAGTTCAGCATGTTGTTTCAAGATTGGATGATGTACTTGAGTAATTATAAAGCCAGTTTACATTCTAGAATTAACTTACAGAGACAATACTTGGTGATTATATTTAAGGCTCTGGAGCCACTTATTAAATCTAACAGCAGGCACTTTGGTTTGAGTAGTCTGGATCAGAAGAAAAACCGGTTCATACATCTAGTAAATGATCACTGCAGACAGTGGTTTATTTATAGACATTGTAATGGGGAAGTTTCATCCAACATAAGTGGATGTAGCCATGCAGTGTTTCAAAGTTAGGAACATAATCACTTCCTTATTTCAACTTTAAACTACTTCCTGCATTTCCTCAAAGTCAAGACTACATTGTCTCTGGCTCCTAACACATTCTGGTCAAGATGTGAATAAATTGTGGGCTAAGCGATGGATTGCTGTATATTTTTTAGTATATTCTCATACAGTCTTCCTATAGTAGCCAAAATGAAACACAAAGAGCATGCATGACACTAAAGATTAAACACTAAATCTGAACTTTATAAAGTGTAGTTCTGTCACTACTCACACAAAACATGTTGCAGCGCCCTCTTCTGTTCAATGCAGCTCGGTTATCAGTTTCATCCAGGCACGTTTCATTTTCATCCCATGCTGAACTTAATCACAGGCCAGTTATGAATAACGAGACAAAAAAATAGTGAGACAAGCACTGATTGACACATATTTTTACTATTATTTTAAGCTAAATTCTAACAAACATTTGCATCATCTAGTTTTCTGTCATCTGTTGACCCCATCCCGTTTATCTTAGGGTGGCAACCAACCATGATCCTCTCTTCACGTTTCCTGCACTAAGGGCCCAGTGTTGATTCGAGGCTGCACAAGAATTGTGTTGCGGTATTACTCACCTTATACAAAGCTGAACAGGCTCAACAATATCATCAGCTCTTCATCCTTTTAAAGGTATTTCTCTCACAGGACAGCGTACTTAACGAGAAGCTTTTAGTTTTCTTCACTGAATTTAGAAGAATGCAGAGCAAATAATTTGATACACACAGAACCGTTTCTCTGATAAACACAGAAGACTATGTGTACAATTTGTTTTCTTTCTGGAATAAGACGAAGCAACAAGTAAAGCTGTTTTGAAAAAACGAGCACTTTTCCTATTATAGCAATGACACTTTTATAATATTGGCCTGTTTGATCAAGCTTGGCGATGACAGTTCAACAACCTGGTTGCACAACTTGAGAGCATTAATTCCCTCTGACATGTATTTTGTTTCTTACGAATGTCCCAACCGTTTGACCAGACAGCCATGAAATATGTTGCATATTGTCACAGCATTTTGATGACAATGTAATATTTACATCAAGGTATACAATCTATTTACAGTTTCCCCCAGGTATGATATTCATTATTTGAGTTATCTGCTTCAGTACAATTGCCATTGTTTTTCTTCACTTACAGTCAAAAAGTCAAAGTCTGTTCCACCCACTGATTATTTGATTGTGTGCGTGTGTTTGTGTTGTTATAAACTCTCAGGTGAAGCCAACACTCAATTTTTCTGTTAGTTTAACTGTTTTTAAAAAAGTACTAAACATTCCTAAAATGCAATTTTTTCAGAAATTTGTTTATTTACTTTAATAGTATTTCAGTGACTATGGCATGTAGAAATAATCCCTCTTTAAACAGAAATAGGCCTGTTTTCATCAAAACTGTCTGGGATTTTTATTTATTTTTTAATTAACAAGATTATTCTTGATATGAAAAAAGAATTGGCGAAGTGGATGACGGGGCTTCGAAACGCATACGCCCGATTAGAAACTCGCTTTTATACCTTAATTTGCAGTAATTATATACACTATTACAGGCAAACATACAACTCGAAATTACCTAATCCGCTCGGGTAATTTAGGAAGTAACACGTATAGATGTAGAGTCACATATTTTATGAATTAATATGACGACTCGTACTAGTCTGAAAAAGCAAATTGGGTTTATTTTTAGATTTGTGAAGCCTGGTAAACGGACTATTTCCCGTTGCGGATGATTATCAATCCGTGACGTGTCTCCAATATAAATGCCTCTGTCCCCTTGGCAACAACAGTCAGACAGACAGAGGCGTTTCTACTCGATCTCACAAGACAAACCTGTCAATAATTGTAAGTACGAATGCATTTTGTTTTTTAAAAAGCTTTTACATGGAATATTTCGCGTTGTAAATTAGTCGTTCTTTCACCATGTCACATTTCTAGGGTTTGACTCTCTTTATTTGACAGCTTCATGAAGAAAAATGGCAGGGAAGTGTAGCCTAGCTAATCTAAAAAAACAAACAAACAAACAAACAGCGGCTCTGACGTTTGAGAAAGTGATACTACATAAATATGCTCGCTGTCTTTATCGATCGGCAGTTTGAACCAATTTTATATACGCAGTTTTTTCAACGAGGACACAGTATTTAGCTGTGTCGTCCAGTAGAGGGGGACGCTAACTATGGAGAAAAAAACGAAGGCAAACAACAATAGCACTGTTTAAAATGGCGCTGATGCTCGAATGACCGGCAACCTACCAGTATGTTCAGGTCAAAGGGTTTCCTCTTGTTTGCCATCCCTGAAGGGATAGTAACACAAATATTACCTGATTTCATTACCATTGTGAATTACTGACAGGAAGGAGACAAAAGCTTGAATTCAAAATCTTTTAGTAGCTATTTAATACTCATATGATTCTTTATCTGTGTATAATCTAGTGAAATGTTTATGTTTCACAGGTGCAAACATGCAGATCTTTGTAAAGACCCTCACCGGCAAGACCATCACCCTTGAGGTGGAGCCCAGCGATACTATTGAAAATGTTAAGGCCAAGATCCAGGACAAGGAGGGCATCCCCCCAGACCAGCAGAGGCTGATCTTCGCCGGCAAGCAGCTGGAAGATGGCCGCACGCTGTCTGACTACAACATCCAGAAAGAGTCCACCCTCCACCTTGTCCTGCGTCTGAGGGGTGGCATGCAGATCTTTGTGAAGACCCTCACCGGCAAGACCATCACCCTTGAGGTCGAACCCAGCGATACTATTGAAAATGTTAAGGCCAAGATCCAGGACAAGGAGGGCATCCCCCCAGACCAGCAGAGGCTGATCTTCGCCGGCAAGCAGCTGGAAGATGGCCGCACGCTGTCTGACTACAACATCCAGAAAGAGTCCACCCTCCACCTTGTCCTGCGTCTGAGGGGTGGCATGCAGATCTTCGTCAAGACCCTCACTGGTAAAACCATCACCCTGGAGGTGGAGCCCAGTGACACCATCGAGAATGTGAAGGCCAAGATCCAGGACAAGGAGGGCATCCCCCCAGACCAGCAGAGGCTGATCTTCGCCGGAAAGCAGCTGGAAGATGGCCGCACCCTGTCCGACTACAACATCCAGAAAGAGTCCACCCTCCACCTTGTCCTGCGTCTGAGGGGTGGCCAATAAACAACATGTTTCTAATGGGCTTTTACTTAAAGTAACCCAATAAAAGCTGAACATATAATGTTTTTTTCCCTTCATTTTCTTCAATATAAACATTCAGTGCTCAGATTAATACTGTATTACAATGAGCTGTGTTCTGGTAAATCTTCAAAAGCTTTTTAAAATCATTTGAATCAGTGCACATAAAAACTACAAGCTATAGTTTTATCCACACTCTTTCATTTGTCTCATATAATGATTATTCTTTCACAGCTGTACAAAATGCCCCAATCTTCAAAATATGATGACAAGGTAATTAAAGATAACTTGGCTATACGAAGTCCCCGGCTAGCTCAGTTGGTAGAGCATGAGACTCGCAATCTCAAGGTAGTGGGCACCACCTCCCCGTGGGCTCACCACCCGCAGGGAAGGTTCTTAATCGGTGTAATGTGATCTGGGTGACAGAGCTCAGACTGCCACCCCCGTGAAACGGATAAGCGGGAGAAGATGGATGGCTATATGAAAACAAATAGGACAATTTATGTTGTACTTGCCTAAAGTGTTTCTCCTAAACTGGTATTGGGTATAAGAGGAGAATTTTCCAAATAGCTGTGATGTGAAGCAAAGAACATTTACGTAAAGTTCACATGCAGATGTTCTCGAAGCTGGGAAAGGAGAGTGTTCATGTTGACCAATTACACCCAGTCATATCAAGGCAATAATGAGAACTCTTAAAAGTTAGCTGCTTCGTTTACACAATCCAAATAATGAAATAAGGGATCGTCAGTTTGAGAGGATATTGAATTTAAAATAGTGTCCATTGGCACCACTAGATGTCACTGTCCTACAAATGTTTAACTGAGAATGAGCCAAAACAAACTAAAACAACGAGATGACTTGTAGTAATTTGAGTGATTACTTCCCACATAATGAACTCAGTTTGCTACTGTGATATCTAACTGTACCTCAGATGTCAAAAAAGAAAAAATAATAAAGAATGATTTTTCTCAAATCACAAAGGAGATGGGAGGATAGAAATTGAGACGGGAAAAAGGATGCTCAGCGAAAACTACAATAACCAAAAAACTGTCGCAGAATTTTATTCTAATATTTTTTAATTCAACTTGATTAGATCAATGTGTGAAATGTGGAAACTACACATTAAATTATACTGTCAAAGAAATATTCTTCATGAAGCTGTATGAGGGTTGATGAATGGCTTTAACATTTGGCTTCTCTGCACAATAACCAGGATACTTTTATACATGCATAGGGAAAAATACAATGACAAAAACCAATTACTGTGCAGTTAAAAGACTTCCACTTTAATCCCTTGCAGGTTCATTCTTTTCATGCTCTCTGCTCCCCCTCTCTCAGTTTTGATGAGTACCTTCCTCCTGTCATGTGCAGCTCTTTCCATAGCAGTCCAACGGACTGAACAGCAGATATTCTATCAGGCTTTTTGTGTTTCATCCTAGTCATTTTCTGGCTGCTTTGGGTCATTATCCTGTTTGATTAACCATGACCAGCCTCAGAGATTAAGCTGTCTGACATACAGCCAAGAGTTCATGTTCTCCTGTGGCTGCAAAGGCTCCAATTCAACAAATCAAACTTTTATGCGTTTTAATAAGACAATCGACACGATGAGGATAAAATGACAACAAAAACTGTCAATAAATAAAGGCTGTACTGAGAGTGATTGTAAAGTCATGTTAAAAACTGAGTACTAAATGTGACATAAAATAAAACAAAGTAAAAGGCAAGAGAGATAATGTTTAATTTATTAACCTTTAATTAACCGGGAAAGTATAAACGCATTGAGATCAAGATCTCTTTTACAAGGGTGACCTGGCCAAGAGGTCCCCAGCACACATCACGTCGTTGCATTTATGACAAATAAAACTGAGTTAACATAATACAATGGTTAAAGTGCGATAGTGCATAATCAAAATTTAAATGACAAAATGAAGAGTTTAAGGCAAATAATAATAGAATAAAGAAAATAAAGAAATTCCTTATAAACTGGCTGAAGTATTGGTAAGTACCTGTATAGGTAGAGAGGAATTATTGAAAGTGAAAAAGTGTTTTGCCCCTGTCTCAGTGTGTTTTACCCACCTGTCTCAGTGGGTTTCACCCCCGTCTCAGTGTGTTTTGCCCCCTGTCTCTGGGTTTTTACCCCCTTGTCTCACTGTGTTTTACCCCCTTGTCTCTTGCTTTTTACCCCGCTGTCTCAGTGTGTTTTGCCCCCTGTCTTTGGGGTTTTACCCCCTTGTCTCAGTGTGTTTTACTGTCCTGTCTGAGTGTGTTTTACCCCCTTGTCTCTAGCTTTTTACCCCCCTGTCTGAGTGTGTTTTGCCCCCTGTCTCAGTGTATTTGCCCTCCTGCCTCAGTGGGTTTGCCCGCTGCCTGTCTGTATATATCAGCTGGAGCCTGAGCTGCTGGCTCAGTCGGTCTGACTGTGTTGGGGAGGAATGGCTGGCTGGGGGGGCTTCTGCATTTCTCTCCTCAACTACAAGACAGAGAAATATGTCATCGCCGAAAACAAGAAGATCGGAATACTATTCCGACTCTATCAGCTGGCTGTGCTGGGATACATAATCGGGTGAGGCGCTTTGAACCTCAAACTTTCTATTTTCCTCTTGCAATAACAGAATAGAGAGTGATTCACACAGTTAAAAATAGGCTTGACAAAGGTTTTCACTTTTGTTGGTGGTGTTAAAGTGGCAGTGCTGTGGTTGGGGAGGTGTGTAAAGGCTTGAATCATACATGCAGCTTTATCATGATGTGTGTAAAGGAAATGAGAACCCAGAAGCAGACTGCGTGACAGTATGTTCAGGGGTCAGTTGACCTCTTTTGTATGAAAGTTAAGACAAAATGTGACAGTCAGTCAGTGTCTGTGGTGTCACCGTTGACTAGTGGTCACTCACATGAGCCTCTCATGTTCATATTGTGTTCACTGCCACACCACCTCCCAGACATGGTGATATTTTGGTGCATTTCACTGGATCTTTATATGCAACACAGTTCAGGAATAGTTGTCTGATATTAAAGGTACAATATGCAGGATTTGAGTAATGCCACTATTGTGCCTGATGTGGCAGTAGTGAGTCACTGTAGCGTCTATTGTAGGATCCATTCTTCAGTTTTGCTGTGTGTTGTCAGTTTCTTGTGAGTTAATCGATTCCGAGGCCTTCCAAAATCAGTAAGATAGAGACACAGATACATCTGTGTGTTAGAAAGGTGGAATCGGTTTTGGTTCGATGGTGCAAAATCATAAACTCATAATGTTACTTAATATACAGTATTTTTGCCATGTAGAGTCTTGGCCAGTGGTTTCCAAACTAGGGTCTCGAGGCTTTGCCTATTCAGAGTTTGGCAAAATTAGATAAAAGCGAAAGCGAAAGCGTAATCAGACCCAGTGAACCTGGCCGGGAGTGGGTGTGTCCACCAGTGTCTGTCTTCACTGTATTGTTTTGGCAAATTAGAGATTGGACAGAGCGGTCCGCAACTTTTCCTGGAGACAATTTGTAGGGGGGTCAAGAGAAAATGTCTGGGATCATCAATGTTAATCCCACAGATCTGTTAAATGCTGGTTGATGAGTTTAGAAGAAATGGATTTTATTGATACGTCCTGTCACGTCTCAGGTGGGTGTTTGTGGCGAAGAAAGGTTACCAGGAGAAAGAGGAGGCCATACAGACATCAGTCATTACCAAACTGAAAGGAGTGACACTGACCAACAGTACCGACGCAGGGCCTTACCTATGGAGCGCCGAGGACTACGTCATACCTCCTAATGTGAGTCTATCTATCTATTTATCTATCCATCCATCCGTCCCTCTCATTATGGTCAGGAGACATCGTGAACTCATTCAGCGTCCCTGCTGCCTTACGTCATTAGCTTCAGCAATATTGAGCTTCTAATTTGTTTAACCTTTTCGCTTCCCAATCTCACTGTTGGCTCCTAATTTGATTTTCCAGGGTGAGCAGGTGTTCTTCATAGTGACAAATTACATAGAGACCCCCAATCAGAGGCTGGGGTTCTGTGCCGAGGTGGGTATATTCATGGGGGATGAAGAATTGATTTTATATTTTTTGGGGGGAAGGGGGGGGAGGGGTGTGCTGCTTCTTTTATAAATAACTGCTTTGATTGTGAATCACACAGAGCTTCAAGGTGCCAAATGGACGATGCCAGAGTGACGATGACTGCCTGGAGGGGGAGAGTGTAGCTGCGGGTCACGGTGAGGCCAGTTCCTTGCACCGGAGTCATGTGGTTACCAGGGTTTTGCCTCACTCATAGAAGCAGATGTTCATCAGTGAGGTTAAGGTCGTCTGCTTTATTTTGTTTTGTGTTAGAATCAATCACACTCAATCCCACCTCTCGCTTTCAGGAATCAAAACCGGCTCGTGTTTAAATAGCACCGGGACCTGTGAGATCCATGCTTGGTGTCCCGTTGAAAACAGCAAGAGACCCACGTAAGAAATTTGGAGATTTGCCATATTGTCCTCCCATAATGACACTCACAGTGATCCCTCACCCCGACCGAGACATTTTACAGGTTCTATTTATTACTGTGGGCTCAGTTTGTGTTTCATTTTTCACCGAAGCTGCCTGTTCCTTTCGCTTCCAGAGAGCCCTTACTGAATGAAGCAGAAAACTTCACCATCTACATCAAGAATTTCATCCGTTTCCCAAAGTTTGAATTCTCCAAGTAAGTGGCCGAAAGTGGCTGCCGACTGCTGCAGTCTACGGCTGCAGTCTACGGCTGCTGTCAAGGCGTCGCGGCATGGAGCGAGCTGCTGGATATACATGTTCCAATGGCCGCTTTAAATAGCTTTTAGGGTGCAGAGCACCTTCTATTTATACCGGCCTGTGCATTGCGCTCGGTGAGACAGTGAACCAGTCATCTGAGACGTCCTTGACAGCGTGCCTTGCCCTGGACAGGTGTCAGATCAGATGGGGCTAGCCCGGGGAGCTGCAGTGCTGCCTTCCCCTCTCTGCTGAGTCCAGCAGCAGAGCAGGGAGATGCCGCACGCCGGGGCTAATTCATCAATCACACTCCCGCTCTCATTACATCTCCCCTATGCTCCCTCACTCATCTTGATACGCTTATTGTTAATGAAAACCGAGTCGACACACAGCCCCTCGTAATGGCGGTGATTTGAAATGGCTGGCAAGGCTGCGTGTCTTTTATTGTAACGTATCTAGTTACTCTCTGTGCTTGAAGCCAGATGGTGTTACTGTACGGTTTGAGTGACACTCGCACGCTGCAGCTGAAGTGTGCTGAGAGGAAGCCTTCAAGTCCCAACACTTCAACCCTGAAGAGGGTACAAAGTTTAACACCGACGGATGTGAATGTGTGATTCGATGAGAGACCATGTGAGCCAAGATCAACTATCACATGCACACATGCATGAAGGGGATCCAAACCAAAGTGTGGCACTGTTCTCATTTAATGAAAACATGGGGACAGTCAGAATGTGTGGGGAAGCTCATATAAACATAAAGGGTTCTAAAAGGTACTATTATATATCCAAGCTGCAGTATATAGTACAATATAGTATAATATAGTACAAGAAACAAACAAAAACAGTAATAATTATTGAAATTGCAGGTTAGTCACTTTCTACTATATTTGGGCTGTTGTTACTTCTAAGCGGGCAACATGAAAAACAAGGACTTCTGAGCAATCGAAATATAAATATAAATATAGTATATTTCAGTAAAGTTCTTGTATTTCTTTCTTTGCTTGATTTAACTAAATATGGTGGTTCAAATTGTAATCTTCCAACACAGCAACAAGGTACGTAATACAGTAGGTACACTTAAAAAACAAACAAAAACAAAAAACCCTCTAAAAACAGCTGTTTTTCATGCTTTATGTGAACTAATTGTTTTGGTAATTGATGGTGGATAATTTATTGATCTCTTGTCAGTCTAGTCAGCCTGCACGGTGTCCAGGTCTTTTATAGAGTCTGATTCCTTCTATGTGTATTGAAAACAGTTTTACCTATAACGTGTCTCGGATTTTCTGTGCACACATCAACAGATTTATTTATTTATTTATTTATTTTGCCTTTACTGTCCTAGAATTCTTTTTGAATTGTATGGAATCGAAAAATAATTATTTAAAAAGAGAATTTCAATAATTTCAAGAAGTATAAAACGTATTGCAATATTGCCATTTAATGCTTACATATACATTTATTTATATATTTTTTTTTTTAAATAGTAGCTATTGTCTGTTAAAATGGTTTATGCTGATTACACAGTGAAATTCCTTGGACCTTAAATATTTAATAACAATAAAAAGTAAACAGAATATTGAGGTTATTTAAGATACATTTATTATTATTATGATTATTATTACAAATTCAAGAGACATTTGGTAAAAGAATATCATTTTACTGGAGTTTTTTTCATTTAATAACCACCTTGATTGAATTCATCGAGGATCAGGATGGAAGGTTTGCTGCCAGATTCTGAAACTAAGAAGAAGCAGCATGCCCTCCTTCCAGACATGCTCCATCTCCTGTCTGATTATTGAAAGACTCAGTGCAGCAGGAAAATAAGCGAACACACACACTCACACGCTGGCCTGCCACAACTGAGCATTCACACTTTATTGGTGAGCACAGAGACTAAAATGTCGAACAAGCCATGACAAAATAACTTGTTTCACAAACATATCTACGTTTTTCACTTTTAAGGTCCAACGTTCTTGAAACGTCTGATGATGGATACCTGAAAACATGCACCTATGACAGCGAGGAGCATCCGTACTGCCCCATCTTTCACCTTCGGGATTTGGTCGGCAGGACTGGACATGACTTCCAGGACATGGCCAAGAAGGTACAAAGTCTGAAAACATGTGACAGAGATCTAAAATAGTGCCATAATAACCTTTAGATTTAAACTTTAAAGTTTCCCTTTGTTGTGGCGCAGAGTGTACAAGATCAAACTGTCTATATTTTCATGAAACCAAACAATTGCTACTGAAAATGACCACAATGTCAACATAAAGCCAATTTTAATGAAACCTTCTGGTGCAAAATACAGTGAAATGTCAAGAAACACTTTTCCCATAACTGTTGCTTTATGGGTGTTGTACGAACTCATCCTGGCAACGTGGCTTTCGAGCTACTTTACTTGCAATTTGTTAAAATCTGCGTTTTTGTGGTAATTCTTACAATTTGCTTGCTGGTGGTGCGGGCCATGATTGCAGCTCACTGCAGGTTGGTCTGAGCCCACAGGTTTCATGTTCGATACCACTGGTTTACTTATTTTCCATTGATAAAACGTCCCGATGTCTGGGAGGTCATTTCAGCACTCATCTTTTATGAAGCCATACTGTGGTGATAAGGTACATTTTTCCAACAATGTCTCCTGGATGATCTTTCAATGAGTAAATCATTTAATAAAACCTCCTTGTTCAGTTTAGATGGAAACATTCCAGATGTGTAAGTTGTACACACTGTCGGTACTAATGATGAGAAATCCCTCTCTTTAGAGCCTCCTCACATACTATTTATTTAAATGAATCTATCAATGTGAGATTGTGTGTAAAATGAATTTCTATGGTGTAAAACAACTCTGGCTTGGTTTGTATGGTAAATTATTGTTAATCCACACTTTAATAAACTGAACTCCAAAATGAGGTTGAGAAACAACTGGTGTGAGAGAAGTGTTAAGAGTAATATCTATTTATTATTTATACGGTGTAATATAGTCAACATGAAACAGAGGACGACCAAAGAAATTGAATTATTTACAGTGAATCTACATACACAAACATGGCGGACCCGTAGTGGTATGACTCGCGGTCCGTACTGAAGTTTTATCATCCATATCAGTAGTTTTATAGTTGCGACTCACCCCTGATAGCAGCCGATGCGTCATCAGTCCATACGGAAGTCGTGTTCTCTCCATTTTCTTCCACGTATATAGCGTATTGTTCTCTGGACACATCTGTGTAGTTTCATTACAGAATCAAGCAACAGCGCCCTCGGGTGGCTCGGCAGACTGACTACATCGTTGTCAGTGTAAACGCACTCCTTTTTTTTTTTTTTTTTTAAGGGATTAGGTGTCACGTGAAACGCGGCCTAAATATAAAATGTTATCCAGGTTTTATGAGAATCACATGCCATCATTGTTGCCAATTCTTCATCAGTTGTCTTCCGTTTTTTTCTGGGGTCGGACGGCCAGAACCCTGTTTTTAAAACCCGCTGGTTGTTTCCTTCAGGGCGGCTCTGTTGGGATTCTCATCGAGTGGAACTGTGATCTGGATAAAGACTCTTCTCAGTGTAATCCACAGTACAGCTTCACCCGTTTGGACCTGAACCTGAACAACTCCATCACATCAGGATACAACTTCAGGTGAGTCCTTCTTCAATATAGGAAACATTTCTTTGCTTTCAATTTGCTCTATGTTTTATTGTTTTGGACCTTTTTCTTTGTTTTTTTTAATCAAGTCTTCATCCCATCACAGATATGCCAGATACTATAAGGATCAAAATGGTGAGACCTACCGCACTCTGTATAAAGTGTACGGGATTCGCTTTGACATCCTGATCAATGGGCGGGTAAGAGCAGTGAATTCAGCAGCAGGTCATCAAATCATGTGATTCTGCTCAGACACTCGCAGTGATTTTTATTGTTGATTTACAGGCTGGAAAATTCAACATTGTTCCAACAATAATTGCCATCGGCTCTGGTGTTGCTCTTCTGGGTATAGTAAGTAATTTATGTCAACGTTGTGTGAGAAGATGATCGATGCTTTATGGCAGACGTGACTCAAAGTTTGAAAAATGTATGTAATATCACTAATGAAACAATATAGTAGAATACAGAGAATGTGTACTCAGTGATATATATGTATAATTTATTTTTTTGCTTCAAAAATAGGCTCTTTTGATTAGCCTTTCATAAATTCAATTATGTTTCTCTTCCATTTTTCCCGTGTTAACATTTGGGATACCCAATCATGTATTAACACTCAATGTTAAATAAAACTTAATCTTCTGTTGGTTTTTAATGCAACTTCTTTAACGTAATCACTTGGATTATTGGAATAAAGTAAGTACGATACGGATTCAAATATTCTATTAAGTTATGTTATTGGCCATTAGTACGTTATTGGTTGCTACTGATACTTGTGATGTTTTCTTCCAGGGAGCCTTCGCCTGCGATATGATTCTCCTCTACATGATGAACACGAGCTCCTTCTACCGAGAGAGGAAGTTTGAAATCATCAACTTTAAGTACGACTCACTGTGTTTGCGCAGAACGTCCGCGGCGGAGATTTGAAATGAGTCCCGTTGAGTCACGCTGGTTTGTCCGTCTGTCCGGTCGCAACAGGCGAGATCGGACCAAACACAAGGACGGGAAAGCAGGACACCGAGACAGGCGATCCAGGAAGCCAGCCGCGGAGAAAGACGCCGCCAACTCTGTGAGGAACGCGGACGAAACCCAACTCACCGTGGAGTCGTCCCCCGGAGACGAGGGCCAGCCGTCCGCGGGGAAACGGGGTCCCACCATTCCACGCAACACGGGACAGCGATACTCTGCCCACATCCCCCAGCAAGGTGCAGAGACGAAGCCACACATCACTTTCTCCTCTCTCAACTAGGCTCACGGGCAGATGGGAGACCGATCACCCAGGAGGGTCACATGACTGATGGCAGGTTTCACCAGCATGAGTGACACGTTGGCCCAGACTGGAGATGAGCTGGTCCAGGGACAGTGCAGGAGGGACGGCAGTCCGCTGGGTCGTCAGTCACAGTTGGGATGTTTGTGGTCCACTTACGGTGAACATTGTTTGAATTAGCAGCAGAAGTTTATTATGGCACAAAGTTAATATTAGATTTAAAAAGAAAAAAAAAACGGAACCCTGGATGTTACCTTCTAAACACAAACATCTCATTCTCACTGTTTCATTGGTCAAAGACTTTCCAAACCTAATGAGAATAATAGATCAGAGATCATATCGGCTGCTGGGTGAAGTTGTTTCTGCCTTTCATATGGTCGTATGAACATGATCCCGACCGTCACCTCATACGGACATTTTGTATAGTTTAGTTGTTCTATTGTCAGATAAATATTGAAATGATTTACATCATTTTTATTAACATGTAACAAAGCATCCCAACTTCTTTAGAAAAAGATAGACGCAAGATAGATTTCTAATTTTTGCCATTTCAACACAGCAAATATAACACAAAAATCTATTATTCTGAGTCGTATCCACACTGGATGTAAATTAAGGTTTTATATTGAAAGAAAATTCAAACGAATGTGAGACGCATCAACCTGGGATCATTTTAGGTCCCGAGAGAAAAGCTTTTATGAGCAGGAGCGTCTCAAACAACTAAACTCTCAAGCAATATGTATGAAACTGCGATTGGACACATCAGGTGTTTGTGCTGTGAGGTTACCAGTAACCACCGCTGCCATGTTTCCCCATCTACTGCCATGTTGACGGCTCACGCTCAAACTAACTTGTGACCGTCTCCTCGTGTGATGCAGAAGTCTGCGGTCTGTCACGTTTCATTCAGGAGTCTCTCCCTCCTGTGAGCCGGTTTGCTGCGGCCGCGAGACGATTCACTGTAAAGGACTTTGAAGTGCAGGGACTCGCTTTCCTGTTTGCAGTTTTTATTTATTGAATGTTCTTCATTGTTGAAAACTAATGTATGTGACGTGTCTTTAATTATATTAACACATGACGACAGATTAATAATGTACACACAAGACTTGTACAGAGGCATTTGTTCTGATCAAATGATTTGTTAAAATGTCAAAGTGATGAACATTGAATGACATCAATATTTATTAACTCGGGCTCATATCCAGAAACCCAGGAGGAGAAAGGAGTTGAAGGTTAGAGGGGGTTATAATCACAGACATTTGTGTTAAAGGAGGACATTTAATTCATGTAGTAACTATTAACATCCTCCATCGTATCTTAACCCTACAAAGGAAAATCAAACATCTTACTATGAGCGTATCTACAAACAGCAGGGCAGACAGTATTCATATCATGTGTAGAATTGGACAAACATTTCTATGTTATTTGGGGTCAGCCGTTTCAGTACACATGAACCATCCCGTACAAGAAAGTCCAGAACAGCACGTAGGTGAAAAGACCTCCAACAAGACCCCCGGTGAAGAGCAGCCGCCGCGACTTGAAGCACTTGTTCCACCGGCGCCCGGCCTTGAAGATGAGCAGCACGGACAGGAGAAATGCGGAGAAGAAGTAAAAAACGAAGCCGTACAGTCCCGTCAGTCCGAGGATGCCGGCCGTGGCTCCGGACAGGGCGGACACGGAGGTGCGGCAGTAGTCCAGCACGGCGGCGTTGCCCCGGACGGCCACCTCACTGATGAACTGTGGGCCTTCACGCTTGGCTCCGACTCCCGCCATCGTACCTCTGGTCACCTACTTCAGAAAGGTGTTTCTGCAAGAGAAGAGACGAGGAGTTCTTTATATAACCTTAGAGTTCAGCTTTCTCTAGAGCTTCCAAACACATTCAGGTCAGGACTCGTTGCTGGTAACATCCAGAGATGTGTTTCCCCCAACAGACATCAATGCTCTACATTCCTCAGTCAGATTAGCACTATAGCTCAGCTTGAAGCTCTCTGACTGCATCCTCTGATAAACAGGAGACTGACAAATATCAACATCCTAAAAAAAAAAATACCTTAAGCTATTTTACTGATGCCTAATTACTTTTAAACCTAAGAGAGATTATCTTGTAGCCTTTCGATTCTACATGTTTTAAAAATAACTACACATGTGAGTTATCAGATACCACTCATGTCTACACCACAGAGGAAACAATCAGCTTGTTGAAGCAGTGAAAAGATAAATAAAAAGTTCATTAAATTAATTTAGTTCATTGAGAAAAACACAAAGGTGACAGTTGCTTGTTTTATAGTTCAATTCAGGAACCCATGTCAAGCATTAGATCTACACTCGCGTGGTTATTAACCTGGAGCACCAATTTAAGTGATGCTTTATTGTACTTTGCATTTATTTACGAGCATTTTCAACACAATCTATTGACATCAGGGGGAATTAATGCTTAGCACGAATGTAGGTCAAAGGTTAACAAATATTCAACAGAATCTAAACGTCTTCAAAGGAAAATGCCAACAACAGCCACACTAAAGAGGCAGTGAAGGCAGTAACAGGGAATCATAATATTTCTGTGTCTGTTTTGATGAGAAATAATCAGAATTTTCATTAAAGATTATGCCTCGCCTCGGTGATGGCAGGATCGAGAGAGAAACACATACGATGTATGATCACGGTAAAAAACAACAACAGCATAAGCACACCCACGGGAGCGTCCCATGAATTAAAACTTTTATCAAAAATGTACTTTAAATTGTCAGAGATTTTCTGTCTCCGCTATTGCTAACGGGCTTAGCATCGTTAGCTGCTAATGGAAGCTCTCACCGGAAGTACACGTCGGCCCGTCTGTGCTCCTCGCAGTGCGGCTACACGAACATGACGCGCAGCAGTCTCTTCTTCAACTGGAAGGTTTTATAATGTTTTCGGTGAATATTTGCACGGAAACAAACAAGTCATCCTCGTTTTGAATGACCGATGTTAGCCGTGGACAGCCATGCAACTTGCGCGGTGCATTGTGGGAATTGGACAGTCACCCAAGGAGTCCGCGTGGTGTGTTTGAGGCGCTTCAGAAAATAGGAAATTATAATACTGTAACAAAGAAAGGCCTAGAATAGAATAATGGTCAAGTCACCGGATAACCCCTTATACAACACTTACTCAAATAATTTGAAATACCAGGGTGTTGTTCAGTGGTATTTCTGTTCAATAGATTCTTGATTTTCATTGTAACATGTGCAATAATAATAATACTTCTTCAGCGCTTCACATCCTGGGGTAATTTAAATATGATACTTGGTGTGCTGATATTTAGCAATACAGAAATCCACAGCTGTTTCAAATGTTATTGAGACAATTATTCACTCTGCCTCGTTTGTCATGACACAAATGACAAGGTTATTTTGTTTTGTTTTTCTCTGGTGGTACACAAAATAGAAATGTACAAATACATGATCATGGTTCAAATGAGTGAAACATACAGTGAAGAAAAAACTTTCTAAATATTATCAAAACAATATCAAACAAGTTGAGGTTTAATAATGGCACTATTTATGTTGGTGGAGACAACACATATTCAAAACTTAGTTTTATTTTCTTTTAATAATGTCTACCAACCAATATGGTTACTTTAACTATTTTACTAAACTATATTACAGCTGAGGCCATGATGTACCACTATTTAATACAACATTTCCTCTTATGTGATAAAGTTAAAGCAATGTAACCAATTATTGAAAATAAAATATCAGGCAATTTATAAAATTTCCTATACCCTTCAAATATATTGAACGGATACTTTCAGACAACTGGTGTATTTTCTTTTGCACATTAGTGAAAACAATCAGCTCAAGTTAAACCAACAAAATCAATGGTTTACTCATCAGCACAGAAAACAGAAATATGAATCTTGATGTGTTACAGTTCAAATACAGAAACAATGAAAACTGAGATCTCTGTCCACTGTATATTTTCTGCATTTCTTTTCACTCGAGAGAAATGTTATTGTCCGCCCTTTTGATATCTTATGGAATACTTTGATTATAATAGAAAATGGCATGGTTAGCATTTGTTTTCTGAGGCCAGTCAACATTATGGAAATAAAGGTATGCTTAACACAGAAGTGACAGATGGAGAGCCATAAAACACAACTTAGGTGATCTGTGTCAACTCTTATCAGAATTCAAGGAAGCACCTTTTCGGTTGAAAACAAATGAAGAAACAAGGACAAGAACACAACGAGGCTGATATCTGCACATCGTAGTTTGATTAATATTACTCATTTGTTTACATTTTTTTCTGAGTTTGCTCATTCAACTAAACTAAGCAATGTTAGCTGTCCAAGCTAACTCAGGGCAAACTCTCACCGTATGTAAACAACGGCACGTCTCAGCTCCTCTTAACACTGTTCGTAAATATGTTATCCTATGAACCTGTTTAATTGCAGCATTTAATGAATATCTGTAATTAAATTGCGGAGTTGTTTTGGCTTTGACGACTCTCCATCAATAAATTCAGCCATGACACCTGCGCAGTGCATTGTGGGAACTGTTTCGTCATCGAAGTTAACAGATGGGGCGTTTGGTGATCTTTAAAAAGTAGGAAATTCCAAATTCCAAAATATTCAAACGAAAATCCCTTTTAAAACACATAAAAGCCACTATAGCTCATATCACAACAAAATTGATTTGAGATGTTTTGTTTTTTTTATAATGTGACATGTGCAAGTTAAGAAGTAAAATGATTTAGAAATGTGTGGCTGTAGCTCGAGGATGTCAAATGTAAGGCCCATTGGGCAAAACATGCCTACCAGAGGCTCTAGTCTGACCCACCAATCTACCAAACAGACTGTGGAAATTTCAAATCAAACATGTATTATTTAACATATTTGCTCAGAGTAGCAGATAGGACACAACACCTGAGCTGAGTTATCGGTGATGCTGCCATAAAACATAGAAAATTAGCATTTGCCTGAAAGCGATGCTGTCAGGGCGAGTTTGTAAAAACATCCATAATACAACAGCTATAGAAGTTTTTTTGGGACATTTTACTGTACATTGCAGCAGGAGGTGTCATTGAAATTGGATTTATTATAGCTTGTGGTATTTTTTGATAGTAATTGATTGGGTTTTTTTGTGAAAATATAGCCATTTTCATATACTCATCAAAAAAAAACCTTTAAAATTTAAATTTAAAGGTTATTATGGCACTGTGACACCGGTCCAGCCCACCCAGGATCATCTTGGGCTGGATGTGGCCTCCTGAACTAAAGTGAGTTTCACAGCCTGGCTCTAACTATAACAGGTCATCCCATTTCGCGGGATTCGTTTGAGGTCAAATCTGGTTTAATCTGGAATAACTAAAGAGAAACCCTCAATATCAACATTTAAATTCTTCTGGGGTAGCCAGATTTCCTATATGACATGAACGCAGCAGCATTACAACAACAGGGACCAGAGTCTATCCGCACGCGCCGCCAGCGGCTGGTTCGCGCCTCCATCCACGTTCGTGCAGCTGCAGTCATCATGTCCTCCTTCATCCTCGGTGTGGATCTGGGCACCACGTCGGTCAAAGCCGTGTTGTTAGACACGGCGTCCAGAGCCGTGGCGGCCAGCCACTCGTTACCGACTGCCGCGGATCTGAGCGACGACAGCGGGATTAAGGTGCGTGCAGGTGACGCTTTAACTTTAACACACTGCGGATCAGCTGATCCCCCCCTTGTTTGTGTGATGACTCAGGCCAAAGAGCAGCACACCGGGCGGATTATAGACACTCTGAACCGGTGCATGAGCCACCTGCCCCGGGAGAAGCTGCAGCAGGTGCGCAGCGTCGGACTCACCGGACAGATGCACGGGATTCTATTGTGGAAGGAGAAGAGCGGTAAGAAGTGCGTGCAGGAGAATTTCATCATGAAGTGGTTCACTTCACAACGGCGGCTGACTGGAGGCTCAGACCCGTCTGTCATTAATCAACCAGTGTAATAAAGTAGATCCATGTTGCAAGATAATAGTTGAACTTAGTGGAGTAATAAAATGTAATTCAGATAAATCAACCCAGTAAAGGATAATGTCCCCACATTTGTTTATGATTTTTTCTGTATTATATGATCTGTATCTTTGATCTCGACGGGATTTTGAGGATTCAGAACAAGTTGCATGAGATCTTAATGGAAGAGTGACTGGTCACTTTTTCTTTCTCGGGTATTAACACCTTATCACGTCATTATTGTAACCCAACTCATTTTGCAGTGACACACTAGCACCATTATATAATAGTACTGTAGTTACAGTTACTAAAGTCTCCATCTGCTTATTACATCGGTCTTACAGCAACTCTAAAAGCTCTGCTGCCGTCTTAACATGAACATGGACATTAGTCCTCAGTAGCCGTGATGTTTTAGTCCTAAATGAACATTAACTTCCTGTCTGTAGGAGCTGTATGCTCATAAATCTGTTATTCAAATCTGCGTTCATAATCTGACTCCAGTGCCATCCCTCCCTGAACTGGATAAAGTGATACAGAAGGATTGATAATTAACTTAAAAATACCAAAATGCTTTGCCATGTGTTATGAAAACAGGCAACTTTTATCACTGTCTGCACAACAGAAGGCCCAAACGGTGGTCAACCACATTTTACCACAAGAATATATGAGAAATAAGGATATTGATATAATTTTCATCCAGCCACTGTGGACGGAAACAAAAGTACCCAGAGAAAACTCAAGCCTGCAGAGGAAGAACGTGGAAACACCACACAGAAAGACCCAGATTCAAGTTACATTTATTCATTTTGTGGTGTTACAAATGCTTTTGAAAACTTTAAATATCTACCCAAATGGGCCGTCTAATTCATTTTATACACCTACTGAAACTGTGACCCACATGTCTCTGAATCAATCAGTGTAAATAGAAGCGACACACTCAGTGCAGATACAACTGTAACAGTACAGTTGTGCAGGCATGTAAGACGTGTATAAATGAGAGAGACGGCTAAAAGAATAATGTCTGGAAATAGTGAAGAAACCAGAGAGCGCCTTGCTTCCACACGTATCAGATTACAACGGAATACTTGGTACAAGGTGTCCTAAAGAGAAATAAAAGTCCTCACCAGTCATGATGTAAAGCCTTAACCTTTTTAAATGAAGTCAGGATCACGTTATCTTTGATCCAAACACACGTTTGGATCAAAGTTCCATTGTGTATTTTTGTCTCGTGTCGTCGCAGGCTGCGTCTGGTCCAACAGAGACGTCTTCACAGCCGGAGACACCAGTCAGCTGATCACCTGGCAGGACGGACGCTGCAGCAGCGACTTCCTGTCGTCCCTCCCGCCGCCTGACTCCCACCTCGCCACCGCCACGGGCTTCGGATGCGCCACAGTCTTCTGGTACTTGAAGCACAGGTCAGCAGACACGCAGGAGTAGAAACGCGCCGTCTGACTATGTGCCGGGGAAAGTGACGACGCATCTTCTTCTCCTCTTTTTTTTTTTTTTTTCTTGAACCGCAGACCCGAGTTCCTCGGTGACTTCACAGCGGCTGGTACCATCCAGGACTATGTGGTGTCCATGCTGTGCGGTCTGGACGGGTGTGTGATGACGCCGCAGAACGCAGCCAGCTGGGGCTTCTTCAACACCTCATCCAACCAGTGGAATGAGAACGTGTACGCAGAAAAGCTCAAACTCTTGCTCTTACTGACACATTAGAGACGCTGAGCGCACGAACAAATGTGCGGCTTGTGCGTGTAGTTTGGATCAACTGCAGTGAACTAACACTCTGTGTGTTTTCAGCTTTTAAATTTGAGCTGTGTGTGTGTGTGTGTGTGTGTGTGTGTGTGTGTGTGTGTGTGTGTGTGTGTGTGTGTGTGTGTGTGTGTGTGTGTGTGTGTGTGTGTGTGTGTGTGTGTGTGTGTGTGTGTGTGTGTGTGTGTGTGTGTGATTGTGCCGGTCCAGTCTGAGGAGTGCCGGCTTCCCGGTGCACCTGCTTCCTCGGTGTGTGCCATCTGGTGGCTTGGCGGGAAAGACGCGCTCTGCCTGGCACGGCATCCCGGCCGGTACGCCCGTAGGGGCCGCCCTCGGAGACTTCCAGTGCTCCGTGTACTCCTGCATGAGCGCCCGGACGGACGCAGGTGACGTCCAGGGATACACACCTCACACACTACGCCGTGACTCCGCTGCGTGTTGCACCGGTGTGCCTTTCACCCTCCAATGTTCTTTCATGTCTTTGCAGATTAGAATCTACTCTGCTCTTTTGTTTTCCAGTTCTTAACATCAGCACCTCCGCTCAGCTGACCTTCGCCATGCCAGCTGACTTCACGCCGCCGGATTCTCCCCAGCCTGACTCGTCCATCGCCTTCTACCCGTACTTTGACTCCTCGTTCTTGGCTGTGGCGGCGTCTCTCAACGGAGGAAACGTGGTCGCTACGTTTGTGGAGATGCTGACTGCCTGGATGAAGGAGCTCGGTACGCATTTATTCAACTCGTTCAAGTCAGTTTAGTCGAGGCGTGGGGTAAAGAGTACGTTTAAAAAAAGAAAAAAAAAAGGCTTTTCCATATTGCAAATGTCATCCCAGCTCACAGTGACGGCAGGAACAGGGCGCCGAGCCACAGAGAGACAAAACCACACACATATTTACAGGCGGTTTCACATTTAGCCGCTGGCTTTAAATGTGTTTTTAAGCTCTGAGAGCAAAACACTGACACTTAACAAGAACGTGCCGTCCTCCACACACAATAAATGGGAAAAAAACCTCAATAAAGTATCAAAAGACAGACATGACGTGTCTTTTAGACGCTTGTTCCAATAGTTTTTGACTTTGACCTTTACCGAACATTTTCCTTCAGCCTCTTCAACGCACTTTATCTCAGCCCTCTTGTGAAAATAAATGCACGACTCCACTTAACTCTCAGTCCTTATAGAAGCTGGAAAAAACACCCTTGAGCTTCTCCTTCTGCCTCCGTATCATTGACCTAAATAAAAAAAAACTAAAAAAAAAACTCCTTCACTCAATATTCTGTCTGAGGGGATGTTGTCAGTCTGAATTTATGCTGAGAGATATTTACTCAGTTTTTCAGAAAACAGAAATGATAAAACCGAGGATCTGTCCTATAGCCTCCAACTAGCCACACGTCTGATAATGCTTTTTAAACACGACGCTGAAATTCCCTAGAAAGTCACTTGTGAGAGATTTGTTCGTTTGTTCATTCATTTAATTTAATTTCAGACATAATGGACGAAAACAAACCAGTAAATACGATCAAAATGAAACGTTAACATTCTGGAGAAGGAGGTAGGAAGAAGCATATGCTTGTTGAATCTTGTCCAGTCAGCCTGTTTGGCTCCTGTGTTTTCTCTTTCAACCAGTCACATACTTAGAAACTTAAATAACCACAAAATGATCTCTGTCACTGCTGATACGAATGATGCTTGTGGCAGTTTTCTGCAGTGTAGATGGTGAATGTAGTGCACGTTTGCAGGTTTTGCCCCAAATCTCTGCTCAGTCATTTAAATATGGTGACCTGAGTAAAGACTGGAGCATATAGAAAATAAACTGTATTGAGTATTTATTTTTTTAACTTCGTACTGAAACATTTGGTGACGGTTTGATTAAACATGAAGTTGTTTTGTTCTTGTTCACCTTCACTGGCTGATAGTTGCAGATCTGCCTCTTCGCTACTTGAAATATTTGACGCGTTTTCTCCGGTTCTGTGTGAAATCCCTTAAAGTTCCCGTCTTAGAAACTTTTCAGGTGTTTTCTTTTCAGCGGTGACGTTCATAAGAAGTCCTTCTTCTGTTCTTCTGAGCTTCTAATAATAACAGGCTCCACTCTGTCCTTCGTGCACATCGATGTAAACGACTATTTCTTATCTGTGGCTTAAGTTGTTCTGAGTGACTCACCTGCAGGCGACCCGCGGGTTCCCTCGGGTCTTGCAGTTCTGCTCTGCTGCCGTGTTTTCTCCTGCGTTAAACGGTGCGTCACATCTCCATCTCCTCGTCTTGCAGGTGCCGAGCTCGGAGACTCGTGCCTGTATGAAAGGCTGATTCACTGCGCCCTGAACCAGGAAGCCAGCGACCTCCGGGTGAGTCCCACCATCCTGGGGGAGAGACACGACCCCCTCCGCCTCGGTCAGGTCACCAACATCTCCGCCTCCGGCCTCTCCCTGGGCCACGTGGTGCGGGCCCTGTGCCGCGGCGTCCTGGCCAACGTCACCGCCATGATGCCCGCCGAGCGCCTGCGGCAGGCGGGGGTCACCAGGATCGTGGGCAGCGGGAGTGCGCTTGCCCGCAACGAGGTGCTGAGGCAGGAGGCGGAGAAGGCGTTCCCTCAGCAGGTTGTGTACGGACAGACCGCCGACTCTGCGGCCGGCGTGGCCATGGTCCTCTGCGACCGCAGGATTTGAATGAAGAAACCGTGAACCGAGGCCAAATGTTTACATGCTGGATTGAAGATTTAATCACATTTCTGATGACGTTCATCAGAGGGTGTCTTGCACAGGCAAACTGCAACGCTGCTCCATAATTTGCTAAATTAAGCGAAGAGGAATCTTATTGTTGCCGCCGATCAGGGAAAACTCAAACGCTTCTCTCACACACTCGCACTTCCGAGCGTTCACATTCTCTAACCAGCCATATTGGCTTAATAGGTTTTGACCATTTCGTGTTTTATGATTAGCTTTGTTGAGTTAATCACTGCTTTTTTTTTTTTCTTTCTTAATTTTCAAAGCTCTCTCTTCAGAGGCTTTCACTTTATTTTTAATTAGATAAATATTCAAACTAATTTCGATTCGCTGGCCACATGCGGACTAATTTCAACTTGATTATGTTGGATTATTACATACATGGTGACAATAGGAACGTTTTCCACAAAAGGTTGAACTTTAAAGCACTTTGTCACGGGCAAATATCGACCTTTCACTTCTCCATCAGTGGACCAATTAACATCAGTTACTTATAATGAAATATTTGTAGTTAAAGTAGTTTATTTTTACACTTTACAGGGTTTACCCACAGTGGGCTTCAGGACTGATGCTCCAGAAGTAGGCAGTCACATGACATGAAGTCATTGACTCATCTGTCGAAATGATGAATATATTGACACCGACGTGCCTAAAATGTGGTCGTACACATGAGAAGGCAAACAGGCTGCCTCAGACATTACTTGATATTGAGCAAACAGAGAATAATCAATTATATAGTGATGTAATATTTGTAATTCGTATTATCTTAAAATGACATTCACATCCAAACATCAGTTTTTCAAGCATTTCTGAAGCTTCATATTTAAAAATATATACCTCAAACGCTCCCACAGTTATGCTTCCAGTTGAGCTTCTTGACTTCGCTTCTTCGCAGTCTTCCGCTTAGCGAGACCTTGAAATCATCAGCGAATACAAAAGTCAGAATAGTCTTCAGCATTAACAGGATTTTAGTGGTCAGTAGTGGTTGGTTCACATTCTGTACTCATGTTTCCATTAGAGATCGTCCTCAGTTCCTTCAGGCATTTGCTTATTCTGTTTTCTGTGGACCAGGAGTTTGCACAAGAAGTTATCATGGATCAAATAAAACTGTATTAATTATCTAATCTGGACTCTTTTCATCAAATGTTCCCTCTTGCCATGTCGGGTAAAGTTCAGACTTCAACCATCCATCAATCTACTGTACTGAGTCGTCCAGATTAAGGATTCAAGACCCCCTGCTGCACTCCTCACACTTACAGGCAATTGAAGTCACTAATAGCCACAGGCGCCATGCAGGCACAAGGAAAATATGTAAATTCTGCACAGAAAGGCCCCGAAACTCAAACCCAGACCAGAGACGTTCTTGGTGTGAGGTCAGAGGGTTAGACCGCTACGCCACCAAATAGCTTTTCATGGTGAAAATGTTTGATGGGCAACAGATAAAGCAGTACTGTGCCGCACGCGGTCACCGATGAATTTTGTTCGGTTTAAAATCGGTGCCCTGATCTGTCAGTTGCTCCATTTTGTGCCACCAACAGTCGCTTCACCCACGTGTGCCAAATTTGACTGAAGCAAAAGACATAAAGGAAGTGACCTCAACAAAGGAAATCATCACATCTGTAGAACGTAGAACACACACACACACACACACACACACACACACGCAGTCACACACACACACACACACACACACACACACACACACACACACACACACACACACACACACACACGCAGTCACACACACACACACACACACACACACACACACACACACACACACACACACACACACACACACACACACAGTCACAGTCACACACACACAGTCACAGGACTGCAGCTGCACTGAAAACACAACAACCCACACCCACTCACATGAAACACAAAACGACGAATCAGACGGGAAGTCAGAAGAACAGAAATCTGGAAGTATGAGCAGAGTATCTTAGTGGGTGAGTCTCTCTTTATGTGTATATTTGATCTTACATTTTGCTTTCTTCATCTGATCGATCAGACTGAATGAATTAGATTTGATGAATCTACAAGCAAACTGTAAAAGCTCCTCAGTTTCTGCTGAGCTCATCATTAAAAAAAACATTTACGTCCTCACTGGATTGGTTTCTGACACTCAGCTTGTTGTCCATGTATGTGGAATCCTTTGTGGTGCGCTTTGCCTCAGCAGTGGTGGTGAGTTCAGCATCCTTTCAAGCACTCAGGGCTTCAGTAATGAGCTCTAATGTTCTCCAGGGCGGGTCACTTTATCTCCCCCACCGTCTTCCTCCCGCTATCTCCATTCCAGTATGTTGAAGGAGCATCTCAGGACAAGACACAGTGTGATGCACACTCTGCGGGACACTGATGGGAGTACTGCCGTTTTCCTTTTGGCTTGAAGATCTGCCCTTTCTATCAAACTCGGAAGAGGACCATCTACATTTGGTGGGTCAAATTTTACATCATCTCTCTTTTCTTTCCTTTCATCAGTTTCCATTGATTATCTTGAATCTGTAGCACCGTGCACACAACCCTTTGTCTCAGAATACGTCGATCTCTCTCTCTTTAATTGTTTTAAAGGATGTCGAGTCGATGTTTGTAACCTTCACCATGTGTTCTGTTAGAATAAACAAGGCTCGCATTACCTCATGTCATGAATCAATACATCCATAAATACTGCAGCAGGACATAATGTTTGACACTGTGAAGCTGCAAAAAGGTTCACAGCTCACTTTAAATTCTTTAAAACTGAAAATCTCGGTTTATTTCGGTGCGGCTCTGTAATTTCACAGAATATAAAAACATGCTCCCTTTAGGGTAGAAAACTGTTGTACGTCTGTTTTGTTTAGTTTTTTTTTTAATTCTTGCCGTTTATTCCACATGATGTTCATGGTGTCTTAGTTTGAACTGAGTCACCAATTCCTTTTTTTTTTTGTTTTGTTTTCTGGCTGAATAAAAGAGGAAACGAGGAGCAAACAAAAGATCTCTGTCGGTTCCCATGATCCTCCACATGTCCCTCTGAATGTAAAATAAGAGTTATTTGTTTAAGTTTGGAGCAATACTTTCTTCTCATACTTGCTTAAGTATTGTTTTCGTCAACCTTGCGAATACATAACATTTCTGCAGAGAAGCAAGTGATCGGCGAGGACGGTAGCCATGGAAATCTTCTAAATAAACGCCTTTGTTAGTCACCGGGGGGGTGAAACATCACATGTCTGTGGCCTCGGTAGCGAGTCGTGAGACGAAACCCTGTGGTAAAGACGTTTCACACCCGCCTGAAACACACACGCACTCTGTCCCGCCTTCTTTACAGCGACGGCCGGCAACCACTTCTGGCTCGAGACCAATTCAACCAAAGTAATCATGCATATGTGAGCTGCGGACGCAGGTCACTGAAAGTGTGATGGTCGCTTCCCCAAACAGTTTGATCGACGACTAATTGAAGATGCTGGTGGTTAAAAAATGACTAAGATGATGATTTTAATCTATCTTAATTATTTAGTTTTTGTGTCAGTGAAACTGTAAGAAACAAAGTATGAATGTAGTTTTTGTAAGACGAAAAGCAGTGGTTCACAACCTTAAATCTCCCTATATTGTCTCTAATCGAGGCTGTGGACCTCGTCTTTAATGCTCAAGTTTAAGTTTATTGTCATGCTGTATGTACAAACACAATGGAATTCTTCCTCTGCTGTCCACAGAGGATGCAAACATTAAAATAGCAAGTACAATATGTAAACAAAAAGTAGTGCAGCGTAAATAAGCGTTTATACAAACATGACAGCAGGAGTAATCCGGGCAGCAGGGAAAGTGTTTTATCAGTCTGAGACAAGCACTGCTGGACAAATCCGATCTCACAGACACACAAGAGTTTAACAGACTTGACCATGGGGATGTGAAACTAAAATCTTTTTATGAGCCTAATTTCATCTCCAGAGGTCTGGACCAGTAAAATAACAGCATAATCATCTAGTATTAACCACAATTTCCCCTTTGTGTTTCTGTTTCAGTGCAACGAAGTAGCCGTACATTTTCTTTTTCTTCTTTTTTTTTTTTGAACAAGACCTGGAAATGTTAAAATTTTACAAAGAAATATAATAATAAGAATGACATCTTCTTGTGCAATATATTGAGAAATGTCCAAAAAAGCATTGCATATCTTCTAAAAATGCAACAGTATTTGTCTTCAACGTAACATTAGGAAAAGAATGACGCTGCTCAAAAGGCCATATGTTTTTAAACCAAGTGTCTTCTGTTCAGTTTGAATGTACAAAGTTCATTTTGACGACCTCAGAGCATTAAAAGCCACAAATCCCTGTTGCGATCCCACCCAGAGTGGCCCGTCACCCCAGATTGGGAGTCTGCAGTCAGATGTGACCCCCTCGACCCTGCCCGGGTCTGATTATGATACACAAATATCACAACATGAATCATTATCACAAAATAAGTATGTATTTACTTGTTGGTAAAAAGATTACTTAAAAAATATATATAAATCAAACCCAGTGGTTATGATTGATGTTGTCTCCATCTTTTACCTCCGGCTGAGCACACTGATCATCCAGAATAAAAACCACTGACAGTCGAGGTGAATCGCATTGATTTTCCCGTTTCAGTGACATCAAGTGTGGGAATATGACACGCTGCGCATCAACACCAATGATTGACATTCAGTAATTTGATGTGAAAAACAAAAAAGGAGAAGTCTTAGAATAAGTGATGAATACAAAAACCACACCAAAGCTGATGATTGAATATGTACATTAAGAAAAAAAATGTAAGATTGAAACTTAAAGCAGATATTGTGATCATCAGCACTGATAGCAAAGTTTGGACTGAACGGATAAATCCTATTTCCTGTCGCAGAATCACCAGTGAACCTTGAGATTTTAGTGGTCGTGACATTGAACCTTCCTATTGGTCTGTAAGTTTCTCAAATCGGAATCTGATTGGAAATCTGAGGAAGGTGCTGTATAAACACACATGCTGCAACCTGCAGGTCTACAGACAGTAACACAACGGGACCTTACGACCAGTTCACTGGTTCAAATCCCGCTGCTGCCGGGTTAACACTGTGAGTGCTGCTCAGGTTGCCAAATTTAAAAAAAAACAACCTGTGGATCACATGATCGCAATTCGATTCACTTTTGAACCACATTTCAGTTGTAATGTTCTTTATGTATTTCAAGCAAAAACACGACAGTTCAGTTGTGGAATCGCACTTGATTGAAAGACTCAAAGCGTTTTGATGTAAGTTGTTCATAATATGACGTGCAGGACAGACCCGGTCCCATCATGAACAATTCTTCCAGCAATAAAAAAATAAAGAAGCTATGCAGGGACTGTTTTACTTTTTTTTTTTGTTTAGAATCGTAGTAATAGTGTGACACAACACTGTGGCTCTGAACTGGACCACAGATGGCGGCCATTACTGGGCTCAAAGCTGCTTCATTATGAGAAATAGCATAAAAGTCTTGAGTCGCCTGGATTTGTTTGTCGATTTCACTTTAGGAATAAAGAATCTCAGAACACAGTTGAGCTTGTGGGATGTGAAACTGGTTTAATATTCCTCCTGCCTTTTCCACTCTTGTGTTTCGACACTTGCTCCACATGTTCTGTGCAGATCGCTGAGATCACGGGTGAAAATGAAGAAGTCAGAGATGTTTGGGTTGGATCTGGAGGCCGACGACAGGACGCCGGACGATATATCGAGAAACAGAGCGGCGCAGAAGAAAAGGGTGGGGAGTAGCCAGGAGGCCCCCAACGCCCCCATGGACACTGATTACCTGGAGGAACCGGTGGACACTGCAACCAAACCCTCCTTCAATCTCAACTTTGACAAGTGAGCTTCCCCATGCCAGGGATAAATCGTCTCCGTGGCAACGGGTGCTGTGTTTCATCAAGCCTCATTATGTTTATTGAAGCGATGCACTGTAACCCCGCTCCACAGAATTATTCGAGGCGAGCCGCTGGACGGGAAGAGGGACAGCAAGAGGTTCAACATGGAGAGGTTGTTTGAAGCGGCGGCCAGCGGGGACGTCAGGAAGCTGGACGGCCTGCACCCGTACCTGCACCAGAACATGAAGAAACTCTCCGACTCCTCGTGTGAGTGTGCGCCTCACTCCAGCCGGTTCCCTCGGCCCGAGAGCTGCCGCGTTTAAAACCCTCCGAACGTTTGGTCGCTCCCACAGATCAGTCCCTCGGTAAAACGGCCCTGATGAAGGCTCTGCTGCATCTCAGGGACGGCAAGAACGACACGGTGGAGCTCCTGATCGACATCTCGGAGAAGATAGGCGACGTCAAGAAGTTTGTGAACGCAGCTTTCACCAACAGCTACTACGAAGGTTTGTTGGGAGATAAAACATGACAAGATCTGGTCTGCATCAGTGATTCTAATATTTGGTTCACAGGCCAGACCGCGCTGCACGTCGCCATTGAGAGGAGGAGCCTCTCCTACGTCCGGCTGCTGGTCAGCAAAGGTGCAGACGTTCACGCCAAAGCCTGCGGGTTTTTCTTTCAGCCACACGACGGCCCCAGCTTCTACTTTGGTGAGTCTGGAGGAGGGGGCGTGGCCCTATCTGCGGCCTCATGCGCAGGTCACAGAATCAGCTGTGATTGGTGCTGTGCAGGTTACAGGAAGGTTCCTACACAACGTAGTTACTTTACATTCCCTCATTAAAAACAGCTGGTGCTCTGTGTCTGGCAGAAATAGATTTCCGAGTTTCTAACAGGAAGAACAGGCTGAGAACACGTAGTGCATTTATTATGTAAGGTAGTGGCCTGCAACCTGTGGCGACATGGCGCTTTTAAATTTAAATATGCATCAGACTTCAGAAAGCTATCCTTAAACCCCCGACAGACTTACAAACACTTTTCGTTTCCCCATTTTCAAATTTGAGGCCAACGGCCCTGTGCATCAAATGTCAGTGGATATCTGTTCATTCTTGGTCTCAATTAGAGTTTGGGGTTTGTTTTTACAGCTAAAAGCATTCCACAAGTTCTTCTTTCAGTTTTGGTGTGAGTAACATCACTGTATCAAACACGAGGCCCGTAGGCCAAAACGGTTCTGGTCCGGCCCACACAACCGCCAAGCAACTCGGGAAAATTTAAAAGAAAACATCGATTTTTTTCAACAAATTACTTTGGAGACATTTTTAGACATTTCACAGTATTTTACATTTTTGATTGGAATTAGTTTTATGTTGCATTTGTAGTCATTTTCAGTAGCAATTGTTTGGTTTGGGGAAAATATAGACATTTTCATCACATGCACTCTGCACCATAACAAAGAAAAACATTCAAGTTCAAATTTAAAGGTTATTCTGGCACTATTTTACTACTCAAGATGACGCTGGGCTGCATGTGCTGCATGAACACAGAATAAAATACATAGAGCAATAAGAACAGTGAAATAAACCAAACCAAAACGTTGTCTCGGCTGTGCAGTGACGCGAGCGTCTCTACGCTGTGTCCAGGTGAGCTGCCTCTGTCTCTGGCAGCCTGCACCAACCAGCCCAACGTGGTGGAGTTCCTCATGGTCAACGAGTACCAGCGGGCGGACGCCAAGATGGCCGACTCTCACGGCAACACCGTGCTGCATGCCCTGGTGGTGATAGCCGACAACTCTCAGGACAACACGGCCTTCGTCACCAGCATGTACGACCGCGTGCTCAAGATCGCGGCGCAGCAGCATCCCAAGCTGAAGCTGGAGGACATCGAGAACCGCAAAGGCCTGACGCCTCTGAAAATGGCTGCTAAAACCGGAAAGATTGGGGTGAGTGCTGTTGAGTTGATATGAGAAGTACTGGAGGACTGAAGACCTGTGAGGGCTCACTGGCAAAACACTTATTATGTATAATTCACTTTCTAATGGTTTTCCAGCAGTAATAATCGTCCCCATACCTGGAACGACGCCCCAGAAGTGAGACAGTCTGTCCTCTCTCTCCCTGGCTTGTTTCAGTTTTTAAAAAGTGTGTTGCTCCAACCAGCCAATCAGAAATCAAACCCTATATAGTGTCATCGGGGGTTTAGCCAATCCCAATCAAGGTAGGCCCTCCCTTTGACTCCTCCCACAATCAGGCAGCTCTGTTTAGGCACATGGCACCGCGAGAGGAAGTACTTCCTCCTCTTCCCAAGATGGGCATGTGTGGGCGGAGCCAGTCCAGCTCACACAGACACAGCAGATTCTGAATGCAGCTCCTATGATCCAATATTCAAATGGAGCAAAAGCTGAATTTGGGGCAATAAACTTTGTATACTGTATATCGTTTTTGTACCAACGACGCCGATGTGAAAGTGTTGAGAAGCTGGATAATATGACCCCTTTAAAACAGGTTCTGTTGGATCAGAACCCCCCCCCTGAATCGACTTGTTGTAACTCGTCTCCTCTTCTCGTGCAGATTTTTTCCCACATCCTGCAGCGGGAGTTCCACGAGACTCACACCAAACATCTGTCCCGGAAATTCACCGAGTGGGTTTACGGGCCGGTCCACTGCTCCCTGTACGACCTGGAGTCTGTGGACTCCCACCAGAGCAACTCGGTCATGGACATCCTGGTGTACGGCAGCGGTATTCCTGTGAGCTCAGCGCCGCCGCCGACCCGTTCGACGCTGCTGCGGTCTGCGACGCCGTGGAATCAAACCCGCGTCTCCTCCTGTCTCCCCTCAGAACCGCCACGAGATGCTGGAGACCGAGCCGTTGAGCCGACTGCTGGAGGAGAAGTGGAGGAGGTTCGCCGGTCGAATGTTCTTACTCAACTTCCTGGTCTACGTCGCGTACCTGGTCATCTTCACCATCGTGGCCTACAACAAGAAGAAAAAAGAGGTGCGCCGGAGGCTTCAGTGGAGCTGTCTCCATGCGGACTCGTGAGGATGTTCCTGATGTTTCCTCCCTTGTTCCACAGCCTCCGTTTCCACTGGAGCACGACGTGATGGGCTACCTGTACGTGACAGGCCAGCTGTTCCTGCTCCTGGCAAACTGTTACTTCTTTTTCATTGGGGTAACTTCTGGGTTTGAGTTCATTGTTGACTTTGCCGTTGTCTGTTGTTGCATCTTTGAAAACCTTAAGCTCGATCTGAATCCACAGATCGTCGACATGAAGAGGAAGCAACCGAAGCTGCAGACCCTGCTGATCGATGGATATTACGAGATTCTCTTGTAAGTAGGGAAGTTCTGTAAAACAGTAGACTCGACGGGCTCAGAGACCCTCCAGCACTCGTCGATGGCAATTAAAAAAAAAAAAAAAAAGGTGTAAAATTCTTTAGATTGAAATAAGGTGCAGTTAGAACCTGAGAATATTTAATAAAATGTTAGTATAAGTATGCCAACAAACATTTTTTTTAATGGAAAGTATAGAGGAATATAGTTCATTTTATACAAAAATGAAATGAAATTGATTTCTACTGAGCTGCATTTGGAAATTGTAGCTTCATGTGCAACTTTTATGGCTTCAATTGTTCACTTGTCTATTTACTAACGTCCATATTGTCCCTTTTTGGGTGAAATTCTTTCTGTGTTTAACCCGTCCTTAACCTTACACTACACTAAACTACACTCAGAGCCGTTTGCTGACACGGTGGGCGTCCGTAGAGCTGCTGGGGGGTCAAAGGTCCCGGTCAAGGAGCCACAGTGTTGACCTGCTGGTCACGGTGGGATTCAAACCTGCGATTAAAAAAAAGTCCACTTGTGTGACCTCAAGGCCGCCGCTGCCTAGAGCGGGGGGGGGGGGGGGGGGGGGGTCAAACGCGTTTCAGTTCAGGGGCCACGTACAGACCGATCTCATCCTGAGTGGGCTGGGCTTGTAAAATAGTGCCGTGACAACCTTGAAATTGAACCTTAAAGTTTTTCTTTGCTGAGTATAAGAATGTCTAAATTTTCACAAAACCAAACATTCACGACTGAAAACAACTAGAATCTCAACATGAAGACAATTTTAATCAAAATTTGAGTTTGAGCTCATATAGAACCAACAATATTAAAAAAACCACGGGAACAGTACGGAGATTTAGAGGCAATAACTAAAGACGTAATTTTAGCTTCTGGGTGTTTGTGGCAGCTTCGTGCAGGCCATCCTCTTCCTGGTCGCCACCGGGCTCTATGTGTGCGGGCAGCAGGAGTATCTGGGCTTCCTGGTCATGTGTCTGGCGTTCAGCTGGGTCAACCTGCTCTACTACTCCAGAGGTGACAAGCACATGGGCGTCTACAGCGTCATGATACAGAAGGTATCCGTCCTACCGACGCCGCTATTCCAGAAAGCCCGACACGATCCCTGAGACGCTCTCCTTCTCTTCTTCTTTGCAGATGATCCTCAGCGACATCCTGCGATTCCTTTTTGTCTACATGGTCTTCCTCTTTGGATTTTCTGCAGGTGATTGATTTGTCTTTAATCTCCTTTCAATACAAGATAAGTAAGTGATTTAACCTTTGACAAGCACAGTAAGAATAACATTTTCAAACAATTATTAAAGGGTAAGATGTGTTTTTTTCATATTACGCAAAATACATGTTTTCAAAAACTTTACATTTTAAAAGCTTTTTTTTTTCCCCAGTAGATTTTGGTTCTACCTTTTAGTTTTGTCGCTGTTTAGAAATTTTAAGTGCTTTTAACCGTTTTTATTCTTTTAGACAATCTCTGTTGACAATGCTCTGTATTCTTTTTAAGCAGGACACACGCGTCGTTTTAAAATGAAATTTATAAAATGAAAATAAAAATATAAATGTTAATTTTTTTTTTACCTAGAACTTAGTGGAAGGAGCCACTATGGGCTGAAGAGCCACAGGTTGGGTTCTCCAATTTTTTGATTGATTCAGTGAGATAATATCTATATTATTGTGTGAAAACGTTGTGAGTGGTGCTCACTGAGGTGTCGCTGCGTCGCTCCAGCTCTTTTTTTTTTTTTTAAGAAACCTCTCAGAAAGCCTTTACATCAGATCTATGCGGAGAACTGAGAAGTAGAATGAGAAGAATTTACTCATCATCAAGCTTCATTCAACACAACATTCCAGTGTTTCCAGCAGTGGACTTGTCCGTGTAATCAGATTACCGTTTCCCGTCACAGCGGTGGTCACCCTGCTCATAGAGCCTCCGGTTAGCAACACCACGGCGCCGGGCAAGAAGGGCCGCCTGTTCGGCCCCATGGCCTCTGATGAGGAGTGCCTGAAGCCGTCCTACAGGAACATCTCCTACACCACCATGCAGCTCTTCAAGTTCACCATCGGCATGGGCGACATGGAGTTCACCCAGGACTACCAGTACAAGGAGGTCTTCTACGTGCTGCTCATCGGCTACATCATCCTCACCTACATCCTGCTGCTCAACATGCTCATCGCCCTCATGAACCGCACCGTGGAGAAGATCACCATGGAGAGCGCCAGCATCTGGAAGCTGCAGGTGAGCGGCGGTAGAGCCGGAGCCGAGGATTCACCGAGCTGCTGTGGGTTTTATTTAAATTGATCTATTTCTTTATTTTTGTTATCAGAGGGCCGTCACCATCATGGACATGGAGAAGCGTCTGCCTCGCTGCCTCAGGACGAAGCTCCGCTGTGGGGTGGACGTAGAGCTCCGGACCACGCTGGGAAGCGACCGCCGCCACTGCTTCAGGTTCGTTTGAGCGACGCGTCGTGTTGACCCCGCCCAACAGAGAAAATCTGACATTTTGATCATAGCCTTCACATCTCCTCTCACTCCTCTGTGATGTGACGACTTTACAAGCGTGGAAATAACCTCAGAAGACGTTTAGTAGGACGAGAACTTCACTTACTCCTAAATATTTTTTATATCTTACTCATTCAACAACATGTAGTCGCATTAAACTCACATGAATCTGTTCTTAAGTGACAAAAAAAATTCAAAATGAATGAAATAGTGAATCTAAAATGTGCTTTACCAAATAGATATTTACATATTTGACTGCGTTAAACATTTCTGACATTTGGGACAAACCTAATGATTCTTTTCAAACGTCATAAATGACTCTGCTCACAAAAATATGTACCTGGATATAGTTTTGTAAGGTTTCTACATTAAATATTATTAATGTAAAGCTTTCTCAGTGTCATCCAGAAACTGCAAACATCTCAACTTTGCATTTTGAATACTTTGTTTATTACTCTGTTGTTAGTGCAGAGATGTCAAAATGCTTCTAGTTCCGGAGGAACACACAGTTTGATCTCTTCAGGCTCAGACCTCTGAAATGATCACGGTCTAATCTCATAAATACTCAATTTTCCCTGACTTTTAATCCCCCCCAAAAATAGAAATACCTTTTAAAAATTTTCACTTTTAATGCATTTTGTAGTAAATAGATTTTGAACAACCTGGAATTTCAAGAGAATTTCTTCACACTGATGAGGGCAAAAAGTTTCTCAGAACCGAGGAAATCACATTTGTCTCTTCTTTTTTTTTTTTCCTTTATTACATAAAAAAAAAAAAAATAGTTCACCCTAAAACTGGATCTTCCACCGAGTCTTTCAGTCGACACAGGATCTCTGCAGACTTGTTCAATAATTCACCCTCAGCATGAAGTTGACTGATGGTTGGGCTCTGAGAGCTGCTGCCATCTGCTGCTGAGACGCTAAAACACAATCACCGTCCTCATGAAGTCAGGACACCTCATGAGCAGGACAGGCTTTGGTTCCACGAGTTAAATCTTCGTCCCGCCGAGCTGCATGTCTGACCTCCTTTTATCAGAGACCTGCCATGAGTTCAGACAAACGTGCTACACATAATAACTGTCACAATGTGGGCCTGGAATCAGTTTTTGTACTTTTTACTTAATAATTCAAATCGAAGCACAAACATTTGACAAGAAGACATAAAGAGGGAAATGTCCATCATTTGTTAAAGAGCTTCAGTTTTCTTCAGGTTGAAAATATATTCAGATGCAATTTTTAATAGATGCACTTTTTGTTTATTGCATAAAGAAAATTGAGATTGTGAATTCAGTTAAATCTGTTAAACATGGTACGATCGTATCTTTATCAATGGTTGTCCATTATTTCATCTTCTAATTTCTTCATTTAAAAAAAACTAATATATTCTTGATATAGGTCAAATGGCTCAAACGCTTCACTGAGGATAAAATTAAATTAATTTACAGATGCATAAATAATGGCTCGCTAGGAAAAAAAAAAAAAAAAAGGCAAGATTAAACACACTTTTAAGTGATTATTTCATTAGTTTGTACCTCAACTTCGTATTGGTCATTCAGAATAAGTGGTGGAGTAACCTATTGAGTAAAAAACACGCATTTTGATTTGATTGTAAGCAAGTAAAAAAACTTCTAGCAGTTAAGACGGGTGCAGATTACATGTAAATACTAAATATTTTCAAGTCAGAATTTAATTAGTTCTGATTCTTATTGTCTACCATTATTCTTTAATATAATATAGGGCCTGTGAGTTGGGCCACACTTTGAAAAGCTCTGCTTTACAAAAATAACAACCCAAAAAACTGCCTCTTTTCAGATTAAAGAGAGGAGATCATGTTTGTTTTTTTCCTTCTAGATTAATCCGAACAGATTTGATGTAAACGTGTGACATCAGCACATTTCAACCTCACCACATGATAACGAGCTTTTAAACTCAGCTCGCTCCTTGTGGGATGACGAGCCGCGTGTCTGCAGGACGCTTTCATGTGTTTTGGCTGACGGCTGACTGATGTGCCATGCGGCAGGCAGTAATTGGAGCATGTGTCCTCTTGTCGTCTCAGAGTGGAGGAAGTCAACTGGAACAAGTGGAACATCAACGTGGCCAAAATCAATGAGGACCCCGGGTACTGCAACAGAGCCCAGCCCCCGGACGCCCAGGCCCCCCCGCGCAGAGGTGCTCCAACCTGAACACACGGGGCCTTTCTTTGGGTGTGGGGGGGGGACGGCGGCGGCGCCTGCTAAACATTTCTGCTTCCCCCACAGGGAGGAGCTGGAGAGTCTTCATCTCGGACAACAGTAGGCGGTGGCAGTCGCATCAGTCCACAGAGATGGACACCATGAATGTCTGAGGCCTTCGGACCTGAACCCGTCGCTCCGTCTCACTTCCCCCTGGAAATCTGCTCTTCTGACCGATGCTCCAGGAAGAGATGAGCAGCGAGGAGGGGGCCGTCTGTCTGTGCTTTAAGCTGAAGTACTGCTGTTAAAATGTGTATTAGTGCCTCAACAAGTGTTCAGCAGCTGAAGGGAATCAACCCAGAATCTCAGAATCGCTGTGACGTGAAAAGACAATAAAAATGGATGTGAAATCTTTCTAAACCTAAATGTAAAGAAAAACACAAAGACAATAGTTCAAACTTTATGTATTTGCCCCTTTCATATGCTGCTGACCCGACCTTTCCTGCAGTACAGAAAATGGATGGACGGTTGGATGAATGCCCATTTTGAATTTCATTCCAGCAGAATTTTAAGAAAAAAGAAGAAGCTGGAACTAGAGTGAAAAGAGAGGTTGATTAGCATACTTCCCAGAGATGATGCATTTATTAATCTGCGAAGTGCAAAAATTATGATTTTCCCTGCTTAAAACTAAAGAAATGAGGGATTTCACTACTAACACAGATTACAATACAATAATGGGATTTGGAGGAATCTTCAGTTTAAAGGTGTTGAAACAGGCATGACACTTCAGTTTATCATTTAATCTAGTAAAAACAAACCTATAGAAAATATTCTCACAAAGAAAAGACGAAAGCAAAAGACTCACCTGCGAAGTGTTAAAAAATATAATAATAATAAATCCCATTTGACTTTTTATCAAAGCTTGCCAAACATTCAGCTTTCATCACAACATGCACGAATTCAGGATTAAAGGCTTCTTGTTGGAGGACCTGCTGACGATTCAAAACGTTTTATCACACAAATGGTGTCATTTTTATTTTTTACTTTAACCGCTCAGCGCCTAAACTAAACATCTTCATTTTCTCATGCTTGGTTTGAGAGCCAATTTCACACAATTCATAAATCATTGCTTTCCTCGATAACGGTCGGCAGGACGATGGTCGATTCAAACATATTTGAATGGCATCAATTGGATTTACGGTCTTTTTTGATTTTAAGGTAGAAAATATCAAATACATGCATGATAAATTCAGAAAATAAAGAGTTTTTTTGTGATGAAAGTTTCCAAATCCCAATCTATAAGGCACCTCATCAGAAATAAAGGGGAGCTGCTGCTCCCCCTGGTGGCACAGTGGGTTATGTCTTAACCATGAAGGCGAGGCCTCGGGTTCGAATCCCGGTCCATAAGATGAACAGGCGAACCTGAAGCACAATGAGTCAGACTTCCTGTCCTCACACTATGTAAGACCAAGTCGACTGCAGACGTAGAATTTAATCCCCGGGTGTCCTCACATGCTGCTCCTGCCACATGAACAGGATGGCGCCGGAGCTCTTCCCCGCGAAGGCCACAACCTGCCGCACCTCCGACGACGCTCTCAATCCTTCATGGGGGGTGGGGGGGGGGTGATGCTGATCACAAAGGTTGCTGATCCCCGGCCTCCCGCCGGGTGCCCTTTATACCAGTCCCATTTTCAATCACAGCCAGACAAGCTAAATCTACCGCGGCCTGATAGTCCCGCGGATTTCACAGCTTGCTTCGTCTACCCCACTTCCTGTTGCTCCTTGGCAGCGACGAGCCCCGGATAAAGGGCGGTGGGGGCAGCAGCGATTGGTGGAACAATCGCCAACTTCAGCACGACGAGGCTTGCAGGATATACGCGGCCCGACGGGCCTTTTTCAGCGGCGACCTGACCTGTCACACCGAACACAGCGGAAGAGTTACCGTCGCTCTGCGAGGCTGCGGCGGAATGAAAGGGGGCATAAAAATCAGCGGCTCGGACGCCGTTGATTTAGAGCAGCGGTTTTCAAAGTGTGTGTGTAGGATCGTTAAATCAAAGAGGGTCCGGGGGGGTGGGGGTGGGGGGGGGACCTTTTCACAGCGTTAATTTCTATTGACCGGTTTTGAGAAGAAATCCTTCTAAAAAGAAAAACTAAAATCTATGCAACCCCACAGACGTCCGAGCAAATACGACCCCGTTGCCCGGGACAAACGACGACTCGTCGTCCCCACAACCGTCAAAACCTCAGATACAATGAAATTATTGTTCAAGGACGCCGAGTTTAGACTCATTTCAAAGCATAAATTAGAACTTTATTTTATTATTACAATATTACAAAAAGAGTAGCACAACTCTCACGCTCTCGCCTCGTATCTGTCGTACAGAATGACACAAAAGAAAGGCTTGTGGACCTTCTTCCTTTTCACAGCAATAGTACAAGAAACAAAGAGGAAAAAAATAAAATAAAATAAAAATAAATTTAAATAACAAGCAAATCAAGTATTATAAATAGTCACAACCGCAAACTTAAGCTTTGAAACTCGGGGAGGAAAAAAAAAAAAAAAGAAAAAAGAAAAAAAAGAAGTTACAGCTCAGTAACTACACATTGCTAAAAATATATAATTACAAAATATTACTCCTTTTCTTGCTTTCCATAAAGAATCTCTAAGGAATTGCTCTGTCTATTCAACAAAACTTCATTAAAATAAAAGAGATCGAACGGAAAAAGAGAGCGAGACCAAAAATTGCTGTTTCTGTGTATCCTTACCGACTTCTTTCTCCTTATTATTTGGGTTTTTTATTAAAACCATGCTCATTTTCAAAGGAAAGTCCAAGGACCAAACACTTAAGGCTTTTTAAGGGCTGTTAGGGAGTTAGGTGAACAAAACATGGGCATTATTGTGTTATTACACCCACACACACACACACACGCGCACACACATCCAAAACCGTACCTACATTTAGCAGGCAACATTCACACACAATCATTAAACTTTAAAGTTACAGTAGTTCTAGTAGGTAAGCCAGTGTACAATAAAATAAACAATGCATTTGCTGTTTCACTCTAAACTTCAAAATAAAATTAAATAAAAAAACCAAAAAAAAAAAAAGGGTTTACCTCCGAGCGATCTTGCAAGTGATCAATTTGGTCTTTTCAAGCAGACTTCAGAATCAGTAGCAACTACACATAAACTGGATTCACTTAAGTTCCCGTTGTGAGGAGGAAACCTCTGGCTATCGGCGCCGCAGTTAAGATTCTACACGACAATATTAACACTTACTTCCTCTAACTCCAGGGCTCCGTCCTTGTAACTAACCTATCCCTTTTTTCCGTCGCTGCGACACAGACGGTCTCAACATTCAAGTAATACATTGGAAATGGACACAAAAAAAAAAACAACAACAAAAAAACCAGAAAGAAAAGATCTGAAAAAGGACACGAAACGGAAAATGGCACAACTTTGTAACAGTGTGTCCTTGTTAACCTGACTTTGGCCATTTTAAGGTAGGAGAGTTAATCTTTCATGACCTTTTCTGCACTAAACTTTTCACAATCTAGTTGCCACACGTGGCTCTGACAGAAACTCAGCTTTTTTTTTTTTTTTCTTTTTTTTTAAATGTTTGTTAAAACACCTGAATTCATTGCAGCATTTGAAGCAGGACAGAGCGTCACCCTTTCAGCAGACCTGCTCCCTGCTGAGACTTTACTATGTACAAACCTGATTACCTGCTTCTGACTGACCGAGGAGTACATCTTGATTAGTCCTATAATACAAATAAATAATTACATAAAAAAGAATAATAATAATAAAACCTCTGTGTACATGTGCATACTGCAAGCTTTACCAGCTGTGTTTCTTTCCAGTGCCGCATGGCTTTTGTACTAAAACAAGATCGTTGCTCTCTCTTCTGTCCTGAAGTGATTGTAGTTTATCTTGAAGCGTAAAAAGTAGTCAGTCCAATGAAACTAGTCAGAGCCAAAAAATTCCTGACGTGATTCTGGTAAAAAATAAACGATGTTGCTGCTTTTCAGCAAGGAATCTTTTTTTTTTTTTTTTTTTCCACTTCTTTTCTTTTTTCTTACATGCATAAGAAAAGTTTACCAACAGGTCTGAAGTAGAAATAACACAGGATCTGTTGAGATCCAGGCACGCAGACGAGTTTGATCGATGAAGAAGAAGAAGAAGAAGAAGCAGGGAATGACAGTACGGATCTGTACACACACACACACACACACAACCCCCCCTCCCCACACACACACACACACACGTTACTTCAGAGTGCCGAACAAAAGCACCCGTTAACAAAACTTACAGTGGCAATTGATCACTTGCAAGATTACAAACAAACAAGGGGAACAAAACAAAACAAACTACTGATCTTCATTAAATATATGAATTTACCCTCTTTAACATTAGCAGTCATTTGTTTAAGTTATCAATTGACTTGTATTCTGTGTGTTTCCTTTCTTAAGACTAAACAAAGGGGGCTGATAACAGTTGTGGAGACAAGGCCATAGCTTATCTGTACCCTGGGTGCTGGATGAGAGCGGTTCGGCCGTCCCCGACCTCTGGACCTACCCTGTTCAGAGGAGGCCTGTGCATCTTGCCCATCAACCCTAGATTCTGATCGCGGAAGTAGGGCGTCTGGAAGTCCCCACCCATGTAATCTGCCGTTTGCATCAGATTAGTCTGGGCCGAGGAGGAGGTGGAGGAGCTCGTTCCAAGCCTATAATGGGGAGCCCCGGGGGGCCCGCAGTCTAGCGTGGTGCACCCTCCCGGGCCCGCACCGTGGAATGGCATGGCTACGTCCTGAGAGCCAGAGCTGTCACTGTTGGGTGTAGGGAGGATGCTGCTGTTCCAAATGTGGGACTGGAAGTAATGACCATTGGTGTAGTGGGTCATGGGCCCCGGCATGCCGTTGTTGGTGTTGACAGGGGGGGAGGGGGTGGGCCTCTCTACAGGGGGCTTCAGTGAGTAAGGCTGACCCACGCACACCTCTGAGGGGTAGCCCATGCTCTTAAAGTGGAAGGCGGGGTCCCTGGAGGGCTGCTTGCAGAGGTGCGGCCCACCGTTCTGAATGTGTGGCATGTGAGCCAACTGATGCTGATTCCAAGCGCGCATCTTCTGCTGCTGCTGCGCGTTGTGCTGCAGCTGCTGCTGCGTCTGCTGTGCATGCAGATGCTGCTGCAGGTGGTGGTGGTGGTGCTGCTGCTGCTGCTTCAGATCAGTGTGGTTGGAAGGCAAGTGGTTCAGAGCAGCCATGCTGGGCGGAGGCTGAACTCCCATGAGGGCAGTGGCTTTCTCTTGGGCGCCCATGATGCAGTTGGGCGGGGGGAAGCCGGGGGTGGCGGGGTTACTGTGCATGGACACCCTGGAGCAGGCGCTGATGAGCAGGTTGCGGCTGATGGGGCTGGGGTTGGCGATCTGGCCCTCGCACATGGAGGTGGCTCCCACGCCTTGGGCCCGAGCTTGGCAGAATTGGTTGATCTGATGCACGATGGTGCTCAGGTCGGCCTGGCGGCCCTGGTGCAACCCGGCGGCCATCGAGAGCGGAATGGTTGAGGTAGAGACAGTAACGTTAGGCGGTGCTTCGCCGTCCGGCAGCTTTCTGCTCCCCTGCAGGCCGGATGGTGGCTGCTGCTGAAGGTGCTGCTGCTGCTGAAGCATAACAGTGGGGGGGCCCTGTGGGTGGCCGAGAGCGGGGTGCTGAGACAGAGTCTGCAGTCCGGAGTGGCCCTGAGGGTGCTGGGCCATGGGGGGCGGGTGTCTGAGGCTCTGGGTGTGAGCCTGCTGCTGAGGGAGGGGCATCTGGAGAGTCTGGTCCTGCGACTGGAGGGTCAAGTTCTGCTGTGGTCGAGGGAGGTTCGGCAGAGGTGGGTGGTGGTTTAAAGTGCTGGTCGAAGCCACTTGATAGGAGCCGGTGGTCGGGTTCATAATGACTTCTGGATGCAAGCGGGCCCGGCTGCCGTCAAAATCCTTCAGGATGCCCTTGACTGTGGGCACCTTGACGATGGCGAGCAGGCCTGTCTTGGCACTGGCCTGAGCGGAGGGGTAGGGGCTGTAGCGCTGGCCTGACGTATCCAGCCCGTTCACCGTGCGGCGCACGTGGTTTCGCTGGGGAACCTTGACGCTGTTGGGGAAGATCTTGATGGTGAGGGGGTTGTTGGCAACCTTCTTAGCATATGCGTCCAATTCTGCAGGGGTTGGAAACGGAGCGGCTCTCATCCTTTGTGTGGTGTCCCCTGGGACGGAGAGGAGGACCGACAAGAGGTGACGGAGGAGGCCAGAAGAGACGGAGCAGAGGAGGGGAGCGAAGAGGGAGAGACAAAAGAGAAAGACAACTTAAGCCAGGCTGAAGTGTATATGGCACAAAAGAGCACATCAATTGTAATCAGAGTAGCTGATGGGAAGCTGATTTAGACGGCACTCTCATATTCCATACAGAGAAGAAAACGCTGCGTTCAGGCTGCTGAGGGAAGGTTGAGTGGGTAAGAGCGGTGAGCCTGTGTAACAGGTTGTAGATGTGGCTCAACATCGAGGCTTCATTCTCTCCGGGATGACCCCAAACTGTCTTTTTATTTACTAAAACAGTAAATAAAAAGACACACAACTACATAATTACAGCTGCTAACAGTTACTTGCTGGCTAAGTGATGCCGATAAAACCGGTGCGTGTCAGCTAAATGCCGGGGAGTGCTCAATGAGTAACACATAATAAACCATTTTGGAAAACATGACTGGAAAAAGGCCAGTGCCTATTAACAAGTTCCTAAATTACTTTTCCCAAAAAGACAAAGGTGCAAGTTGTAAACCAAGACGGAGCTGAGCTATTAAGCTCACAGCAAGTATGAAGTATGAGTATTAAACATTTGCTTTTCCTGCAATAATAAAAAAATGAAATCCTACATATTCTGTATTGAGGAAAGCAGAGGAATGCCAATTCCAAAGGTGGCTTTCCAAAACCTGCCATCACCAAGTCTGTCCTATATAACAACTCCAGCTTATACTTGACCTTCTTGTTTTTCAGTGTACTTTGCTATTTTTCGGCTAAGAAAAAAAAAAACAACCCTCATAGCTCCAATCTCACGGGGACAAAGGGAAAGATTTCCGATCTCATTCTCAGCAGAATTATTGCGGCCGACACATTCCCGGCTTGAAATCCAATTTAGTGGTATCGCTGGTGACTCGGAGGTCAGGGGCTTTTAGAGGCCTTAATTGATGTAGCATCCGGGCAAAAGAATAAGTATGCATCTGAGGGTGGGCTGCGCCGCTTCGCTAGTGAATCACAAACTAAACAAAGAACAAGCGAGGCAGCGACGGTCCCCCGTGGCTGCTATGGGGAGAAGGAAAAGAAAGAGATAGACGCAGAGAGCAGAGCTCCATGACAGCAGACAAGTAATCAGACACAGAAGCAGCGTCTGTGATCTGCGGGAACACCTCCCAGGCCTCAGCTCGCACACAGTCGTTACACCTGCTAAGCACTGCGGCTAAATTTAACAATGTCGAAGTGACAATCTCGACGTGATTACGTGTTTGTGCAATGTGCGAGTGTGCTTTTCAGTCGCAGGCTTGTTTATGATGTGCGACAAGATCACGCAGGTGCTGGGAAACGTGTCGGCATCCTGTATGTTTAATTTTTCAGTGCCGGCGACTCGGGGCTCCAGTGGAGCAGCTTGAAGTCTCCTTTGAAGAGCGTGAGTCATTGTGAGAGGACGACGGGCTCGGCCGGCGCTGACCTCCGTCACACCGTCCCAATCACCTGCCAGTCTGACCTACTTACCACCGACGGACGTGAATGGGGTGGGGGTGGGGTGTCACTGGTTTGAGTAGCCACTGGGTTAGAATGAAACCCTTCTGCTCTGATCGCCTGTGAGGAACAGACGATAATGTTTCTGGGTCAACCAGACTGAGCGCTTGTTTAGGCAACCAGAAGTAGTTTAAAGCTCGCATCCTTCTTGGTAAAATAAGTTCATTTAATGACTATAGTTTGCCAGCGTTGATGGTAGCATCTGCGACATCTCTGCTCGGGTCTCAGTGCTGTGTTGTTTCCACTACCGTAAAGAAATCTGTTTTCTTAGACATTTTTACAATTTATTTGGGTGGATTGGAGCCTCTTGCGGGCCGCTTTCAAGCATTCATAGTTATGTCTCCTTCAGATTATTATCCTCAATTCAGTTATTCAGCCGTTTGAAACTTTAACTCTTCCCCCCCGGGTGAAACTGACCTGAACCACATCAGATAAAAATATACAAGAGAGTTTGCAAAAACACATTAAAGTCATGACTTTTCTTTGACATGCTCTTTATTCTAAATTAAACTCCACAGAAAACTTTTCATGTTAGACTTTTAAATAACAAATGTCAAAGTAAACAGAACACGAGTTGTTTTTGTCTGAGCAGGCAAAAACCCCAAACTTTGTATATATGTCTAAATTCTTGTCCTAAACACCCAAACAGACACGGATTACAGGATTACACTGAGATACAGGAATCTGTTTTTGCATTGCTTTCGTTTTTCAGATTGTCGTTTGTGTTTAGATCTTCTTGTTTTAAGAAGTTGATGCTATTAAATGTAATTTATTGTCAATGTGCATAGCTTCCACTTCACATAATCATGATGTGATAAAGACAGAGACGTTAGTGTTCGTCTGCGTGCATCAAATATCAAACTACGTCCAAAAGCCTGCAGAATTGCATCTGAAATCCTCCACTCTCACGTATTGATGTAATGAAGACCGTTAAAGACAGTAATAAAAAGCTATTAGGTGTAGATATTGCATTTACAATAAAAAAGCAACATGAAGTCATGGAGACCTCGTGCTTCGCCTTTAACCACCCAAATGTTATCAGTTCATCTTCGAGTGTTGGGTGAACATGTCGGCCAAATTCAGAGTCCCTTCAGGCTTTTCTGGAGACGAGAATAGGACAGATGGATGAACAACCCGAAAACATAATGTTGCCAGGCGGAGGCAGAAAAAGATGTCTTCCTGCCTCTCTTCAATAGGACACATCAAATTCATCTCAATGTCATTAAATCAAATTATTAAAGTTGTCTAATACATGCAAAGAAAAGGGTTTTTTTTCACCTCAGTAAGCGGCTCAGGTGGTGCAGATTGTTCTCGCACACTGGCATCTTTTTGAGCGAGCGGTAAGTTGAAATGTCTGGATCTCTGGCTGAGGTCTGCGGTTTCACGCCGCCGTCTCACAGCAGGCAGACGGGGCTCGTGGGACGAGGCGCGGAGCTTAACTGAGGCCGTTGACACGACTGCACCGCGAGCAGTGCCAACTGGCTAATTAATTCCCGCTTTATTTGTGAACGGGAGACAATGGGCAGCGATGTGCGGGGCCGGTGTTGGGGCGGCACACAGGGGGCCGCTGTAACTAAGTGTTCAGTCTGCTGATGGCAGCCTCATTAATGCAGGGGTCCGGGCCAAGGAGCTGGAGCTTGACACCCACCATCACTGAGGCCTAATGTCTGTCGCTGAATAAATGCCAGGGTAAGCAAACACAGATAAATGAACACTTGCACACAAGTGCACAGACATGCCGGGGATAGGTTTCACCTGTCAAACACAGCAAATGATTAATGATTTGGGGCGAAATGATGTTCCACTGTGACGCAGAAACAGGCTAAGTAAATATAAAGTTAACACACTATCGGTGGAGGACTTTCAACACGGAGGATTTGATGTAATTAAACTACCCGTGAAAAAACGCCGCGTTTGAGATCAGCCTGGGAGATTCTGGCACGGTGTCTGTGGTCTGCAACTGTTGTCAAAACCTCATGTCAGTGGATCTGCAGAAAAGGGCTGTAAGTGGGTGGGAAGAGAGTACCATCATCTGTTGCAATGAATAAAACATCTTTTATCATTTCATGGGAGTGAAACCTTCTGGCTGAAAAACTAGGATTGTGGATGGCCAGTGTGAATATTAGACACAGAGATGTTCAACTTAGAATCCCATTTCAGTGTTTACAGCAGCTTCGCACACCGAGCTCACGGGGGTTGGGGGGGGTTATAGAGAAATAACAGAGTGATCCATTTATTGTATGTATTGATCTATTAATGCTAATAAAGCTGTTAAAGGCTTTGCCTGTGTTGAGGATGTCAAAATCAGTTTAGCATTTTCTAGAGTCTAGAATAGATCTGAGAAAACACTTTTTTTTTTCCTTTCTTTTTTTTAACCAAGGTTCCTGCTTCGGTATGTTTGTGACAGTGGGTGCTTCCGCCAGTGTTTGGCTGCACTGTAAATCAGCGATCAAAAGGGGTTCTACAGCATGTCTCATGACAATCTAGGGCAGGGGTGTCACATATTAGGTCCCGTGAGCCAAAACCAGCCCACAAGAGGCTCCAATCCGTCCAAACCACCAAGCAAATTGTAAACATTTCAAAGAAATCATTGACGTCTCAAACACACTTTTCTTAAGAGGAGCAGACAAAACACAATACTGCAACCTGAGCTGAGCTGAGGTTGCATCGGTGATGCTGCCATGAAAGCTGGCAAAATGGCACTAGCCTCAAAGCCATGCTGTCAGGGCGAGTTTGTAAAAACACCCATAATGCAACAGCAGTAGGAGAAGTGTTTTTTTGGACATTTCACTGTATTTTACACCAGAATGTTTCATAAAAATTGGCTTCATGTTGAGATTGTAATTATTTTCTATAGCAATATTTTAGATTCATGAAAACATAGACATTTTCATTATGTATACTCTGCACCACAACAACGAAAAGCTCTAAAGTTTAAATTTAAAGGTTATCATGGCACAATTTTACCAGTCTGGTCCACTCCAGATGAAATTGGGCTGCATGTGGCCCCTGAACTAAAATGGGTGTGATACTCCCGAGTTGGACAAATTGGTCACGATATCTATTAGAACGTAGGAGATAAACTGTGGCAGGGAGGTTATAGAGTTCAGTTTAAGACTAAAATGAGAGGAAAAAAAAAAAAAACAACTAGAGATGACAAATGATAAATTAGCCGCCAAACACCGAAGCAGCACTTCAACCACTAGAATACTGGATTGCACTGAATCCTCCTTGTGCCCTTTAATAGAAAACTGGTCCTTCTAACTATCAAGCCACTGCGCTGTCGACTTTTTGAAGAAAAGGCCTGAGAGGACAGCAAGGACTGAAAACCAAACAAAAATACATAGAGGTCAACAGCATAAGTGTTTGTGTATTCATCACAGGTTATACTCTGACTGCAGCATTATCATATATCGCAGGTTTAACAAATATTGTGTGGCGGTATATCAGGCAGATGGATGATTGAAGGGAAGACAAATAAGATATATTGAAAACTGAATTCATCCATTAATTGCCTTTGACTTAATTGACTGTACTTTTTATTGTTTTTCATGTACTTGTCTCTTTGCTATTTATTTGTCTTAAGAATGTTTTTGTAGCATTTTGACTCTGTAAATTTATTTTATGTACACACTTGTAAAAGTGATTATTAATCTCAATGTGGCTCTCCTGACTAAATAAAGGCTAATAAAAAAATATATAAAAAAATCTATTGAATTTGTGATGATTAAGATTGAAAATTTTGCTGAGACAAAAAGGAATGAGTAGACTTTTAAGAAGCAGGAAAAAAAAAATAGTACATTGACGCACAGGGAAGCAATGAAAATGCCTCATTTCTGAAGTGATGCTGAGAAATACAGAATTAATATAATACAACAAGCCTGTCACTGTGTATAAAGTTATTTCTCTGCCACGGGCACTTGTGTAGTAATAAGTTTGATGCTTAAGTTGTGAGGCTGAAGCAAACAGTAAAAAGAAAGGCTGTGTCAAATAAAAGTGACCGATTCATTAAATGGGAGCGGGGATTATGCATTGTTCCCAAAGCTGAGTCGGGCATTCTGGAGGTTGGAAAAAAAAAGAAGAGAGAGAAACCAATCAGAATGTAGAGTTCAACAGAACTGCGGTGAAATGTGTACTGAAATCTGTAAATTACAGTTCAGAGTACTTTTACCCCCCCAACAGTGGATAAAATCGACCTCTCGCTGTTTACATCTGTTTAAGGCCTCTGGCAGCTGTTGATTATGTGTTCTAGTAAGCAAGTGTAGCTTATTAGCATTTCAACCTTAACCTGAAACCTGGATTAGTTGAGGAGCTTAAAGCATCAAGGGAGGGTTAATGAGGAATGTGAGTGAAGTTTGTAGGCGGCTGCTGGTGGCTTCGAGCATATCATCTCTCAGATCTCCAGCTAAGCACGTTCCCGTCGAGGGAGCGGGGGGAAAGAGGCCAGTCTGGCCGCGCGCTAATTATCCCACAGCTCGCTCGCTGGTTGGAACACAAGTGCACAGTCAGCAGGCACTAATTAGGGTTTCTTTTATTCAAACTACTGTTTTTATTGAACAAGGTTTAAGCAGCGGGGAGCAGGGGCTCACGCTGCTGGAAATTGCAATTTTCACACAGGAGCAGGAAATTAGGTCTGAAGCGCCGGCATCAAATTAGACATGTGAATCTGGCTTCCCACATGAAGCCACCTCCTTACAATTTTGCAGACTTTTGAAGAGGGCCCCGCCATGCTGATAGAGGAAGGATAGCATAACCTTCAAATAAATGGAAACTATTATGGGGGGGGGGGGGGGGGGGGGAGGAAAGATGGCTGCTTTTGATCTCAGAGGGGACTGAATTGTGAAAATCAGCCAAGTGGCTCAGCTGCATTCACAGTTTGTTCTGCCTGTAAGAACTGAAGACCTGGGGCCACTTCCCGGTACTTGACTCATCCTGCCTGAAGGATGAGCAGTTTTCACAGTGACCCACTGTCTCTTAGTGTACCTGATCTATTCCTCCGACAGCCTTTACATTTCACTGCCGTCATCTGTTAACAGTCACTCCCCGGTGATAAATAGAGCAGCTGCTCTGGCCTTGCCTCTGACAGCAACCTGCAAGCTCGTAACTTTAAACGACTCGCCTATGCACAAATTCACCCACAAGAGAAGAGGCTGCGCGCAGCCTGCTTGATGATCTGGAGCTCTTGGTGAATACAGAGTGGAGGGAAAAGTGTCAAAGACGAGATTCTGTTACACAAGAGTCGGCATTAAAAGTGCTACCGAGTAGCTGAAAGGCTCGAGCTCAAGGATAGACGAGTAGGAAAACAAATAGAAGCTAATTATGTGAACTCCCTATCTGAGCCTTTTTTTGAGGGAGACTGTCAGTCGACTGAATAAAGATTTCAAGTGACATCTAGTCTATGAATTTCACCTAAAAGCAGTCGAGCACATCTCTCATGGAGTCAGAGCTGTCAAATTATCTTCTGTGCTGGGTAAGTGATGGGGCTCTGGAGAGGCAGCGAGTCCGGTGGACTGCCGGGGGACGGAGCGAGGGGGGAGGAGGGTGGGGTGGGGTGGAGGCAGCGTGATGTGACCAGAGGGTTCGGGCTTGCTTCTGGCTGTGTGTGGCATCGCTGGGGGAAGTAATACTTCAAAACATGACAACTGCACAAACTGCGGAGGTGATCTACAGGTGCTGAATTCTGGACAGGGAGGGCGGCAACCTCAGAACCAACCCAATTCTCTCCCATTTTTTATTTTTATTTTTTTTATTCAGCTCACTTTTGATGAAATGATTTGGTTGAAATGAAATACAGCCCTGTGGCTTTTGATGTATCGCCGCGTCTGTTTGAAGAACAGATGAAAAGGAAAGGCGTTATGAGAGAGCGATAAGGAGAGGGAGAATAAAAAAAATAAAATAAAAAAAAAACTGGATTGAAATTACACTTCCAGGAATGGCCGTGTGGTGGGAAGCACGCTCCATCACCTAAAATGGATTACAGCGCTGGACAGAAAAACAAATTGAACTCGGGTTGTGCCTCCTGCTCTGATGTGTCTTCGTGTGTCACATAAAGGAAGAGCCGAGAAACAGACTAGCTGATGGCTGTACCATGTCACAAGCCTGCCTGAGCGAGGCAACAGACGCTGGCACTTAGCAGACTCCCTCACGCTCGCTGATCTCCTGGGGGTTGGCTGATTACTGTGATTCTGAAATTACAGTCTTGATGAGCTGGAGCATTTTACAACAAAAAACTGCAGTAGAAATGGGTCAGGCTGGGGCTGAGCTTCCACTCAGGGAGAAGGAGGCAGGAGGAGAAAGAAAAGCAGACATTTTATGACTGACTATGTAAAGCCGAGTCGTCTGAATGGAACATAATCGACGTCTGGAAGGAGACTGATCTTTTTGGGCGTTGTAGAGAAAATGTATGACAAGTGGGAATGTGTGTGTGAGCGCTATCAGAGCCCCCTGTCTATAAAGTGTCATCATTAATAATTGTTGATTTACATTTGTGCAAAATCCTGCTAAGCAGACCGAGCTCCCATTGGCTGGTGAGTGTTGGCTTTCCTCCAAACAAGCTCTGGTACAAATTGATTAAGATACGCAGAATAAAGACGTCTTAACTGACCAAACACAGCATGCGACAGTCGACTGAACGGCGGTCTCCTTTATCTGTGTGAGTCACGTAATCCCAGCTCCGACTCGTTTACACACTTTATAAGCTATTGTGAGATTGCTGGTTGTAAAATACCATCCAAATAATCCCTGAGTGCATTAAGCTCAGCACACAGCACCGCCGTGCAAATTAGCTAAGTTCAGGTTTTATTCCCTAATAACCGATCACGTGAACGACTAAGCAAGGAGACTGGTATTGTTCCAAATGTTTCTTTTTTAGTATGCATTTTCATCATTTACACGAAAAAAGGAATAGAGATGGTTGAATTCGGCATACTGTACGTCTTTACTTATCACGCTTTGCAAAACCCAAAAATATCAGGTTTGACCCAGATTGTAACCAGAACCTTGTAGGGAGAGAGAAAGGTGGAATCGCTCTAAGTTATCATACAAAGACCATGAAAACACTTTGAAACCTTCAGAAGGGAAGTCGCGGCTCTCGTTGAGCTTGACAAGGCACTAAAAAATAATACCAAATAATCGAAAATCAATGATCTGAGTGCTGTAAATTTCAAGCAACTGCAGTGTTGTCCAGGATCAAACACTTAAAATGAGCATTAAAAATGAGAAATCGTTGTGATTCAAGCTTCAAATAGCTCTCAAGATATTATATTCCAGAGGCAATGCTTAAAATACATGCCTATAACCTGTGCTAATTTAAATTTTTTCAGCTTTACCACGAGGTGTAATTAACATTTTTGCTTACTTGACAAGAGAAATTAGCCAGTAGGAGCATCTCTTATTTCCACATCTTGGTTATTTAGCTGACATGGACAATTTTATTATAGATAATTTTAAGAGTCATTTGTTGGACGGTGTCATAATAATTAATCGGAATCATTTCAGTCCTTCAAATGTTTTTTTTTGTCCACATGAATGCAAGCCATAGAAACCTCCATATCTGTTGGTCCAGCATCACAAAGCCAGAATTCAATTAAAATGCAAACCTTTTCTTCCCTGCTTTGGTCTTGACTAAATAATCGAAGCACACATGAGAGCGGAGCGTCAGACAGCGACATGTCACTTCAGGGTTAGAAGACAAAGTTCACTTGAATGATAACAACCCTGACGTATTATTCATTCATTATGGATAGGTCTGCTCCGCTCTGACTCGTCGGAGTCGGTTAGTCTTGAGTGCTGACTCCATTTGTGCTGCTGCCCTTCACACCCAAGAGTGTCCAAGTTTGTCTGCAATTGAGTTGTAAAAGTTCAAACACATTGAATTCAGCGGCCTAGCAATGACTAGACTGCTGATTAACCAGGGCAGCAGATTGCGTCTTAAATTCAGTCACATTACAAGATCATGAGGGCAAAGCCACTCAGTCGCAATCTGTCTGCGAGTCTGACAGTTACTGGCTCTCCCTGATGGTGAAAAGTGCTGCATGTAGTCGTACTGAATGCACAAACGTGGCAGTGGTTGTGTTGTAGTGAGCACACACAGGACAACGCTCCTGTGGCAAAAAAAGGTCCTGAGGGGTGACGAGGGAGGCAGAGAGGGGGAGGGAAGGAGCCAGTTCACCGTTCATCAGCAAATTAATGGCACAGCTCATCTTAATTTCCCTTGAAGACAGATCTATGGTCCAGGAGCACAAAAATACTCCCTCTCTCTTTCTGGTTTTGACACGGAGTTGCAAAAGAGAGCCGGGCCAGGGTTGGCATGCGGATCTGACGGGGGGCGGCCAGCAGGAGCGTAACAGCTTGGTTTGTTGTGTGGGATGGTGGCGGTGGAATTATGGTGCGTGCATGTGTGTCCCAAGATCGGTACTTACATTTCTGAAGTCCAGTGTTCATCTGCGTGTGGGGGAGAAGCTGGAGGGGGAGGTCACCTGGCCCTGGCAGACAGGCCAGCATTTCACACAGACACTAATGCAACATGGGACACACACTTCTCCTCACACTGTGGAGAGAAAGGAGGGAGAGAGAAGGGGAGAGGTCAGACATGACCGCGAGGCAGCACATGGTGCGTGGTGATACAGAGGCTGGGTCCGGACTAATAGAACTTCGTCGACGCGCCCCAGGGGCACCGGGCTGAGGGAGACATAGTTACCTTTCAATTAGAAACTGATTCACACCTGAAGCATCAGGTAAGGTGACATTTGATGCCAATAACAACTTCAATTAAACATCAAACAGCTGAAGTAAAACGGGTAGACTGGGCCTGAGGGACTGGCAGCTTTAAATCAACCCAGTCCCACCTCCTCTTCTTCACCCTGCATGTTAGTCACCTAGTTGGACCTTGCTGCCCCGTGCTTTACCTCGCCACCTCCACCAGACCATGGCAGGGGAAATTAATGACTCCTGTATACCCGAAAAGAACACTCTCGAGAGGCCGCGGTGCTGACAAGTTAGTGAGTCTCAGATCGATACTGCAGTCCTCCAGACCTCAAAGAGGCCTTTTTTTTTTTGTGGACATTAAACAACGGGGCCGGCTCAAAACGTGGCGAAGAAAAGAAATGAATAAACACCGCTACAGCTTCCATAAATGCCTGCCACTTTGTGCGGTAACTTGATGTAACGGAGAGGGAGAAAGCGTTAGCCACGCTTCGCTTGGCTTACTGCTGTATTCAAAAACACCACAGATGCTTGCTTAATCAGCACTGAAGAACAGTCAGGGAGCAAATTAAGTCTACAGAGTCCGTGCCCTCCCCGTTTTGCCGTGTGGCATCAGAGATCTGCAAGTGTGCGCAGACAAACACCGTCTATGAGAGAGGCAATTACCCACAAAACAACCTTGGCATGCCTGTCTGCCGCAGGGTGATGGCTTTAAAGTGTCTTTCCCCCCCTGCAGGGAGCAGAGACAAGTGGAGGAAAGAGTGACAAAGCGAGAGACAAAAGTGGATAGAGAGAGATAGAGAGAGAGAGAGAGAGAGAGAGCGATAGAGAGAGAGAGAGAGAGAGAGAGAAGGGTGGTGGAGTTTGGGGTGGCAGTGGTGGGGGGGCTGAACCTGATTTAAAAAGCGGGAGCTCAAAAAGGTCAGGATGACAGCTCATTTAAATCCTCCCAGAGAGAGAGAAGAAAAAACAAGCCTTAATGAAGCTGCCAGTTCTACACAGATACCTGAGGGCGTTGCACCTCGGGGTGCTGCAGGGGCATGGTGGCATGGGGGGGGGGGGGGGGGGGGGGGGGGATGGCAGCTGCAGTCTTGAGACAGGTTGGGGGAATTTTGGGGGGGGTTTTGTGCTGCTGATGCAGCGTCACCTTTTCTGCTCCCCAACCTCCCACTCCTGGCATCCTCCTCCCCTTTTTCCCCGTGCTTTCTGATTTACAGCCTGGACTGCCATATGGCAGCAATCCCTGCCCTCGATTCAGCATGTCACCATGCATTAACTTTAATTGGCCTGATATGTTATTCTTCTCCCTCTGGCCTTGGAAGGATTTTAGGTACACACTGCCTTGATGTCAGCAGGCAAGATTTCCAGCGCTCTCTCATTTATCAGGGTGCCAAGATTTCACACAAAGATAACAGCAATCTCTTTTACAACAAGCAAGGTTTGGGGTGGAGGAAAATCAAATATCAGATACAACGCAGGCTTTGTGGATGTTTTCAAAAGCAAAATGGTTGCAGGAGAGTGAAATGATGTGCATGTGTGGGGGGGAAATAGATTAAAACAAAACACCAGCATAAACTGTCAGTTCATTTGTTATAAGAACACGTACATCAACACACCACAGGCAAAAAGCAGCCAACAGGCCGCCCCCTTCCTGCCTCCCCCACAGCGCCCCTGAATGTCAGAAAACTGTGCAGTGGGGAGTGCAGCGGCAAAGGTCAGCCTATGGTAATGCCCGAGCTGACACTCTGCTTTACAGTGCAGAGCGGGAAGGAGATGAAACCCAACAGACAGAAGCCTGACGTCTACTGACTTGCCCATCAGCGCCACTGCCACAGAAACTTCAAATATACATCACAAGCCAAACACTGGCACTTTCAACAAAAGGCTCACACACCCCCACAGAGGCTTTTTCTCAAAACAGAGACTATTTGTATCAGAGGCAGGATGGCTACACCTGACAGTCAATGCCAGACAAGGGACTGAGCTCAGAAAAGTTGGAGGTGCCGCTGAGCAGGTCGTTATCAGCAACTGATTATCTGGATCCAATGCAGGCCTCTGCAGAGTCTCACTTCCCTCTGACCACCAGGCAAGGCGGGAGGGGGGGACTGAGGGTTCACCCTGGTCTGGACCTGATTGAGAAAATAGGTATCATCCCCAAATGGCTTCGGTGGCCTTTGTGATACAGACACAAACCCCTCCTGTCAGGGGTGGAAACAGAGTTGCGTCTGTGGAGCCCCAGTCGAGCCAGCTGGGCAGGCCTGCGGAGCAGGGATTGGCTTGGTGGAGTTTAGCCAGGCGTCTCACACTATCACCCCCATGCAGACAGACACCACGGGGCTCCCAGCGTATTAGGGAGGGGGGGGTATGTGTGTGACTCGGCAAGTCTCCATTAGCTACTTATAGAACTGTAATAAAAGTGTGTGAATAACTGTGTGGCTTTCATTATAGACAAATAAAGGCAAGCAGACAAAGCAGGACTTGAGCAAGTGATGCGCATGGCTTGTGTCATGTGTCAAACTGCTCCCATAAAAGCTGACCTATATTTCTTTTCATTCCTCTGTGGGGAAGTAGAAAAAGAAATGCATCTGAAAGTTAAAAAAATAAAAATAAAATTGAAAAGAAGAGGGAGAACAAAATAGACGGAAGCCATTTAGGAAATTGGACCAGTTGACTGCATTTATGTGCTGAACGTTTTGATCAATATCCTCTCCATCAACTATGATCTGCATTTTCAAGGAATTTAGGAAAGGCATCAGGCTAATTGCATCGGAAATCATTGAATAAAATATCCAGCAGCTGTAATGCGGGAGGAGAACAGCCAGGACTGTGCACCAAAAATAAGCTAATTAGGAGGAGACATGAACAATATTAGAGGAGAAAAACAATGAAGAGGCAAAAAAAAATAGGGTGAGAAAGTACGTTTGGTTGCCGAATGAATATTAGCAGGTTTTCTATACCAATTATGAGCAAAAGCAATTAGGAGAACCAAGTCACCGTGTTGTACATGGTTTGCGCTAACGGCTGAAGGAGAGGAGAGCAGAGGAAAAAGCAGGCTGCTGTTATTTTAATTGCATGTTTACCCCCAGGTTATGGGTCTGAAATAGAGCCAAGAAAAAAATGTTGCAGTATAAATTCAATGCAACTTCGCTGTGTTGATTCTCTCAGGGACAGAGAGAGTGAAATTACTTTTCTTTGCAAGCCCGGTCTCTGAATAGGAGGTAAAGAAAGAAAAGGAGCAGGAAGATGAGAACAGCTCTTTACCCTTGAATACCAAGCCAGAGCATTCTGTCAAAAGAAAGGGGGGAAAAAAGCCTTGGCTCTTTAGTACGTTAGGAAGAAATAACACTTGGGTATGGCCTTCTTTAGCTCATCAGGCTTCACAAACAACAGAGAGAGAAAAAGGATTTCTGTTGCTAGCACAGGGCCATGGGCATGTTAGTCTATGACAGGCTGGTTCGCGATTTTGCACAAAGGATCTTGATGACTCCAGCACATCCCGCGGCGTTTGGTACGGACCGTTTGCTTTTTCAGTCAGCAGAGACCCCTCATCAACCCGGAGTGTTATCTCACACCAAAAGAGAAAAGGGTGAGAGAGTGGGAGATGGCCATGACATTGAGCAGAGAGCAAAGCAAGAGGGAGACGGCGACAACTAAACCGAACCTGATGCACACACAATTCCAGACTGTAAAATAGCGGTTTCCAAGTTGCAAGAAACAGTGTGTCAGGGATAAAACTGTCAAGCAAGGAAACTGCTGCGGTAGTGTGGGAGCGAGGCAGACAGCTACTTGAAACCACTACTCTTCGGATGGAGGGAGGGGTTTGCGAAACAACTGGGAGGAAGGATGAACGCTCAGTAACTAACTGATGAAAAAGTGACAGTTCCCTGAGGTGAGACGGTGGATACGGAGCGCAGAGAGACAGCATGCCCATGGAAAACCGTGGAGTCCACAATTGGATCGGTTAAATCTTTGCATAGGTGTAGGACGTTAGTCTCACAATGAGAACACACGCGCTCAGAGCTGCTGTGTACCGCGAAACAAAGTAGAGAGCACTTTCTGAAAAGTGTGAGGAATCTTCTCATTGGACTGACCTCATTCCTCCTCCTCTTGTCTTCTTGGCACTGGTGGCTCGGAGCCGCTTGGGTGATGACCGCAGCTCTCTCACAGTCGAGAAGATGACAGTAATAGTGGTGAGATGAGAGTGTATGCAATGATATCAGGCAGCCAGCGTCCCTGTCTGGCCGGGCTATCTCCGCCACAGCTATGTCATGGTCATTACCCGTCCGCTGCATCAGCGCTGGGAGGAGAGGACAGCCAGCCAAGGTCCATTCTTCAACTTGGGGTCAGTTTCACTAACGGCCACTTAAGCCCGCTCGGCTTCCCCGAAGAGCCCTACAAACGTAGAAGGTAGAGCGAAGTGTGCTCAGTCATGTCAAGGCTGGCCAAGGTCAGGCGGGCAGACAGAAAGTGCTGGCAGCGCCGCATGCGTGGCGTCATGAATGCCAAAATGCCCGAGCCCCTGACTGTGCCGTTTGACAGACATGTTTACACCTGATAGAAAACGCAGTGTGGATGGCCTGCCAAAACAGAGGGGATCCAAAGTGAGGGGTGCCAGACTAGTTATTTATTTATCTGCTGCAAATCCATCGAGAGCGCAGCCAGAAGTTGGGCATGCCTCAGTGAGGAAAAAGCCAGCCTACTCTCAGACATGACAGTCTTTAAACCACTTGAGGGTTAAGGGGAGAAAAAAAAATAAAAAATCTGATATGTAGTAAAAGAAAAATAGAGTGAGAATCTCATGAAGCAGCGACAGAGATTGGATTCGATTTACTCACGCTCCTTATACAGCTTGCACGGGCTCTGATTAGCACATTAAATTATTCAAATTAATGTGAAGCTGTTCAAAAATCACTGGTGATAAGGTTCAGATAGTGGGCCAGTCCTTGCTCAGCAGTGCAATTAAAACCGTTTGATTTGATAGTTGGTCTTGGAAGCAAATGGAAACGGGAGCCAGACTCTAAAGCTCCACCAGAGAGCCTGTAGTTCAGCTAAATGTCAACATCATCAGGGCTTGGCACGTTTACCATGTTCTCCATTTTAGTTTTCTGTTTCAGCAGGCTGATAATTACCAATTATATACATCGAAGTCACCAAAGTATATATAAATCCCAGTTTGTCTAAAACGTAGTGGCCAGACTCGTTGAGGAGATCAAAAAGAGCACCAGAGGGCATTTCAGGTCTTCTGGCTATTTGCACAAATTATTTTCTATTTTTGAGGAACTATTAGTGTCCAAAATGACTGATACATATATTTTAAGCCTTAATCCATAATCTACAATATCAACGTTGCTTCATCAAATAAGTATTTTACAGTGTTTGACTGTAAGCCTGCGACAACCCGTTTAAAATGTTCCTACACATCAAGTGACAGTGAGCAGCCTCACTGGTCAGCTGCATGCAGCTATTCTGGACTGGTTACCATCAGATCACACAACCAGAGATGGTCCTCACAAAGAACAACACTGCTCCTTTCATCTCACCGGTGGTGCCACCACATCGGCGTTATCTTCACATCACACCAGACAACAATGTGCTGAGTCACATGCTGCTGCGCCACACACCAGGCTGTGGAGTTTGGTACCGGACGAGGAGATCATGGTTGGATAAAGATACAGAGATTCAAGAAGGCTCTGTGTGTGTGTGTGTGTGTGTGTGTGTGTGTGTGTGTGTGTACGTACAGTGATAGACATCAGTCTGAGGGCGGACGGTTTTTCAGGTTTTCACGCTCTCAAAATGACGTCGGAAGAACAATACTGACAAGAGAAAACTAATTTGTTGTTGAACATTACCAAAATTGTACACTGAGCTACTCTGAAAGCACACTTTGCCGAGTAGATTAAGTATTTAGGCTTTAAGCATGAAGTGTTTTTAGCATCTAAAACTTTTGCCCATCAGAGTTTAACAGCCGCATTTCAAAGCCCATTCAAACTACTCGACTGTGAGCGAGCCGGGCCTTCTCCCCGGTTAGTGGGAAATAACTCTGGTTAGTGGGAAATAACTCAATGTGCGGGGAGCTAAAAGCGAGGCAGCATTGTTCCAGCTGGCGGAAAAAGAGGAAATGAAGATGGAGTAGTTTGATTTCATTTGTTAGCAGGTGCATCCATTTTGTGTTCTTCCCCCACACCCACCTCGCCTCGCTCAGTCAAAGCGCTTATCAGAAATTGGACACCCCAGTGACAAATTGAGCCTGCGATTAAAGGGAGAAAGAGGAAAGCTTTGTTAAGTGCTGCTGATTGGGATCCCAGGCTGCCCTCGCACATGTGAAGTGTGTGTTTGTGTGCGCTTGCATGTACGCCTGGTACGGAGCCAGGAGCAGAGCTGACACCACCACCTCTTCTCCCATTTTCCCCACTCTCCAGGTGTTCCCACGGCGTACATTTCTGCTCCGAGTACTCAGCAAACAAAACCAAATCAATGCAGCTGTTCGCCCATCTCCCACTCTCGCACACACTTATATACAGTATGTGCATAGGAAACCACACACACACACACACTGATATACGGTAGTGATTTTCCCCTGCAGGAATAATGACCTCCTCTGGTATTTCCAGTGCCTTCTTATTGACACATGTGCTGTGTTTAACAGAGAAAAAAGTTAAGTCTCTGTGTGTTTGTCCCACTCAGACCTATATTATTGACCCAGCATTAACCAGCCCCGGCCTGTTTGCAAGCGTTGGGCTGATTTAAGAGGAGGGGAGGGAGAGAGGGAGGGAGGGGGGTCACAGCGGATCTACTAGGCAGCACTGTGCGAGCACTGACTCTCACAAATCATCCTAAAAGGGCTTAACGCACAAAAAAACAGCTTCCAGTGTTACACAGGCCTGCTGTGAGAGATTTATCCACTGTGCCATTATACTAACTGGCCTCTTTCCCATATGAGCTGTATATATACCAATGCACACACACAAAAGAAAGACTGTAATTAGACTTATGCCTGATCCAGCTCCGCCGGAGAATTACCTCAAACAATTCCACGTCTTACTGTTCCACATAAAAACCCTGTTTTGTTTGCCAGACGTCTTCTTATTCAGCACTGACACGCCATGGTTCTGACACCTTCACTTTCTAAGTGCGACTTGTGACACAAACGTGTGAACCGCGCGAGAAATGCAGCAATTTACGGACTTTGAACGCTTTAATAACTCAATCATTTCTGAAAAATGACCTTTAAAAAGACTGTTTGTGAATACCTGGTTGCGCGTTTAACTCCGGTATGTGATCTACAATTTAATTTCTTAATGCTGGTTTCAAAAGGTACGGTGACGGACATCATTGTTATATTTTATGGTAGCGCTCCATCTCCGGGGTAAAACGGAGAGCTGACAGGTCTGCCGGTGATACTTGCAAGGCAAAAGACTATTCCAACATGCCAAATCTAAACCCTGCTGTTTATGTTGTTGAGTACAGGCTAATCCAAGTGCATGTGGTGTCTGTAGAAGGTTGGTAAGGTCAGCCGCCTCTATGGCAGCTCTGACATTCAGTTTGGCCTCCAGCGAGACCAAAATGAGCCCTCCTCATATACAAGAAGGGGGGCAAAAAAAAAAAGAGCTTTTCTTTTTTTCTTCTTTCCCCTTTACTGACTGGACGAGGCTGTGTGAGATGTGCTCCTCTTGCCCCTGGCGACACACAAGACATTTGCGGTCTCTCCTTCATCTCCTGCGTTTTCGCGAGCGCCTCCACGACCCGAGCTCTGCTCCCAGCACACAGCAGCTCGGGGTAGCAGGCAGCCAGGCGGTGACTCTGTGGAGAGTCGGGCAAACACAGGCTCCGCATGGCAAACATCTCACCTCTGTGTCTGCATGGGAACATCTGGCCCTCCCAGGCTGACAGGACCCTCCGTCTGTCTGCCTGTCTGCCTCGCACACACTGTGTATATTGGTGTTGTCATGGCGCCCGAGTTTTCCCTCCTACACAGGTGCTGGACTCATGCGAACGCTACAACACCAAACCAAGAGAGCCAAAAGTCCACCGAAAGTAGGCTCGGCTCGGAATTTCGACTTCAGAAATAAATAAAGCGGAATATCATAGATACACGATGAGATTAAATAATGCCAAGATTTTGTATGGAAATACATGTATTGCTATTATTTCAGACACTGGTGTTAATTTAATTTGTAATATCTGACATAAGAGTGTTCATTTGGATAAATTTTATATAAAAGAATAGAAAAAAAGCAATAGATCAAAAATGCCTGAGCAAAAAATACATACATAATTTACATAAAGAATAAATTATTACACTATACAGGTTTATATTGTATGAAACAGCTAAAAAGTTTTTTATTTTAATGAGTTCACTGATGCCAGACTTCAATACTAGGAATTTATCAGAAATTGTTGATGGTCTGATCCTTGTTTGAATATAATCTACCCAATAACATAAGGATATCAGAGGTAAGCTCCCTTAGCGCCCCCCCCCCCCCCGGCCTTGTGGCACTCCCTCTCCCTCCTGCTCTATTGCATCATTTCCCTCTCATACGGATCTCATGTGGCCGTCCAATGATTCAAGACTGATGAGGCATGCTCAAAGGTCTATGCGATTGAACACAGCATTAATGCACCCAGCAGCAAATTTTTTGCCATCGACCCCGGTTCCCTGCAATAAGGACAGAGCCATCAATCAGGCCAAGATAGGCGACACCAGACACAGGCTGATGAAGTAGGGGACTTTGGAGCTAATGACAAATGGATCCCTCAGATATGGTCACAGTATACTATGACAATCCGCCGAGAACACTTGACCTTTAGCGAGAAAAAATAAATAAATCCTCCGCCGTTTCCTTTTTCTTTTCTGGCCGACACTCTGCAATGCAAATATGAAGAATTTTGCAAACTGCCGTTGAGGTCAAGAAAGTGTGGCTATTGTGTGAAAACTCCCGAGGTCCAGCTGAGAGCCTCGGCCCCATCTCTGTCAGAGTCACTGCTGAGGAGCACGGCCCTCTTCTCTTTTCTCACACTAAAGCTCTCGGAGTGACCTTCAGCAGGCCTGCTTGTCCTGCTAATTGGGGTCTGCAGAGAGCACAGCAGCCCACCCCCGACACGCCACCGGAGGAGGGACTGTGGGCCAGAGGGAGTACAGATGGCAGAGGACCGTGCAGTCTGATGGGTGGGAAGTGAACAAAAAAAATTATTAAATTAAAAAAAAAAAACCTGGGACTTAAGCACTCAACTCTAAATTGGGTCTTTTTTTAAAGTACTTATTTAATCAATTATTTCATCATACAAACTTTTTCTCAGTTTATTGGGTCAGTTTTTAATATGCAAGTTGTATTTTCTTTATTTTGATCATATATATACACACACTATATGTATATATATTCAACACTTATTTATGTCTAAACTAGTGCTTCACAGTAAGAATTAAACATAATAATGTTTGAGTGTTAAAATATGACTTGTAATGTGCTTTGAAATAAAAGTGCCCAATTTCAACCAGTTTGTTAAATTTTTTTTTTATTTTTTGATAAATGAGCATCTGCAGTTCCCACTAGCAGCATGTTTTAACATATATATATATATATATATATATCATACTGTATATTTCAAAGAAAAAAACATTGCTCCACACCAACATGTCTGCTGCATGCTAAATTTGTGAACACTGTACTATAAGTGCAACCATTGTCAGACAAGAACAATTTAGGAAAGTGTTTTCTTTTGTGGACAAAATTTGGAATTTAAAAGGGATAAATGTTTTTCTCAATACTATTGCATCATGATAATGTCATATTATGGTGGTTTGGGTGATGCTAACCTTCAATACTAGTCTATCGCAACACGGTGGGCTGCGTAACCTTTTACCAAAGGTCTTCTCAAAGCTATGCATGATGCCCGTTTCCTCAAATAATGGAAATTCATGTTCTTAGAATGCATATTAATCCGTCGTATCTTCGAACATTTAGTTGAATCCACACACGGAAATTGAGAAAATACAGCTAGAATAATTTGCGTGGAGCAGCACATCGGTGTCGTGGTTATCCCTCACAGTGAAAAGTTCTCTGGTTTGATTCCGGGTTCGGGTTGGTGCCTTCTTGTTACCTCCCACAATCCAAAAAACATTTGTTTGAGGTTATTTAGTGAGTCGTGCGAGTGTGACTGTTTCTCCTGTGATGGTCTGGTGACCAGGTCAAGATGTAATCTGCCTTCAATCAGATAGCTTAGATCCTGCCACAGCGATATGGATAAAGAGATAGAAAAAAATTATATTATGCATTAGCAACTACAAAACTAAGCCTTTATATGAATGTTTGCTGCATTAAAGCCTCGCCTAGATTATGATTATGAAGCTTGTCTTTTCAAAATGAATCTCTGAAATTCACAATATACACATTTTCTACATCTGGAAACTGATATGATGTTCCCTTGCTGGACTAGTATTATCGGCGGGACATGTGCAGTAAAGACTTCAGCCAACTAATCCAGTTTTTAATTGCAGCTCGATGCAAACTATCATACTGCACGGCTCTACCTGACGTAAAGAAAGTTTATGGAAATAAACCATTCAAATTCTCCAAAAAGAAGAACTGAAGTTTTATAGCAACAGAAGCTAAAGAATAGAGAAAATACACACTTTAACTTGAGTTATTCTTCATAGGTGGAGGAAGAGACTAAAGTTTTGTCCTGCTTGAATAGACTTCAACATATTCATTGATGATTATTGATCAATCTGCTTGCTTGTTTTGCTCAAGGGATTTTTGTTGCGCAGACAAATGCACGATGAACTGCATCAAAAAACATCAGAGTACAGTTTTTGGCTGGTTGGTAGTCCGTCCTTGCAGAAAATCGGGATTTTCTGATTGCGGATGAATCAGTACATCCAGGTTTATTCAACTCTGGGATCACGTGTTGGAGCTGCTACCTGCTGAGTACCATAGTGAAGGTAGGATACACCCTGGACAGCTCACCGGTCCATCACAGCGCAAAGACGGAGACTAAAAAGGACTTCCGCACCTCACAAATTGAATTCGAATACGCAATGAAGATCCATGCATGCACAGAAAGGGCAGAGAGGATTTGAACCCAACTCAACTAAACTCTGCAATATTCAATATTTCTCCACCAAACCTAACAGGATGACCCAGAAGTCTTTATGGTCTCTGCGGGTGAAAAGTATAGTAGAATACATCACATGTGACAACAAGAAATGTCGATGCATGTGAGCTTGGCGAAGCTAGTTAGCGACTGGCGCCAATTATGCAGTGAATTGAAATGGCGAAATAGCATGATGATATTTGAAGAAGCACAGTCTTTCTCTGTGGGTCAGCGGGGTCGGCACTCTGCTCGCAGGAACGTGGAAATAACGGTGACACAGTTAATTTACTGCGGGCTCGGAGGCTGCAGCTGTGCACTTCGGCTTTTGCCAGCACATCATATCAGAGTGCCGCTTCCTATCAGTGATCGGCACGCAGAAAAAAAAAACAAAGAAAATGTACATGAAGTCATCCTGTAAAAACATGATACCGATAGCTTTTATGTTAAAAAAGACTCACTCGACTTTTCTTTTTTTTTTTTTTTACAGGGCGTTAAAGGGTAAAGGATACTTTCATGAAGAATTAGCGGACACACGGTGGACCTGGTAACCATTCTGAAGTAGGTCTGTGATAGTGCCGGTGAGAGAGCCTATGAGCGGGAATGGCCATGAATAGAAAGGTCTGCATTTAATTTGCTAATCCATCATTCCGATTGTACTCTGTAACAAAGGCAAAGGAGAGTGGCGGGGCATTCAGAGGCAATGGAGCATGCTGAGGGGTGCGTGTGTGGTTCTCCATGGAGCCGGAGAGGCCGTGGCCCTTGGCCCTAAAAGCTCCGCCAGCGCTGGGGGGGAGAATGGGCTCTGATGAGCTCAACGCAGGCAAGACTAATCCCTTCATGTCCAAAGAATTGTTTAACTATGTTTGACTGATTAACCCAAACCCCTCGATTCCACTTACAATCTATTTGTTCAATCAAGTCCCCCTGCACTCATCGTGCTGCAGTGTGTGGGTGGTGATGGTGAGGCGGAGAAAGAAAAGAGGAGAGAAAGAATGAGAGTGAGAGAGAGAGAGAGAGAGAGAGAGAAAAACAAAACAAAGGAGGATGCAAACAATCCATTTGGAGGAAGCGCACAGAAGTCAAAAAGACATCTTTTTTGTTCTACTTGCCAACTCTTTAAATGCATATAGCACATGAGTTCCTGTGAACCAGCTGTTGCTAACATTCAAAGGTCATTGAAGCCTTCGCCTTCAGAGATTTCAAGTAGAAAGCCAGCAGTGGTGTGTTAGCATACCATTCTGACATGCAGAGGTTTTTTTTACTGGCTTCATGGGAAAAAGGAAATTTAAAGGCACCCTCCCCTGTGTAAAAAAAAAAAAAGAAAAGAGGTTGCCAGGAAGATTAACCCAGCTTCCTTTTATAGCCTCTGACAAGAGGTTAAATCACACATTACACTGCCTGAAATGTCTCCTAGTAATTAGATCAAGAATATTATTCTCTTCTTTCCCCCCTTGCAGACTGCAGCTGATCAAAGCCTAATGATGGTGTCAGTGCCATTGGCAGTGCTGGCTGGGTAAATCTCCCCATCGGGATGGCAATCTGTCAGAGCCGCGAGCCCTGCTAAACAGCACAGGACATGAGTACAATGGTGCTTGACACAAAGTAGACTAAATGAACCATATCCTTTAACAGCAAGCTTTCCATCCGCTGTGCACCATTAAAATTCATCTCTTTGTTTTGGGTCTGGGACTAAGTGTTTACATGTACACATCTGACTCACATAGTGAGAATGATGTCGATGGAGGCATCTGTACGAGTTTTGTTTTTTTTTCACCCTCACCGATCACAGCGAAACTAACGACTGGCGGATCTGCTCTCGTCCCATGCCAGGGCAGATCTCAGCAGCACCTGGTCCCTTGATGGGGGTGACGAGGCTACCGGCTATTAATTACAGAAAGCTGACACGCAGAGAAGGCAAACCCTCGCAATTAGACCCTGGGACGTCACACAAAAACACACACATACACACACAGCAGGACGAATGCTTCTCTGTCACACAGCAACATGACCTGCCTCAGGACTCTTTACACTTGAGTACTTTCAAGTATGCTTTTCAGAAGTGTGGCCCACCCTTCTTCCTTTGCTCCCACCCGATCTCCCCCCTCTATCTCAATCACATTCTGCGGATGTTACACTACTTCGGGGGATATTTTCTGACTAATGCAAAATGGTTGTGCGGCAGCATGATAAAAGTTGACATTTTCCTTTTCTAATCCAATGCTTCCTTTGTAAACAGCCTCGCCTTTTAATGCGCACACACGCACGGGCTGCAAAACACATCGCACGTAATGGTCATTTTCATTATTTTACTCTCGACGGCTGCAAACAAAAGGGGGAAATGGCAGGCGATATGCCAATCATTTATTGTTGAAAGATGGCTGACAAAGGAGGTCTTAAAAACCTGACGGCTTTTCTTTTCTGTGTCAGTCCCCGGCACTGCAAGCTTCTGAAAAAAAAAAAAAGGAGGTTGGGCGGCAGGGGGGGGGGGGGCTGGGCAGACAAGAGACTCCTGCGAGAGGTTTGACCCCAATCTTAACCCCATACAGGTGGCACAGCGCTGACACAGAAAGCACCGGAGACATATTCCATTCTCTGGCCTGCTCTCAGAGATCGTTTAGACAAGCACAAAGACACCTCAATGCCGGCAGAGTGTATTTCGCTGAAAAGCAAAAATCCCCTTGAAAACATTCATGAGCGAAACCTCGTTCCCGGTGTGCACTAAAAGCAAATGGTTAAGGGTTTTTTGAGAGACATTATGCTGGATAAAACTTTACAACTGTGTAGCAACACTGTATTATGCAGTGAAGGCTGCTCCTCTTCAAGTGTCATCAGGAATGCAATAGTTGCGGTTCAAAGTTTAAACAGCAAGTTTTAAACCTCTTCATGAGGAAGAGGAAAAAAAAAAAAAGGGAACATGCCTCCATTGTGCAAAGAGCGGCGTTCATAATTAAATGCCTGTAAAGATAACTGTGGTGTCAAGTGTGGCGTTGCAGTTCAGGAGAATAATGCGGCTCCTGTGCGATTGTTGCTCAGTTGAGTCCGACTACATGGCTGAACTATGAACTGTGATTACAGCCAACATCCCCCCACAGAGCGACAACTGCATCTCTGCACATTCCAGGAAGCGCGGCCAGCTGAAGACAGCAAATACACCAGAGAGGAGGAGACATAAACAACGTAAGCTAGTTTGAGAGCTGCGCCGATGTTTACTGTCTCACTAAGTGCATTTCATCCCCGCAGCTTTCACAGCCGCGGCGGTATTTCAGCGTGCAGAATGAAGGTGGGAGGGGTGGGAGGGGGGGCACTGCCGCTGCTGATGCCACAGGTCTGTGTACAGAGGGCTCAGTCACAGGCTGGAGAGACTGTTTGGACAATGTAGGTGTCAGACACACTGCCTGTCTGGAATAACGATTCAGTTCAGCTGCTACGAAACAGCCTCTGGTTCCTTCATAGAGAAGTTCCAAAATATTAAGAAGAAGAGAAAAAACAACAACACAAACTTGACTGTTTATTCCAATGTAGCAGCGGAAAAATCTACATGGAATTTCTGCCTTGTTTGAATTGCTACATGGCTATCAGGATGAAAGGTCTGCATTTGCTTCAAACAGACACTGAATGACATGCCAGAGATTAGCCTCTGAAGGTCACAGTCTTAGCCTATCCTTTCAGCCGCTTTTCACAACAGAACCCCGGGCCCTTTTGAAAAACAGGAAGAATGTCATCTGGTTACTTTTCAAGGCACGGAGATACCATTCACTGTGGCCAACAATGGCTGCAAACAGGACCAGAGGGTTAGGAGGTTATAAAGGACCCCATTCTAAGCACTGCTCGCTCTCCGGAGCTGCTGCTGCACGCACGCAGAAAAAACACACCCACACACTGAGGCCTGGAGAAGTGGTAAAGGATGATAAAACTGAGGAGGGTCATGGCAAAGTGCTGTGCACTGACCGCTCTCTCCCGCAGCACTGCCTCCATCCCTCTTCAGCATAGATCTTAACGCTCACACCGAGCCTCAGAGCTTCCGACTGCTTTGTCAGGCCTTCAGAGGCGATCGCTGCTTTGTCACTGTCACCCTGAAACCCATCCTTCAGGTTACTGTGTGCCGGGAAAGATTACAGAGGGGGGCTTTTTTATTTTTTTTATAACTAACACCACACAAAGCCCAACAGTCAAGGCAGAGAGCATATGCTACCAAAAACACAGAAGATGGAGGAAAATTTACTTTTTGAAATCGTGTCAACTAAACACATGGACTTGTTTTCAGTGATAAGATTGAAAAATCACCTGCAATTATTCAGGTGGTACAGCTCGTCACAAAAAAAAAAGAACAAAATAAAAAGCAGCCAGAGCTGAAATACTTTACCAATTTGGTCTCTAATGAACCCTCTGAAATATTAAAAATAAAGCCCAATTAGCCGACAGCATTTTACATCTCCTCACTCTCTAATCCTCTCGTAGCTTAGTGTTATCTAATGTCTGCGCCAACTATGACACTTTGAGCTCGCTCTCCCTTTATCCCCTCTACTTGATATCCCCTACAGCTTTACTGGTGCTTTGTTGTGGTATTCTTTGTGACCCCACAGACCGGGTCAGCCTCGCGGCCTCTCCGTTGGTGGCTAATGATGCCCCGATATGTACAGTTGGCATGGGTATCGGAAAACTGCGGCAATAACCGCGGACATGTTAATGGCATCTATTAGGATTACTCAAAAGCGATATGGGAATTGCCTGGCAACCTCTTGTTACTGAGCGCCTGGTATTGCGGGGGGGTGGAGAGTGTCAGCGGAGGGTCAGTGATCTGATTGAGACGACCTTATCTCACGCCATGAACAGATAACAGTGTTTGCCCCGTTCTTCTGCTGCCCCTGTGAGATGGAGGTGGATAAACAGCCCTGTCATCTGCAGCGCCTCTGACAAGCCTGATCACACAGACACGGTCCTAGACCAAGCCCTGCTCATCCTGCTGCACCGGCGGCTGTTATTGCAGCGAATGTCACCGGGAGGCTTAGATTCTTCCATGATTACCCTCAGGGCGAAGACATAACAATTTCAGAAAGCCCTTTGGTCCTGGGGTCGGTGACGTCACCGCCTGGCTTTCAGCCCTCAGGTAGCTGATTACACAAACTTCCCAGCAAGACCAGCGCTTTCTTTTCCTCTAATTGGACCTGCCGGTGCAGCATGCAAATCCACGCTTGAAAACAGCCGGCAAAAACACAAAAATGCAGCGAACAAAGACACAAAGTGTCCTAAAACTAGGCCTATCGCCGGCAGTCATTGTGCACAAAATAAAAACAACCCACATGAATCAGGCTAAATCCCATCTAGCAGCTGACCCACAGCCTCAGCCCGGCAGCTTTTTTCACAGAGGTATCCACAAGGAGCGTCATGTCCTAAACACCTGATCTGGCTGTATCGCATATCCAGGGTTCTCTACTCCCAGCCCGACCCACGTTTGAACTCCACGCCAGGTCTCCTGACTTCACTGGTCCACACAAAGGGCTACCGCACATCTGTTCCCAGTCTGAACACACAAGTCACACAGCTGAGGAAGACACCGGGTGGCATGGCAGAAAGTTCTCGGTGTGGTGGGTGGATGAGCGGGCGAGCGTGGGCTGCCAGCTGCGCCGGTGACCGGAGGACTGAAAGGTGGAGCCGGCTGGCTGATTATCAGAACCTGGGAAATCTCTGCCACGCCGTCTCCCCAGACAGGGAGGGGCAGTGAAAAGGGCATCCTCATTTAGCAAATGGATGATATTCCGTGAATGCCGCTCATCTGAAATGATCGGGTGACGAAAATAAAAACCTGTTATAGCACATAAAAAATTCACTGGAAACACCTGCCAGGGATTTAACATACACAGGCCCCTGCTGGAATATGAAAGGGACAAATTTGTTGCACTGGGGAGAGCAAACGGTTACACATATCCAATTCAAGTACCGTCTCTAAAACGCTACATCAAATCACTGGCTTTGAATAAACCAAAATGAGCATCAGCCAAGTGGCTCATTCCAGCACGGAAAATCATCGCATCAAAAATATGTTGGTTAGCCGAGCGATTTCACAGTCAACAATCACAGAAACAGGACTGTTACTAATCAATGTATTTTAATGAGCTCCCTGTGAATCCCAACAACAGCTGAAACATAAAAGCTGCTCAAGTTCTCTGGTTCACTCTTTATACCTTCTGATCTGTTATTCATAGTCTTGTTCTGAAGTCTGTGGGAAATAAAGCAGAGCTTTGATGTTATCCTCTTATTACCGTTGTCTGAAACAACGTTGAGAGTCAGATGGTTCGGCTGTAATGTGGAAAAAGTCCTGACAACACAAAGCACTGGGGCTTTAGTTAAAGGTGCTTGCAGAAACCGATTCTGCTCCGTGAGGGCCAATCGTCACTCGGCGATCTCTGCGATTTGCTCGCGAGACGTACGTCTGACTCAGTGAGAACACTGTCCTGAAAACAGTGCGGGTGTGCAGTGCATTCACTGTGTATGCTACGGGTCACGTACAGCTCGATATTGTCTTAGTCTAATGAAATGGTGATACAAGAACTTAAGTAACTCTGAAGTTTGCCTTTGTTTTAGTGCACAGGGAAATTTGGGAAATCGTGTCTTATGCAAAATACATTTAAATATCCAAAAACACTTACCAAATTGTGACACCTAGCCCTAACCCAATCAACCATCACAGTACCACTTCGATGTTAACGTGATTTCAAGAAGGTAGCCTTAACTGCTGCGTCACAGATCTATTGGCTCACTGTCATCTGATGTCTGCAACGCTTTCCTTAACACAGACATCCACAGTGAATAAATTAGAAACTGCTATTTCTATTGAAAAATGTATGTTTTCTTTGCAAGCTTGACACTTTGCAAACTCATCCCATGGACTGAAATGGACACTCTGATGGGCCAGTTTTGGCCACATGTTTCACACTGTCGGTCTGGAGGCAACAGTAAGCCGAGAGGCTACATCAACCAAGATGCCGCGCAAGTATTTCAGAGGAAATTACCCTCCTCTGCCCACAACGAGGATCAATAGGTCCAAATGTATTTAGTCAGTGGCTGGCTGAGTGATGAAAACAGAAGCATGGCAAAGTTGCTTTTCTGTCCGTCTGTCCTCAGCAAAGGCTGAGGATTTGTGTGACAGGTCAAAGAGTCAGCACATGACTCACGGGCAGGGGAGGGGAGACACTTTGAAAAGCCAGGCAAAGATCTAATTAACACATACGTTCAAGTGGTGTTTCAATTTGGTGGGACGCTGTAATCTTCTCCAACGCTGACCAGCATGACATGAACAAATGAACCAGGAGCCCCCGGAGCCGTCGGGACTTATCTGCAGCTTTTAGAACTAAGAACAAACACGAGCCGTTCCCAGACTTAAACAGTAACGGTATGCACATGTGCAACCGCACAGTGATGTCACAGCTGTGGCATCAAACTTCTGGCCACATCACGAGCAAATAGAAAGGGATCGCCCGCCTTTGAAACCTTTTCAATCTTGTCCGTCGAGGTATCTTGTCAAGCCGCTGCCATTAGAGGTGAACTGCTTATTACAAATGAGGAGAGGCCTTACAGTAATGTCTTGCTAAAACCTAATTAATCTTCATTGTGCCGACAAACGTAGCACCCCAATGCAAAGAGGGTTTCTTCTCTGCGATAATTGCACAAAAGTCTAGGGGCCTGAGTTTCCCAGACAACAAGGGCTGAAATTTAATTATCTGCTCTTTGGAAAATGTAGAGGAAGAAAGCTACATTGCAAAACTGCACTTTCAGGCAAGTGATGTCAGGCTCTTGCCTGAGTAAGCACAGAGAAACTAAACAGTCACACCTTTATCATAGTGAGAGAAAAAACAAAAAACATTTCAGTTTTATCCTCTTACCATGTGCAGGAGGGGAACAGGTAACTCCCATAGCCTTTACTGCAGGGTGCTTTTTTAATAAAAGATCCGTCAAGCTCCATGACATTATAGAGCGATTGCTACAATAAAGACTGGCTGGGAGCGGGCAGAGACAACACGGACAGGCTGTGGCAGCATTAACATTCCGCCGTGTAAAGATCAGGCTGAGGAGGGGGGAGAAACATCGATAGGATCCCATTAGTTAAGTGCGCCCTTAGGATACCCGAAATTTGATCAGAGATGGACCTTTTCCTTCCAGACATGAGCCATTAAAAAATAAAAAAAAATTATATTTCAAAAAAAAAAGAAAAAAAAAAGAAAAAGGGCGCTCTGCTCGTGCTCTGGATCGACTCCTCCTGCACCTCCTCCCCGGTGGTCGAGGGTGTGCGGCAGGATCAGGCTCAGGACGAGCCCGGTGACGTCAACCTTTTGTTATCACCTTTAACACTTGCTGCCGCAGGTGGAAACACTTTTCCTCCTCCGAGAGGAGGCGGCGGAGGAGGAGGAGGAGGAGGAGGAGAGGAGGTGCTGTCTGCAGGCGCACACAACATCTGCACAGCCACTGGAGGCGACTACCTACTAATAATCACACAGATATAAAAACAGACAAACTTAACCACAGCTTTTTAAATAAGTGTAAAACACACACTCCCTTCATGCTCAACTTAATCTATCACCGGATCACTCCAGAAACTTGCAATTTTAACTGAAACTATCCACAGACGATGCAATTCGTTATTCGACAGAGGGAAACTATCTTTAGTGGCTGTCACATTGTAAAAATATAAAATGAGCTAACCACTTCACGCCAGAATCTGAGCCCGCGTTGATAAAACGGTCGCTCGTGATGAATGAATATGATTTCGTAGTGAATATCCAGGCGGCAGAGAGACACCGGAGCCGCTGTGAGGCTGCATCCTGGCAGTCGGAGCGCCAGCTGACCGCTCAGCCTCCCGGCTAGCTAACCTAGCCTTCCAGACTGAAACATACACAGTCCCATTGTTGCCTCCTCCACCTTCCCGTTGCTCTTCCCCGCCGCGGTTTCACGGGATGCCACGCGAGGGGTCGGGCGGCGGGCGCGATATGAAGATGCGGCTACTTACTCTCCGTTCACGTCTGCGAAAGGCATCGTTTTTAGTGCGTCGCCATGGTTTAAAACGGACAGATTTTCTCCCGTTGCCCTGCGCTGCCGAATCACTGCTGCTGTCTGCGGCAGCAACTTCCGGCGCATGCGCTGTGCCGGGGCCGTGCCAGACTGCGCAGGACGCACGGAGCGTTAAAGGGACAGGCACGGGCGCAGCTCATTGGATCGCGTGGCAAACGTTTCTGCGCGATGTTTAACAAGCGGATGGTGAAATTAGTGGACTAACATAGAACAGAGATTGGGTGCCTCATAATATAAAGATTATTTCTTGATATTTGATTGCAAGCATTGTAACTCATCCTAAAATTACAGCGCACCTTTTTTTGTTTAGTAAGGATCTAAGTTGTTATTGTTTTTATTGTTGTTATTAATGTCACAGTGTATTACTAAGCTGGATGGGGCTGGTTAGTGTTCTTTGTTCTGTAAAAGTGTCTCCACACATAGAAACAGTAGCCTGACAGAGCCTCAAGTTTTCAGTTTCTTCAAAACAAATAAAAATATAACTTATTGGGAATAAAAATGTAAAAAAAATCCTTTTTTTGTTTTTAGCAACAAAAACGATATGAAACATTTGAAAATTTCCCAACAAAAATTTGACCATAAATCCAAACAGATATCAAGACAAAAGTAAAAGGAAGACCATACTTGTTTGAAATGTAACGTTTTATTAGAAATTTACAAATAATAAAACTTTCTAAAAAAAGAAAAAGAAAATACGTACGGCTTTCCTTTACTTACCACTGAAGATAGTACTCTGGTAGTAAGTTTGAGAATATATTCCATAAAACAAATTACAGTTCATGTTGTCTCTAAATTACATGTGCTCTGTGGCAGTTTTGTTTCCATCAAGTGTGACAGGTAAAATATTGAAATATAACTTGTTGAATAATGAATATGATGATAAGCATATTAGCTAAAGTGCTGGAAAATATATCCGACGATTCATAAATTCTAATTTTGAAGATTCATCCATCCATCTTCTATAGCGTGTTATCCTGTGCAGGGTCACGGTGCGCTGGAGTCGATCCCAGCTGGCAATGGGCGAGGGAAGGATTCACCATGGACAGGTCACAGTCCCTCACAGGGCAAACACATCGAGACAACCACACACATTGACATTCACACCAAGGGGCACTTTAGGGTTTAGGTACTTTAGGTACCAATTAACCTCACAGGATGTTCCTATTAAATACAATTTCAGTGGAAAGTAACAAGGTATTTGTACTTTGGTGCTATATTTAAGTATGTACATGTATTATTCTGTATTTTAATTACGTATATTTTTCCGATGCAGCATGTTTTCTTTCACATAATATGATTGTTCAGGAGTGTATTGATTACCTGAGAATAGAGGATGGATAGATGGATGATTATAGGAAACAATGCACCAAGATGCATTATGGGAGAAAAAAAAACAATATGAGCAAATGGAAGTAAGGTGACGTAAATGTTCTTTAGTAAACTTTAGTCCTGAACTGGAAATTTCTAGAGAATATTTTGTGTATCTTCTTCTCCTTCAATCTCGGCATCTCCATGGCAACATAATTAGATCTCCTTTCATTTCCTCCATGAGGTGCCTCTCCCATTCGCTTTGTATGGGACGTTTTTTTGCAGTTGTTTTGGGAAACGATTTCCCGAATCTTTAACAAAACATGGAGCAACCTATTCCTGAACGTTCCGTACGTTTTGATGTGCTTTTAGTGTCCGTGCTCCCAACGATGAAGGACTAGTTAAGTAGCAAAAAAAAAAACGGCAGAAAAATAATAATAGAATATTTAAATTGCCGTCTTGGATTGGAATCTTTACGCCTTGTCACTAAGGCAGGCTCAAGAATGATGAGTTATGGCTAACCGTAGTTATTTTCTTTTTTCAATAATCTTTTCTTAAGTCCATTGCTCATCAAAAGTCAACTGCGCATACCTTTCTAATAGATAAATATCTTATATCAGTGTAAAGGTGTGATTATTGTCCTTTGAAAACCATTTTGCTTGTTTTTGCAGACATAATGAATCTTTGGAGCGATGAAGTACCGAGACTTCGCTCATCTGTTTTATTGATAATGTTAATAAAAAATACTGTCTTTCGCCTCACTCCAAAATACCAAATATTTGCCATCGATTCATGTATTTTTTTTTTTTTTTGTTTCGTGAGCTTTTGTCTTGTGTATGGAAGACTGGATCAATCAATCAATAGCACTTTTAGTGTAAATACAATGTGACACAAAGTGTTTTTCACAATGAGAACAAACAGTAAACCTTTTCACACACACACACACATACGCACACACACACACACACACACACACACACACACACACACACACACACACAGGTAATGGCAATGATGACTCGTACCTCAAAACGCAAACCATTTGTAAATCACCAGGGAAGCGGCGGTAGTTCTCACTCTTTCTCAGAGTCTAATGGAAAATCTGCAGGATGTGAAAAGCTCTGACAGATAAGCTCGCAATCTTCTCGTGATGTTGTCATGTACCGGGTCTAATCTGTAGTCTATATACATAGACACACTTTTAGTGTTTCCCCCGCAAGACTGCTTTAAAAAAATGCCTTTCGTTGAAGTGCCCACCGTGTGCAATGACACGGACGCTGACCTGAGCTGCATTTTGCATCATTGTCCTCTACACACTTGGTATAATGAATCTTGTTGCAGAAAGATGAAACCCGGTGAGAGGACTCCTGGTCAATAGTGTCACATGCTTTGTGATTTGATGAAAGGTTCTATTTGCGCAGCATGATGTGTATAGCTCTCTAATCAAAGACTTATATTTCTGTGACAACTAAAATAAATTACTCCATTACAATCGCCCACCTGCCCTCTCCCCAGTATTGATACCTTTTTATTACTAGAGAGAGACAGATGGACAACACTGAAGATTGTGGCGAGAGATGGGAAGCCTCGAGAACGTGTTGCCCGTGGCCATGTAATGTCATGTCATGTTGGAAAACTGCACAAAAGTAATCAGATAAGATGATTAGGGGGAAAATTACACACGTTCAGCCCCGCAAACATTTCCGACACGGAGCGTTGTGAAGGATAACTCCGTGGCCAGGGCTCCAGTACAAGCTGGTCTTATTACAATACTTCAGCCAATTTGGGCCTGCGAGCTTCACTTCCCCCATCAGCAAGTGAAAGAGGGGAGAATTTGGTCTGAAAGCCCAATCACACGCGGCGCTCTGAGTTCAGCAGGTGGGGAAGTAGCAGCAGCAGGCTCCATCAGGCAATAATACAAAGTTAATGATGCAGAATGGTGTCTTTCTCCATACCAAAGAAGATGTCAATACAGGATGTTTAAGAACGCTGTTCCTAATTACGCTTTTTAAATTCACCACTGGCGTGATTGATGATTTCAAAGGGAGGCATTATTGATCCACTTCACAGACAAGTCCCATCGATTGCAAGTCTAGAATGAATAAAAGTTTTTTTTTTTTTTTTTTTTCCCCCCTTTATCTCCCCCACTGAGAGGGAGATTGTACAATCAGAGCATCAGTGTGACCTATATGGGTAGTTTGGGAGCTAAATCACCTCTTTTAAAAAGCAGTCTGAGCAAGGACGAACCTAGCAGTGATTGCTGAATCGAGGGACCTTGGGGGGACCTTCGGGGCGTCGCACGAAATGTAACAGTTAAATCTCAACGCCATCTCATTTATCACATGTGGGAATTCATCCATCCGTTCATTAATCTGTGGGATCCTTTACAAATAGCCTGTCTATGTTGGAGTTCTCAGCATGATAAAGTTCAGGAGCGGCTGTTTTATAGACAGTCAGCCGGCTGCGCACCATCCCGCCTCTCACTGCAATCAGCGGTGATGGAGTGATGGATGCACTGAAGCACTGACAGATTGTTTTTTTGTTTTTTTTTTCCTCTCCCCCACCTCTGCGCCCTGTTGACGTGCCCCATGGCTTGTGCTTATAATTCCATGAACTTTGTTATTTCTCATGAGGAGCGAGGTCTTCTTATTAGTGCAGACGCTGCCAGTTACCGCATGTCTAATCCCAGCCAGTAAATCAGCAAGAGAGATTGCTGGGGCCAAAAAGCTTGGTGTGGCAGTCTGTCACTGACTCCACCCGGTTCAAGAAGAAAAAAATCTAAAAAATCTGCATATTCAGGGAGATTTGACCTCCTCCATATCAATGCAATGTGTTCTATTTGAATTACAGAAAACAAGATTGATTAGATCCCTGAATTGCGGCAGTGAGGAGAGGTTTTCCATCACACCACGTTGAATCTCATTGGCAAGTGCACTTCAAATAGCAAAGTGGGCTACAGCTTATGATTAAATGGTCTGCAGGCGAAGCCTTTTTGTCTTCTTTTTTTTTTTAGAGGGAGAGAGAGAGAGAGAGAGAGAGTCAGAGCAAGAGGGAGAGGGGTGAGAGAGAGCGCTCTTTCTGAAGGCCAAAGTTAATGCAGTCATAGAAGGAACTCTGATACACTCCCACGTGAAGCGGCCATGTGAGGAAAGCCCGGAGGGAGAAGAGGCCTTGAATGAATTTAAGAGAGAGAGAGAGAGAGAGAGAGAGAGAGGGAGGAAGAGAGAGATAGCGAGAAAGTTCAAACATTGCTGATCCTCAAATATCCTTTTGGTTTCTGGTTCAATTGGAATTTGGCTGTAAGTGTCTACTAAAAGCTCCATTTTTTTTTTTTTTTTTTTTTTGTTGCCCCTCCATTGCCGCTGAGCTTTTAGAGTTGGATGATGACAGATTGTGAGCTACCTGATATCCTTCATCATCCTCCCCCAGTGGAGGTGTTTGTTCCACCCCGAGCAAGTCCTGGAGGACTAACAAACAGCAGCCGTGTGTGATGGACTACGGGGAGACATCTGCTCTGCGTGGCTCTGCCATGCGGGGTGAAAACAACATGTCACAGTCATCTATCAATATACAAACTCTGTCCTTTCAGTCTGATGATTAACCTCACAGACTCCACACTTATCAAGTCATTATATCAGCTTGCCGATGTGAATTAACATTGAGAACTCACAGACAATGCAGCAGACAGCATGCAGCCTTTTCTTTCCTCAGGTTGGCGTATTGCTTTAAGCACCGATGCTCAATATATCCTCAGCAACATTGTCACAACTATGCTTTGAGCGCCCTCGGGGATAAGCTCTGTTCTGTGTACTCAAGGGACAGGAGGGAAAGGAAAAGTCTGCACGGAGCAATCTGATTTGCGGTTATAGGCGCAGCATCCCTCACAAAGTAATCTAGAGAATATTACCCCTGCCAAAAGACTCTTTGAGCACTGTCATCCATTTTAAACTGCAAGTTGCTCATGTCAGCAGATGTGTTTGTGCATTGTGATGAGCTGATTTGGGACTGCTGCCGGCTGATTCCAGTCTCTGGATGTCCTACCTGCTGTACACAGGTGGCTCCCTCGCTGGGACCCTTGCGTGTCCTCTAGGAGTTACACAGGGTTTGCTGCAAAATGACGCACGCATATGGCGTTATGAAGTGGCTCTGTGTTTTACTGTAAATGTTAAATTACCTTGTAGTTATTTTTTCATGTCACAGTGATTCCAGGACAGCTCACGTGAATGATTGCATCTCCGTACACTCACACAGCTCCACTAAATAGGATTATCTTCCATCTCGTTCTGTTTTTGTTTTTTTGTTCTTTGTATCTGAGGCGTGCAGCTCTCATGCCGTCATTCTGTGTTCAATACGACCCTGATCTGTCATTTTTGATTCAGGCAGTGACACTTATTCAATTATTCTGCTGCTGCAGTTTTTCTTAAGTCATTGGAAATGTAAATCAATGCCACCGTGCAAATGGAAACAGTGCAAATGCCGTAAATCAAGTCACGAGCTGCTTGTGACAGAACATCTCAAACCATTGCACGTCACAGATGCACTGTCTTGATCTCTTTTTAAATCAAGTTTTGGCTTTTAACACTGTTTATATGAATGTATTTATTGTTATATGCCTTTTAAAGTTTTTATTGTGTTATGTACTTTGTGTAGAAAATCCCTGTAGTTGTTTCAAAGTGCTTTATAAGTAAAGATGGATTGGATTTGGGGCTACACTGTAGTGCTCTTTGTTAGTGCTTTTGCCTCATAGCAAGAATATCATAGGATAAAATACTGGTTCTGCGGGGAGTTTGCATGTTCTGTGCATGTTAATTGATGGCCCTAAATCAAAAATACAAATTAGGTTGAAAAAAACATGTTCTCAAAGAATTGTTTCTGTTTTTAGTGGAATAACCACAAACCTGTGGTGAAAATGCTCTTTTATTAAGCAATGCACAATGTTTTACATTTATTTGGAAGCTGTTTGATTTCGAGAAGAAGAAGAATGCTTTAATTATGGTCTCGGGGTCCTCGGGAAGAGGTTACTGTTCCCAGAGTCAGAAGAAACAAGGTGAAGCAGCTTTTAGTTCCTATGCTCCTGACAAACTTCCTGCTGACACACACTTATTTTAAATCAGGCCTTAAAACACCTTTATTTGCTCAGAATTTCCAACAAACAATTGATTTTACTTATTCTATTGCCTTTATCTTAATTAAGCTTTAACCGGTACCCTAATCTTTTTATGCCTTTCTTAATTGCAATGTTTTAATGTATTGCCTTTATCTCCATGTAAAGCACTGTGGATTGCTTTTTGTGTCTGAATGCTGCTCTATGAATACATTTTCCTTCCCTTGCCATATTTCTCACAAACATACCGAACATACAGCAACATTTTTATTCAATCCATCCCTTGTGAGCAGAGATGTGCAGCACCCAGGGAGAAGTTGAGGGTCTTGCTTAAGGACCCACAGTTGAGGGATTTAAACCGGTGAACCTTGGATCCACTTCTCTACTGTCGACGCCACCACTGCCACATGATTCACAAACCGCATGTTTCCAACCAAATTACCCAAGAACTAAATTCACAATGTTAAAAGTCTTCTTAAAGAAACCTGTCCTCTCACCTTTAGGTATGACATCCTCTGTGAGGCGCAGGATGCAGGGAGGTGCAGTTACCACAGCAATCGCTAGGGGGAGGTGTAGTTTACACACTCACCCTCCTATGGACGCTCTTCACACCGGAAACGATTTCTCGTTGGTCAAAACAATATGGTGCCACCCTGCTGTCAATGTGAGAGCGAAGAAGCGCTTCGGAATTTTCGCAATTAAAGCAGTTTTACCGGGTAAAGCGGGCATAAGCAGCTGGTTCAGGGGGGCGCCATGGCTCTCAGAGCGTGCGCTCGGTTCCTCAGTGACTCCGCCGGCGTGTCCCGGCGGCTCGCAGTGTCCGCCCCGCTGGAAAGTGCGTCACGGCTCCTCGCCGCTGGTCAGTTCTTACAAAACCTTTCTCCATCCTTCTTATTAAGGGTTAATTCACCTTTTTCTGTCACGCTGAGGTTTACTGAGCTGAGTCAGGAGGCGGATTTGAGGGTCGTGACAGTTTATCAATAAAACTGATGCTTTTGTTTAACGCCAATGAGCTCATCGCCTGAGATGACCTGTAAGGGGTTCATCTTTGTCCAGAACATCCTGTTTTCATCCATCCATCCATCTTTATCCATCTTCTGTGTGCTGGACATTATCCCAGCTAACTGAGTAAAAGTCACAATAGAATCGAAGTAACCCAAGAGGGAAATTCCCTTAAGCATTGGTCACACATAATAAATAGAGAATAAAGTTAAATATCAAAGAAGACAGGATGAAATGTCTTTGTATACCCAGATAACCCCCCCTGCACAGGCCACCAGTCCTTCACAAGGGAAACTACAGTCAGACAATCATCAGAGGAAACGACAGTACCCAGAAAACAAACAGCCAGTGGAATAATATGCAAACTCAGGAAGGCCTTTCAGCCCGTCCTGGATTAGATCCACCAGAGTTCTCACGCTGAGGCAAAGTGTTCCACCCCCTGTGGCTTCAATCTGACTATGATGAGATAATGACAGCAATATAATACATGAATAAATAGTTGTGCTGCACATCTGAGACAAGAGCTGTACACTCCCAGTCAGTATAAAAATATTGACCATAACCTTCAAATACAATTAGTGGAAACTATATTTATCGTTTTTTATTTGTAGGTCTTGGAGTTTCTGTTAAGTCGTGTCAATCCTCTTTAAAGGAAAAATCAGACTGTACCGGGTGAAATATCTATGATTTTAATCAGTTTTTACTAATTCTTTCCCTTTTTATAATGAATGTAATGGTAATTAGGCTGTACGGTGGTGTCGTGGTAGACACTCTCTCATCGTGAGTATAGTGTTTTCTCGAGGAGACTTTGAATTTCCAGTAGGTCTGATAGAGAGTGACTGCGTGTCTCTTTCCTGTCTGGGATGCAACCTGCAATCAGCCGGGATCAACAGCAGCTCACCGCAACTCTCACTTCAATAACACAGCATAGAAAATGAATGATTGTTAAGAATTACATTAAAAAAAAATGTGCACAGCTTAAACAGTAAATCAGTCTTTGATCTCCCATCAGGTTAGAATTTTATATTTCCAGGTATTTAGTGTACTGCCTTATAAAGACTTACTAGGGTTTCTGTTAGTGGTTGTTTCTCACATGCTATGGTGTTTTTTTTTTTTCTAAATCTTTGTTCTGGTATTAAGGTACTACAGGAAAGTATTATGCCCCCCTTTTTTAGTCTTAAATGTGATTATCGCGACTCATTAAAATTAAAAGCCTAGTGTAAAAAAAAAAAGTACAACAATTTGTGATCTGATTTAAGAAGATTTTAAAATACACATTTATTAATATCTGTCCTTTCTTGCACTCGGTATTAGTTCAGGCCTCCATTTGCATGACTTCTTGTGTGATTGTACTGTGGAATGAAGGCTTGCGGCTCTGCTGCTGAGAATTTGTAGAAAGTAAAAACTGTTATTAGCAAAGCGAAGTTCTGAGGAGTTATGTAGAGAGATATAATGTGTTCCGATATGATCCAATTTATTTGAGTGTTGACCGTCCTTGACTGTATCAAACATACCTGTAAATATAAGTGTAGTCTCTGTCAGCACAACAATGAATCAGATGTGAAAGACCCTGAACACCACATTGCTCGAGCACTTTGCTTGTTAGCTGGCAGTCGTGTATGATTGGCTTTATCCATCTTCTACACCCGTACATTAGTAGATTTTCTACACTGCTTCATACTGTTTAGGGTTGTATGGCGTTGGAAGCGATCCCAGCTAAAAGTGAGTGAAGGCACAGGTCTGTCATGTGGAAAAAAAGAAGAAGAAATCACTCACATTCATACTTACAGTCACAGTCTAACGTTAAACGTGCTTTGGGACGAAACTGGACTGACTTCAAACGTGCACACTTTACGCAGAAAACCCCAAAACAGCCTTGAACCCGGGAATACTCTCACTGTGAGGAACAAATACTCACTGCTGCACCACTGAGGGAGTATTTCTTTAGGTGTCTGCCAAATCCTGTTATACTTCGAAGATACAAGAGCAGCGGAGTTCATTTGCATCCATAAAAGAGCTCCGAAATATGTTAGACACACACACACACACACACACACACACACACACACACACACACACACACACACCCTAAAACATTTGCATAATTGTTTATCTTCAGTTTCATCATTTTCTCTGGCAGGTTTTGTAGCTGTTACTTTCACTGACTTCATAAGTCATAAAGCGCGACTGGAAACATTATTTTGTCAGTCCTGGGAAATGGCAACAAAAATTTCATATTAAAAACATTACAATGTCCCATCATGTTGTTCTGGTGATAAACACGTTTAACTTCTGTTGAGTACCAGACTATAAAAACAAGTAAAAAAAAAAATAAAAATTTTTTTTAGAGGCAGCGTCTGAATGCATCATTACACTGTGTCATATTTCCAGCAAAAGACGCATAATCCGTCAGTTGCCGTGCCGCCCTGCAGGCAGCGGGGCTGATGGAGGTGTTGATGTCTTTACAGGAAATGTCGCCTGCAGCCGAGGAGGGAGGAACGGATTTATCTTCACTCCTGCTTGTTTTATTACATCAGAGGCATTTCTCAACAGACTGATGAAAGGCAAAGCAGCAGAGGCAGACGGCAGCATTCATCGCCTCCCGGCCTCCGTTCCAGCAGACAGCGGTAACTCCAACTCCGCCTCCCAAATCAACACCTTGAAAAAAAAGAAAAAAAACCTGCAGATAACGACCTTCCGCCAGTCGGGTTTCTTTTTTTTTCTTTTTTTGATTGAATTACTTCTTTTTTGTCCTTCTAGGGGAGCATCTATCTTTACTACTAAAACATCCAGATCAGCCTGACGATGCAAAGATTTTAAAAGTGGCCGTTATCGGGGCGCCAAACGCCGGTAAATCTACATTGTCCAACCAGCTCCTTGGCAGGAAGGTATTGCTCCCTATTTCTAATCTGTCTTTCTGAGGACCAGTGAAGTCCAATTTGTAAAGTCAACAATCTTTTTTTCTTTTGTTATTTAAGGTGTTTGCTGTGTCCAAGAAAGTGCACACGACACGATCCCGAGCCCTGGGCGTCCTGACAGAAAACAACACACAGATAGTAAGCATTTCTCACGCCTCTCATCAGATCATACTTTTACAAAGAAACATAATAACTATGTGTTTTTTTTGTAGATTTTACTGGACACCCCCGGTCTGACCACCCCATCAAAGGTCAAAAGGTGCCTTTCTCATGTCGAGGCTCTTATTTTTTTTTTTCCCCGAGTTTGTAGTGTTGATTATTGTATAAATGAACGGATCCTGTTTTCACAGACACCAGCTGGAAAAGTCTTTACTTGTGGATCCGTGGAACACTGTCAAAGAAGCAGATTTGGGTAAGTTGCGATGTTTTAATAACAAAGGACTGAGAGCAGTTTCTTAAAAAAAACGCCTGTCTGTCTCCAGTGGTGGTGATGGTGGACGTGGGCGACAGGTGGATGTGTAGCAGGCTTGATTTCGAGGTGCTGAAATGTCTCGCCCAGCACCCGAATATCCCAGCAATCCTCGTCCTCAACAAGGTATAATTGTAGTAAAGAGTATTACAGTCGTCCTTCACATAAACAACACTGTGACTGACTGGCTTATAGATCTGTGGTAATCTAGATACCCCTTCTGTCCACACATCATATTCAAGCCTTTGCTATATATCTTGATAAAAATGCACTACGAACACCTAAGATTGACTTCCTATCGTCTTGGGTCCCAGCTGGTTGACACATGTCCTCTATATGCATCTCGCTTTACTCTGTGGTTTTGCTTGAGAACCGACCGAAGCGCTTAATTGGACTGTTGGCGGGATGGTCACTCCTTTCCTTCGCCTCTCAGGTGGACCTGGTGAACACTAAGGACCGCCTGCTGGATATCACGGCGCTGCTCACGTGTGGAGTGGTTAATGGGCAGAAGATACGGGTCAGGCCAGTGATCAAGCCGCCGTGGGCTGAAAGGAGGTCAGGGAGGGATTCGGAGCCGCCGGCTGACGGGGATGATGCAGTGCCGGAGGACGGCGCCGAGTCCTGCTCGACGCTAAACAAAGAGCAGCTGGTGGCGCTGAGGAGCCAGCAGGGCTGGCCTCACTTTAAGGACGTCTTCATGGTCTGCTGCGAGGATAAAGACGACGTGGACTCGGTCAAGGTGCCAAAACACTGGGAGCAAATGGAGAAAGTTCTTTGTGGTAGTTTGTCTGATGTTTTGCTCTGTTCTCGTAGGGCTACTTCATGCAGGCCGCCAAGCCGGGCCAGTGGGAGTATCACAGCCAGGTCCTGACCGACCAGAGTCCAGAGGACGTCTGCAACAACATCATCAGGGAGAAGCTTCTGGAGTATCTGCCCCTGGAAGTGCCCTACTCAGTGACACAGGTGACTGACGAGGCGACGCTCTGGCGTCAATGAGAGACTGACTGAACGGTCGTCGACCGTTTCATCATCCGAACCCGCACCAATTCTGCTTTTATGTTGTTTGTGAGCTCATCCTGTGGGATTCAACAATTTACCAAGACAACAGCATCTTATAACTTTTTGTCCACATACACAAATAACAGCCGACATCTCTACTTTCAGTCTATCGAACTGTGGCAAGACGGAGAGAACGGGGAACTGGACATTTCTGTAAAACTTTTCACCAAGAAGTCCTCTCACATGGTGAGCACGCCCACTCATTCAGGAGTTTTCTATCATTGATGTCTCATCCACCCAATCTGACCATTTCCTGAGATCTAAACACCCTGTTGTCTCACCGTTTTTTTCTTTTTTGCTGCACCATATTAAATTATTTGTCTCTGTCGATGTCCACCATCACTCAGCGAGGACAAACTTACGTCTGTGTGCAGGAACCAGGTTCACCTCAAAGATGTACCAGTGGAATATACATGTGCCTTATATTTATTACACATAAATTCAAATACTTTTAGTTTTTCGTGTTTAATTTTTTATTATTTTAGCTCATAAGTCAGGAAAATTAATTATCAAGTATCCTGAAATGGAATATCTCGGTGATTATCACAATCAAAACTGAAAATGCTTGAAGATTTTAAGTTTTTGTTGTGAGTGTCAAAATAACTTACATTTTCACGGATACAAATTTTTTTGCATTTTTAATAAATGTGACTATATCAGACAAATAAGTCCACAGAGAAATGATCCCCGCCCATGTTCAGCCTCTGTGTCCAGTGATGTCACGTGGTCAAAACTGCATGAAGTTTTCCACAAGTGCAGAAATACTTGGTGAATCCGAATTGAATTAATAATGAGGTGTCTGCAGCGCTGCAGCTCAACGCCCAGTATTAGAATAAAAAACTGAGAATCGAGTGTTTTTCTTCTTTAATATATAATATCTGTTATTGTTGTCTTAGTTTCACTGTGGCTGAAATGACAGAATGAGTCTGAATCAACTCGTGTGTTCGCCGCTTTGCTCACATTGAAAAACTGTTTTCCTGTCACCACAATCAGGATGATCTCTTTTTTTTTTTCTTTCTTCTTCTTCCTGTGTGCTGCTGTTTGTTTTCTCCCACATGTGACTTGAGTCGACTGACTGCATGTGTGAATCCGGCCTTGTTTTTTCCGGCACACATCAGCAGGAGTGCGACTCTCTCCGTGACACCTGTAGCCTCCCTGATGGCTTCGGAAGTTATTCTCCCCTCCACATACGTCCAGATTGCCTCTTCCGTGTGTTTTTACCTCATAAATGTTTGAGCGGCCTCTCTCGCCCATGCATATTTGATGGCAAAGATTATTTGAAGCTACATCTTTGGTGCTAAAATGTTTCGAGGCCAGTGACCTTCCGAGAGGTGGTTTCTCGTGCCGCCGCCGTTCTTCAGATTTCACCTTCAGTACAGGAAAAGCGATGGAGCAGAGTACAGCTCACATGGATGGCCACAGTCCTGCGTCCTGAATCCAAGCTGGAGCTGTTTGAAAAAGGCACTAAAGTTTGAAAGTTTAATACGTCCTGTAGATAGAAACGGAGGCGCAGACTTGGTTTTTTACTGAATCAATCACTGATCTCAGACCATGCATATCTAAACAGTGTTTAAAGTCAGGTTCTTCTGCAGTAAAAAAAAATATTCCTGCACATATTCACTATATTTAAACCACAAAAATATATATTTGTTTCTCCCAAATGTAGTTATAAATATAGTTATTTTGTCAAAGTGCACTACAGACACTCAAACCCTGCAACTCTTTCTTGTTTATTCTCTTTTTACTGTGAAGCCTTCACACATATATACTGTATTTATTTAATAGTTTATTATTTTCTATATACTATAACTCGTCATTTTTATTATGTGAGATGTATGTTACATTTATTTCTTGGTGTCTTAAACTCACAGCCAAGTTACATATGTAATCGTCACACGAGCACAAATAATACCCAACAAAAGACTCAAATATTAGCTGAAATATACCCATAAGTACACATACTTGTGTAATTTTTATCCTCAACAAAATGTTCTTCTGGAGTCACACAGATTGAACATGATTAAGATGCATTTCAACACCTTAAACAAAATTTAAATCTTTGCAGTTGTATCTGCTAATACAATAAAGTTTTGTCTGAGACCTCTCAAATCTTTGTTAAAGTCCAAATAGATCATCTATTTGGAGGTTAAAACATTTAAAAACAGTTTAAAATGAAATCCAACAAGGTTCATCATGACGTAAGTTCAAAGGTGTATTTTTTATTAAGTGGCACAGAAAAGTACTAACCAGTGAGCCATTAAGTGTCCTATCCTGCAATACCACTTAATGCCAAAAGGTGGTGTCGTGAGTCACTGAAGCGTCTTGTCCAAAGTGTCCAAACTTAAGGTTCACAGGCCAAGACCGGCTCATCACAGGGTAGAGTCCTGACAGACAGTTTGATGTAAAAAGCGTATGAAAAGGTTTTTAGAATGTTTTTGCACTTTGTATACAATTTACGATGAACTCTTCATACTTCCTGAAACAATGCAGCCCCAGAAGACAAATTAGAACATTTTACTGAAAAAAAAAATCAAACTTCATTCATTATTTCTCTGCGAGTTCTTCTTGTGACCAGGATCAAACTCTCTGCAGGTTTTCACCTGCATGTTTGACACCTTCGCTCTAAAATCACCCAACACTCAAATTGTGGCATTAGCAAACTCTTACATAGTGCACTTTGGAATTAATTAGTTAAAAAAAAAAACTTTCCTACTGCACATATTTACTGTGCTGTGTCTTTTCGCTGTCATTTCTGTAGAAAATGGTGATCGGCTCAGAAGGAAAGACGATATCGCGGATCGCCCAGGAGGCGAGTGAAGACCTAGGCAGAGTCTACCTGAGGCCCGTGCGCCTGAGACTCTCAGCCAAGCTGAAGAAGTGACCAGTCTTTGATGGACGTCAAGTCAATCACAGGATTTCACATGCAGCGCATCCCCAGTCCCAGAACGCCCACGTGCATCCACCGCCTCCTGGAACAAAAGCAGCTAAATTATGACTGTTGCATTATCTACTTAAATGCAGCCGCGGCGTCGTTTCACACAAGCCCAGGAGACGTTATTAAACACGTTTATTTAAAGATGTGACCCCTTGTGATGGGGAGGTGTGAGAGGAGCTTCTCGTAAGATGTTTGACTGTTAAATGTTCCATAAAGTGCAGGATGATTACGTGTTGTTGTGTTGTTTTAAATGCCGTGGTGTATTCTAGGGAACAAAACGTGACGCCGGCTCTCGTCAGATGGATGTTTCCACACAAGTTTGACAGTGTGTTCATGGCCGAGCCGGTTTGGCGAGCCGTGAAAAGGCCGATGGTTTATCTTTGGCTCTCAGCGCTCTTTACTTGGCGAGCGCCGCGTGCAAACACGGCGCTGCAGATAAACCGGAGTGGGACCTGCACAGTCATGTTCACTCAAATGTCCCTGATGTACCATCCAACCCTGTTCCCTCCTCTCCCACATCACTTTAGCCTTTGAAGTGTGGCCATCCATCCCTGCGATGATCACTTTTTATTCCGCTGCTTTCTTCTTTTCTCCCTCTATCCTGCTCCCCCCCGTCTTCCTCCCTCTGCTTTTTTGGCTCTTATAAAGCCCTGCTCTGCCCCTGAGGGCTGAATTGTCTCCCTAATGGATGGCAAAATGGAGCACTAACCTGATGCTAAAATGGGTCAGATAATGGTGATTAGATTCATTCCTGCTGCCTGTGAGTTAACTCGACGGTTACTCTATCCGGGGCATCTTGATGAATAACCAGCTAGTGGCCTGAAGCGGGGGGGGGAGGGGGAGGGGGAGGGAGAGGCCTTGAATGTCTCACAGAAGCTGTGTCGGCCCCTCCAGCTCTCGACGACGGCTGCTTCCCAGTGATTAGACGAGCCGGTTGCGCGGCACAGATCTCCCCTCAGACAAGCCAACCGCAGCCCGCAAACCCTAAAGCTGATGCGCATCAGCTGCGGCATTAAAGTAATCCCCTAAACACACAGTGTCTGTAATGAAAAGTCACGTTTTCCGAATAAAACAACGGGGGCACTTAAGGAGATTTAAGCTTTTATTTTAGATGCAGCTGAGAACTGGAATATAAAAAATGAAGAAAAAAAAAAGAAGCTCTTCACACGTCAGCCACCATTTCCTTCGCCGTCCTCGCGGTCTCTCGGCGACAGCGAGCGAAGGCCGGAGAACCCTTACCATTACTAAAACTCAGTAATGGTAACGGTTTGACGGCCTCCCTCTGAGGAGTGTTCAGAACTTCAGTGTCCGCGTCCTGGTACGGAGGTGGAATGAAACCCTGGATAGTACATCATCTATACTGTAGTGTCTCTTTAATAAACTTACAGTATAAGATGATATCCTGTCCAGGGCACAAGACTGAACCGTGAGCTGCTCCGCCTCGCTGCAGCGGAGACCTGGAAGCCAATAGAGAAGAAGAAACGGTCAAACCAGTGGCGATGTTGCTGTTGTGCCTCTCTCTCTGATATTACATCAAAACCAAGTGGTTCAATTTAAAATACTTTAAACATTAAGTCAGGAGAACCATCTTAATTTGAGGGAACGTTAAAGGAGTTAATATGAGGTCATGTCCTCAGTACTCACCTCTTGGCAGCGGTTGGTCTTCTGTCCACATCTGGTTCACGGCCTCCTGACTGCTCTGCCTGCTGTGCTCCGACACTTAAAGGCCCCCCTGGGCTCATTAGCATACTGTGATGGCATCTCGGGTGGACCAGATGGCAACCCCCCCCCCCCCCTTTTTTTTCCTTATCTGGTCCTAACCTGATTGCCCCTGTCCAGCAATGGCCCCCCACACCCTTACTACACCCAGCTGGACTTCTCAGAAAAGTTGCACAACAATCCTGTTGGGCCATATGGGCTTGTTAAATTATTATTTTTTAAAGTATTTTTAAAGTATTTGTTTAACCAACAAAAACATGCACCAAATATGGATCATTTAAATGGTTTTATTGTCGTCGTGGCGGTACGGTGAAATTAAAGATCCTCCAGAAAAGCCGTTAAAAAGCGTAAAGATTTAACATACGAGGTCATAAACAAAAAATACCAACCCTTTGGCAGCATAAAGAAAAGTTAAATAAGAACAAAATTTACCACGGCAATTCCATAAACCACAAAAACTTTATTTCAAAGAGTGCAGCTTTTTTTTTTTTTTTTTTAACCTGCCTTTTATTTCATTTGTTCCTTTGTGTCTGTTTTGAGGTCAACAGCAGGCCTTCATTCCTCTGAAGTTATTTCATTTATAACCGTCCTTCACATGCCAGTGTATTTCTTTTTATCTATCAGTTTTTAGTTTCTCCTGATAAGAGTTTTGGTGGTGTATTTTTGTGGTCACGGCCAAAACTGTGATCAAATGTAGTATTTCTATTTCATACATTGAAACAAAAAGCTTTAAGGTTTCGAAGGTGAAATTTAAACGTGCAGCTCCAGACTTCAGAGGGCAAAGTGTTTGTTTTTATTAAAAATCAAAAGACTCCTTTCAGTCATTTGTGATATCCAGCGCCTTCTTTGTCTCGTTTCCCAAAAGTTCTTCCAATTTAGAGCGTGCGGTTTGCAAGTATGACCTTTTCTCGGTCACGCCCAGTTAATTAAAAGATCCCAGCAGTCAGCCAAAACAGCCAGTCTGCGCCATCTATTAAAAAGTGTGGAACTTTATCTCACAATGTGGCCATAAATCCATTTGCTCACCATCTCCTCAATCCTCCGTATCTGGTGGTGCTTTGGATTTATGTGCGATGGCTTCACGGATTGGAATTTAATACTACGATATGTCAGCTGATGTCATGTTATCTGACTTATTAAATGCAGTGTATTTCTTCTTCATACGCTCAGCCAGATGGCAGGATATGCAGAGCCGATATGAAATTTTTTTTTTCCCTTCTTTCTTATTAGATGTGTCACATAAGACGCCGCACATCAAATTCACAGCTTGGAATTACGACCGGCCCGCGATGGAGCAGGTTCGCTGCAGGGGTTTGTCTTTTATTCCTGACAGCTTGTCAACATCCCAGAAGGAATTGACTGTTGTGGAAGAGAACAGGGCTCCTGATGAGGGTTCAGCCCCCCCTGTCTCATTAAAGCAGCCCGTCTATCCATCCAGCTGTACCGCTTCATCCAGCTCAGGGGTTAAAGAAGATCTCAGGTTAGATCCAGGACGGCTCGCTCGTCCATCGAATTGGTGAATACACAGAGACAGACAACACACACTCGCATTCTAGTCTCCAAATAACCCTGAAACACATTCTTGAATGGGAAATAAAAACATTAAAGTAAGTATTTTAACACCTCAGACTTTAAATGAAGACGTTGATTGTTTATTGTGAACTTGGACTTATTTTTTGATTCTCCACATGGATTCTTAAAAAATAGGATTTGCAGCCCTGACCTGGACTCTTAACAACAGAACTGAATTTTCCTAATCAGAACCAGACTGTTAAAAACATCTTGGATGTATCAAACCACACCTGGAAGACGTCTCGTATAAATCAAATTGAATTCTTCACACCAGACCTGGAGCTCTAAAGCTACACCATAACGACGGACAAAAAAAACCCCAACAACAACACATTATTGACCCGTTTGTTAAAGGGTGAAAGTCCTGTGTTTGGACTGCAGGAAGACAGTGAACCTGTTGTGAAGTGGTGAGCAAGACACAAGAACACACAGTGGGGCGTCTTCTTTATCAGGTGAAGCCGCACTGACGACTGCACCTGCTCCAACACCGAGTCATTAATACAGAAATATTCACAGTGCGCTCACGTATTCGCTGCACCGCTATTTTAAGGTCAAATTCATTCATCACAGTTATGTGCAGCGTGCACACCTACAGCAGGAACAACTGCCGAGCTTCTTACACCCCCCCCCCCCCCCTTATCAAAGATCCAGTGATGAAGCTGGGAGGTGACATGCTCTTCTGCATCAGGTCTGGGTGGGACATGGGTAAGGCGGTTGCCATGGCGACACTTTTAAAGCACACCCCAGTCAGGGTGTTGGCTCTGGTTCTGGGTGTGAGAGTTCCTCCTGTGGGCACAGATAAAGATGGAGGTGGGATTATCAGCATGGGAGGGGTTTGGTGTGCCTCCAGTTTTTTTTGTTTTTTTTTATCATTATCTGCTTCCCTTGACGTTTGCTCTCACAGATAAGTTCTCGTAAAAAGAAAAATGGAGAATGCTCTCTTTTTGGCTTTATCTGTAGTAACCAGGGAACTGTTGGCTGTTAGGCGAGCTAAAGTTTTCTATTTTACCATCCATTGCATCATCTAGTGTCCCCTATCACACACACACGTGTGTGAGACACGTTACAGCTGCCGTCCATAAGGACACATCTCTGTGGTCACAAGCAGCTCCAGAGCGAAGGCCTCATACATCCACAGCACTGGAGCGTTCTTTAAAACCTATCACTTTGGAAACCTTTTATGTTCTGAAGCAGCGTTCCACGATCTCGGCAAGAAGCTGCTCTAATTCCACAGACAGACAGAGGCTTACAGGAAGTGGTATAACTTTTATTAGAGGGCGGCACACAGGACACAGAATAATGTGAACACATGCTCGACATGCCAGACTGGATCAGTTCTTCCCCAGGCGAAGTGTTACATGAAAGCCACAAGATAAACTCACAATATCCCTCTAGGAAAGCTTACAGATTATCATCAATGAGAGACAGGGGGTGTTTGAAATGGAGATGAGAGTTAAGGCATGGGTCTACGTTTGGTCATTCTCCTCTTGAAAGTAACACAAAGTGAATAGAAATGAAAACACTTTGGCACCAAAAAAAAAGAAAAAAGACGATGGTCCAGATTCCAAAGGAATCCCATAAAGCTTCCTAAAATCTTTTACAATGTAAATATATATAGGCTGTATATAAGTAGCTGTGTGGCTTCCCTTACAGGTTTTGTTTTACATCGAACAAAAACAGAACGAGGAAACATTTACAGTTAAACAGTTATATATTCATCGATTTCACATGACCTAGACTGGGTTCTTCATCCTACAGTAAATCCACAATCAAACATCCCAGAGATTATGAATACAGTCCATAATCTGCACATCCAAGCATGAATATCCTTTTTGTTTAATAAAGGCACTGTGGACACAAATCTACTTTTCGAACTAGAAGCATTAGAGTAGAAGTGGTAGAAGCTGTCAGTCATTTTGTGGGTGCGAATGAAATTTTGTCCACAATCACTTCATTCAAATGATTTCACTCCTGTTTACTATCAGGTGATCTTTTTAAGATACCAACACGTTCAGATCACATTCATGGCAAACCGGGAACAAACAGAACGTGTCAGGAACAGGAACAAGTCAGTTTTATTTTACAGGAAAAAAAAAAAAATGTGGCAACATGGAATAAAAACATAAAAAGTCACAGATGTCTGAGTGGTTTATAATAATTCACAATGTGGTGGATCAGAAACTTTACAATGTGTAAGAAAAGCTCAAACCAACAGAGGATGATATATTAAAAGAAAAAAAAAACCTGCTAAAAGAAGCATCAAGAAAAGGCTCAAATCTGTTCACATTCTGCCCCCTAGAGGTTGAAACGTGAACTGTCCAAGGTTTGGATTTGTGTAGAATTAAAATAACCTTGCCAGTGACAACTTTTTTTTTTTTTTTTAACTTTACTAAGTTTGAAGCTTTGAGGCAGTCGTGTTTCATCTCAAACTCTAACCGCGTGTAGATAATTGACCTCACAGCAGTTTACGTTCACCGAATCGCACGCTTCACGACACATTCACCCGACCGGGAACCACCTGAGCACAAACACCACTGACGGTGTTTCCAACCTCATCACGTGTCTGTTTTCCATCGCAACTGAACGTAAAACTGACCTACTGCTTCGTCACAGCTACGGACACAAGCGGCAGGTGTGGACATTTTAATAACGGTGTCAGAGAAAGATGCAGGAAAGAGAGGAGTGACAAAATGACCTAAAGCTCAGACCTCGAACTTCCACCATGTGCTACTTGAGGTAATACAATAGTGTTCAGCAGGCCTGGCGAGCATCCAGGGTCTATATTAAGGCTAATCTTCTCTACGTATGGCTTGTGTTAGTTTGCGTAGCTGTCTAACGTGTTAAAACGTGTCTGAAGTGAAGCGCTACTGTTAGTGTAAGCAGATGTTAGAGCCAGGAGCCACAATTAAACATTGTCTTTCTATAACAGGGACACACACACACACACACACACACACACACACAGACACACACACACGGACACACACACACACACACACACACACACACACACACACACACACACACACACACACACACACACACACACACACACACACACACACACACACACACACACACACACACACACACACACACACCTGAAGCCAAACCGCGGTCCTATAAGGTTTGGGCACTTGAGTGATGAACAGGCACTGCACATCAGAACGAGGAGACATGACAGACAGAGGTAAAGATAATCCTACAAGTGATCCACACATCACTGATGTAACATTTAGAATCACAGTGAGTACAGATTGAATCAGCCTGAACAATAACAGTTGATTATCCTTTAGTTCAGGGGGAACTAAAGGAGGACAGAGAGTAAGAATTTAATGAATGATTTCAGTCTGCTGTGAGCGACTTCACTAAATGACTAATGAAGAGCTCGGGTTTGTTTAAAAGGGTTAAAAAAAGAATTTAAAAAAAAATGTCAAAAGCCCCGGATGGGAAAGCAACAGCTCTGGAGTCCAATACTCAGCTCTGTCCTTAATATTTCTGGATTATTTCGTTCCCTCGTTACTCTGACATCTGCAGCTGCTTTGGAGACTGAACAGAGCTACAGCATATAATCCTGACTAACTAGTGCAGTACAACAACAAGTAGTTTCTAAGAACAAAAGATTTGTACAGTCTGGTCCTTGAGAAGAAAGGCCCCAGAAACACTTCCTGTAGAAAATTAAAAACTTCTTAAAAATATTTAAAAAAAACAAAAAAAAAACCTCTTGGTTGGTGTCAATTGTTTGTGGTCAAAGGCAGTTGCATAAGGGGTCAAAGGCTGAAGTAACTGTTTTCATGCTTGAGGCAGATAGACATTGAAAGAGTGAGGAGTCTCCGGCCTGATGGATTACACGGCTGCTTGGCACTGTGAGCTGGTCATCTTCTGGAGCAGAGGGATCTGCGGATCAGAGGACACAACCACAACAATCAGCACCGCAGTTCATCTCCTCCGTGTACGTTACAATCACACATTCACTCACATTTCACACTACTCTGAAACTCAAATGTGGGGGAATACAATGCAGGTATTTGATATCCCTACAATGTTAGAGGAGAATAACGGTGAATCACTAACGATGACAGTCAGTTATAAACTATTAAAAACACCATCCAAGCTTATCCAGACTCACGAGATTGTTTTGTAAAATCAAAATGTGACCAGATCAAACTGCTCCTGCTTCCTCTTCGGGCTACAAAACATGAAGCCATGAGCAGCTGAGCAAGCTCAAAACAGATCCCACCAACATCTCATCACCTTATTAGGTTGCTATGGCGACCATGTTAGCAAACAGGTTGGCTGTTGACACAATAGGAGCTTCAGTTTTCACTACTTTGTTAATGTGTGGGAGGTTAAATTCTCCATTTTACTCCACCTCAAACTGTCCAGATTTCAGTTGTTGAGTGTTGGTGGGTGTTTGTGCACAGTCTAAGAGCCCTGTGGTCATGTGTTGCACTAACGCTTCATGGATGATCAGCAGTTACTAAGCTGTTATTCTTTTTTTTAGCTCATTTGAAACACCAACAGTCCAGAACACAAGGTGAGATGTCTGATGATTATAATAAGACGCTTGTTAAGAACCGTGCCACGCCCACCTTGGTCAGATCCACTCCGGTGAGGGCGTTGACGGAGACGGGGAGCTCAGCTAATAAACGGTTCACCTCTCCGGTCACGCGGCTGTTCTCTCCACTCAGGATGACGATCTCGTTGGTCCTGGACAGCGGCGCGGCGATCTTACTGGCAATCTGAAAGAGCAGAGTAAACCGTTAAACCACACACACCGTACAACATTGATTTTTATTTATTTTCATTAAAGCCATCAGTGCCAGACCTTGGGCAGCGCCTCCAGGACCAGAGCCGTCTTGGCGGCCTCGCCGTACTGCTGGTAGGCTTCGGCCTTCAGCCTCATCTTCTCGGCCTCGGCTTTCCCTATAGCTTCGATGGAGCCGGCCTCGGCCTCTCCAATATAGCGGATCCTGTCGGCCTCGGCCTGAGCGGTCAGCACCTTCTTTATCCTGCGGTCGAGACAGACAACCGTCACAACGAGTCTCAATCAGAAACCTTTGTTTAGGGGATCACCGCTGTATTCACAGACCTCATTTTTGTATGTATAACTTTAAATTACAAATTCAAAAAGTAAATTTGTGGCAACAATTCAGTACTAATGTAAACATACTTCTATAGCATCAGGAAGTTTTGTTGGATAAAAACAGTTATCTGCTGTAATTTGTGTGTTTAGAATAGAAATAGAGGAGTGAATCATCCGTCTTTAAAGGATTCTTTGTACAATAATGCATCTTTCTTTACAACTATTTAACTCTTTCGCACTTCCATTCATCCATCTTCTCGCTTCTTCTTCAATCCTTTTCAATACATTCCTGCAGTTTTCTCCCTGAATCTTTCAATCTGGTTCTCTGCTGAAAGTGGCTTCTCCTCCAGGAATTGGGTGTTAAATATTCAACAAACTCTAGAACCACTTTAAACACAATGACAGTCCGTCCTGTGCAGGCAACAGTGAGAGGGATTTCCTGCGGTTTGCGATGAACTCACTTATGTCCTTCAGCGAGCTGCTGCATCTTGTAAGCTTCGGCCTCCGCCGGCCTCTTCACGGTGGCAATCAGCTCCTTCTCTGTGCGGTCGATCTCCTTCTCTTCAATGGTGATCTGTTTCTTCCTCTGCACCACCTCGATCTCAATCTCCTCCAGACGGATCTTCTGCTGCTCTTTTGCCGCCTGCAGCTCGTAAGCCAACTGCGCCTCCGCTTTCTAGAGAAGCAGCACAATGTTTTACAAAAACAGACGTCCATGCCGACGTACATTCACACAAGAGATTCGTATTTAGCCTGATACCTTCGTGTTCACTTCTTGATTGAATGAAGCCTTCTGCATCTCCAGCTCTCGTTTGGAGTCGGCCATTTTCGTGTCCGCAACAAACTTGATGTCCATCATTTCTTTCTTACACTCGGCTTCCTGTAAAGGAGAAATGGACGAGGAGCATTTTGTTGGCGTCCTGAAGTCATTACACAAATTAGCTGTGGAACAATGGATGTCATCTAACTGAGGCTGCATGTGGTTTTAATTGCCTCGTAAAGCTCCTCTTACCCTGATGCCAGCGTCTCTCTCTGCCTCCGCCACTCCGATGTCCGCATCCCTCTGTACCGCAGCTGTCTGAGTTTTACCCAGTGAGCTCAGGTACTCCACTTTATCATACACATCCTGTCAGGAGGAACAATGACGATTGAGGCGCAGTGTGAAATGACGCAAAATACCACCAGCATCAGGATAGGAATGGTCATTAAGACTATGTCAGAGTGTAGTGCAGTAGGTCTACTGTGTTTCATACTTTGATGGTAAAGCTGAGGATCTCTATGCCCATTCGGCCCACATCGGGCGCCGCCACTTCTCGCACCAGCGTGGCAAACTTGTCTCTGTCTTGGTAAATCTGCTCCACAGTCAGGGTGCCTGAAACATTCAACGTCATATGATAGAGCGATCGAGACATCACAACGGTGATCACAGTGGAAACTCGGAGAAGAAAAGTTCAAATCAACCGGCTTCTGATATCCTCTCCTGTCCACTTAGACAATAAACCCACCCAGGATGGCGCGCAGGTGGCCCTCGAGGGTCTGCAGGATGACGCTCTTGATCTCAATGACCGACTTCCCCAGGAACTGCTCACAGGCATAACCCAGCAGCTCGTCTTCTGTCATCACCTTCACCTGGCGCCAACATAAACAGGGATCGTCAGCTGAACACACAGTCACAAGTACAAACACAGCACCGCCACAAATACAAAGGACACACACACACACACACACACACACACACACACACACACACACACACACACACACACACACACACACACACACACACACACACACACACACACACACACACACACACACACACACACACACAGAGGCGTGGCACACATCAGCTTTGTGGTATCAGCCACCTAATTTTCTTAAAGTATCATTCTGTACTGTAAAACTAAATACCAGCAATACCAAAACAGAATACTTCTGAAAATCGACTTTATCATTTGTAGTTTCAGATAAAATGAACTTTGAAATGCTTTACAAAAGTTGCACAGCGTTATTGACAAATCTACATTTTGCAGTGTCTGGAATATGTGTGCCAAACCTCTGGTAATGCAACATGACATAGAATCTAACATATTCTTATTTACAGTTACCACATGTGTGTTAATGAAGCGTTACATATAGAATTACTGGCAAAGCAGAAATTCTAAATTCAATCAAAATTGGCTGAGTCATCATAAACATTTTTGTACTCAGCTCTCGAGATGTCTTACACTATGCATTAAATGATGACATGATAACGTCACAACAATATTCATGATCCGTTGTTGTGTTCTGGTGATCAATAATTATTGAAAAAAATGTATTTCACTTCAAATGTATTCAATAAGTTTATGATGACAAGTCACATCTATAATGTAAAAATACACTGACCAGCCACTTCATTAAGCACTTTCGTAATATCTAATGTGATCCAGTACAACACATTTGCCTTTAAAAAAGTAATGACATTCAGTTTGTTGTTGAGATAATCAGAAGGGTTTTTAATTTAACTATCTATCCATCTGCAATTCATGGTTGCAGGGCGCAGGAGGTCAACAATGGGTGAAGGGAACGTTATTTTTTAGAGTTTAAGAATCTACCTCTCATATGTTAAAATATAGAAAACAACAACCATTCATCAAGGAGAGTAATCACACACAGCTCAACAAAGCTGTGTGTGATTACTCTATTGCAGTTGTACTAGATCACATTACATTGTAGAAGGGGCTGGCATCGATTTTCTCTTTGCAAGAGTCCAGTTGAGAGCAAAAATGGTCAAAAATGAAATTGAAATTTGAGTGAATCAAAGAGGGAGAAAAACCAAGTGGAGATACAACGTTAAAACTGAGCTATCATGACCTGAGGTTTACAAGACATGGACTGTCGGCACAAAAGGAAAAAAGAAAAAGAAAGAAAAAGCTCCCTTAGAATTGTCAATAATAATTAAAAGGGGTTAAGAAGGCTTTGGGAATTGGAGCTGTCCACTGGAGCTGTAAAGGAAAAGAGAGAGTGAGCTGGGTCCTTAGGCGAAGGTCTGCACATGGTTTACTTGAACAACATGCACTCATACCAGGAGAGAAAATAAAGACAAATCAGGAAAGATGGTTGTCATTCCGATGAAACACTCGTCTGAAAACAGGAAAAGGCTGCAAGCCAGACGAACCAAACACAGGCCAACTCCAACAGACAGCAGGGGGAGCCATGCCATGGCTGAGGCTGGAATAGCACTTTTTAAAGAGGTCTTCTTGGCTTTAACTCTCGGTCCACTACCCCGTCCCATATATACATAGATAAAGTTAATATACCAGATTCAATATCTGTTCTAGTTTTCCTTTAATTCAAGCAATGTAGAGTTTCCTTAAAGCCTTCACTCTACCCCCAATATTTATATCTCTTGCACTTAAGGACACACAACTCCTGTTGCCATGGGACACATGCTCCACAATGGCTTTGATTTAGGTTTGGACCAATCAAACAGGGGCCACGACGAGGCTTTCTGGGAAGGGCACTGTGTGAAAGTGAGGGGTAGTTTAGCTCCAGACAGTGGGCTCATTGTCAGCATGCATGTAGGAAAAAACAGAGGAGAGGAACTCTGCACGACTGCGGTCAAAATAGAGAACTGATAATGAGGCACATCTCTCAAAGGCAAGAACAAATGCTGGCATGCAGATACAAAAAAAAAAAAAAAAAAAAAGGGAAATGAATAGGATGAACTCATCTGAAATGGAAATGCATGAAACAGTCGAGGATCATGTAACATGTTAATGAGAAAATCCACCACAAAAAAACCCCTAAATACCTTTTTTAGACTTTTCACGAGATGAGACATTTGTTGGTCACTGAAGTCTCAGTACTGAGAGTGAACTCAATTTAAACTTCTACTTTCCAACAACAGTTTCTTCTGGGTTTTGATTAAACTATATTAAACTTGGACGTTATCACTGACACATAATGATGAACTGCATACAATAGATTGTATCCCTCACAGTATTTTACTTACTTTAGTTCAAGTGCTACTACAGAGTTTACCAAGATATTCATTGTAAAGGTTAATTGGTAGGGATATATTTATAAAATAGAAACGGTGACAGAGAGCAGGTGGTTTGCTGCAGGTCAAATGTTTTCACCATCAACAGCTTCTTCTCAACACGACTTTGATGGACCAACTGACTTCTGTTTACCTCCATGGCGGCTTTATTTATGTATTTACTTTAGAATGTTTTGCTTCCTACACATGAACAGTGTAAACCTTTTGTATTCATAAGCTATAGAATTAGAATCCGGTATTGTAGCGACAAGACTTGCCGTTACACACTCATCCAAGTTACACACTCATCTGCTTAGTCGGCACAACTCAGTATGTCACAGGAAGCTCAATGCTTTACTGGGTTTAGCCCGTTTGTAATAGAAGCTGACAAACCAGTTTGCAAAAACATCTTATCTGCGCCAACGCATAAAAGAAATGCTGTTTAAGGTCACTTGCCTCGGGGGGAAAAAACAATAATTCTGCGGTAATTTCTGGTAGTTGTCTCTTTGTGCGGCTGTTTGAATAAATAGTTTTGTGAACTCCCTCTCAGGGCACCAACATGTGATTTGGATTATTCGAAGACTCACAGTCAGCAAGTGGCGAGTAAACACTCAGTGAGTTGTCAATTACACTTTTCTGTCTTAATTAGTTTTTGTTTTTGTCATGTAATTAGAAAGTTTAGAGTCCAATGACCCAATAGAAAATCTATGAGGTCACTGGACCGACTTCATGGCGGTGGTGCATCAATACCAAACACGAGCTCGACACCTATGTTATTAGCTTTTACGCATGTATGACATATATGATGGTCAAATATTTGTGAATTCTTCTGAGTGGCTTCATTCCTCTGGAGCTGACTTCAAAACAATATGGTTCCACTTATCAGATGAATTAATACAGATAATCAGGGAATCGTTAATTTTATGGTGGATTTTCTCTTTAGTTTAATAATCAACCAGACAGACTGCTACTTTCATCCAATCAGGTTTTGTTGACTTTGGACTGGAAAAACTATGGAGTTACTTTCAACAAACTTGAGACACCATTATGTATTACTCCTATGCATGCTGCTGCATTATAAGTTTTGTTTATAGCTTACAACAGGAGTGTCAAACACTCAGCCCACAGGCCAGAATTGATTCAAAAGATGATCTAATCCAGAACACACGACGACAAGTTTCCTATTTATTTGCTCAGTATGGCTGACAACACCGAGATCGGTGGCCAACAGAGACCGTAAATGTGAAAACATGCAGACTGAGTGCTGCAGAAATCCTGTTTTGTCGAGAGTTAAAAGTGACGGGCTTTTACCAAAGGAAAGTCATTTGTTGCATTCTTTGAAGCAACAAAATTCAAAGAGAAAATGTGATTCACATAAATGGTATTTGTACATTGCATTGGGAGGCATTGTTAAAAACGGCACTTCATTTTAATTTAAATATTGTAAGTTGCTCATCGGGCCGACTCAAGATAAATTGAGTGCTATGTGGGCCCTCAAACAGAATGGGTTTTAAACCCCTGGTCTAGACTGAAGCAGTCCTTTACATTTGTGACCAGCTTAATTTACTGAGTTTTTCTGATGCAACCTTGAATCTTCACAGATGAGACGCTTTACTGTGATAAACATTTGCTTTGTCTCCAAGCTGTAGTCAGTGGAGGGAAATTTAGATTCAGTCATCATCTGCATTATTTAATTACAAATTCGGCCCCCCCAAAAAAATGACATTTCATATAAATCATGCCTGTTCTTAAACTGGTTCAACAAACAAAATAATAAAAAAAAAACCAATTAAAACTAAGTGATTGATATATATCTCGGATATATATCCGAGTTCGATCGAAACGGTGTCGATCGGACACCGTTTCGATCGAACTCGGACCAAGACTCAGTATCACTGTGTCAACAATACACAGGGTTTGTGCGGTGTTTGGATGCTGCTGTAAGTACCAGCAGCAACACAATCAAAGCAAACCCGCAAAAATACTTTGGAGTCAACAGACGTCACCAACTGAGCTGATAAAATTCCGCAGTCTCACTGAAAAGAATGAGAAGGTTGTGACACAGTGCTACTGTTAGTCCTCCAGCAGTTCGGTCTGATAAGACAGTCGGTACTCCGCCCAGATCCGACAATAAATCATGCAGACACCAGTTTGATCCAACAGCTTTGGAAAGACGGACCTTGGTACATTCAGGAGAAACACAGGAAGAGATGGGAAACTTGAGCCCTCTGAATGAAACCACCTCACCTCAGTGATTATGGGCTGATGCCAAAGAAAGGAAGGGGGAAGGTTGGGTTAGTGGAGTCTGAACTGGCATTCCTAGAAAAGTGTGGTGATTTACCTGAGCCACCCCAGTGACAGTAATAGCTACACCCTCCGCTGTCTCTACATCCTCACACTTGGGCTGCAGGGTCATAATCTCAAGCGTTATCCTGTGAAGAATGTGGAAAAATATAAAATAAAAATTGACATGTTCACAGGGGAAGGAAATGAAGGGAATGAACAGAACAGAAGGGGGAAAAAAAAACAAGACAAAGTGAAACCATTCACCCAAGGACTCCAGATCACCAACAACGGAGCAAAAATTAAATGCTACCCACACCTCAAATGTCTTTGAGCCTTCAACTCATTTTTAATTGGATAATCGTCAAATAAAATACATTTTCTTTAGCATTAGGGCCCCCAACTTCTCTTTTTTGGACACAGTGAAAGCTTTCATTTAGTAACCCCGTTGCAAAAGGTGACTCAGAGCTCAGTTTTTAAGGTGAAGCCAAGTTAGTGTCAGCTGTTTGCCTCCCTGTGAGACTGCAAGGAGAAAAAGAAATGAAGATGAGAGCACACACAGACACGGTTAGCTTGTAGTTTCAACCATTTTGCTTTGTCGTCCTTTGGTTCGGAGCGCCGGCCACTGCATTTTCTTTTGCGTTTTTTTAATTTATTTTTTCTCGGGTGGGGTCTTGAATGCATTACCTGAGCCACCCCTGTCACATCCAGGGGAACACCCTCCGAGGTTTCGATATTCTCACAGCGACAGAGGATGGTCATAACCTCCAGAGACATTCTACGCAGGCGGGCAGGCAGCGGGAATAGCAGAGGCAGAACAGTAAGTTGGACAACAGCTGTTAGGAATGTCAGTAACCAAGGTCAAAAGGAAGAAGGAAGACAGGGGGCAAAGGACACAACCTGACCTTCTTCTCTCGCTGCTCCGCCGTTTGTTTAATGTGTGTTGTGTCAATGGCGACATTCCTCAGAAAAACAGCATCGTCACAGCTAATCTCACCGTTAAATGATTAGTGACAAAAAGCTATAGATCATTGTCGACAGGATTCTTGATCCTGGAGGCTCTCCAAGATACATTAGCATGGAGATTACATAAAGAATGTTCTCTACTAAACAGTCATGGTGTCGCCTCAGTGCTGCACTGCTAGTAAAGGATTGAATTTCAGCAGTGACAAAAGACACGGGGCAGCGCTGGAGGCCTTGTTGTTCATGTCACAGTTTTACAGGCGAAGACACAGGCTGCAGACAGGAAGACTTGGAACAGGAGACTCTCTGGTTCAAAACTCCGCCTCCTCTACTGGATCAATGAGTCACAGGCCTGGACATTAACGTGATTACTGCATCACGAACAGGACACCGCAACACCCCCCCCCCCCTGCTTTTATAAGGCTGTGCAGCCCTTGGTTCGTGCACACGGGGCTTTTAGTAGATGTGGTCATTACTCTGGAGAGTCTTTTTCATGTTCTGATCATCCAAGGAAGCAGCCAAGATGCTTCCAAAAAGAGTAACTATAGATGTGAAGGGATTACTGGGGCACCGTCCCTTTACATGGAGATAAATCCAGACAGGTGGCAACGTTTTCTTTTGGTTGCCAAGGCCTAGCAATATGTTTCCTGGCAACTCGAGATAAGGAGCAGCGTGGATTGAGCAGCGCAAACAAGAAAACCCAGGGCTGAGATCAATACCAGACAGAGCAAAGCAAGTTGGCAAAGTAGAAATAAAGAAGAAGCAAAACAAACAGATTATTTAAATACAAAACAAAAACTCACAAGAAAAAATGTCAGTTTATCTTTGAAAGTTAGTTTAGTTAGATCACAGGTTTAGATTACAGGTTTATATTAAGACACTGAAAAAGGATAAAAAGTGTGGCAGACTAAGAAAATAATATACAAACTCAAAATCTTCATTTCAGTTTTTTAAAATTTGCTTCAGCAATTTAAGACGTGCTTTCGGCGCACGACAACGTTCCATTAGTTTAGTAAATCTGTTTGTACTCTTTGCTGTTATTGCGCAGCGTCTGTTTGTCTTTCCAGAGTAATCAGTGAAGCTGGTTATTTGGGGCTTAAGTTAAAAACAGCAGACACTGCTGAGTCGCTGTGTTTACACACTCTGGTAGAAAGAGTAAGAAACAGAAAACCATGACTTGCATTTTAGTTTAGGAAAAAAACCAAAACTTAATTAGTTACACATCATTTGATCTGGACAGTGAACCTTTCCAACGTGTCTGTGAAGCCAAATCTATACAATTATTTATTAACTGAAACAAAAAAACTCTAAATGTTAAAGGTTTAAATCTTAATCTTCTAACAGTCTTGATAAAACACGACATTTTTTGTTTCTAAAAATGTTAATCATTAAATACAAACTGTTAATTTTTCCAAAACACTTCCAAGTAAATATCAGTTTCTGTAAGCAGAATTAAATACGATATTTAGGCGCTTTTGACATTATTGCGTAAGAAACATTTCCAGGGTGTGCGTATACTTAGTACATTTAAACAATGTAAATGTGATTTCAACATAAAACACAGGATCATGTGATGATTCATGCCTGAATGAACTTTTGGACAATGAATCTCTGCCACACAAAACTATATAGATATCATAAAACTATGTGGATGTCAGACAAGGAAACTCATGAGAAGAATTTGTTTCATACATACGGAAAAGTTCAGTTCAAATAACTTTGTTAAACAAACTTTAAGAACCATGTACTTACATACTAAAGGAGGTTATCCACATTTCTCCAACAGAGTAGAAGGGTTAAAAATGTAAAAATCTAGGATAATTTCAATGTCCTCACATTTAGCTGTAATAGATAGTTGCCTTTGATGTTTGGCACATAAATGTAACATAAAACCAAATCATGACCATTTATTTTAATAATACAAACATATATGAAAAGAACTGTGCCCACTATAAAGCGAGCTCAAGTTCTTATTTCAAGATCATTTTACCTTTAAATAAGGTTAAATAATCTGACAATAGAACAAGTGACAGTTGTCTTGGTAAGACTTCTTGAAATAAGATGAGATCTTAAAATTAGCAGGGAAGAGTTATCTTAAGCTTTATTTTACCAGTTTTCTCAAGCTTGGTGTCTTAGAATAAGAATAAGCCACAAATGCTAAAAACAATTATCTATCTTATGCAAATGACACCTCAGCTTGAAAAATGTCTGAAATCTAAAATAAATCTTGTTTCTTCAAAAACAGAACTTAAAACAAGATAATTTCAAGATTGTCTGCCTTTCCAAGATATTTAAGCACTTTGTCTTTCATTTTTCTTCTTACAAGTTTTCTAACAACGTTTGTGGGCATTTGTTTGGGGTTGAAGCCGAAGCAGACAGGTCTTACCTCTGGATGTCAGAGATGAGCCACCAGGCCCAGGACCAGCCTCCCACTACATACGTCTTGGAGTCTGATCCACAGCAGCCACCTTCAGAGGAGCACAGACCAAACGGATGTCACATGGCAAGAAATGCAATTAGCCGGCTCATTACAGCAGCCACTAAGTGTTTGTGTTATAGACTTTTCAATTTACTGGCTCACAGCCTCTTCCAAACAAGTCTAAGTGGAAAACAACAGGCCTTTGAAATGAAACAAAAACAGAAAACTGTGATTTTGTGTTCAAAACATCCCAGAAATGCTTGTCTTTGAATTATAGCATTTCCTGGATGAGACATAGGAGGGTAGTAAAATCACATTTCCAGCAGCAGATTGTGTTTTCCAGCCTCTTCTTTGGTTCAGTGCCTGTCTCCCTCACCGTGCTGCCACTCCATGTAACCTCACTTGTAATCCAACAGTCAAGTTCTATATTGGAGCCACGGCAGTGAACATGTTTCTCACAGTGACTTGGTCTTCACGCCCTTTGAAAGGGTTTCTCTGCAGGATGATCATGTGCACTTCAGAGTGCATTGCACCATGTTTTAAAACCACATCTCCCATCAGTTCACATCCGTTTTCTCTGACATTTCAGCTTTGATTGAACATTCAATGTCACATTTCCACTCTAAACAGGTTTTTTTTCTTTCCAAATCAAATAGATAAACAGTATATATATATATATTTTAACCACATATATCCACTCTGGTTCTGGTTTTCTTCATCACCAACATTGCAGGTGCAGGTGGTTTATCAGACTTGTCGGTGATGTGGTAAAAAATACAACCCATTCATTTAATGTATTTAGCTTCCATGTCAACGTGCTTCAGGGCAGAATTGTCTTATTTCAAAGTTGTTGTTTTTTTTTTTTTAAATGAAATTACACTTCAAACTACAATTTATACTGACAAGACTTTGGTTGCTAAAGGTGAGGGGTTTCTAGATGAGGGTGAGTTTGGTCATGCGACACAGCGACCTCCGTCACTAGTCCCAGGCTCAGAGTTTAATGTGTAGAGTTTGGTGTGACATTCCCAGCTGCCACTTGTTGACAGACATGAAGAAGAGGCGGGGCAGCTGGACTATCTTTACTAATGCACACTCCCAAACCTGCGACCCGCCGCCCCTTTAGGGAGGACACACCGTCACAACCCGACAGGACATCTACAACTGTGTTATACCATCTCCAGATTGGAAATGTCACTTTCTAACATGTTTTCTCGAACATCTACGTCACACAGAGAAAGACATTTCCTGCGATTGAATGTCACAGGAAACAGTAGCTTTTTATTGTGCAAACCAGGAATAACTCACGGCGTATCCTGGAAAATTGAGCAACGCATAAGATTGAAATGTACATACAGGCCATGTTGGTCTTCTAAGCGAGTCAGTCAAGCAACAGCAACAAGGCAGCTGTGTCAGCAACACATTCATCACCACACTCTTTAAAACTGGAGTTTTGCTGATATACCAGGAAATTTTAATTGAAGCCTGCTCATTCAGATGATAATCAAATTAATACATGTGCTTTTTTTTTTAAGGAAGGAATGTGGGTGTGACTGGTTTTTACGATAGAAATCAACCTCAATCCTCAGCTCACCTCTCTGGAAATACAACACACTATTTTAGCCCCACGGATTTAGCAGCAGCATAACTGAGATTCCTAAAAGAATTCAGTGCACAGAGGAGGGGTGGGGGGGTGGGGGGGTGGACACAAGTCAATGAATGACTAAAAGAAAAAAAGCCCATCACACCTGAAATGTTTAACTCAAAGCAAGACAATATTTAGGTATTGTTTCACAATTGACCTTTGTCATAGCGTGGCAGAAAGCTGCACCTGTATTTACATTGAGCATTTGGTTTATTCACAGAGGAATGAACTGGTCTTGGTATTTTGTATGCACGCCCACTCACTTCTGGTCTCAATCTACACTGCACTATGTGACGACTGACACGCTCTTAAAAGTTTGTACACAGTGGAAAATCCCAAAGCCGTCGTACTCGGCCTCGAGCTCATAGCAAGTGGATTTATACAGGAAACAGAGCTTACAGCTCAAGTTACTGTAGCGCCAAGGGAATATTCTTACTGCTCAACAGTACCAGACCGCAGCATTAAAGTACAGGAAGGTTTTCAAACAGTCACATGGGCTGAAGGAGGTCAACCAAAGATACATCAGATCAATAGAAACACACAGCCACATGGAAAACACACTTCCCGCTCCTGTCTGTTATTAAACCTTTTCTTAAAGAGCCCACCCTTGATCCAGGTGTTTTAACAACTTCCAGGCCAATATACAACCTTCCCTTTATTTCTAAAATCCTGGAAAAAGTGGTTGCAAGTCAGCTACTTGACCGTTTATGTACAAACTTTGATACTATTGATCAGAACATCCTGAGACTGGATGATACTATGGTATCATCAGGATTAAAGGCACGGGACCGGTTTCAATCATATTTATCAGACAGGTTCCACTTTGTTCATCTTAATGATGTCTCTTCAGATCAGCCTAAAGTTAAACATGGAGTTCCACAGGGTTCTGTCTTAGGACCTCCGCTTTTCTCTTTTCTTTTCTCCGTACTATCATATATGACAAATTCATAACACACTGTGTGGTGTGAGGTTTTATACCAGAGATCTGACACAGATTTGTTGATATTTTACTACAAGAGATGGTTTTGAATGAAGAAATGAGATGGGCTCAAAACCTTGCCATGAAGAGAAGGTGGCTGAGAAAAAAAAAAACTATAAAACATTGTGTGTTTTGAGCCAAAGATATCATAGATTTAAGTGGATAAACCCTTCATGCAACCCACAGTGGAAGCAGGATGCTGAATGAGCCGTTCCCTTGTAATGTAATTAACTTTGCAGCAGAGCCATCAAACCACGAAAAACAAATACAGTCACTTTAAACGTTTTGTACTAAATCGGCACCAGTTTAAGGAGAGCTCCAAAATACATGTTTGACTAAGTACAAAAGCCCAATAACAAAGATGACCTGGTTCTGATTGTGAAATAAATGTGGTATAACAGTGGTAATAGGAAATATTACGCTGAAGAAAACAATTGGATTCATTACAAAGTTTTAGGAGTAAGGATAAGTGTTGCTGGGCATTCGTGCCTTCTCTCAGTGTTAAATACTTGCATTTTCTTCACAAATACAAACTAGGTTTAAGGAGATTTAACTGGATAAAAAGGGTGTGCTTTCCTCTGCTGTGTAGGTGGGTCAGGAGCAACACCCGACTACACGTTACTACGTTAAAACGGCGGTTTGGGCTCACTATAACACGATATTTCAACGTTTCCTCTCTGTTGGAGTATATTCGAGTAAATATGATTATATTTCAGCTCGCTGCAGAAACAAACCGTCGGAAAAACGTCCACATTACCTGAAACCACAAGGGCCTCGTTCGGTCCAACGGTGTGGCAGTTTCCCATTTTATACACGGTACAAAACCTTAATCCTCTCACACTCGACGCATACAAAAACACCTTAAAAATTAAACTCCGATGTTTTTCTCCGATGTTTGTGCCGTTGACGTTGGATTATTGTCTTCACGCCCCTACCGAGCACTTTAAGAATTGTTTTCTTTTTTTTTTTTTTTCTTTCAAAATGGAGAATGGAAATTAACGCTGAGTCAAGTTAACGACCACATGACTTTTTACTTCCGGTTAACTCCTTTCAAAACAAAGCTCTATGCGTACACAACGTGCCCAAGCCATTCTTACTTTTAACACTCGGTTGTTGGATTGGTTTAGTTGTGTTACTGCAAACTTTACGAACTTGATTTATTGCCCCTCCCTTCAATGCGGCCCCCTCCTCCAAGTCACAGGATTACGATTCCATAATATTAAAATGGGCGTGGTTGGAGAGTGGCTTTCTCACGCAAGTCAACGAGAATCTGTTTTAACTGACCGGATCACATGATACTGAGCTCATCCAACATCAATTAGGCCGTTTCCCTGAAATGTATTAGTCATTGGCAGGTCTGATTGAGCTGCACGTCACGTGCCACAGGGGCTTTAAGACAAAACATGCGACAGAAAACAAGATCAGGTTTACACACAGTGGGTGAAATGGGCACAATCGTGTGACACACGAAAACAAACGAGAGTAAAAACAGAACATAGTATTAAAGTTGTCAGGAAAGGATATACAGTATATATACTAACGGAGCCAGAAAGATGTCAGTGGGTGGCCAGGATCAAACATGTGTGGCACATAAAACACTATCAAAAGAACACAAAAATGTGTCCCACCCAAAAACAATTGTCTATATAAAAGATAAACACTACAAACATGTTTAAAGTATTTTGCGGAATATGCAGATTTGAAAAAAAAAAAAAAAAAAAAAAAAAAAAAAGAGACAAGAAAAGATTGTTGTTTTTTTTATATAGGTGGTGGGAAACTATGGAAACGCTGTCCTGCCACAGTAAAGCATTAACATGAGGAGGCCCCGGCCATCCCCTGGCTCTGCCATATCCCCTGGCTCTGCCACTACACACAATACATTTGGAAATCAGTTTAGCAACATACAATAAGTGTAAGAATAAACTCAGTTTGGAAAAGTACAATACAAATAAAGTTAGAATTTTTAATTGTTGTTGTTCGGTGGGTCTGTCGTCTCCCAATCAGAAGATTGCAGCGTGGGGCTGCTCACGCATTTGAAAACCGCCATATAAGTGAAGTTCATTTATGATTATTATTGCAAAGTAATATTATTTGCTGGTATTTGACAGATTAAAAGCAAAAAGCAACACAGGGACAGTATTATCAAGTTTGCATAATCTGTTATATATATATATATATAATTAAATTTAAAAAACAGCGTCAATTCAGCATTTAAAGAGTTGAATTTAACCAGTGTCAACTTTTCAGAGTTAATGTTACTTGTTTCAGAGTCAAAAGTCAAAGTGGATTGTGTAAAAATATGACACTGAGAATAACATGGTTATAAAGCTATTTTCACTCAAAAAGTAGTTAAAAAGGACACTTGATATTTAATTTTAATTTCTCTGCTATATGCATCATTTACATATTCATCATATCACAAGTTGCTCAGTTGTTGTGGTCCAACTTGTCTAAGGGAAATAAATGCAACATACAAAACTATTCATATGGTGCCATGCTTACCAGAGAAATATAGGACTACAAAGAGAGCTACAGTATGTCATTCAGTCCATACGACTTTAATATGTCAACAGGCCTGAGAAAATGCAGACTGTCCACATGAAAGACAGCAAAATCTTGCTTTGTCCTGGTCCCGTCATAGCCATGGAAATGTCAGTGAAATGTTGCATACAACTGACTTAACAGTGACGTAAAGTGACAGAATGAGCGTTCTGATGGGTTTCATTCTCAATAATATATATTAATTATATATTATCATAATCTTAATTTGTACACACCAACTCAAGAGATAAATTGCTTTTCACACGAAATTCATAAAACAGTTCCCTAAGACTTTACACCAGCCACAAAAAGGAGGATGGAAATATGCCAATTCACTACACTCGGCATCCAGCAGAGGTCGCCACTTCTCAAAACTATGACTAAAGATAACTAATAGTTGAGAAATGTGAAAGAAAGGAGGACCTGAAAGAATAAACCATAGATTTTGAACAATGACAAACCACAAGTGTAAATACCATCATGAAGGCCACTCGTTAGAATTCAAATTAAAACATTTTTTATTTACTATAAATATAAAGGCAATTTATTCACAAAAACATAGCTGAGGTACAGGAAATTATATGTTGCAGCAGGTATTCATACCTGTAGACAGATATGAACCCTACAAATAGTCAACTCACAGTAGTGATGTTAAAACACAACATGTAACACTTACATCAGAAATATGCAGGACAAGGACTACATACAATTGGTCGTTTTATCTAGTTGAATTTGCATTAAGTTGGAACAGAAGATAGAATAATCTTTTCAAGCTTTGTGTTAAATATTTAAATAGTTCTTCTTGAAGGCAATATGTGCCCCATGCTGATTATTAATAAAATAGATTGTGACACATATTCAGGTATTTGCCCAGCACAAGAGAATTAAAAGATTTCTTAATCCGTGGGTGGTCACTTTGTTTAATCCTCGATCTGTCCTGTTGCACCTCTGTGTTTCCTCCAGCAGGGTTCGCTGTGACAGAGTCCAGATGATATGTTGACATACGTAATATCCTTCTTCCCTTCTCAGGTTGTCGTGGTGAAAACCAAACTCCTGCAACTTCTGGCTTTTGATTGAATAAATTATTTTCAATTTCATTTTTAAACAACAGAGCTACATTTATATAAATATTACTTAATTTCTTTATAGCTTCCTGACTTGATATACAAGATGTGATGCCCAGCTGGACCATTGGATTTCATCAATTCACCCAAATGGCTGCTTTGTGTTTACAGTTCCCTTCAAAGTAAGAGGGTCAAACTGTTTTTCATTCAGGGATCACATGCGGCCCAACATGATCTGAACTGTGCCCAGTCATAAAAATGATAGTATAATATCCTTTAAGCAATAACTCCAAACGTGTCCTTCTGTTTCAGTGCAAAACAAAAAAGTCCACATTTAATTCAAGATCCATTTCCAAAACCTTAAGAAGTTTCCATGCATAAAGAAAAATTTCAACATCTTGCAGTTTTTTTTCTACAATCCTCCCTGGTTCGAAGTACCACGAAATGTCTAAAAATATATCCTCCATTTGCAGCTCCTGTTTTCTCTTCACATTTTTTTTTTTATAACCAAAATACAACACATGACTTGATGTTGCATAATAAAAAACGCACCTGCAACAGTGTGGCTTAGACGCTAATGTTTCTTTAGTTAACATTTACGTCACTGAGTCCCTAGATCAGGTTAATTTTTTTTTTTGTACTTTAATATTTAGTCAAGATCAACCTGTGGGCCTACATGGACCTCTTTGCGAGTCGGTTTTGGTCCATCAGCCGTCTGTTTGACACTTTTGCGGTAATATGTGTGCGCATGAGAAAACCCTGGAGAAAGTGTTGAGAGATTCTTTTATCTCTGCTACGGTCGAGGAGGCAAGACGTCACACTGACAGATGAACTACATCCAGAAGGTACAGTTCAATAGAGTCAGTGTGCATAGCGTACGACACTAGATGACGTTTGTTTACAAATTTTGGGATAGAATGTTCTGAGATTATGTCAGTGAGCAAATCATGCAGCAACACACGCATGAGAATAAGAAGATGCAACACAAGAATCTCGTGAGCTTTTATGACTCATTTAGACAAACACATAAAAACCTATTTCAATAAGACACCCAGGAGGGGAATTAGGAAAGTAGTCAAACTCTTATAACATTAGATTGTATTTTGAAATAAATATTCAATCCATGAAAGTAGATTTCCACACAGGTAAAAATGAATAAAATGCGATTTAAGAATAAATATTGATGTAAATACAATCACAAATATATATTGGGTAAACATCTGCACCGATTTCCTGTGCATGTTATAAATTTGCAAACAGAAATATGTGAAAACTGAAATTTGCTTTCTCTTTCTGTTCAACTAAAGTTTTGTCATTGTATTTTAGCACACATTTCAAAGGCAGGATGACTTTCACACGAGTTAAATGTCAGAGGACATCGTAAAAGCAGGCTTCTTGGCCTCCTTCACAATCATAATTCTGTAAAACGCTAGAGAGGTATACCCCCATCTGACTGTTATAAAGGTGTTGCGACCCGGCTCTGCTAAGAGAAGGATGTAGGAAGCAACAATAACCGGGTGAGTTTGGGTGAAGTGAGGGTTTTATTGGTAGTCCTCAGGTTTACAATAATATAACAAAAGAGGGCCAAACAGGTAATGCCCAGTAACTATACAAAGGTTGATTCACTATAACAAAAAGGCCGTGGACTAAGGTTTCAACCAACACTAATTCAATAACCAAGAGAGCGGCAAAAATGGAAACAAAACACCCGCTTAACACAAAACAACACAGCTGGTGCCATCGCCAAAATGTTGTAAAAAAAAAAAAAAGGTCAACGAAATTCACACCCTCAAAGATCGGAGTGGCGCAGAGTCCAAAAGATCACACACGTCCAAACACACACCGAGGTTTCTCAAGGCAGACCGAGCAGACACTTTCCACATCAGCCGCCATGAGGAGCCTGCCGGAGCCGGTTAAATAGTCTCAGCTGGTGGGCGGCGCTGAGCCAATCAGCAGTCATCCTCCAATCAGAGGGCTCCACATCAGGACAGGAGGAGGAGGAAGGCGGTGAGGATACCTCCTGTCAATCAGCACACTAACAAACATACACACACAGAGGGCGGAGGCGAGGCCATACGGCCTGTGGGCTGTAACAAAAGGATAATTGCATATATATTTGAAATGTAAGATGACTTTTAATAGAGTTAAGGGTTAGAGGATCTCATGAAGCAGTTTTATAGATACCAGTTGATCTATCAACTCATTTATCAACATACGCTGATATACGAGTTGCCAACTGGTCACAGGTTTTGTTGTCTGGCCCGTGAGACCCAGAGAAGGAGAGCGACCTTTGTCCCCAATGCTGTTCTCCTCTTAAACTTTGAGGGGTTACAACTTTAAGCTTTGTGCAGTATTGAGCAATATTGTCTCATGTGCAATATCACAACATCGTCATATATAATTTTTACTGTGGCTGCAATTTTTACTTAGAGGGTTACTTTTACCTTGACTTTACACTGTGCAATATATTACCACTCTATACATTCCACTGTTCATCCTGCTGTTTTAACTGCTGCAGATAATCAAATTTATTTTCTTATTCTTTATAATGGGCGACTCATCCAGGATTTTAGGTGGTTAAGTTAAACTTTCAGTTTGACACCTTGATCAGTATCATCTGGCTTCATAAATAAATAGATTTGTGTAACATCCGTATGGAAGTCAATGGGGTGTTTCCTGATCATATTCTCCACAGGAAGCATATTGTGAAAACAATGTGTCCCAGCACAGAACTCTGTGGAACTCCAAAGTTAACTTTAGTCTGAGCTGACGAGTAATCATCAACATAAACAAAGTGGAATCTTTCTCATCAATCAATCTATCTATCTCCTCTCAACTCTGAGTTGGTTAAAGAAGTACAGAAAAGGGACGAATGACATATGAGCTCATGGAAACAACATATCATGCATGATGTATTATGCAGTTTTAACTCTGAGGAGGCAGTCTGCTCCTGGTGTCCAGCATTTATCCAACCAGCTGCATTTAGAATTAACCTTGGCACATAGTTTCTGATCTCTTTTCGTACATGTTGCATCTTATCTACACTTGTTTGGTCTGGAACTTCTCGAGGACACGGTGACGCTGCTCCCGTGGAGCTGATATCAGCTTGTTGCCAGGAGTATAAAACTATTGGAAATAAAATATGAAAATTACTCTACAGTTACTTACTTACAGTTTTTTTTTGTCAACTTGTCACTCAAGTTCATCTCACATTAAAGTTTGCCTGCAGTTTCCATCTTACACACAGTTCTGGTCTGGTTATTTCATCTGAAAATATGAATCACAAAAGAATAAGAAGATACGAATATACAGAGATATCAATTTCTACAAAGATATTTGTTCAGTCACTAAGGGATATAAGAAACTATATAAAATTGTGAGTCATTTTGTAAAGTAATACTTTCTTGATTGTGAGAAAAGAAGCTTCCAGTCATTCATACAGAAATGCACATTTAGGCTGACGTTTCATCCAATACTGTGTTTTCATCTAATTATCCGACCAGAACCTTTGCTTACTTCTGAATAAAAGTGGGGCAATACACATTTGTGGTTTTCCCTGGTCAATACATCATAAGTAGAAGTTTAAGTCAGGAGAGTTTTTATAAATATGTAGATGTCAACAATATGTTTCTTATTCAACTAACCTGTTTTGAAAAATGTATTCTTAAATATATGGTTTGACACGGCTATTATTTGTATTGTTCCAGAAACGTTAAAATTATTGATTCCAAATCTATTACAGATAAACAACTATTCATTTACTTCTACTTTCTGAGTGCATGCATTCATTTTACTTGTGCACATTTCTGATAATCATAATGATAAAATGATAAAGATAAAATAAACTTTTCACAAGTGTATTTTATAGGGTTATTGTTTTATGATGGTGTGACCATCACAAAAGATTAGAGCATGAATTTGAAAGGTAGAATGACTTTCACATAAGTTACAGATTAGAAGACGTGACAGGTTCAGGTGTGTGCTGCTGTTGTGGGCGCCATTCAGACCGTCACCGTTGTTCAACCAATCAGCTTTCAGCTCTCCAAAAGCAAAATGCTCAGCAGGAGTCCACAGGGGCGGCTCCTTTTCTGTCTCATCTTCATTACAACATTTACACTCATCACTCTTTGATTTGTGTTAGTCGGTCTTGTTTTGTTTAGTTTTTTTCCAAGGGAACGTAACACATGCCTTGGAATGTGAGCAAATTCAATGCAAAATCTTGAATATTTTCCATTGAATTCAGCCTCACTCGTTGTTTTTCACTACATCAGTGCCGGAACAGAAGCCCCGATGGATGCACACACATATGGATCTTCATTTTCTTAAACCAGGAGTCTTCAAACTTGAACCGGAGGGTCTCTGTTCTGCATATTTTAGGTCTCTCCCTGCTGCAACACACAAAACTGCAATGAGAGGCTCCTTATTGTGCTTTCCGAGGAGCCTGAATGATGATAAAATCATTAGATTGATGCAGAGACACACGTTAAACATGTAGGACAGGGGCTGGAGAAAAAACCACGACAAACTTATCCATGACTTGTATAACTCCAACCCTTACCCCGTAACCTGAACTTCATCAGGTGCCCGTAACAGCAACAATACATCTACACACACACACACACATGCACACTCCGGCCTGCATTTGAACCTCGAACCTTCTTGGTGTGAGGCGACAATGTTAACCCTTGAGACTTGTTATAACACACAGCAGCTCACAGTTCAATCTAAAAAATAATTTCCACGCACCCTATCTGTCACCATAAAAAGTCAGAGATTACTGTGTTTACAGGTAGTTTGTTTGGCGGGGATGACCCACTTGAAAGTAATGCAACAGCACGTGTTGCTGTTTGAGAGGCTTGTGCCATATGTGACTTCCTGCACGTGTGGGTTATAAAAGAGACTTTGAATGGAAATATTTCAACATATATTAAATCACAAGAAAAAAAATATTACAGAGAGAGAGAGAGAGAGAGAGAGAGAGAGAGAGAGAGAGAGAGAGAGAGAGAGAGCAATCAGAGATATGTTCAAAACATTATTTAAAGTTAGGGTTAGCTAGGGAAGAAAATCATTTCTGACATAGTCAGATTTTCAAACGACAGTAAATCACAATTTTAAAAAAAATTAAATAATCCGCCCCACTCTCAGTAATATAACCATAAATCTGAGCCGTTTAAAACAAATATTAACTCAGACCAACTTTTCTGTCATGGAGCTGCTGAAGGCTGCGTTGTTTCTGCTCGGCTAATCATTAAAGATAATAAAAAGGAAGGTTATATCAGCCACAGCCACTTAAATTCCAGTCAGGCTTTCTACGAAGTTTGGGCCCAGACGAACAGGAGTGGCGAGCACACATGGATCAACCGCCCAGCAGACCAACATGGAGCAGGCAGATAGAATTCACCCTGGCTGGCATCGGCTGCGCCGTGGGTCTGGGAAATGTTTGGCGGTTCCCTTATCTGTGCTACAGGAGTGGAGGAGGTGAGAAACCACACTGCAATATCAGAATGAAACCGAACTGTGGATTATTTTTCAGGAGACTGACTCAAACATGTATTGTCATGGTAGGAAACAGTATTTCAGAGTGTGTCGCTATGGGCATGGGAAAAGGTACAACCTGCAGGATCCATTGAGAACTGATGCACCTTTTCACCTCTTTGGACTTTGGAAAATATAAAACCTTGGATTGTGGAAAAAAATGTGAAGACAGTCATGGGATAGACAGCAGGGGAAAACAAAGAATGTATGTTTTGTGAAATTCTGAAACAGCCACACTAAGTTGTAAAACTGTATTAGTTAATCTTATCACTCATCAAACATTTCAGGGCATTATGACTCCAAACTCTGTTTCTTACTTTTGGATGATTTGCAAATGTGCTCAAGATGATCGACCCATTCATTAAGGTTTTTTAGTTTTTTAAACTCTGTGATATTATGTTGAAATTCACATGTGAGTCCATGACGACAATCTGCCCAGTCCCTGAGGCACAGCTGCACAAATGAAACCTTGCAATATCCCCACCGTGCTTCACAGTCAGCAACAGCTTGTTTTCCCAGAACGTAGTCAATGTTTTCCATCCCAAAAATTCTTAGGGAGCAAATGATTCCAAACAGAATCCAGTGTTTGGGTTGTCTGTTGCAGCATTACTGGGTGAGAGGTAATTGAGGGACATATTACCGCCACAACGGCAGCCACATGATTGGATTCCGACCAGATATAAGACCAATGACCAGACCACTTCTCATTTATCAGTCCCCATCCAAGTTACTGAACTTACTCCTTACATCGAGCAGTGCAGTTACTTTTATGTAACAGTAATTTCCTCATTAACCGTTTCTCTCCATTATGACGTCCCACAATGATTCATTCATTTGGTTCAGCTGAAGGTTTATAAGTCAAATAACGTTGCAAACATGCTGCGTTGGTCTGTTTGATAAACTCTAGTATTATTAAAATCAGGTATTTTAAAATGCTTTCTTCGCCTCTCAAGGAGGATGCAATTTGGCGTAACACCCGTTATCCAAGGAAACAAGAGTATTGATTCAAGTCAATGGAAAGACACAGCTGAGATAGGCTCCCAACTCTGTTAAAGGGTAAGATGAAGACAAACAGCAGGTTTAACCCCTCGAGGACCGTCCTTCCCATTCGGGGAGGCTTTGTATTTTATTTTTGCTGACTCAGTAATCCAGAGGTTTATATATTTTTCACTACATGCATATTATACCTTGTTTGAAAGAGCTTGCTTTATCTACAAAATGAATATCGTGTTTATTTTGTGATTAAAAACACCCCCAAACAAACCCTAAAGTAATGAGCAGTGATACTGTGTAAAAGGCAAATCAGTAATCGAGCATTTTGTCTGATTCTGTAGGTTCAATACAACTTCAATGTAGGGATTCTTGTGCTCATTCTGTTCACAATAATCCACTAAATAAGAATATTACAACATATTGCCCATCTGCTAGCCCATGTTCCAATGTTCCCATCTATAATCACAGAAAATCAACTCAAACAAGGTTTCTCCATAAGAGTTTAAAGCCTTTTACTGAACAGGTAACAAGCTCATACTAACCTCACTAAATGTAACTGTGATTATTTTCATATTAGTAATCAGATACTTTCACATTGCTGCCAGAAGTATTGACTGTAAAGTGGAGCGTTACGGCATAATGCATTATTGTAAACACTGGAACCAGCGTGTCTCTCTACAGCCTTCCTGCATGGTGGTGTAGTAGTTAAGCACTGTGACCTCAAAGTCAGAAGAGCTCCAGTTCAATTCTGGAGTTTAAAGCAAGTTGTGCATGTGTTGAGTTTCTCTGGATGCTGTGGTTTTCTTCCAACAGTTTAAAAAAACACAGATTTTAAGATCATTGATTACTCTAAATTGAATGTCTGTGTTGTTGACTTCTTTAAGTGGCATGGACATTCAGTGGTTCACAAGGTTGCCTCAAAAACAAGAAGATCTGAATACAAAATAAGAGCAGGGATATTTTCCAGAAAAAGGTTCTTGATATTAACTTATGAGATGAGTGGATGAAGAGTTATACAAATAAAATGGATGGATACTTCTGTTGACCACTCTGCCTTTGGAGATAAAGATTTGGATCGTTAATCTTATGTATATGAAATTGTGAAGTTGCCAGTGTGTCATGCAGAAATGCACATATTTCATAACTCTGAAGGAAAGTGGTGCAACTTTCCCACACATTTCTCCACTTTCATTAGGAACCTTTTCCCGTCGCGTTATGTCAAATGTAATGCAATACAATGTTCCCATCTGAAAAACGTGGGAATGTCACAACTAGACAAACGGATCAACGCTGAAGGTTTTCTGGATGCTTTGTAGCTTCCCTGGTTGAAAGATCAAGAGCAGGAGTCAGAAGAGTTTTGTTGGATTGAAAACTGAACTTGTGTGCTTTCTTGTTCTACTCAACTCTGTATTTTGTTTCAGAAAATGTCCAAGTTACAGATGTATCGCATATAAACGATTGAGTATTCTACTTTCTAAGTGTACACTTTCCCTTTACTGTACAGGTACAATAGTTGTACTTTTAAAATCATGGAGATAAACAATTTTTTGGAGGTATACTTTATGTGATTATTGTTTTTATCATGATCAATCAAGGGCATACAACTATAAAGGGGTAAACCTCTGGTGAATGTCATGAGGATTATAGCATAAATGCAAATGTAGGATGACTTTCACCAAAGTGAGCGATCACAGGACCTCATAATGCAGCGGCTCTCTGCTCATTGTGTTGCAGGGGCCTTTCTGGTGCCGTACCTACTCATGCTGGTGGTCCTGGGGATTCCCCTGCTCTACATGGAGCTGACTGTGGGCCAGTACACCAGGAGAGGGCCTGTCCACGCTCTGACTAGTGTCTGCCCACTGTTGAAAGGTACTTTTAACCGCACGCTTCCACGAGCGCATGACAGACGAAGTGCGGATTCTTCTACTGCCTTTCTTTCTGACTTCAGGAGTGGGCATGGCATCAGTGGCGATCGCCTTCATCATGTGCACCTACTACAACATCGTCATCACCTGGGCCCTCTATTATCTCTTCAGCTCCTTCCAGGATCCACTGCCGTGGCAAAACTGCAACAACACCTGGAACACTGCCAACTGCACCGTTTATGCAACCAACAGTAGCTACACGTCCACAGCGAGCCAGGAGTTTTTCAGGTATGCTTTATAGATACTGATTTTGTAATTTTACAACTGTTTTAAGTGAAAATTGATCATTGAAAAAGATGACAGCGGCATTACATAATCACCCCCAGCGTGTCACATAACTGGCTGGATGACAAGTCCGAGTAGGAAGGAGGGAGGAAGACTTCCTGACTCATTTCTTAACAGAACGCACATGTCAGAGGGACGGCTTGTATTTAATCAAGCCATATCAGTCAAAGTGAAGGTCAGTGATATGACTAAGTGGCAGATATTAAGTCATCTTGAGGAAGTATTAGAAATGTTACTGTCAATAAATAATCTTTAACCTTATCAATAACCAGCCAAACTATGCATTGCTTGTATGCAGCTGCATTAGAGTCTATGCAGGTTCAGCAGATTTTAATATTGCTGATAAACTGGTGCAGCAGTTGATGTGTTATGGATTTTTATGGACTCCAAACGTCCATTTTCTTAAATGCTGTGAATACAGCAGGTGAGGGGTGACAAACATAAGGCCTGTGGGCCAAAACCGTCCGCAAGAGGCTGCAATAGAATAGAATAGAATAGAATAAAATGCCTTTTATTGTCACATGTACAGGTACAGTGAGATTAAAAACAACTCCAGTGACAGTGCAGCAGTCAAAAAGGGCAGAATATAGTGCAAGAAGGAGGGTGGGGGGTGTAGGGGGTAAGGTGCACGGTCCAGTCCTGTGAACGGTACAGAGTGTATTTACAGGGGTACAGAGTGTATTTACAGGAGTACAGAGTGTATTTACAGGGGTACAGAGTGTATTTACAGGATAATAAAAACTATAAAAATTATATTGCACATTATGAGGTAGTCTGTAAGTAAAGTAAAGTAAAGTCAGTGCATACAAGAGTTCACAGTGGTTACGGCTTTGGGGAAAAAACAGATTTTGAATCTGTTCGTTTTTGATCTCATGACCCTGTAGCGCCTTCCCGAGGGCAGCAGGTCAAACAGGTCAGAGCCAGGGTGGGAGCTGTCCTTGATAATGTTCGTAGCTCTGCTGAGGCAGCGGGAGGTGTAAATGTCCATCAGGGAGGGGAGAGAGCAGCCGATGATCCTCTGTGCTGCCTTTACCACTCTCTGGAGCCTCTCCCTGTCTGCAACGGTGCAGCTGCCGTACCATACTGTAATACAGTAAGTCAGCAGGCCCTCGATAGATGAGCGGTAGAAGGTCAGCAGCAGGTTGGAGTCCAGGTTGTACTTTTTGAGAACTCTCAGGAAGTGCAGCCGCTGCCGAGCCTTCTTGGTGACGGCCAAACCACCAAGCAAATGGCAGTGAATTCAAAGAAAACATTAATTAAAAAAATATATATTTAAACAATTTCCTAAGAGTTGTGGATGTGTGAGATCTTTGAGCCATGCAATCATGTCTTTTTTTTACTACATATTTAAAACAGAGAGCGAAAACCCATAACATTACAGAATAATAGATACAAGTGGTGCCAGTTGAGGAAGAAAAGCGACAAAACACAAAAAGGCTGCTCAGGTTGGACAGATGTGAAGATGAGTACATGTCAACACTCATTGGCGGAAACTGAGCTCAGTATAAAGAAAACAGAAGAACTGAGAGAAAGAAGAAATAATTGTAAAAACAATCTCAATGAACACGTAGATTTTTTTTTAATTATTCATCAAAATGTGTTTGTTAAGTTTAGTTAATATACATTCGATCAACTGTTTATTTTTCCGTGCTTATCCGTCTCTTCACATGCATTTCAATAAACATGCTGTTCAAATAAAGTCATTTGTTAATGAAAAGCTCCAGCACATTACGAAAAAGGGTGTTTTTCAACATTACATTGAAACACATACAAAATGATCTTTCAAAATGTAATTTCATCACTCGCTCGCTCGCTCGCTCTTTGTGCCTCTTTATAGCTACAGTACCATTAAAAGCCATATCTTATGTCAATCTGTTATTTGCACTGTAAATGTAAACCAGAGATTTATTAAAACTTGATACAACGAGGAGCAAATCATTCTCTCTGTAGTCATACGTGCACAACACAAGGCGTTTCATTCATTCCCTTCCTGACATGATTAGTGTAGTATGATGTTCATACACCAAGTCAGTGGAAAGAACTGAGTAGTTATAGTACATCTCAACCTTTTTCAGGGAAATGTCTGGTCTTCTGAAAGTATTTCCTAATATGTGATGACATAAGACTTCTTGGTATTTGTTAAGTATTGATAAATCTCAGAATCAATGTGGACTGCAATCCTCTCACTACTTACCCACCTCTGTTTGGTTCTTCTTGCAGGTACAGAATGCTGGAACAGACCAGCGGGGTGGATGTTGCAGGAACGCTACGATGGGAACTTTTCCTCATCCTCATTCTTTCCTGGGTCGTTATTTACTTTTGCATCTTCAAAGGAGTTAAATCCACAGGAAAGGCGAGTAAATAGAGAGACTGAGACAATTGAATGACTCAAACAGCTTTTTTTTTTTTTTTGTAACATAGTTTTCTCTGTGTCCAGGTGGTGTACTTCACCGCTTTGTTCCCATATATTATCCTGATTGCCCTGCTGATCAACAACGTGCAGCTTCCTGGAGCTGTGGATGGAATCAAATTCTTTATTGTACCAGAGTGGGACAAGCTACTTTTGGTGGAGGTGGGCGAGGGTATTTACAAGGACAATTGCATCTCCAACAAAGTGATGAAACAGTCGTGTGTCGTCTGCGCTGCAGGTGTGGGTGAACGCCGCAGCTCAGATCTTCAATTCCATTGGGATCGGGTTTGGCTCGCTCCTGGCCATGTCCAGTTACAACGCCTTCAATAACAACGTCCTGAAGTAATGAATCAAAGACCATCTGCACTTTCTTTTTTCTCACTTTTTCAGAAGAGTCCGATCAATGAATGAGGTCCCGCCTCTCTTTCTTCTCCCACAGGGACACACTGACTATATCCATCATCAACTCTCTCACCAGCATCCTGGCTGGTTTTGTCATTTTCTCTGCCTTTGGTTACATGTCTCATCTCCAGGGACTCCATATCAAAGATCTGGCTGTTGACGGTTGGTGGATTTTCTTTTTTAACTTATGCACAAGTATTCTAATATCGTAATGATGTCAGATATATGATATATACAGACTTATAGTTGATGGATAATTATAGATCTGATCTATTTATTCTGTCAAATGTAAACCTGTTTTCATTTTCATACCAACCAAAACACAACAAACGTTGCACAGCGGAAAATAATCAGGTGAATTCCTCGTTGGCATGAATGAGAAACAGGAGAACTCCGTCAATAAAGATTAAAGAGGCAGAGATTAAGAGGTCTTACCACTGTGTTACTGTGTCATCAAGCAGTGCAGTGGTTTAATTGAAGAATTCTTAAATTGACGATAGAATCTAACAAACACAAAGTGTTTTGCATCTTGTACAAAAGCTACATCCGTACACTCAATAGGTGCATTTGGGATTTAATAGACATTTTGTTTGTGGATCTCCAGGTCCAGGATTGGTTTTTGTTGTTTACCCACAAGCCTTTTCCACCATGCCGGTCGCTCAGGCCTGGGCTGTGCTGTTCTTCTTCATGCTGCTCTGCCTCGGGCTGGACAGTGAGGTACATACAGCTCGCCACAATATTTTACATTCTATATTTAGAAAAATAACCAAAACAAAACCTGCCACTTTCTTATTAAATTATAATTTTTTTTGCTTCAGTTTGCCATGGTTGAGGTGATGGTGACCAGCCTCATGGATGAATTTTATCATCCCCTGATGAGAATCTTCAAACGGAAGGAGCTGTTTGTTCTCGCAGTTTGTGGAGTAGCCTTCACTTTTGGAATCCCCTGTGTGATGCAGGTAGAATCTACGTCTTATCTACAGCAAGATGAACCAGATTATTACCAAATTACAAGAGCCACTGTCCCACCTGGCTGCAGTCTTGAAGAGTGTCCCTGTTTTCAGGTGGGAATCTACGTCTTCCAGCTGATGGACCATTACACTGCCATCGTGTCCATCATGTTTCTGGCCTTCTTTGAGGTCATAGCCACCTGTTGGTGTTATGGTGAGAACATATTCACTTCAGTCACGATCGATTTCATCCCCATTGTCAGGAACAATGGAGAAAATATGAGTGAAAAGGGAATAATGTGGAGCTCTGAAACTTTGAGTGGGGCAACAAAAACAGAATAAACAGGATATCAAAAAAAACATGGAAAAGGTGCTAAAATCAATTATGTATACGGTTTAAAATTTCACAAGATGTTTAGGAGTATGTGTAATATATAAAAAAATAAACAACAAACAATTAGATACATTTTACACGACGTGAAAAAAAGAGGTGAGCTGACCTTTAAAGGCACAGTGCAGATATTACAGGCCAATGTAATCAGATTACAGTAATGAGTAAGACAATGCAGAAAAAAACATTTCTGATACTGATTGTATTCTATTTTTTTTATTTAACTTTCAATCATAAATATGTAGATTTCTGCAAAAATAATGGACTTTTGGGTTTCCACCGTGCCTTACAGTTTGTTCAATAATTATGAAAATTATCAGAAAATTCTAAAAAGGACACTTGGTCTCATGATACATTTTATTCGCTCTATAGAAAATATAATAAATAGTATGTATTAAATGCTGTTTTTGTAGAAAATGACTCGTACATGATCAGTGGGTTTAATGGTAAAAGAGTCACTGGTAAATTAAACGTTTTAATTGATTTCCTCACCGCATTTGAATCCTTTTAACTTTAAATAGACCTTTTACTTAGTGAAACTCTATTGCACTAATAGATTTATTGACCACCACCAACCGTTTTAACGCACTTTTTTACCTTTAATAGCCAGAAAGCTGTAAATACAATGAACGAGGAACTGAAGTAACTTCATGACCTCTTCTTCAGGTGTGAAGCGACTTTCAGACAACCTTGAGGAGATGACTGGAAAAAGAGCAAACATCTTCTTCAGAGTGTGCTGGCTTATAATCGCTCCTGCCTTGATCACTGTGAGTTGATTTTTTCAACGGCTTTTATGTTTCATTCTCGATATAAAACCCAAAGAGATGATTGATGACTGTTTGAACTCTAATGCTCGTCTCTGTTGTTGCAGGTGCTCCTGATTTTCTCCATCATCCAGTTCAAACCAGCCCGTTACGAGGACTACGTCTTCCCCCCGTGGGCTCAGGGCGTGGGCTGGGTCATCGCTCTGGCCTCCATCATCTGGATCCCGTTAGGTGCCGTCCACACATTGTGGGTGCTTCCTGGTTCACTGATGGAGGTGATGCATATGAAACATGTTTTTGCAATGAACAAAATGAACCATTCATTCATTCATGTGTTGTGTGTTGTTAACATTGTCGTCTGTCCTGCAGAAACTGAAGCTGTCCATCACGCCATACGCACTAAATGAGAGGTCAAACGACAAGAAGGGAGGGACAGACACTCTTCCAGTCGTCTCCGTCATCAGCTCTGACTGGACGTCTGCGTCCAGCATCCATCCGCCTGAAAAACCCGTTCAGACTCACTTGTGATACATTCAGTGTTTCCTGCGTCAGCGGCTGTTAAACTCGGGATAATTCCTACGTCATGTTTGCCGCTCGTTTTCCAGTCTGAGATTTAAGTTCCGGTCAGAAAATGAAAACAGATAAAAGACTTTGCAATAAATTATTTACTTGATTGTGGAAATGTGATGCTACATATCTGCCATGCAGATAACCTAGAGCGGCCATTTTTGTGAGCCGATGAACTTATCACATTTAGAAAAGAGTGTTTAGAATTATTATTTATGTGCATCAGTTGTTCATTTCTTACACTTCTTTACTGTGACATGTTTCGAGTTTCCTGGTAAAAAGAAAAAAGGAAAAACACCAGATCTTATTTGATGATTCAGGCTAAAAATTTAATAAATAAAAACAAAAGTTGAAATCTTTGTTTATTGGTAATGATCTCAAATATTAGTCAATTTCAGTTTTAAATGATGGAAAATGTACTTTTCCACTCAAATCTTTGTGGATGTACACGTAGGTTAAGAGTGCCATCTTTTGGCCATATCGGTTGAGACAAGGAGCGAGGTACAGAACTATTTTCTCAAGAAACGGTAAAATAATCCCACTATTCAGTATTTTCCTCCCCAGTTAAACCCTCTTATCCTGTTTCCTTTAAAACCATGAGTCAAATTTTTGCAGTGATGCAGACGTGTGTAATACATCAAAATGACATTTGGAGCTGATAACAATCGACATAGATAATTATGAAAGGAGTTCATAGGTCACGTCAACTGTATAATATGTAATAAAGGTGTAATAACCTGTCACAAAGTCCAGAATCTGTGTCTGACTCAGGATAAAAAAAAACATGACACAAATGATAACCTCATTCCGGGCAATGTTTTTATTTTTTATTATTATTTATTTCATTTAATGTGAAATTTCCAACAGAAGGGTACATGTTTCTACAATATACATGTGCACAGTTAGTTTCCTCCTACGTGAGTTGCCAGTGTTTCCCTCATGTGACTCCTCGCGATTCAAAGTGCAGAACAACTGAAACTACACAGGCAGAAAGGTAGAATGTAAGAACGCCTGCGATTTACAGACACGAGTGTCTCTCCTTATGCTTTCCCCCCTCAGAGGAGGTTTATTGATCCAAACGATGTCAACCGGGCAGAACGGTGGGGAATCTAAGTTAAGTGAAGGTGGCAGAACGACATATTCATCGGTTACTTAAGGGGTGGGTACGGCATGTTATAGCATCGGGTTAGTTAATGTGAGACCACGTCTATCTATAATCAAAAGCTAAAATATTTAAGAAAAATGAAAACGAGCGAGAGAAAAAAAGAAATTCTTATAAACAGCGATTACTCTCAATTTAATTTCAAAAAGATATGTTGTAATGACCTACAAAAACAAAACAAAAAAAAAAAGAAATGAAAAGAAAAACATGTGCAATCAATGGCATACTCTTCCCTCTGAAGTGACTGTCATGCAGATGACCACAGCACAGCAGCAACTCTCGCTTTATTTGTTCCTACTGTAGTTTGGAGTCGGCTTCGGCTCTGGGGGGCGAGGGGGGGGAGGGGGCTCAATTCACAAATGTCGGGTTGCTGCATTCAGTAGTATTTTTGTAGTGGTTAACAAAGTCCACGCGCCCTTCGGTTCCACCTCCGCTCAGCCTCCTCAAGGCTCCGGCCCTCCTCGATCACGTCCCTGCAGACCCAACACAGCTGTGGTTGATTTGTGTTAACCCCCCCCCCCCCCCTTCCCCGCCCCTCCCCCTTCGCCCAGCAGAGTTCGCTAAGGAGTCACCATGGCTGCTGTGTGTCGGCTCCTCCTGCAGGTTCCTGCTTCACTGCTATGACACCTGCTCCACGGGCCTCATCTGCACGTCTCCGATCTGAGAACAACAACATTCGGATCAACACTCAAAACGTACCACCGCTCGACTCCGGACAGAAGAACAGTGAGTCACGGATACCTGGACATGAGGAGGAGCACTGAGGACAAATGTGACAACACTGGCTAGGTCTTCTGCTTTCAAACACTGAAACCAGAGAGAAATGACACTTTAACGGGGAAGCAGAATACATACAATACATAGAAGTACAAGTAGCTGGAAGGTCTCTCAATCAACCCAAACCGACTTACTTTGATACTCTCGTACACCGACGCTGCTTTCTCTGGATCGCTGTTGTGCAGCCGGAAGGCAAATTCAGTCTCCACTAGACCGGGGGATATACACTGCAGGACGGGAGAAGACTTATTCGCCGCTCGCTGTTTGCACCAGCACAGACAGACTTTATTCTGCGTGAGCTGCTCTAACGGCGTGCGCTCACCGTGGCTCTGATGTGGGTGTTCGCCTCCCGCAGCTCTTGCCGGATCCCCTCGGTCAGAGCAGTCACGGCGTATTTGGTGGCAGAGTAGAAATGCACGTCGGCGTTCGGCACCACTCTGTGCCCACTCATACTGGAGTGCCAGGAAAAAGACGAGGCCGTGTGAGAGGGACAGCGTGTGAGCTGATGAGCACATTTTGGAGCTCGACCAAATCTGAATGAAGTTTTCTGAGCTCAAACCTCACAAATAAACTGAAGTTTAGAACATCACAAAGACAATTTCTTGTCAGATTAATACATTAGAGATAGTTTATTAGGTCACATTCTTAATTGGAAATGAGAAAAATCTGCAAACGGGAGGCTTTATGGCTCCTTATGTGTTAGTATTTATTGCATTATGGTTTAACTCCTCACCTGTTAATGTTGATGATGTGGCCGTCGTCCACGTTCCTCTCCTTCATTGATTTATAAGCCTCGCGGGTGCAGATAGACAAGGCCAAGATATTCACCTGCAGAGGGGGCGAGAGCAGAAAATAATTTTTTACCATTTTCATATGAATCGGGGCGCAGAAATTCTTTCATTTTAGAAGTGCGTTTCTGGCAGGAAAGTCGAGTCCACACCAACAAAACCCCTCCATGTGCAGATTTCAGTCGGTACACGTCTGTTCACGAACAGTGAAAGGACTGTACTGAACGTTGATGCACAATATCAGGAGAAAGGAACAGTTTACACAACAATTTCTGTTCCCTGGCTGTCTCTGTTTGATATTTAATCTAAATTGCACAAAAGAAATACACCAATAGCACCATTGGAACAGTTTAACACCAATAAAAATGATCAATAATTCCAGATGCAGCAGTTCCAGCTAATATTGCCCTCAATGATGTCACTGGTTTTTACACCGTCTGATGACACCGGGAGACAAAGGATCTCTTGAAGCACTCGGTCCGCTCACTGCAGCTGCTCTTTTGTCCCTGTATAGAGTGCAACGGTAAAAATAACCGATGAAACAATGATCTGTTTACATGACGCATGCAATTAAGTGCTTTGTTTTTATTTGTGAAGGAGTGCGATTTATTTTCCCAGTGAATAGGGTTCATGTTTGCAGGCACCTTTTATCACAGTTGTTGAGGTGTTAGAGCTGAAAATTAACTTGCCGTCTTATTGTGGAAAAAAATAAAAAATAAAAAATACACGACTACCGTTGCATTTTGGGCGTCTGGTTACACGCCAACGGAGCTTGGAGCCACTGACGATGCAACTTCCTGAAAACGGCTCCCATGGTGGAACTTTTTAAAAGTGCTTCGACGCCGTTTCCATGGAAACGCTCGGGCTCCGACTCCGTGAAGTGGAAACACGCAGTGACGAGGACAATAAAAACAACCCAACTTGGTCGTTAACGTTTATAGCTGATTGTTCTCTGTGCTTGTGTGTGTGGTTTCATCACAAAAACGACAACAGCGCCCACTAGTGGCCCATCACGAAAGCCTTCATGTGTTCTGCTCAATGTTCATGGAATGTATTACAGAAAGATTTTAAACTCACAGAGCTGGTCTCACTGGGAGAGTTTAGGGCTCTTTTACAGCATCTGGAAACAAAAAAATCACCTTTTTCTTGTTTTAACTAACTTATTTTTAACTATTGGATGGCTTTTAGAGTTTTATCTTTCATATGCTCTTACTCTGTGTCTGTATTTTTAATTGTTTTTCATGTACTTGCCTCTTTGCTATCCATTTGTTTTAAGAACATTTTAGTATTATTGACACTGTAATTTTATTGTATGTACTGCTGCCAGGACACACTTGTAAAAGAGATTGTTAATCTCAATGTGGTTCTTCTGACTCAAAGGCTAATAAATAAATAAATGAAACTACATCGTTTTCATAATGTTGCGGTGCAAACACAAAACTCTGCTGAAGCGAAAGGGCAAAAACGATGCGTTTTCACTTGAAACGTTGCCGTGTGCAAGGGGGCCTGAGACGCATCTCTACTGAGCAAAACTGAAGTCAATTTATTTCTCGGCAACATCAGTCCTAGTTTTGCACGTGGCCCCTACTGAAGGGATTATAATCCCAACACGTCGTGTCAAAAGGTGCGATCATATTTTCATAGTGTCATAATCACTCTTCATAAAATACCAGATTACAATCTTTAGCTTAACTTTCTTGCGTTTAATCACAGACATCCCACTGCAGACGTCTGTGTTCAGCTGCTCCGTGTTCCCCGGGTCACCGTGTTCGACCATCTGAAACCTGCTGCTCTCGGCCGGCTTTGAGCCACATTGATAGATAGCAGGTTAACGGCAGTGTGGAAGCAAGATAGGGGGGAGGTGACCAAACAAGGTCAGTGGGCAGATTAAACACAGGCTAAAAATACACGCTGCTGTACGCGTTCGTGTGGGCTGCCATGACAACAGATGGGCGAGTATTACGAACGCTGGACCCGGGAGAAAAGAGACTTTTAGAGAAGGGGGGGTGTCTTCAGTGGTCAAGGGCTTAATGAATGACAATGTGGAGTCCAAACATGAGAAATAGAGCTGGCTTTCATGAGTGGGCCTCAGCTTCTCCTCAGAGCCAATGAAACTGACTCTGTGAGGGGAGGGATGCCGCTACATATTACTGCTTTCACTTCAGGAACCGTTTCAGCTCCTCCCTCTGCTTTCCTATTACAGAAGACTATCAAATCAATAGAACATTAGCAGGCAGCTTTCGGCATCATTTTTCTCAGTTAATTTAAAGTATGTTAAACCGTATGTGCCTGTGATTCACTCACATCGATCATGTTCCTCCAGCCCTCCGTCTTTCCGCTGAGCAGCGGCTCGCTGTGGGCCAGGCCGGCGTTGTTGATGCAGACGTCCACGCCCTTGTGCAGCGTCTTGATGGCCGAGAACATGGACAGGATCTCCTCCTCGTTCGACAGGTCACACTTGTAAGGGATGAGCGTGCCGCTGTAGGCTGCGCTCTGGCATTCTGCTGCCAGCTTCTGAAAAACACACAAATAACGCCCCATTTAATTTCAATATCATCTTAATGGGGGACACGGTCGTTGAAAAAGTGGCTTATTTTGATCTCTTGGACTGAAACCGTGTTAATGATTAACTCTCAAGCGCCATAATAGAGATGAGTCGGCTGATAAACGCCCTACCGGCTCCCACAGAGGAATCGCAGGGAGGCCGTGCAGCCATAAAACCAACAGCACATCAGCTGAGGGCCAGAGGTAATCTGTCAACACCACTGCTCAAACCACCACACTGGTGAGGATGAATGCAGTTAAATTCTGCTCAAAATCAAACTTCAGACGAGAGGAGAGCTGCTCTACACTGAAATGCCGAGCGACGCAGGCAGAACTGCAGACCGGTCCACCGCCGTGTGTGGTTATGATAGTAACTGACACATCTCCTGCTGCCACGCACAGCGGCACCGGTCACCTGACGCCTCGCTCCGGACGCACAGCGGGTGAGGAGGGCAGGGCTCCTGACACAGAGACCGTGACACCGGCAACAGGATTTAACGTCGAGGAAGTTGACCGTGAACGCTCACACACGTTAGTACCACAGTGGCAATGATTCTGTCTGCAGGGAGCAGCACTGATCTGAATACCAGGCGATGGGTTCAATAACATCCTATCAATGCTCCGCCAGCTGGCATGAGGCCCGAACATCCTATCGGATCTTCATTTCTTGTGTTGTTTAATTCCCTTTATTAAAAGCTCTACATAATACATGATCTAAAACACAACGTTTAATCGAAAAAACACAGATACAAGCTGAAATTATTGATTATAACTATATCCACTATTCGAGCTAGTATCACTTCACTACGTCAACTTGCTTATTTATGTGCTTATTTGCAACGGATGACAGTAATTCACTGGTTATTTAGCCTGAATGCTGTTAGGAAATGTTACACCGATATTGTTAACTACACGATATGGAACGTCATTACTATAACACTGCTATAAATTTATAAAAAGAACAATATTTTTTTCACAATGTTTTATCCAATAAGAGCTTCCTGTTTATTTTATAATCTGAAATAATTGCCAATAAAACGTGTTAATCCACCAATTGCTTAATTTAATTTATTTAGCAATAATAGCAGCATAGTTATCTCAAGAGTTTTTATTATTATTATTATTATTGCTCTGCAGCAGAATCAAATAGTAAAACACCAAGAGGATGACATAAATTGCTCTATTTTATCATCTCTGACTGTATGTTTCTAAATTCAGTTTTCATGAGGAAAAAACTCACAAAACAACAATTTATGGCATTTATTAGTTAAAAAATGCCATAAAAATTTTAATTATTTAGTTGAAAGGAACAAACATTATTTTCATAAAAGCTTTTCCTATTGCAAACTAGTAAGGTTTCATAAATACACAACATATATAGGCGCTGTCAAATTCTATTTACATATTAACGCACTCATCTTATGAGCAAGTGCACACAGCATATATTTCCAGATTATATTTATCACTGAGGTGATGATCTCCTGAAAGTGTAATGAAATCACTGTTGTTTAATTTAATTCTTCCAATAGCCTCCTAAACTTCATTTCCTTATCTGACAGGAGGAAACAATCACTTTGTGCTGCTGTCTAAGCCAGCGAGAAGAAAAAAACAAAAAACAAAGGAGGGGCAAAAAAAAAGAAAAAAAAAGAAGCCATTTTTGCACAACAGTCATGATACAAAACCACATCCTGATATTGGACAGCGAGAAACTTAAGAAATCACAAAGTTAAAACCTTGTTATGCCATTTTCACACAGTCTTCAGCTGACCAAAGCGCATTACTGCTCAATAAAGACACAATCGCCTCAGAACGAGGACTGAACCTTGCTTTATAGGAACCGCAGCGTGTGGTGTTAAGAGCGCTGACACACATTTAATGATCATTTGTTCATGGAGCTTCTCATGAAGCAAGAAAGATCCTGACACTTTCTGACATTTTAAAACACTTTGCAGGCGAATTATGATACAAAGGTGTAAATTTAGTCATCTGTCTATGTTGTAGAGCGCATATCTTTAAACACTGCATGAACTGTAGTGGATTTTCATATTATTATTTAACAAAATAAAGCATTATATGCAAAAAAAACTAAAAATATGACTGACTGAAGTGGGCGTGTGTCACTACAGTCACTTGCACTAGTCTAATATGCATTATGTTAGAAGAGGTATTGTCGTATCTGGTGCATTAACTGGAAGAGAGGCTGTAAAGAGGTCACATGTGCAAAGTGCATGCAACAGCAGTATTTCTGTTATGTGAATGTTGTGGATAGAAACAGAGGCAGCACCAATTTAGCACAACTAGTTGGTCTGACATTGTCTTGCTGGTCATCAATTATTAATATTAGCCATAAATGAGGAGTCATTTGGCCTTTGTATTCCAACAAAACACGTAGCGGAGAGAATTCACCGTATCCCTCGCCGCGAGTCTGCAGATTTTGCTGCTCCGCCTGTAAGCCGTTTAACTGGGATTATCCAGAGACGAGCTATTACCTGAACAAAGCTGTCAAAACGCTAAAACACTGAAAACGTGCAACAGCTCTGCAAACACCACAAAACTTAATGTTGTAGACCCGGGGAGCGGTTTCCTTCTGATGTGACACTGCGTTTGTGAGCCTGCTCAGCGACAATAATGCCTTTTAAGCTCGACATCTGACGTGCCATCAGTCTGAAGCTTTGTACTTCACACTCGCCCGAATCCCCTGCAGGGCCTGCTTCGGACAGGCTGCTCTTTAAAAGAGGCTCCGCTTTATTCAGAAAGGAGGTTAATGTAAAGAGGAAGCCGGGGCCGCTCTTTTGTTGGAGAGGAAGAATTACTACTGCTGCTGAGGTTGAAGTGAGAGCGGCAGTGCAAAACCGGCTGTGATCTCGGTCCAGCTCCAGGAAGTCCCAGGCTGTGAATCTCTGTGTGTTTGTGTAAGTGGGTGTGTATCTGGCACCAGCTGCACTGTACTGATCAGTACCAGCCCTCATGCTCACGCCACACCTACAAACGACCGAGCGAACGCTGCAGCAAGCTTCCCCACAGATAAGCAACCAGAACCAAATAAATATCGCAGCTCTGGAGCTCGAACCAAACGTGATGATTTTCCCATTTTCTCAGGGTGCAAAGCTTCAAAGTTGATAATCAACAACAGACAGCAGTGGTCTCTTTAACAGCGTGAAAATGTGACCTAACCTACTATTGCTTCACAATTAAATATGCAGTCAATAGAAGATAAATCCAAATTATGTTGACGACAAGAAATTTAATCAACCTTGAAATAACTTTGATTTCTTGTTGTACTGTTGATCTTTTAAAGCTATAAGGATCAGCTTTCAGCATACATTATATGGTTTAGGTGTTTTCCGTAGTAACTGTTGGATTTTTGTAAAAAAAAAAAATAGACATTTACAAGACTACAACAAAGTAAAACTTTAAAGTTAGAATTTTAAGGTGAATTTTAAATACATTACTAAGGAAATATATAACATCAGAATAAGCATGAGTCAATGTTCTGTAGCATGGAAAGGTCAACTATGTAAGAAGTAATATTTATATTAAATAGCTACATTAGAACATTCTTATTAGCAAAAGGTAAAGTTTCATATTCGGGGTCAAAATTCTATGGGGCGGCTCTTTTTTCCATACTAGAAAAGTGACCCGGGGATCACCTTTCCATGGGGTCAGAACTCTACATGACACTGGTCTGGCAGACTCGAGATGAGATTGGATTGTATGTGGAACATGAACTAAAATGTGTCTGACACCGGTGATTTTAACGTTTTCACTTTTTCCCCAACCGATACCAGCAGTCACAGATGGATCGAGATGTTTCAGTTGGTTTTGCAGTCGAGTTACAATCCTTCATACGAGTCCTTGTCGAAGACGGACAGATCTCTAGAGCTCTTACATCAGTGACACAAAACATAATTTGCATACTACTAATTCACACCTGCCTCTCATAGGTTGTGACCATTATCAACTGTTTTATTTAAAAGAACTATCTAGCTGGATAAATGTGTGCAGCTGAAACAAGGTAATATTTTCAAGAGGTACAGGCCCTTTTAAACGAATGCTGCCCACACACCAAAAACGAGCTGTAGACGGACTCATCGTGTGTGTTTGAAACCCCTCGATAATTGTATATACTATCAAAAAATAAGCTTGACTTTGTTCAGTTAGATGTAATCTGCCACTCCTCCACTAGATGCCCTTATATTGCCCAAACCACCCAGAGAGATGAATCCTGGTGGAAACCAGGGAAGGTGTTTAGATATTACTTTAAAACATTTCACATCAATACGTCTTCATAGGTCCTGGCTTATCTGTCATTTCAATACATTATTCTTGGGCGACTCAAAATCAATGAATCTCACAATCTAGATAAGCTCAGCACACAAAGACAAACATTCATGCAATTTATTTGACAAATATTGTACTGCAGATCATTAATTCCTTACAAAGACCTCTGCAACCGACGCCTACGCCTACACAGTCACATTCATGACCTGGACCTCCTGCAGAGGGGCTGTTGCATAATCTCCACAATGCAATGGGCATCATTGTCCAACATCATAATCATCAATCATTCACCCATTCACGGGAAAATGTTGTAAATCGTCCAGCAAAACAAGTCGCCAGAGAAGAGCGGGGAGATAAGGAGGAGGATGCTAAAGTGCTGAAGGCAAACAGGCTCTCAGTGGAGAGCCAAGATCGATTGCACAAGGCATCAGCCATGAGCGTAGAGAGCGGAGAAATTAGATTTGTCTCAGGTCGACTCAGGAGTTCTCGCTTACAAAAGGAGGGTTTGTGTTGTAGGGCGCCATGTCTACCCTTACTTTATATACCGGCTGTTAAAGGTAGCAAAAAAAACCAAAACAAAACGGGAGATGTAATGCAGCCATAACTCAGACAGCTACTCCCTTTTCTCTTATAATGTATTCTAAATACCTGTGCCACAAAAAAACTGTTTAGCCTGTCATGACACATTTTCATCCTCATTATCAAGAGTGACGTCCAGTGATTACAAAAAAGTGTGCAAAAGGAAGGCGAACAAGAGGGAGGCGAGGGGAGGGAGGCTTGGCAGCCACAAAGAGAAACGGGAGGCGACTGAGAGGAAGAGAAAACACTGAAGCATAATGCATTAAAACGTATTGAAGCTCATGCAGGGTACACTATACTTTCTCTGGGACATGTTGTACAAGTGCGGCTTCAAGGACATATCCACCCACTGACTGAAATTTAAGCAATACTTCAGACTACAGTTAAAGTCAATGCAATGTCATAAAGTTTTTACTGGTAGACACACCTTGAAGAGTCAGAAAACCCTTCATTCCTTACTTTTCAGATTGAGAAATGTATCATGCTTGAAATGCTTCATCACTGAAAACTCATTATTCAACTTAGCTGCTGTTATGTGATTTTTTAATTTATTTCTTTTAAAAAGGTTTTTTTCAAGTGTAGGTTGACACAGTGGTGCAGGCTGCAGGGTCGAAGGTGACATTAGGCTGTATATTAGGATTGCAGCAGGGTAGAAGGGATGGTTGCCTGATTATCTCTTGTTTACAATGAACACTGCCACTAAAAGGTCTAAAGGTTGAACGGGGTGGTTTTTATAGCGCTTTGCTTGGGACAGCCTAATCTACACAAGCAGATAAGAAAAACAATTACCTCTTTTGAAGGGAACTACCCTCATGCACAAAGTAGGGGAGTTCCAGGCAATAAAAAGACTGCGGGTCATACGTACTCCTCACAAGCTGTGCAACAAACATTTCAATTTTGACATGTGCACACTGCTTGGAACTTCTATGAGACTCAAAGTCTTCATTACCTTCGCAGGTTAAGGACATTGCAGTCATGTATTGTGCAACAGACTGGTGCAACCAGTGTGGTTGGATTTTACCGTCCTAAACAAAGCAGTAAAACCCAAGAAGCAGGGCTTTACTCAAGAAAGCACAGTGATGTAAAGAAAGCTCCTTAAGTGACACGTCCATATTCACAAAGGGATCTTGACACAAAAATGGCTCTCAGTTTATCTTGTTTGGTGTTGAAACATGTTAAATATTTAAATTATTTGTTTAAAAGTTGGAGCAACAACGTTCTCACTGCAGCCCTGATGCAAACTACGAGTAGATACACTTTATTGATCATCTACGGGAAACTGTTGTGTTGCAGCAACATAGACAACAGAAATGCTGCAATGAGCATATGAATATTTATCTATCATCATATATCAATATTATATGATGTAGTATATTTATATTTTGAAAATAGTGGTACAAGAGCAATGGAAAAAAAAAAAAAAAAAAAAAAAAAAAACACACATTCATATTCACCCCGGACCATTTAGAGCAGGGCTGTCGAACACATTTTAGTTCCGGGGCCACATACAGCCCAAGTTCATTATTTAAATAGTGCCACGATAAGCTTCAAATTGAACCTTTAAAGTTATTCTTTGTGGTGGCGCAGAGTACACGTGATGATAACGTCAAACCTTCCGGTGCAAAATAAAGTGAAATGTCTTATAGGTGTTGCATTATGGGTGTTTTTACAAACCCTGACAGCATTGCTTTGAGGATAATGCTAGTTTGTTAGTTTTCATTTCAGCATCATCAATATCTCAGCTCAGGTCTCAGTGTTATGTCGTGTCCAAAACTCTTAAGAAATTTGTTTAAAAAGAAATATATATATATATATTTATTTCTAATGCAACACCTGTAAGACATTTCACTTTATTTTGCACCAGAAGGTTTGACGTTATCATCACGTGTACTCTGCGCCACAACAAAGAATAACTATATATATATATATATATATATATTCTTGGTGGTTTTAGCGGCTGATTGGAGCCTCTTGTGGGCCGGTTGTGGCCCACGGGACTTATGTTTAATTAACCTGATTGATCAAGAGTCTCCAATGAGCCTCAGCTGCATCTGTTTGGACAGTGGGAGGGTGTTATTGTCCTCTAAGGAAGAATCATCACTGATACAAAGAGATCCATCCCGACTACACGAGTGTGACCAAATTGAGTCCCTTCATTTGAACTTCAACACCTCCACCTAAGCAAAGAATGCAAGCACTTCTGCCAATTTTATCTATGAGTCATATCACTCACACTAGTGTCATGACAGAAGAGACTTTAGAAATTGACAGGGGAGAGGTTTGTTTGGACGGTGGTGATCCGACACGATCCAGAAGCAAAGCCTTTCAAAGTGGGCCAGGCTGGATTGTGTCTATTCAGCATGTGAGCTGAAATGTTTCCAATATCAGACCTAACACTCTCAGACAAATCCAATCTGCCTGCTGTTGAAGCAAAAACAACCCCAATCCAGAAAACTGGAGTTGGTGTACTTGTATTTTTGTGAAACAGATTCATTAAAAAAAGTGTTCACCTCATGGCTTCCCCTCTTATTCATCTCTCTCCGCTTCACATAGAAGTACGTTCTGTTGCAAGCGCTGACCTGCTGCCACAGTTATTTACATTTTTCTCCCCCCGTCTTGCGCATCGCGTCTGCTCACACAAATACACACACTCACAAATTATGTACACAGCTAAAGTGGGTTTCAGCAAGTCTCCAACAGGACAGGACAGGAAATGCTCCACCTATCATAACGGGAGGCCCAGGGAGGGAACGTCAGTGCCAGTAAACCTTACACCTTGAAAGATGATAAAACGCTGAGAGGACGGCGCAGTGGTGGTGCATGGAGGACGGATCATAAGGGTCACTGAGCTGTCCAGATCTATCACTGTTTACAGCAGGAAAAGAAAAAAACAGTGCTCCAGTAAAATAGGTCATTAAAATTGCTCCACAAAATATTTCATTAATCTGCACAGAATCCAGCCTGTACTGCAGCGATACAGGAAGCGTGACGAGTAAATCATGTTTTAAAAAGGCCTTCAGTCTGAATTAATACAAAAAAACTAAATGATTTCACCTGCTCAAGGGTCTTTGCATGAGCCTCCGGCCTGATGTAACATCCATTTAAATTGTTAAAGTACACAGAGATGACTGCATGGTTAAATCTACTAAGTCCAGTGTTGTTTGCACAGCCGTGACTAATGGAGGATTGATATTCAAAGAAATGCTGTTTGTATTTACTGTGCTGCTGTGAGTCCTGGTTCTCCCGAGGGAGGGGGATCCATGGAAACACGATGGATTATGAGTTAGGTATATGTCTTTGTCAGCTCACGTGGAAAATATTCAGTCAGTGGAAAAGCTTTCTGCCGAGGTAAGACAAAAGCCGAGAGGTAACTCGATAAGCTCGGCTGAAAATTGACACAGGGAATAAAACCGTAACCGTGGAAGCTGTGATGAACAGTGACACAGCAAAAACGCTTAAAGTTAAAACATGACATCAACTATTATTAGATTCTGGATGTAATGCACATATGGGTGAAAGCATTCAAATACAACAAAGTATTTTGGGAAGACTCTTGGAAATCACTAAAATTAGAAGCCACGCAATACGACAAATAAGAATCAGGACAAAGAGATAAAACCACAAAGTGAGACAGAGGGTATGAGACAACTGAGTAAATCTGTCTGACCTGACCTAGTTCAAATCTATTCACTGCAAACCAAGACGACAGACTGCCCGGACGCAACCTGCAGGAGGTGGTGGAGACGGCCTCAGATCTGACGAAAGAGAGACGCCGCTTCACTTTTACTGTGCCGCTTTGGATTGTGAAGCATGACTGAGCAGCTTTTACTTCCTTTAGAATGGGCACCAAGTCCAGGCGGGTCAGCCAAGGTCTGAAATTAACCTTCGAGGGCTAACCTGCCGAGGGCTCAAAGTTTTAATCCGCCATTTAATCACGCAAATAAAAAAGGTGGCTGGGCGAGGTGAAAAGGCAATGTGCGAAGGGTCGACGCCATGGACGGGTTGAAGGTGCTGCTTTGCTCAGGGGTGTGTGAGGCTGGTCACAAGCTTATTTGCTGGTTTGCGGTGACAAATTTCAAAACAGGCAAACATGAGAAAGTAAACGTCAATAGAGAAAAAGCATGTCAATTTTTTCCAGTCCATCTGCACCGACAGACCATATATAGATTTACATGACACTTAAGCTCATTATTCTTTTTTTCCCCCTTAAATGTTTGACCTAATATTAAACTAAATATTTGTACCGTTCTCTTCCCAATCAGTTTAGCACAAAAAAAAAAAAAAAAAATCTAGGAAATATGCAGCCAGAGCTTCGAATTGAGACATCTGCTTTTATCTGCTTCAAAAGCAGCAAACACAAGTCTGCTTCACTCAGTCAGTTTGAAACAAGCTTATGTGCAACACAAATATTCATTATCTTGAGGGTGATGCTCTTTCTGTTTTTAGTCCGAGTTCAAACAAATGTGACGACTTGCTCCGAGCGCAGAGCGCTCTCCCGGAACGAGAATGAAAAGGACATTTTTACCGGAGCCACACTGCCTAATTCATGATGCGTTTATTGATACTTCTATCAGGACTGCTTATGCACCAACACCAGCTATGCTTTCTATAGGCGACCGTTCAATTTGATTGATTATATGACAGGCACCGCCCCGTCCCGACCTCTGCCTCTTCTCCTTAAGATGAACTGCAGCATGAATGCAAATCTCCAAAAACACGGTTCAACATGAAAAAGCAAGTCATGGTGTTCCTTCTCCCCTAAAAGTCATCCCTCGATTAAAAAGATATGAAAATGTCCTCTCGCAATTACTAGAAACAAAATTACGTTTATCAGCATAATTAAGATATTATGCTGTCGAAGAAATTATCACTCAAATGTGACATTGCTTTTAAACAACAGTTAAATGAACACTATTTACTGTATTCCTTGAACCAAGAACATGTGATTATAAATGTTTGTTCCCATTGCAATTAAAAAGAAAATCACTGAACTGTTTGTGTTCTTAGTGGTGTCATTGTGATGTCTCAAACAGCCACAAAAATATAATTATATATCTTTCCATCAATCACAAACTTGTGTTGAAACTATAGATCCAAAGTAGGAACAACCCATTCAATATTAATGCTCAAAATACTGAAACTACTGATAGAGCTATAGCTGTTTCATAATCAGTTGTCTTAAAATCCTAAGTGAAGATATTTGTCATTAAAATGCTCCTAATTTCATCCCTCGTGTAGACTGGAACCAGAAGGAATCAGGTTTTCGGGCTTTTTTAATTCACATTTTATGAATACTCACATTTCATTTGTGAAATCATACGCAAGGACATCTCTGTAAATGAACTTAAATGTTAACTTTCAAAAAATGCTGTCAAATAAACAATTAAGAGTTTTAGACTAATGATGAGGCAAAGAGAATATCATTAATTATGTTGTGTTCTTCAGACATTTCTTCCGGGGTTTTTTTCCCACCTTTTGTTTGTAAGTTATATATATTCAAGGTTATACTAGAGTTTATAATGGAGGCAAAAATGAACAAAAAATTTATATTTTTTGATGTGTTGAACTATGACCAGAAATAAATAATTCATTTTAAATGTGACAGTATATTAGGTTTTCAAAGGAATATGAGTTTTTCCAACTGCAGGTCTTCTTTGAGGTTGAGGATAAGAGTCACATCCTATTTGAGGATTTCTTGTATTATCATGCCGGCTGTCCTCCTATATTCAATCCATAGGAACTGCCTGGAATCAGAACTCACAATAGAATCAATTCTGCTCTAAAACATGAAACACACCTCACTGTATGATAGTGTAGTCCTTAACTCTCAACAAGTACAACTGTCATCCACAATAAAAAGGTAGTAAAATTACCCGTTGAACCTGTTAATCTTCTGCTTTCCATCAAATTAAACCACTTGACAAAATTCATAGACCCAGAAGTTTATTTTGTCTAGACATCCACTGGAACAAATTTTAAGCGGTAACTCATTTCAGCTGTGAGAATCCTTAATGCTAAAGTTCAGCACTTGGATGTTTCTTATCACTCGCATCCAAAAAGACCTCAAAAGATATAATACTTCAAAAAAAAAACCTGACAATTTTCTAAACTTCATATTTGTGTTATGAATGACTACAACGTAGGTCAAAGGTGTCAAACTCATTTTCATCCAGGGCAACATCATCATGATAGTTGTTCTTAAAATGCCGGTTCTAACATTTACCTTCAAAGTTAGAACCGGCATTTTATGAGAATAACAGAGTTAAATAAATGTCTGTTCAATTACCCTTTTTAATCAATATGTTATTAAAAGGTGAAAACCTTGAATAAAACTCTTGATTCAGCACTGAGTGCTGTCTGACTTTTAATTGAGGGAGAATTTAATGTTTTTCTTGGAGCACACCTCACTCAGACGTGTTTTCAGATTAAATTTTGGCACCAACATGTTTTTGAATATCACCCTTCCTCTGCGTGGATTCTCCTTCTCAGGCACGTTGGCATTCTTTTCACAATCTACTTTAACACAATTACTCATGACCAAAACCACAGTTAAACATCAAGATGGAAACATTGCGATCTGGAAGCAGGATAGTGTGGCACAAAGTCGGCATGTCATTTGATAAATGCGGTTAATTGTTACTTCTGGACTAATATTTTAGGACTATTGTGAATTTCAAGTCTCGTTGGCCACATAAAATGCCATGGGGGGCCGGATTTGGCACATGACGTAGGTGGTGCACTGCAACCTTGATCTGGAGTGTGTGGGAATCTGAAAACCCCGGTAAAGTGAGCAGACAAATGAAAGACACTGATCAGCATCTGTGTTCATCCTCCCATAACTGTAAAAAAACAAAAAACAGATATGAAGATAAGACATGTGGGTGATGTGGGACAGAGCAGTTGAAATGGTCTAAAAAAGAAAAATGAGCTTTAACTTTAAATTGTACCTGAATCACCAAATTCTTTTTTCATGCTTCCCTCATTTCAATACCTACAAACTACAGCACATAATCTCAACAACACTCCATATGTATAGCTACGATAAGCACACTTCTTGAATGTGTTGCAACTTTTACACACTTGGTAACTTTACCGAACAAGTAGTTTATGCGCTAAAGGAAAAAAGTAAAGCCCGGTGCCACTGGTTGTCACAGGGTTTCACCAAAGTTAGTGAGAATGTGTGTTGCTGCCTCTTGGATGCTGCCCGAGCGTCTCCATTCCTGCCCAGAACCCATGGTGACCACACGTCCACCCCCCCCACCCTCCCCGCTCCCCACCCCCCTACTGCCAGCTCCATAGTCTCACAGACAGCAAAACAATGCTGCCGCCACAACCCTCCACTCCACTCGATCCCAGTTCTGTTTACACACAAAACAGAAGCCCATAACATTTGGATATATTTCTCCCTCTCCTCACTGGAGGGAGAAAATATTGCTGCTACGAAATGGCAACTCTAAGAGCTTTATTTCCCCCCCAAGTAAAGTAATAAACCCGAGGAAAAAAAAGAAAAAAAGAAAAAGGAAGTCAAGAACAATTGCTCGGTGATGCATGGACAATTGCATTCCGCACGAGCAGCATGCCAGCTTTGGCACAACTACAGCCGGTTTACATAGCAGGGAGGGTACAATGCTGGCTTTATGGCTCTGCTCACACACATACACACACTCTCAGGTCTGACACTCTCAGGTCTGACATAAGTGACAAAATAGTTTAAATAAATCCTGATTTGTGCTTTGGGCCCATGTGTTGTCTTATCAATTGTTCAAAGTTAAAAAGTAATAAAGTACAAATATGCTACTGTTTCCAAGTAGAGGATTTATCAATACAGGATAATTATTGTGTGTTTCAGAGAAATAATTCAAGTTAATAACTTGGAGAACATAAACATTACCATTCTTGTACATTTTAGAAGTTATTACTTCACTTTAAATTTACTCATTTGTTGTTTTTCTTCAGCGTATCCAGCTCAGGACGCTTGCATTGGGAAAGAAGACTGTACTAAACCGCGTTTGAGTGCGATGACCTTGTTTTAGTCATGCAGAAGTCACAGACAGGGGCTGAAACAAGCTGTTGCAGTTAACTATTGACAAGCAAGGCCACGTGACCGGAGTATGAATGAAGGCATCTATTGCACAATTCTGAGTGCTGTGGGCATGGGTGTGTGTGTGTGTGTGTCGGCAAGGTAGGGAAAAAATGCCAAGAAGTGATTCAGTAGTAAATCGCGACACTCAAGCAAAGCCGTGGCGTGTAATCGGAGTTGGACCTTAACATCAGTTATTGAAACTGACAATACTGCAATCCTCTTTGTGAAACTTCAGTGTTGTAACCTATAGAAGTGGTGTAAGAGCCAGAGGGTTAATTCGCAAACAACTCAATACAACATGATTGATGCAGGGTGAGGAACTAATTCAACTATAGCAGCACATGCTGGACAGAGAGATGTCACAGGTCATCATGTGTGATGGTATCACATGGATGAGCCCTTCAGAAATAAAACAAAATAATCATTAGGCACATTCTTAGTCCTCTGATTACGTTAAAAAAAATAAAAAAAAGACAAGTCAGTCTATATTGATCAAATGAGCTCACATTGCCTGTTATTGCTTGCATGAAATTCTATAAGTAGTGGATAACTACTGTCCCGAGGAAGTAAATATTGATAACACACATGCACAGGTGTACAACTTAGGTGTAAAAATAAAAAAACAACAACATGAAGACACAAAGTTGAAGTGTAGAGGACTCGTCGCAGCACAGAGCTGGAATCTGTGGGGCGAGGAGGGCAAGGCTTAATTATTGCCCGACAAGATAAGCGAAGGCGTAGTGCCTTATGGCTTATAGATTGGTTAGAGAGGCCGTTCCAGCAAAGCTTGCCCCGGAGGAGGAACCCGGCTTTATATTGATACGCCCTGAAAGTGGTTCTGCTGGAACATGTGCCACAGCACCTACTCTTCATACCTGAGATAGTTTACTGTCATGATCGTCTGAAAGGCTAAAAACGCTAAGTAAACAACAACTCTATTGCATAATCAAGTCTGACACCAATTACTCAGTTACAATGAGTGCAGGATTTAATACTTACTAACGGGTGTGGCTTGCACTTCCTATGATACAGCTACTGACCTCAGAAATTACACGTGTATTCAGATGTATTGAATTGAAAGCACTAGATATTCATTTTTTCTGGCTGAATGCCGCATGCTGACTGATTTTATGTGATTGCAGTGCAAAACAAGGGGAAAACTTTAGGTTCATGTCATTTATCTTTTCAGGCATTCTTGTGGGAAGATGAAAACAGGCTTGGATCTGTGATCAGGAGAGACTTTCCTACACACTTTCTTCACAGTCGCCCACTGTTGCAACTGTCCCACACAATGTGGCTATTATATCTACTTAACTGTGATCTGGTGAGCCAGAGCTGAAAAGCTGCAGCTGGATCTGATCTCTCCGGAGAGAAATCTACCAGAAAGTGACACTTAATGGATCAATGCATGGGGGGGATGATACAATCAAGTATCCTGACATGATTATTTACAGGTCACGAGAACATTAAATAAACTACACTGAGCAGCAGTGGTATTTTGACATTTGATCTAAGTTAAGATTTATTTTCTTGAGACACCGTAGTGATGTTTTAGTGAGTTAAACAAGAGAAATCCAACTACTGTTCATCTGGTAAAGCCATAGTGGAAATGCTGCAGCTGGATCTGACCTCTGGAGAGAAAATCTATAATGAAGTGACACCATCATGGAGGTGATGGTGCAAGTAAGTATCTTGATCAGTTACAGGTCGTGAGAGCATTAAATACTCTCCCGGGGTTCAGGATACACTCATATTAGTGTTACATTATGCTGCAGTGGTACTTTAACATTTGATCCCGTTAGGATTTAGCTTCTTTGGACACTAGAGTGACCTTAATAAAACAACAGATAATTATAGATTTTTTTTTATACCTCTCAACACAGCTTCACTTGTTCCAGAAAAGGACAGAAATACGTGTTTATTTTACACCCACATGGTGTTGATATAAGGAGCTAGAGGTTCGTAGCTTCAGTGGCGGAGCTAACGGCTAGCTAGCCCGGCTCGTTCGTTCGCCAGAGGAAAGAAAAAAAAAAAAAAAAGAGCTTCTGAGTTTCACTGGAAGTGATTAACGCTTTTTAAATGTCGATGACCCACCTCTATTTTGTCCACATTCCTGGCACAGCCCACCACCCTCATGCCTTGCTGGACCAGTGCCCGGGCTACTGCCGCTCCAATTCCCACCGAGGCTCCGGTGACCAGGGCCACTCTGCCTTTCCACCGCTCCATGCTCGCTACACGAACCGTACAGCCCCGTCGCCACTGCCTCTCGGCCCCGGTTCAAGCCGTCGACTCACGCCGCCCGGTCGGCAAGATTAAAGTCGCGGTGCGTTTTTCGATGCACCGGCTACTGTGTGTGCGCGAGTCAATGCAGCATCCACTGTGCGCGTAAAGCCAAGATCCATGCGCTCCTCCGGTGGAAATATGAAGGAGTCCGAGTGGAGAGAGCGCGTAAAATGTTTGGTTCACGTCACCTCCCACTTCGTTTTTTTTCCACGGGCCCGGTGTAGAGGGGTCTCCTGTGCGGTCCTCCACCACCACCTACTGGAGGGAGGCGGAACAACAAGGGCAGGGTTTATCCATAATCCAAGATTTTGGATTATTGTGGATTTGAAACGTGCAGTTCCCCTAAACCTGCAAGCAGACTGGTAAATCCCAGACTTACAGAGTTTTAACTTGTAATAGCAAAAACCAAACCGGCCCGCAGAATGAACAACATACAATGCATATTAATAAATATTCTTTATTTAGTAAATTTTTCCACATTTTGACATGACACCCAAATCCTTATTACAAATGAATGCGTATTCTCTGTAAAATCTTTTATCATTAGAATTTCTGTACACATTTAATGGTACAACTTGTATCACTACACTGAAGTGTTATCAAGAGAAACAAAGAAAATTTTTTTTTTTAAAATAAGACTTCTAAAGCTGCGTCCCTACTGTCACAGCTTGCAAAGCTTGATTATTGATTCCACTGAGCTCTTGCCCAAAAGCCCTACACAAGATTAACAACAGAAAGCTCGGCTTGGTCGAAGAGAACAAATACATATGTGAAAAAATGTGTTGATGAATTGGTGGGAGATAGAGAATGATGTGATAAAAAGAAAGTAATAATCACAAGAGACCGAACAAGACACCAAGAGGTACACCAGAAGTGTGATTTTCTAACAATGCAGCAGTAGTGGTCATGATTGGTTTTGCCAGCGGAAGACGCCAGTAGTGCAGCTAACTGACGCTGGTTGTGGCGAACCATTTCCCACAGACCGGCTTGCTTCGCTCAGTGGCACGGCAGTAGTTGGTGAATTTCTCTTTCAGGAGCTGTCGGTACTGGTGGCGGTTGTTGTAGAAGGACCGATTTCTTTCTAAAAACGCCTGGATCTCATCCTGTGTGAGACAATTCTCTTCGTCTGAGGTCATCTCTGAATCATCCTGAGAGAAGAAATGAAAGAAAACAAAGGTTTGTAAGGACCAGAAAATAACCTTTGTTTCAATTCTAAGCACAACAGAACTCCTGTGTTCACCGGAGCCTAAAACCCAGGCATTCACAAAGCATAGGAACTTCAAAGTCTTCACAATATGCATTGTATAAAAGTATTAACGCATCAGTTTTACTTCGTCAATACTAAACTAAAAAGGGACTTCAACATGACTTACCAGAAGTTCCACAAGACTCTTGTTTTCCTCTGGAAGTCTCACGTGAAGGCTGAGCTTCTTCTGATGTGCCGTCCACGGCAATCGCAGAGCAATACTGGCGAGTTTGTCACCACATAAAGAGGAAAAGATTTCTTTGGTTCGACAGCTGTGCGTGGACGTGAGATTGTGGTCCGTTGCTTTCTCCCCCTGTAGAAACATGCATGTCGATTAAACACACGTCGCTGAGTATTCGCTGCAATAACCGTTTTCCTCAGAGTGCTCTCTCTCTCTCTCACCTGGTCGCCGCAAGTCTTGCCCTTCCTTTTCTTCTTTTTACTCTTACACTGAGAGCTTCCGTCAGAGTGTGACCAGCAGTCCATGCAGCTGTGTAGTCCTTCCTCCTCCTTGTCTTCAGCGCAGTGATGGACGTTCGGATCGTCTCCTTCAGAGGGCGGGAGGAAAAACCCAGACAGTGAGACACAGTCAAACGTTTAGCAGGACGACGTGTTCAGAGTCGGCTGCTGAAGGCCTCACCTGCTTCGTGGTTGCAGATGCCCTCGGAGCAGGCGACATCGGAGCCTTCTGGAGAACACGTCTCGCTGCCCTCCATACTTGAGGAGTAGCCGCAGTCGCTGCCGTTACCATGACGGGACAAATCTGCAGACAAATGGGAATGTTTACCGGAAAGTTCTTCATTCTAAAACAATGAAAGTTCTCCACCGAGAGTGTGTATGTTTATTTTACCTTGTTTGGTGTTGTCCGGACAGCGGCAGGATGTGGAAACATTAACGGTGACGCTCTCCTCACAGCCGACCTCCTCTTCTTCGTCCTCCTCATCTTCGTCGTGGCTCCCGCAGGCCTTGCAGCTGCCCTCCACAGACTCGAGAGATCCCTGAAAGACCCCAAAAGGCCGCAGTTAAAATCAAGCAAGAGCCGTCTTAAACAAAGTGGAAAGGGCGAGATTGTGCAGTGGACTCGTTACCTCATCCAGAGTTTTGTCCTTGTCCTCTGCCTCCTGCTCAGACATTTCAAAGCCACACTTGTTTTTGCGTCGATTTTTCCGCTTCTGCCGTTTTTTCTCCTGCTTCAGCTCCTTGGCTCTCTCCTCCTCAGACAGCTCCTCCACAAACTGCTCCAGCCGGCTGATCCCCTGCATTTTCTCCACTGCCATCTAGAGACACGTGAGTTAATCCATTATACAGACAGCTATGATATACCACACATCTGTCACAATACTGCATTGTTAACAGCAATACTGATGAAATCTTAACACATGAAGAAAGGAAAAATAGACTGTCACTGAATATATCATAACGCACAATGTGCTCAACTGATGTGTAAAAACACTGAATAGAATTCACCAAAACTCTTCTCAGTATAAGCATTCGCTCTACCACCATTAATCACCGTTCTGACTCAATACAAGTCAAACTACCACAAACTTGTATTTGGGGTTGAATATATACCACAGAAGCTACAGCAGCATAGCATTATTTCAGATCTGTAATACCGAGTTTCACGACGTTGTATTAAATACCTCAAAGCTTTTGCGTAGCGCATCAATTCCGAGATGGAACAATATTTGCCAGGTCTGCTCCTCCGCCCGCAGCTTCTGCCAGATTCTGTGCAGCCGCTCATACAAATGAATGCCCACACAGGTGAGGACTTCCTCCTGTGCAATGTCAATGGTCTTTGCATGTCTTTCTCTGCGTCTATAATTCAAAGAAGTTAGAATAAAATTCTACATGAATTTATGGACATAACATTGTATTAAGACAATAATGAAAGTTTCACAGGAGCGTGCTGCGGCGCTTCGTTTCACATTTGACGTACTCGTATCCGCCGGCAAACTCCGGCTCCGCCCTGCTGAGAAGGTGAGCCAGGAACTCGGTGTTTGACCACACGTGGATGTGACGTTCATGGGGGCAACAGCACAGTCCCTCATACAAGGCAGCGTAGTATCCCTTCTCTTTACTGGAGTCCACCTCGCCCACCAAGATGTTATACGCTCTCAGGACTTTATTCTTGCAGTCTGTGCAAAACCTGTTGTCGAAACAAAATTTTTTAAACAAAACAAAATTCTCTTCAACTTTGAAATAATGTTTAACTCTTATCAAATCAAAGTCATCAAAGTTACCTGTGTTTACGCAAGTATGTCTCCAGTGTCTCAAGGAGACAGGCACTGTCTATGACGACCACCTCATCCCTGCATTCTGGAGACATCAGCTCCAACACGTCCATCCAGTTTCCCCTGTAACACACATTTTAAGGTTAATACTTAAATCTGCAGAAAGTCAAGAGTCATTTTTTGGCATAACTATGAACCTTGAAATCATTTTGTTCTTTGTGCGTCTCCATTATCCTTTCTGGCCCATCTCAGCACCCACAACTGGATAACTACTACTATTGTTAATGTACTGCAAGCTTGCTGTGCTCGGCAAAAATGTAGCAACGGCTTTGCTCAGAGGACAGTGTAATTATCATTTTCAAAGGGATAAACATGACTCGATCTGCTGTTTTTCCCAGAGAACTGAGAGCTGCACTGAAACTAGCTGTTCAAATGTTTACTTAAAACATAAGATAAACATATAAAACAGCTGAAGCCTTTAGTTTCCACTGGAAAAGTTGGAGAGGATCAATAGAAGCAATGTTTTCGTAATGCTGTCTTCTCATCCGTAAGACTTACTGTACAAACAACCTTTCCAACAACTTGTTTGCACACATTACTATTGGAACAGATAGAAAATGGCTCATGTTGATCTCCAGACTAAAACAGGATCTTCTAAAGCTTAGAGGGAAGGAGTGCCTCAATCATTTCTAACTCATACCTGCCTGCAGGGGGGCACAAACCAACTAAATGAAAAATTCTTCACTAAAATCACGAATCTTCTCCGAAGTCTTCCTGCCTGGTATCTTTTGTCCAGTATCGTCGCGACTTCTCCTCGGGACATATCTGAACCTTCCTTACTTGGCCTCTCTATGCTTGTCTAAAAAAATACTAAAGAAAACAAGGTGCCCAAACTATTATCTTCGATCATCATCAGTCTTCTATAGCACTTTATCCAACTTGGCGCTGGAGCTGCTCTCAGCTGACAATATTCTAAGACAGCATACAACCGGGACAGGTCAGAGTTATGGTACAGGAGGTCGACATGTAGCTTATCTTGTGGACTGATGAGCATCGGATGGATAAAGAGATTAACAGTAACATTCATAACAGTACGGAACACTTCTTTGGGGCCATGACGAAGGCTGTATGTCAATGCGGACAAACTGGCCTTGCTTGACTTTTCAAGCTCTCAGTTACAGTATTCATACAACAGTTACTGCACATGTCAAATATTTTAACTGATATAAGTTGAGGAATAAATGAATGGATATGGGAACATTACTCACCCCAATGGTTTGGGTTTATGCGTGTCTAAAGAGTGCAACTGGCATCGTTTGTTCTTTTTACTTTTTGGAATGGCATCAATCATGTCATTCAACATTGACCTGTAAAAAACAAACAAACAAACAAAGGCAAACTGTCAGTGACAAGTGTACAAATATATCAGGAAAACACAGTATATATTTAGGATACCCGGGAGTTTTGGTTACAATAATGTTGGCAAATCTAGTGAACACCAATGGCACATTTCTGAACGCCTTACCCATGGACGTAGAAGAGGGAGTAGAGCTTCTTCACGTCAGCCAAACATGTCTTTGTGACGGAGAGGATGCCGGAGGGTTTCACAGTGAGGGGCTCCAGGGCTGGGTTCCCCGATTCCACTAAATGCGAGAAAAGTCGCTCCACGCTCCGTCGACAGCCCACACACGGCACCAGCTGAGACAACGCACCGTACACCTCTCTGGATGTCACCATCAGGGCCATATTCAAGTCCTGCTGCTTCAACTTGGAATATTGCTGGGGACATAGGGCGCAAACGTACGGCGTGGACGTGAGCTAGGTTTGTGACGATGACAGAAAAGTGAGAGGATGGGTCATTCTCTTTACCTCACGAAACCGTTTCCAATGAGAGGTGTTTATTTCCTGGCTGTCGACATCCACACCGCTGTCTGAAATCTCCATCACCATCTGACAACAGATGACACACAACCTGCTTAAACCTGCTCACAACATTACAATTGGGAACGATCGTGGTCTAGCAGGGACATAACTCCTACCGTGATGGTGTCGTCGATAAACAGGGGGATCTGTCTGGCCTGATACTTGTGGTCTTCCTCGCCCTCCTTGCAGAATGCTACCAGACGTGCCATGACTGCCTCCAGGCCTGGCTGTGGTGCAGCTCACCTGCAACGTTTCACAACATTTCACTGAGTCCGACACGAACACGAGCTTCGCCAAGCTAATCAACCACACAGCGCTGCAGAGGAACTCACAAGATTATTCGCCCTGACCCAGATTTAACCAGCTCAGTTAGCAAAACAACCTGCACACCGACCCGACGTCACACCGGGACAGATCGCTGGGCTTCACTTTGATCAAGCTTAACGACGTTTTATCGTCAATGTTGAATCGCGTGAATCGTGTGGAAGTAACCAGCTGCTAGCTCGTTTCGTTTCCCCAATACAACTTCCGAAACTGAGGAAGCCGGGTTCACGTATTTCTTGCACAATACTAACGACACTATTTTATTGTGTGTGTGTGTTTTGTGGTTAACACACAATTCTAACAAACTCCGAATCTCCAGGAGTGTATATATAATTTGCTCGAATCTTGTCGATGCCAGCAAACTTGGCTAACTCACTTGTTAGCAGCGCTAACGTTAGCAGCTGCTACTGCGGCTAATATAAAGTTAGTCAGGCTACTTAGCAACTGTCACTTTGCGTTTGCCTCACGCACAAAATCCACCGCGTGGCACCGTCCTATTGACGTGAAGCAGCGCTGCACTGAGATTGATATCTAAATATATATATTAAAAAAAAATCTCCTTTGCTTACCGTCTTCTTAAAGTTCGTCTGAAATAATAAACAAGTGCGCCAGACAGCGGCTCGAGCGGCGGAATCCTCACTCGCTTCAACCTTTACCCTCGGTACGTAGCGCTGACGTCATATATACGCACGCAGCCAGCAGAGGGCGCGAGACCCTCACGCGCGCGCTTCCATTGATTATCTTCGCCAACGAAAGTTTGGCCAAGAAGGATATGTTTTTGGCTGCGTGCATTATTTAGTAGAATTATTTATTATATATACAGGCATATAAATAACAATAACAATAATTATAATCCATTCGGGACAGGGTCGCAGAGGCAGAGACAGCAGGGATAATATTTATCATATATACACTGTATATCTATCTATATATAGGGCATGTTCACACTCCTTCCTTTCAACTTAATTTCGTCAATTTGTGTGTTTATGGCATGTTTATTATTACACATATAGTTTTAAGATGATTTCTACATAGGCTGAGATTTGGACTAGTTTTTATTCAGCTGTGTGGGTTTTAAGTAGTTTGGGCCAAAACAGTAAGTTCATATCTGGCAACCCAGGTGCTGACCGGCTTGCCATCCATATTTACTTCTGTAAATGGCATGCTCGGTGTAAATCCTTCTACGCATGCGCTCTGGGACCCCAAAACGTCAGGTTCAATCACCTTCAGACGGCAGTCTGATAGAGGCCACATTTAAAATGTAATGTGAACGATAACATAAAAAGAATTAGATCCCAGCAAAAAAAAAACGTAATTGAGTGTCAAGGCCTGTAGTGTGAACATAACCTAAGACCAGGATTTGATTATTCCTTATTCAGGTGAGCCCCATGAACACCTTACCAATGATTTACTGTGATTCCTCCTCTTGGTGGGACAGAAAGACTCAAGTTATGATAAAAACACTGCAGTTGTGCCTTTTATTCTTGTTAAGCATTTATAAGTGAAACCGGGAATAAAAAGCAGCAATTATGTTTTCAATAACACAAACCCATGCGAAACAGTTGCCTTTCAGTGTAGACTGTAGTCCGAGTAAATACACAATTCTATCATGTGTCACACTTTTTGTCAAACGTTAAACTGACCCACAGTATTTTTTGGAGGGGATGGAACAGATTTAGCTGCATAAAGCTTACCAGAATTTTATTGTTGTTCCACTTATATGCAAAACATAGATTACAAAGGAATTAGAGAACATGTACGACAGTAAAACACACACCGAAACTGAACTGCTACAACGAAGTGTGTCTACTAGCGAGTTGGTCAGTCCCGTCATTAGGTTTGCAAGCAAAAAGAACAACAACTGATTCCGGCTGACAGCTTGAACGAGGCAGAATCTATCTCTTTCAACTCTCTTTAGGTCGGATTGTTTCTTACACAAACTCCATGACGACGGTACAAAGTGACAACCCGATGCTTTTTTTGAAAATAGTAAAACCATATCAGCTGTACCAAGGCAGGACATGAAAAACAAAGACTGTGCGACACTCCACAGGCAGAAGGATAAGTTCGCCATGCGTCGAGATACAGGCTCCACCAGGGTCAGGCACATCCACAGGGCAGTGTACAGGACCAGGCTTCCCATCAACAGGCTGAAAAGGGCTTTAAACCAATCTCTAACCTGGGACCTCGGCTGCATCACGTAAAGTCCGATACGAGCGCCTGTCAGGTAAATGGCTACGTAGCCGACGACAGAGAATATCCCCTCCTTGTTAGCGTGCAGAAATCCCTTTTCTCTGTCATTGTTGTGGACGAGGAAAGCTTTGAGCTCTGATGTCTCCAGAGTGAACTGATACAAGCCGCTGAGGATGAGAGCAAAAACCCACGACTGTTTAGCGGGAAAAACAGCCAGAATCATGGACGCAACAACTCGGACAATGGCAAGTGTGAAGAAGAAATTCCAGTGGACGCCATACTCTGACACATGCTCGTGGTAGCCTGTCATTTTAAGGCTAACCAGCCTTCCTACACCAAGAGCGATCAGGGGCCAGACAGAGAGGAGCTGCTTCAGGACGTGGTTCATCTTGGATCCTGAGATGTTTTTCCCCCTTGCCTCCGGACACACGAGGGCGTTCGCAAAGACGAACGCTCCGACTCCAAAGTCCATGACCCCCGTCCCGTACGTTTCCGTTTTTGCATATCGTCTCGGAAATATTGTGAAGTCCACGGCAAGGATACTGATTGCCGTCTTCACGTTCACAAACACTCTAAACAGAGTGACGAATGGAACCTGGTCTGACTCAACATGACTCTGAAGAAAGGCGCCGACGGGGCTCTGAGGGTCCCGTTTAGCGCTGTGTCTGCTGGCACGGTGGATGTAGAATAACAAACAGGCGGAACATAAAGCCAGACCCAGAATGACAAGGTGAAGAACAGTGCTTAAAACAGTGCATGACAGGACGAGGGGGAGAATGAGAACAAAGAAGTCCAGGAGCATGTGAGACATGAGTGGAAGTGGCAGCGGTGGAGTCCCTTTGGATTGATGGTAGAGGATCAGGAGAAGTCCTCTGTTGATGAGGCAGACCGGAGTGAGAAAGGAGCCCAGTGCAACCTCCTCCAGACTGGTCCCGTTGAGATTGCTGACAAACGCCTCCTTCACCTCCCTCTGAGCCATGGCCTGAAAATATAAAGATTTAATATTCACAGCTCTGATCGGAAACGTCCTGCACTTAAAAGCCAGTGAATCTGCATTAGTGTCAAAGACACTGAAACATCACGTCAGGGACAGTTTTTCAGGGACAACTCATCCCTCTGAAAATGTCATGCAATTCGGGTGAGTAGTTTTTTGCGAAAAGTTGGTAAAAAACAAAAACACAACACAACATACAATCCAATGAATGAATAAATACACAAATAAACAAATAAATACACAAGTTGGTCACCTAACCTTTGTTGGCGAAGGCAATAAGATTATGATCAATAAGTGTTGATCTTTAAAGAAGATACGCACAGCACGAATCGCTCAATGGACTGGTGTTTTGTTTTTCTTAACTTACCCTGATGATATTTTCTTTTTTTTCTTCTCGTGAACTGAGGTGATTTAGCAGTCTGGCCTGTTCCAAGTCGTTTGCGTTTGCTAATGCTACATGAGTTGCCCGTCTGCGGATCAGCTCTGACCTCGGGGTTTTCTGTAAGGCTTGGGAGTGTAGGCTCACCAAAATACCTGTTCAACTACATTACACTCGACAAACGCTTCCAGTTGAACCTGGCCCGACCATGATGTCTGTCTGCTGCAGTGGCCGCGCTCACTTCCGTGTTGTCTCTCATGATGCGTTCAGGACAACTCGGTCACAGCGCTATTATACCCTCTATTATTATTTATTTAGTTCTATACATTTGTATTTGGACTAGTACTATTAAAGCAACTACAACTACCAATACTTTGAAACATATGTCAAATTAATGTCATGTTTCAGAATATTTCAAGGTCAGTTAGAGCTTCCGGATTGCAGTTTAAAAAAGTTTTACATATTGAAATCGGAAATGTACACGATTTTATTTCATTAGCTACGATATTGATATATGATCAAAAAGTTTCAGTCATTAACTTTGTGGTTGGTAGCGGACGTCGCCGGTGTTTTGGATTAACTGGTTTACCTGGTAACTAGTGATCGACGTCCTTTAGCGTCCATTGTTGTAACAACAGATATTTAAAAACCCAACAGGAATCCATAACTATCCTGTCGAAAAGCAGTGTAACTACATTTACAATAACGTTTTGAAGTGTTTTCCCTTCTGTGTGTTGAAATCGGCTGCAACTGCAGACGCTAAAGGAAGTCGGTCATCAGTTAACATCAAAACCAGTTCATGCGAAACACCTGTAATAAATCCCGACTGTTGCTGGAGGGGCCGTGAAGCGTCCTCAGCAGGGCGGGAGGGAGTTTGGGGGCTAAAGCAGTCAAAAGCTCCAGCAGCCACGGGAAGTCGTCCTTGAGGAATTTGTGACAGTAATGGAAACATTGAGAGCTCAGTCCTCAGAGTGAGATAGCCGCGTGTCTTGGTGAAACGCTAAAGACCGCTTTCCCCAAAGTTTCACAGTGAGTTTTTGTTTTTTGAGACAGAAACGAGGATAGCGGTTAAAAATCAATGAGTTCTGCGGACGACTACAACGTCGGCGCTGGACACAGAAATGGAGGGGCTGCGGTAAGTCCAGACCACACTGTCAAACTACTCAACTCTTCACTTTTTTGTAGGATTTCAAACATGTTTATGAAGTCTACGTAAATCTTTCTGACTCTGTACCTGAGCTTAGTTAAGATTTGGTGGTTTTCAAACATTTTTATATATGTGGTGTCATTTCAAGTCTACATACCTGAAGCCGAATAACGACTCGAACATTAAACTGCGTTTATTGCGTCAGAAAAAAATAGTCCCAAAATACAAATATGTGAAGATAATTGATAAATCAAGCAATCAAAGCTTATTTATCCAGCACATCTCAAGATTTGAAGTAAGAAATCACTATTTAAAAACGTAAAATGTGAGTGACTGTTACAATTGAAAAAGGTGAATTTAAATACCCATTAAGCAGCAACTAAATACGATTAAATAAAATATTAAAATGACAGTAAATGTGATGTTGAAAACCAGACAAAATAATATATAAAGCAATTAATATCCTGACATACTACGTTACTACATTGAAGGAAGGATCAAACCGAAATTTATAAACACAAGATATTATGATGGGATATTAATGACAATTGAAAGGTAAAACTGAAATCATGACACAAATATAAATCAAATTGTACAGATGGAAATAGTTAAATACATTTCATGGATTTCACTGATATAGTTGGGAGAAAAATAACAATAAATTAACTCGAAAAGAACGAAGATGATATAGTAGTTACATTAAAACGAGTGAGTTTAAACCCATAAAGCCATTATATAAAAGCCAAACTGAATACCATTACATTTTCAAAGTGATAATCTTACTGCTGCTTGTCTGTCTGTAAAAGTTTAGTTTTGTATTCGCACAATTAAAAATCTTAATACTTAAGCATTGTTTTAAGATACCCTAGGAAACTCTGTGTGCTTGGGGGTATTAGCCGTGCAGCATTAGGTATTAGATTAATTACATTAAGATTGTTTACACGGTTTAAAAATGGCCTTGGATTGATGGGATGTAGGCTACCTGCTATTGGATTAAATCAGTCTGTACACATTAAGTACTGAGGACGGCTGACGTCAGGCGGGCTGCAGGTCCAGGCCATGTGCTGTTTGTACAATGAAATAAGTCTTCTATTGCGATTTTAACTGAATTAATCAATACATTGATAAAACCTAGCACTCAACCATCAGTGGTTTAACAAAGATGCTTCTAATTGTAAGACTGTGCTTTTTGAGGTTTATAATGAAAATAATGATCAGCTGTCTTTTTGTATTTCAAACATTCCCCCACACAGTGAGAAACACACTATAGGTCTCATTTCCGTAAAGTTTGCTCAGTCATCTTCTACTTGTGTGTTTACTTTATGAAGTAAAAAAAAATATATATTTCTGTGTTTGCTTGCCTCTTGTTCACAGATGAAGGGGTCCACCCACAAAGGTTGTTCTTCTCCCCCGTCCCGGAACGATTCCCTGCAGGGGGAAGTTCAGGCGTTCCTCACTGAAGAAGATCAGCTCCACACTTATGATGACCTGACCAAAGTCAACCCAGTCACCCCTACAACAGGTACCACGTTGGATTAAAATACCACTGAGGCCGACGTTATATATTAGTTAGTCATGCCAACTTCGGTTGAATAATGAAAAATTCAATAGTTTTTTATTTTTTTTAAACCTACTTTGAGTTTTGTGTCGTATTTATGTTGTGATGTGTCTGCATTTAAAGTAAAATTGATTAATCCCACAGGGGAAAGGTGTTTGTAGCATTACTCCGCTAAGAGTAGTAGCTGTTGCCCATATTCAAGATAAAATCTCAACGATAAATTCCTGTATGATGAACAAGAATAAGATTAATTTAAATGACCGAGCGAATGCTGTGATGTACTTAATTGTCAGACATTCACCCTCAGGTTTTTTTCTTCTGAGACACATGGAGCAGATCTGTTCAGTTGATTGAATGCATTGATCTTTGAATATTATTTTGCAGTTTTTTATGGTATAGAGTTTCACCTCACATTTGCCTTTTCTGAGTCTGGTACTGCTAAATATGCTTTATATAGAAACACAGACATTATGGTCCTGAGAGTTGTTACCGATTGTCTAGAAATGATCAGATATATCGGGTCAAACCTGTGATGTACTTATCCTGTGTGTGGTTATTAAGTTTCTAAGTATTTGTTTCCTCCTGAGCAACTTTAATATAGTTACTTGAGACAATTCAGGGTCGGAGGTTTGATGAGAGTTTCGGCTTGTTCCGCGCTGTCAGATTAATACTTGATCAGATCAATTTGCTTCTCATAGTTTCCATCAGTAACAATCAGACTGGCTGATATTTTCTGTCTAATGATATTTAATTTTGTTCCCCTGTCAGTGCTTAAATGCCTGCAGGCCAGGTACAGTGTGAAGGTGTTTTACACCCATGCTGGCTGCACCTTGGTGGCTCTTAACCCCTTCCAGCCCATTCCTGAACTCTACTGCCTGGATGTGATGAAGGAATACCACTGTGCTCCACAGCCACAGGTGGGAAGGGATTTTTGTGTTTCATGACCTTGAGATTATGAGTAAGACAACTTGAATTAAACAATGCAGACTTATGAAAATCAACCTTTAATGTTGCATCCAGTATGTTGGAATAATCTTACGAAAGGTTATCACATTCATTGTACCAACATTCTTTCTCATCTGCTACGACTTGTATTTCTCCACTGTGAACTTTTATGGTAAGGAGGAATGTGGTCTGCAGATGGGAAGTCCTTGTAATAAGATAAGAGGACCCCTGTGATCTATTATGATAAGGAGAAGTGGTCAGCAAATGGTGAAGTGTTGTGTTTTCAGATGGGAGGAACCCTAATAAATGGAGAGGAAACGGCAGAGGTTTTTCAGAGCGGGTTGGAGATTTGTACCTGAAACATCTCTCTGTCCGTTTCTCCTCATGAGTAAAACCATCTTAACTCGGTGTGAATTCTTCCTCGCAGAATTGATAAATGTTCAGAGGGTAGACCTGACACAGTAAACTCCAGATCCTCATGAAATATTGACATGACCATTGACATCCGCAGTTTAAATGCAAGATGTTTTTTGTCAACAGGAGTTCAAACCACACATCTTCATTGTGGCAGAAGAAGCCTACAGGAACGTCCAGGGTCAGCTGGAGCCGGTCAACCAGTCTTTGGTGGTCAGTGGTGAGAGCGGCGCAGGAAAGGTAAACCACCATGAATTCCTCAGTCCCAAATAAAGCTTCGAAATATTATTTAATGGGTTTATTTTCTTACTTCTTGAACCGCAAATTCCACTGCTGTTATTAGGATATTGGCCAGTTTACAGTGGATTAAGCTGAAAAGTCACTGAGTAAGCTCTTCATATTTATCATAATAACTGGCTGCAGCAGATTTGACCAACATGTTGGCCGAGGAAACCCGGCGTCCTGCAGTGACCTTGTGATTAGACCACTGAGCCGGTTCTACAACTAACTCTCCCTACAAACATGATTTAAAAAATGTGGAAGTTACTGACTTCCTATACTGTCAGTGATGATTTTTACAAAGATGTAAGGGATTTCAGCTAAATTGCACAAAGAAAGATATTGATGAGAATGAATGTATTGTTGTTAAAAACTGTCTGTTCTTTCCTCATTTATGAATAGGTTTTGTAATTATGAGCATAACTTATAATTGATACCTGAAAGTCTTTTATTATTCAGGAAGTCTGAATGTGTAGTACTCTGGCTCTGTTTGTAGTCCTGATTTGTCTCACATATAACCAACAAGTAATATTTTCTTTAAAAACAGACATGGACATCTCGTTGCCTCATGAATTATTACGCCACAGTAGCAGCCACCACCTCAGTGGTGAAGAATCAGGACACGGTGGAAAGGATCGAGAGGAGAGTGCTGGACTCCAACCCGATAATGGAAGCTTTCGGTAAGAAAAGCACATCATCGAAAGTTCAAACTGCTGAGATTCCGTCATCACGGTTGTTTCCTCCGTGTAGGTAATGCTTGCACGTTGCGAAACAACAACAGCAGTCGCTTCGGGAAGTACATCCAGCTGCAGCTGGACAGGTACCTGCAACTCTCACTCCTCATTCATTTATATTAAAGAAGTCTCATAAATCCAATAAACCGCTGACTTGTTCAAACTAATTTTGCCTGAAGGGGTCAGCTGTTAGTGGGCGCGTCTGTACAAACATACTTGCTGGAGAAGACCAGGGTGGCCTGCCAACCAGCCAATGAGAGGAACTTTCACATCTTTTATCAGGTGCTTCATCAAACGCATAATGAACCACGCGCCTTCATGGGAGATGTATCGTATGTGCTGAACGGATTTTTGTTCCAGATGATGAAGGGGGGAACAGACGGTCAAAGAAAAGAGTGGATGATGCCACGTGACCAACATTTTGTCTGGCTACCAAATTGTGAAAAAGCCATTGAGGGTTTGTTTTCAATTTTATCTGTTTTTTTTTTTTATACATTTTTGGTCAGTGAATACTCCAGTGATGGTTTGATTTGGTGTTTTATAGAGGATTGTTTGGTCCAGACTGTGGATGCGATGGTTAATCTGGGCATCGATAAAGAAAAACAACAACAAATATTTCGGGTGAGGTTCAGCCCTCAGTAATACTATTAAACATATGAACTGTCTTAGCATAGTGATCTCTCTCCGTACACACAGTGATCGATTTGTTTGTTGTCATGGATTTCAGACTTTGGCGGGAATTTTGCACTTGGGGAACGTGGGTTTCTCTTCCTCAACTGACGAGTCGCAGCCTTGCGGCCTCGATGAAAAGTCCAAAGGTAACGGACGTGATTTTGTTGGAGATTTATAGTTTTCCCAATCCCTGCAAGTTAATAATTCCACAATGCCAACAGTTTCGAGTGGGATTATCTTAAACGCTCCCCTGCTTGGCGTATCTCTGTGAGACGTGCTGCAGATAAGAATTTCCAATTTGCGTCCTGTGCTTTAGACTTCCTGCAGAGTTCTGCCGAGTTGCTGCGCGTCTCCACTGAGGAGCTTCAGACGTGTCTGAGAGTGAGGACTCTTAAGGCTGGGAAGCAAAGTGTGCTCAAACCATGTTCCCAAGCAGAGTGCAGTGTGAGGAGGGACTGTCTGGCCAAAGTCATTTACGCCCAGTAAGAATAAAGTGTAAAGTCATGATGGCTGCACATTGTTATTGTTCCGTGACTGTCTTTGTTGTCCTCAAATGTCCTTTTCCATAAAAACACGTACATGTGAACCAGCATTCCTTTTTGTTGATAGTACACAGCGAGGAAGATATGCTAGTTAATATTTATTAACCACACTGTGTTACTTTCTACAGAATATTTGAATGGCTGGTTACGTTTATTAACAACAGCATATGTGCTGACAAATCTACGTGGTCCAACTTCATAGGTAAAATCATTTTTCTTTAACGTCACAGAATACAAAACTCAGTGCACGTGTAAAAAAACTCACAAACCTCCTTTGTAATCCTCAGGAGTTCTAGATGTGTATGGCTTTGAGTGTTTTAGGATCAATAACCTGGAGCAGCTGTGCATCAACTACGCTAATGAGAAACTGCAGCAGCACTTCGTGGCCCATTATCTCCGAGCTCAGCAGGTAGTGTCAGACAGTTTTCTGTTTACATGCACGCACACACACACACACACACTCGATTTGAGGTCATGGTCAGACCGCCGGCACCTCAGCAATGCAATAATGACATGTTCTGTCGTGATTGTTTGCCCACAATAATCAAAAATTTCATATTTAGATGTTGATGATTATCCTGGCTTCTTTCAGGAGGAATATGTGTCGGAGGGGCTGGAGTGGTCATTTGTCAAATATCAAGACAATCAGAGCTGCTTGGATCTCCTGGAGGGAAGCCCCATCAGTGTGTTTTCTCTTCTCAATGAGGTAGTCTGGGCAAACTTTCATATTTTAAGAGTTTAATTACTTTAGTCACACGTCAAAAAGGGATTTTTATGATTTGCCACATTTAAATGTATTTAATCTGCTTTTCCATCATAGATTGTTATTGTTGGGAGACACAGTGTAGACAAACTAAAAAAAAACAACAACAACATATCTACAAGGTGGCAATAAAGTCATCACTCGAGAACTTATTTCTATAAACTTATGAAAAGCAAATGTCCTGACAACTGTAATGTTGAAATGAAGAGAAATCTTTCGGCCTGCAGTGCTTTCTATTCCTGTTTAACATCTACATGAATTGATTAAATTGATTTGATGGCTAAATTGCTTTTTACATCTGTTTATTCAAGGAGAGTCGCCTTAATCGGGTGTCAGATGCCAAGACATTGAAGGTTCGTTTGGAGAAGGAGCTCAGTGATAATGCCAACATCAGCTGGGACAAGTTCAGCAAGGTGCCACACTTCGCTGTGGCCCACTACGCTGGCAGAGTGAACTACCTGATAGAGGGCATGGTGGAGAAAAACAAGGCAAGACAAGCTTTTAAACCTGCGAGCTAAGATGTTATCCGCACATTCCTCCACTCATCTGCCACCACACGTTGTGTTTCAGGACCCGGTGCCACCAGAGCTCATCCGTCTGCTTCAGGAGTCTGAAAACCCGCTGCTGCACCAAGTATTCACTGACAAGGAAGCGGAGAACCCGACGACCAAGGGGCTCAGTAAAGTCACTGTGGTGTCCAAGTTTAAGGTAGGATCTGACTGAAGCAGTCATCACTGGGATCCGTGTTAATCCCACTGGCAGGGTTGAGTGTGATGACGTTACCATCTGATTGTAGAACTCGCTGGAGAGCCTGATGAAGATCCTCCACGCCACGACTCCTCACTATACACGCTGCATCAAACCAAACCCTGACTGCAAGCCCATGACCTTCAAGAAGGAGGAGGTAGAGGTTCTCACAAATGTATCTGCTTTCTGTTTTTGCAAAAGAAGACATTGTTTGACGTTCTCCTCTCGCCTGCTGTCAGGTCATCATGCAGTTGGAGGCTTGTGGGATAGTTGAGACCATTCACATCAGTGCTGCTGGCTTTCCAATAAGGTAAAACAAAACCCTTAGTCTGAATTTTCTTTTGGATTTTGGTTGACTCCTTATCTTTGTCACACAGAATTCCTTTCGCGAGCTTCATGCAACGTTACAAACTGATTGCAAGACATTCAGGGAGCCACAGTGTCGGTAAGTGCAGCTTCCCTCACAATCTATTGATGACTCACTTCAGCATGTTTAACGTGGACAAGGAATGAGCAGTTTCGGTCCTCTCTTCATGTCTGCTGATTTATTCCTCCTTTCCATCTTTTACTCTCTTAGTCACAGTGTTCCTCTCTTCGCTATTCTCCTTGGGACATTGAAATGTGGTGAATAGAAACTGAACATTTGAACTAAATATGCAGCTTCTTATGACCTTTCCAGGTAAACTTATGCCTGCGTGACTGTGTGAGCTCTACATGCCCACTTCTCATGCCATTCTGGACTAATGCTGACTCCTCTTTTATTCATCATCACTCCACTATTCAGCTGCTTTTTGTCTTTGCTGTTGTCAGAGCTGCATGATGGCCCTGTGAAGGACGGGATCCACCATTATGAGTCCACAAAGAATGATTCGCAATACTTAAATGTTACGCTGATGCCATCGTGAAAATATCGTATCTAGATTTTATCTGATGTGTCTAACAAACTTGAATGAATTACTATCCGGAGCTGAGAACAAGCAGAAATGGAATGACCAGGTTTTGTGCTGTGGTGCCGCTACAATTTTAGTTTTATAAATGTTTCGAAAATTTGGAATAACTGTTGGTTTCACTGAAACATTTCTGGTATTATCTATGGTTTTATAGCATGAAAGATCATTCCACACGCCAGCTTGAACTCTCAGGCAGGCCAGGTTTGGCCTCCGGGCCGTATGTTTAACGCCACTGTTTTGCAGTAAAAACTGTATTAATACTAATCAAAATGGAAATGTTCTTTTCTAAAAAAAACAAAACCCAAAACTTTGTCTTTTTTTTGTACTTTAATTTTGTGTTGTTTGGTCATGGAGCCTATAACTGAAGAGTGTATATCAGTTTGGCTGAGTCATCTTTCCAACTCGACACCAAACTGAAGCATGATGGAAATGATGTTCAACATGTCAAATATTATACCCAATCACATTCAGCTTTTATGTCTGTAAACCTGTAGCTTTAGTGTGATAATTCAAGTTCTCTGCTCACGCATACTAGACGCTACCACTGATTTAGTTCGAACTCATAACCACATTGTCTTTGTGTGCACTTGCATGTTAAAATGTCTGCCGGTTCTGTGCTGTTCATTCTTCCACCACACTTCTTCTTTCATTGACACTCCTGTTGTACCGCAGCAGGAGTTTGTATCTGTGTCACAGATGTGACATCTTGCCTGACTGGTTGTCTGGTTGCCTCGCAGACTCGGAGGCTGGCGGCAGCGCTCTTCACACAGAGGTGGAGAAGCTCGTCAGTGTGGTGCTACGGGACCTTTCCAGGGAAAAACATAAGACCCTGGTGCACTGTGGAAGGACCAAAGTTTTTCTCACCCAGGCCATGGTCAGTCATTTAGATACCATCTCACATTTAGAACAGTTTTTTTCTTTTTGTTTGCTCTTGTTGCCCTTGGTGACTTTTGTCTGGAAGATAAATGACCTGTCTAAATTGGGCTGCAGCTAGATTTGCTGGAGGATCAGCGGAGGAAGGTCTTGTCTCAGTGCTCCTTCTCCATCCAGTGCTGCTGGCGGCGGTACTTGTGCCGCAGACGCCACGCCTGTCGGCAGTCTGCTACCCTGATCCAAGCAGGTAAACTCTTAATGCCTTGGCAAGGGCCAGGCACTGCCCTGTGTCCTCACTGCCACTGTGTGAATCTGACCTGACTGTCTGGCCAACAGGGACCAGCTGGTAGAGTCTGCACACTGTTTGCAGCAGGTTGATCCCTTCAAAACAAAGCCTGTCACATAAACACAGCTCATGTGATTAACAGTTCATGACACTTTGTCTTCTGACAATGCTCTTGGATGGGAGTGCTTCACACTTCTTTCTACAATAACACAAACTGTGATTGGAATTAACTGGACGGAATATGCAAGTTCGCTGACTAAGGCTTTTGAACTGTCTGCAGTGGTTCGGTCCTGGCTGGTCCGGAAACAGGTCCAGAAGTGGAACAAAGCAGCTGGAGTCATTCAGGGCACGTGGCGGAAGTGGAAGGTGAGATTTTACAGGACCTTTAAGATCTTGTAGTTATTTCTTGATATTTTACAAGTGACCATCGGGATAACACGTAAATCATTCTTGTTCTCTTGTGCAAGGCGCTGATGAAATCTTTGGCCGAAGCAGAACTAGATGACGCGAAGGACCTAATGGAAGAGGACGCGCCAGTGATGAGTTCTCTAGTCAGAGAGCGAGGCTCGGTGCAGCTCTCCACCATCCAGGAGCCGGTCACTGTGAGAAGCTGGCCCATGGGCCTGGCTCTGGCCTCGGCTCCGTCCATCACTATGTCTCTGACGGCCACAGGCTTCCAGAAGATGATGTCAGTCATGGCCTCCATCAACCTGCCCTCCAGGAAGGGAGAGTATAAAGTGAAAACCAACCAGTGCACACAGGAGCTGGCCTCCATACGGGCTCAACCAAAGGTGAGGAAATGTTTTTATTTTGTCTTGTTTTCATGCATCAGACCAGCAACCGCTCAAGGCTGTGGACAATGCTGCTGGGATGGCCAAATGATCTCCAGGGACTTTTCTCCTCATTCATTTTTAACGTGGCGATAACTTGATAGTTTTGTTGGCCTTGGACTCACATGCGGTTCTTTAGCAACCCCTGACCAACCCTGAATGGTCTGTGAGTGTATGTAGTGGAGCGGCTTTGCTCTTTTTTTCTAGGTGGAAGCTTTATTTTTCCAGAGTTGTAGTTTAGTTTATAGGCATTGTACTTTTACTCATCTTTATTGTGTTGGATGATTATAATTAAAATCATCATTTTCAAATAAAACATGCAGTGAATGAAGCTGATTGATTCAGGGCAGGAAACATTGTAAACATGTAATTTACACAACTTCATTAAGAGATGTATTCATTTTGAGTAGAATTTGACTCGGCCGTCAACGATAATCCTGATTTTTTTATTTTTATTTATTTTTTCTTCATGTAGCTCGTTTCCGAATTATTACCCACCACCGACCAAGATCAATTATGTAACTCTGCATTGTGGTGGAAATGTCCAGTTTTCATTTTGATGATTTCTTTTTTCTACCCAGGGATCAGTAAAGCTGCACTATCAGCGCTCTCCACTCCTGTACGCCCACAGGCAGCCGGGCCTGAAGACCGACGTGACGGGACTCAACGAGATCCTGCTGGAGAAAACTTTATAGTGGCAGCATTCATTTCACCGTCAAGAGGTCATCAGACTCTGTCGGTTGATTAAAGAAATGCTTTCACGACAAAATTAACCAAATTGGCTTTTCATGTAGTTACTCTGCATTATTTTTAAAATGCTAATGAACTTTTTTTTTGTTGTTAAAAGTTACAGCATGAACAATGATTTCTAAACCTTTTATCTTTGCTTTGAATGTTTTAAACAGGTAGTCGGGTATAGACTTGCAGGTATCTTCCAGGGTCCTTTTTTTTCTTTTAAGTTTAAAATCTTAGTCAACTTTGAATTGGGTCTGTTTTAAATGTATGAGTTGTTCTCAAGCCGCTTTCAGAGCGTGTGCCACGTGGTCTGCACATTGTAATGACTGAGGGGTGAGATATGATCATGACTATATCACTGCATTTTGTCTGGAGTATTTGCACATTAGAGAACCAGCAGGTTTTTGTCTCTTTGAAGAGTCTGATGAGAGTATTCGGCCTTGTAACAAGTGCCTTCGTTCAAACCTCTTTGAATCACAGATTAGCTGCTGCCACGTGTATTTGTTTAGGCAGATTATCTTTCTGACATTGCCTAGTTTTATTTTCAGGATGGAAACACAGAGGTGAATCACTGCAGGCGAGGATATTCAGCATTTGCCAGTGCTCGGAGGAAATGGTAGCTGAGCAAGTATTGCACATTTAAGGCACTTATTGCACATTAAAACGCACAAACCTGTTCACGCATAGCAACCAAATATAAACAAGCACGTCACTGATGTAACGCAGGGAACAGATGTACCGGGGGATATTTAAAATGCTGCTCTTTGAAAAGGTTTTAATCAGCAAAACGTGATGAAACCACTTTGTGTGGATTTTATACAGAGTAAACCAAAGTTTTTGTACACTACAAGTGTTTCATGGGAGAATAAGCTTTGTTATTACCTGACTGGAATGAAAGTTTTTAGTTTGATATTCACATGTGTACCAAACAGTGCATGTAAGTCAACTCCCATGTTTGTCTTCCTAACTTTTTCAGTCACTACATTACCTTCAGGCACAGCAGTGTAGATTCCCTTTTTTTATATTCATTTAAATGTTTTTGTTTTTAAAATGTATGATTTAGGATTTGTAACCTCTGATCGGATGTTATGCGTCATCTCTGTCAGTGATACCAAGAGTTCCACCTGTACACTTGAATTATGCGAATTTAAATGTTTTCTTGAATTAAAATTTGAAATATCCTACATTGTCCTGTTATTGTGTGATTAGTGGCTGTTATTCAACTACACTTGTTTATCTTTCATCTTCACTCAAGAACTTTTCACAGTGTGAAAAGGGATTTAAGCTTTTATTAAAATGATAAACGCATTTATTTTTGGACGAGAAGCATAAAAGTGCAACAATCAACCAAAAAGTTCCAATACTGGTACAAAAATGTAAAAGAAAAATATGCGCTAAAAGACGATGCAATATTTTTCTATTACTTACAAATCACCATCATCACTGTCTGAAAATGCTTCGACATGATTTTCTACAATCTTTAAACACTGATCTGAAAACTCGGCGAACAGAGGCTCCTGCATGGCGGCTTTCATGGCGTCGTATTTACTGTCCGCACTGTCGATGGAGCGTAGTAACTGTCTGAGATGAGGGTTGCAAAGACGATCTCTCAGCTGTTTTGACTGGCCTGAAGACAAAATAAGAAACTTGGGATTAAACACAAGGAGTCTTTTTGCTGCTGAAATAAAGTTGTGTTGGATTGTTACCTAACAGCTGGAGCCTCTGCAGAGGAACTTTGTCAAGAACGTCATCTTCATGCAGAAGATCGTCAACGTACCACGAATCTGCAGAGACTAAACAGGAAAATGCTCGGTTATGTCCTAAAACATGATCAGAAAAGTGTCTTAACAATTTAAGAAAGTAAATCTAACCTGTGGGCAGAGCATTCCTCTCTTCAACACTGCGAGGTGCAGGCTTCTCAGCAGGAAGGCACGTGTCTGTGGACAGAAAAACACCTTCATGGATAATTGAACGATCACAACAATCCCTGGGAGTGGAGCCACAACCAGTTCAAATGTTATTACATACAGAGATCAGACATGTTTACCTTTATGCTTCTTGTAACAGCCAAGTGAACAACTGTAAGAGACAATATAATAATAAACAGTAAATTATATGTTTTACCTCTACAAAACAAGCATTGAGATACAACATGTTAGGTATCAAACTATTTAATAAAGATAGAAACTAGACTGAAGATAGAAAAGACTGGAAAACATTCAGCTCTGGGCTCCTGGTTTACTCAATAAATCCACAATATTTGAGGTCCTTTCTTTCAATAAGAAGGTTTAAGAGGCCTTGATATTTGAAAGTGTAACCAGGGTGGGCCTGGTACTGCAGATCTTAACCTTTTTCTGTTTTTAATGAGTGAGCTGTTTCTTTTATTCTTATTTTGATTTGGGGGTGTGCTTTAATTGTTTTGTTTTACTCTTTCTTGTTTAGTATTTTTAATGTGATTAGAATTGACTGAGCACATGCAATTGGTGTGTGTGATTGAACATTGTTTGCCTGAAAAACTCAATAAACCAAAATTTTGAAAATAAATTACACAAACGAGTGTAATGTCGGGGTTCTAGGTGCGATCGCGAAATTTGACCCTCACGAGTTGCCGTCCCACGTGGTGCTGCCCATCGGTTTAAGTGTGAATATTTTTCTGTATTTTATACTTCAATCTCTATTATGCGTCTTTCCTCTATATTAACCCTACAATTCTACACAGGTAAATTCATTAACTACATTAAAGATTATTGTTTTTAAGCGAACAACACTTAAAAAATGAACACGCTGTCTGACTCTGTGGCTCAGGCTGCTCAGTTTACAACTGTTTTCATCCTAATTCCGGGACATCATGATTATATACTCTTTAAACGAACATTTCTTCTTCATTCGCAGATATTTCACAATAACAACAAAGCTAAGCGAGCTAGCATGTTGGCATGTGTGACCCGTGTGGCAGAACGTGGACTTACTATCTGATCTTGCAGGCCGGACATCTGTATTTCGGTGTCTGCTCGTTGCACACATTGCACATCTGCATGACTCGTGTTATTTAGAGACGGTTTTTTATTCTCAAAAATAACCTATTTTTGAGAGACGAAAACTTCCGTATCCCAGTGCGTGCGCGTTGGCGGCGGCGGTCACGTGACTCCGTGGACGAGGCTGCAGGCGGTCACCTGACTGCGTGTATATAAACACAGATTGACATCATCTGTTTACTCGCGCCCCGATCGTCCCTGCAGAGAGCCTCTTCCTCCTGCAGTTCGCGTCTCCCGATGGCCACAGACATGGATCGATTCGTCTCCTTCGAGGAGGCCCACTACGACCAGTACGACTACTACAACCTGCTGGAGTACCCGTGTCACGCGGGAGGCAAAGGGAGGACCAAGAGGGAGATCGAGCTCAACACCAATCGCCATTGCCCCGCAGGCCACGAGAGGAAGCTCGCAGAAAAATACCACAACAGCGAGATAAAGCGCAGGAGTACCAAGAGCTGCTCGTCGTGATGATTCTCCTTCAACGTTTACAGGTAAACAACTTGTCGTTTGTAGAAGTTGGGATTTTGCATGAGTCTTACACGGTGGATCCAAAAACAACAACCCTGTATTTGCACAACCAGCAAGATCCCGCATCAGCTCACACCCTCGATGAGGGGAACAGCATTTCAGAACAGTGTAAAGCCTGCTTGTATGTTCTTGTGTGTTTTGCGCCACCCTGCAGATCCTCCCAAGTCCAGACACCCAGCATTCAGTATTCACCATGTTAGTGTCAGTTTGGAACAACCAGGCCTGATTTTCTGCACAATTGGGGGAAACAAAAAAAATGTCTTTAAAAAACATAATTGCAGCTTTTAGAAAATAGGTGCAGTGTAATTGCTGTTTATGCACTTAAATCTCCACCTCAAACAACCAGTGCATAGTCCTGGTAGATAAGTGGCGCTTTTGTTCAAACACTCACTGTTTTGTTCTGTTTTCTACCCAGAGACGGACCCAAGTTGGATTTCAGATGTTGACCATGGCTAAAGTGTCCCTGCCTTTTTCCTGAAGCAGCGATCGGAGTGATGTGACAGTGGGAACGTGCCCAATGATCAGTCAGCAGATTGAGCTCCACTCCCCTGAAACTAGACCTGCTCCTCCGTTTACAGCTGTGCAAGACGTAGTTTGTGTTGAGCTAAATAGGTCAGTGGTGTGTGTGTGTGTGTGTGTGTGGTGGTGGTGGGGGGGGGGGGGGGGGGGGGGTGCTTGATAAATATGTGCTTTTTGTGAATATGTGTCTGTGGGTAGAGAGTATTTTAATTTGTATTTTAACTGAATAAAAGTATGTTGAATAAAGTGATGTGGGTTGTTGTATTTGTGTTGCTGAAGTTATTTAATCTTTACTGTCTGATCAAGTGAAAATGAATTCCTGAGATGATTTTTATTTTATTTTATATATATATACATATATATATATACTTGCATGACTCTCAGTATACATTGGTCCTGTTTCTTTTTTTTGCCAGTGGTATTATTTTGTGTGTTTTTCTATTCAGTTCATGTCCTAATAGTGTGACTTGGTCAACTCAATTGCACGCACACATTCAAATTCATACAATGTTTTCACACATTGGGATTAGATAAGCCTTTATTTATCTTTCAGTGTTGTCAGCAGCAATACACACAGAGATAACATGCAAATAAAGAATAGTGCAAGCATGAAATATAAGAAAATGTAAATTAAAAAACTGCAAGTCTAGATATAAAAAGTACAAATGCAAAACATACACAAACATACATGTATTGTAATATTGCAAATAATAACAAAAATCCTATAATGAGGTCAGGTGAGCTGAAGGCTGTGTTCATGTTTTTGTACATTCATCACAACCTCGGACAATAACAGCCCTGCCTGTCTGCCGTCACACCTTCATGCCACATGTGCTTTTTCCCAAGAGCAGAAATACCAGCATTGTGCTGAGTGTTCAAGTTGTTTGCTTTAACATTCACTGTAAACTTTAGTTCAGAAAGTCAAACTATTTGTGTTTATATTCCAATAATCTTGCTGTATCCTGTCATTTCAATTTCCCTATGTTCACACAAAGGCACACTAACTCCATTGTCAGGTTATAAGTCTGTTTTTGTTTGTGTATTCGTCTTTGAAAATGTAGCTGGTTAGTTTAGATCATTTTTGTGTCATTAAGGTGGGATATTGCTGTCAGAAAATATTGTGAACCAATCGTAAAAGTTATTAATGGTTATAACAGATCGTGCGTTTTTCTGCCCTCCAGTGGACAAAACGTGTAACTACGTCAGACACGTGTAAAGTTATAATATTTACAAAGAGACAAACCATCTGCTCACGACATCCAAGAATTCATTGTCATTGGTTTATTCGTTTATCATTTAGTAGGCGTGACTCCGAGTCATTAGGAATAATACGTTTCACTTACATTACCCTGGATTTACATTTAACTTTTAACATCTAAAAGTAGAAAAGCTTATTTGGAAGTCCAGCAGTCAGTAAAGGAAAACACGACATTTAGATGTGATTTTATTAGAGATAATGTTTTACAAATTCATTAATACGTTGGTTTTATTGACACTGTTTTAAAAGGGAATCAGATGTTTAGTTTTCTAATTTTTGTTTTGTTTATTTTTGTAGTGACTCATTTCGACCGCTAGATGGCAGACACCCAGACACTGTCCCAAAAGACTCAGGAAAACTACAATTAACCCAATTGAAATTAAACTACAGACTGGACATTGAAAACGACTTGACTGAAATGGTTACAGAATTGTGGAAGCACAATGCATTTAATGAAGGAACAATGTAATGTAATGTTGGAGCATTAAACATTTGATTATCTTAGAATTGTGAAAACAACGCTGCCTTTTGTATTCTGACCCAACAAAGTTATGATCTTGGAACCATGGGAACCGTTCAAGTTTTACTATAGCAATATTTGATTTTGTGGCTTCTTTAAATTAAGTAAGATAATGTCTCGGTTTTCCTGAGATGAGATAACAATCTCAACAAAGCAGCACACGCATATGCACACATCTCTTACAGAGGTCTGTGTTTGACCTAAAGGCACATCTAAAATATACGAACCAGGATGGGATTAAATTAATTTATTATACAAACAGAAATGGGGGAAATAATTCAACTAAGAAATAAGAAAAACACCAAATTAACTTATATCATTGGAGTTACAAAAATAATCTAATGAATATAAGAGCATTTTTTTAACAATAACATTTTGGATTTTCTGGTCTAAATAACATAGAGAAAGAAACAAAGTATAATAAAGTATAAAGAAAATAACATAAAACCTTAAAAATGAGGAAGTTCATTAAATCCATTGTTGTCTTTTTTTGAGTGTAAGAGACATGATATTTCGACATTTAATATTATTTTGCACCTGGAGGAAATGTTAAAAAAGATGCATAATATTGAAGTTGACCTCTTTTTCTTTGTAAATATAAACTTTTCCATGTTTTCAATATATAGAATAATAATAATTGTTTATTTGGATTGAGCTAAAGGAAACGGATTAGAAGTTGTTGTTATTGTAGTGATCCACTGTCTGGACATAAGCAAATTGATTATTTGTGTTATTTTACAGTCTGGATTGAAGTAAATTGTTATTTGTAGATTATTCATAGATGTTTGTTGTTATTTTGCACTCTCTAGACTCTGGGTTGAGGGGAGTTATTATTTTCAGATTATTTATAGTTTTTGCGAGTTATTTGGACTCTGGATTAAAGGGAAAGGTTGATATCTGTAGATTTTTTATAGATTTTAAGTGTTTCTACACTCTTGGGTCTCTGGATTAAAGTGAATTGTTGTCATTTGTAGAACATTTATTAATTCTTTTGTGTCATTTTACACTCTCGGAACGCTGGATTAAAGTGAATTGTTTTTATTTGTAGATTATTTATTGATTTGTTGGTTTTATTTTACACTCTCGGAACGCTGGATTAAAGGGAATTGTTGTTATTTGTAGATTATTTATTGATTTTTTTGTGTTATTTTACACTCTCGGAACACTGGATTAAAGTGAGTTGTTGTTATTTGTGGATTATTTCAGTATTTTTAATGTTATTGTACTGCTCCGGTCCGTTATCTGTCTGGATTTAGCGGCACGCGGCTGTCCGGGATCCGGACGGGCTAGTGGCAGAGGTCTCGTGCAGAGGTCTGCGTGCGCCCCGCCCCGCCCCGCCCCGCCCCTCTCTGCCGCTCACGTCGTGACGCTCCTGACGCTCGTGACGCTCCTCCACGTCGCCGCCGCGGCTCACAGGCGGACTCGCTGCGTCTGTATGCGTGTCTCCAGCTAGGCCAGAGAGTGATGGCGGCGCCCGTCCTGAGAGTGTCCACCCCTCGGTGGGAGAGAATAGCCCGGCTCCTCGTCTGCCTGCTGGGCATCGTGCTGTCGCTCTACGCGTTTCACGTCGAGCGGGAGAAGGCTCGGGACCCGAGTTTCAAGGCCATGTGCGACGTCAGCAGCTCCATCAGCTGCTCCAAAGTCTTCAGCTCCAGGTAATTTGAATTCAGCGAAGAGCGCCGGCGGTGGCGCTCAATGGAGCCGCCGCTATTGTGGCAGTCTGGGACGGGCTGCCCGCCCTCCGCCGCCCCCCACCCCCCCTCTCCCTCACACACACACACTCACACACACACACAACCACACACACACGGCCCACGTTCAGCCGCCGCGCGCCGCTGGAACAAGCGTGAACACGAGCCCCGGTACTTTAGCGGAGGCTTCGCTTTACTCAGCTTTAGCTTGTAGCCCCGCGGAGCTAAGGTGGCTAACCGCTAGCTGACCAGCCCCGTTGTTTCCCCACAGCAGCTCATTCACTTCTTATCCGCGCTGTGATCCACGCCGGGTGCTTTTTTTTTTCTTTTTTATTACGGTTTATCAGGCAGCTGCTGGTCCATGTTTCTGTGTGTTTGCAGCCAGAGCTCGGTGTTTGTGTGTGTGTGTGTGTGTGTGTGAGTGTGATGCTAACACATCTGTATCAACAACTTGAGCTCTGAAGTTGGGACTCACGTTGCTGTGAGTCCGTGGCAGGATGTCGATGAATGAGAACTCCGCAGGCCACAGGCAGGCTGTGTGCCGGTCGACTCGACTCACGAGCAGAGATCTCATTTTCAAGCGTGTAGCCTGTCATGCAGCCGTCATTGGCCGCGGTGCTAATGTCCCCAGCTTTGAGCCCCCGGTGAGGCGCTTTAAGCTGACCTCCAGGCAGACCGCGGCCCCGGAAGGTCACTGTGGTTCTCACCATCACACACTCACACCAACCTGAGCCCCAAACACCAGGCTGCTGCAGGGAGTACGGCCTCGAACATTGAAAACACTGACACATACAGTAACCACTTGTTAATCATGGGATCCCATGACTTTGTTAAGGTCACAGGTTCTGTGTGAAACTCTGTCTGAAGTTGTCACACCAGCTTTGGCTGTGGGCATGTAACCATGACTGCATCAAGAGGACCCCACCTATGCCAAGAGAGAGAGAGTGTGCAGGTCCAGGATGAATGTAATAATACTCTGGAATGTATCCTGCCCAAGGACCGCTTGCATATTTCTGCAGTGACTGAGTGTATTGTGTCATCAGTCCGCACTGTTGTGGCACACACAGCCCAAATCAGCTTCAGTAGATAAGATTTCCCAAGACAAACGTACTGGTTCACAACCTTTTTTTTTGTAATTCCATCTCTTTCTTGTGTTATAAACGGAACTACTTGAACCACCAGCTCGAGTATAGCCTGTTTTTTTGTTTTTGTTTTTAAATAGTTGACTTTTGGTGTTTCTTTCAGTCGGCACAATGTCAGGTAAACACGTGACGATGTTGCTGTGAATTGCGATAACGGTCGACACTTGGGTGCATGATGTTGATGTGTTTTTGCGATTGGTTCTTTCTCTGACACAACTTTGCCTTGTTTGTTATTCTTATTTTTAATCACAAGTGCATCAGCAGTGTTTCAGAAGCAGAGCTGTTGATTTTTTATTTTTTATTTTTTTTAAATTTTTGTGTTGAACTTTGGTCTGTGACCACAAGGTCTGAAACTCAATCAGTTTAAATTCAAAAATGTGTGTGAAACTTTTGCCATTCATCAAATTCTTTTCCCCCTGTCATTTTGACGTGCAGAGCGTGAACGCACGCTGCATGCACAGTGCGAAAGGAATCAAACATAAGCAAGCCTACCGTTGTGAAATTGTGCCAACATGTTGCACGCTCGGAGCCGATTGTAATGTGCCATCACATTTATACGATTTAAAGCAGTTTTAAATGTGAATCGCCATTTTATGAACCTGATTTTTACTTCAACAGTTACTCTGTTGTTGCAGGAACGCAGCAACATAAAGCAAAGGTCTGATTAGACTGGCTTGTTTGCCCCGTACAGATTTTAAAGTGGAAATTGAACAACTGCATTTAGACGTGACAGAGTGGCCATATCGGCTGAAGTCTGCTCAAACCAGACACAACACCGTTTGGAATCCACAAGCTGATTCCATAAGCCTCCACTTTACCATCTTTAGGACAAGCTGGATAAATCCAGAGTTCCTTACCTGTAGCGTTGTGAATTCATGCAATGATAAATAGCTGTATATTGAGGAGTGCGTGTGTTGAACTCTGGGTCGTGCTCATTGATTAATTGAATGTGTGTTTATGAAATCATTTGACAGGAGCAGATAGGATGTAACTCACCACGCTACACACACACACACACACACACACACACACACACACACACACACACACACACACACACACACACACACACACACACACACACACACACACACACACACACACACACAGCTGAGTTTGTGAAATGTGAGCGGCGTTGCAAAGTTATACATATAAAGTTATCACAACATGGACTCGAACCACAGCATACCTGTGTGAGGCCTCAATTCAGTTTTGACAATACTGTCAGTGTGATCACTACAAAGTTTAAACTATCATGAGCAGATCTACATGTCTAGATCTCTGCACTGGAACTGATGCTGAACCCTGAATACTCACAGGAAGCCGGCTTTAGCACTTCAGTGACATCAGCTGAAGATTAATAACAGAATGAGGAATCACTTGAAACTTTGCTTTAATACTTGGCCCCATTTACACCACAAAGTTTCCAGTAATTTGCATTTTCGTCTCAGAGAAGTTTTGAGTTTACCCGGCAACATTTTGAAAACGATGCCCGTTCACATGAAAACGGCAGAAACGTTGAAAACGATGTAATTAGCATGTAGGGCAACGAGTTGGCGCTGTTTGTTGTTTTGGTAATGAAACCATACACACATGAGCGTCGAGAACAATTCGCTATAAACATTAACAATAGGACTACACGGACAGTCGTATGGACAGATGACGAAGTTGGATTGTTATTAGGAGTCATGATACTCTGGAGGAAAGCATTGTTGTTATTGTCCATCTATTCATGTATGTGCAGTTCTCAACAAGTTGTGTTTTCAATGTCTCGGAGCACCGCAGCTGTGTGAACGGACTCCCAAAACACACACACACACACACACACACACACACAAAAGAAATTGCGTTTTCACTTGGAAACGTTGCCCTGTAAACAGTAGGGATGGAATAGTTCTCTGAAATATATTGAACCACTTTTCATTACACCCTATGGACTTTGTTTTTTTGGTTTTGCAATTAATTTTGCATTGATGCTTTCTGTGTGTGTGTGCGTGTGCGCGTCGAGTCAGCCTGCTGCATAATAGTCCTCCCAGCAAGTTAATGTCCAATCACTGTTGTGGCTCCGCCCACAACTGGAGCCGGGAAAAGTTATGCTCGCCATCCGCTGCACAGAGACTTGCAGGGAAACACACCGCATCTGAAAATCGCACGCTCTGTGTGTGTGTCACTTCCGCGCCAATAGACAGTGGCATCACTCGGGGGGGGCTGTCTACTTCCTGGAGTCCGAACCAGGCCGATATGGCAGCACGGACACAAACTTTTTCTTTTATTACTACAACAGTTCAGCAAAAAGTATATTTGAAAACATTTGAGGTGAGAAAGCGTCAGACCGCCGCTCTCTGTATCGGTTTCATACAAATGGTGTGAGATTGTTTCAGTGTCCCTGTTGAATACACCAACGAGGAAATAAAAACAGTCAACAGAAATCCCATTTGCAAATGTTGCTTGAAAAGAGTCTCGTATGTAAAAGGAAACGCAAGCAATGCGAGCGTGAGCACTCTGATGTGACACTTTCTGACGACCGAGGACTCGAGAGTGTAACACAACTGTCTACCCAGAATGCTTTTCAACAGATCTCTAGTGCCACTTAAAAAAACAAAACTGTCTTAAACTATGTGGGACAATCTGAGCTTGATTGAACCAATTCAGCCTTGAGATAATTTCAAGTGTCAAATGAAATCTAAAAAAAGAAAATAAAAGTTAATTTGGAAACTGGTTCTCCTCATCAAGCAGTTTCCTCTCAATCCAGCTTCCCCAAAGTTATAAATAAGTATAAATGTAGTATATTTGGAGTTTTAACTATAGTTTAGAGGAACATGTTTAAAGACTGGAAAACTCAGACACACAGCGTTTACTGGTTTAAATACGTTTTGTAGAATCTGTAAAATCTGTTAATAAAGAAGCAAATGGCACCATAATATATATAACACTTACTGGTAGTCCAGCTGTTTAGAGTTTCTGTCCAAGTTATAAAATGTATATTTAAGTTATTACAAGGAGCTTCTGTTGTATTTATTTTGCAATCTTCAACTTTTGTGACACTGTATACATGAAGCTATTATTTGAATTGCAGTTGTTGTTGTTTTGAACAGAAAATAACAGCTGTTTCTGTTTTTGAGTATAGTCATAAAGGTTAACTGTTCTGTTCATAGTGAATCAGCGTAACATGAGGGTGAATTTGAAGAAAGCAGGCGGGCTGACGGCTGCGGATGTCCTGAGTTTTGAGGAGCATCGGGCACATTGTCATTAATAACAACGGAAACTCTTGTGGAGAAGATTTTACATTTTTCTGCAGATCTGGAACAAAACAACGTGGAGTCATGAGCTGAATTTTTGATCGCAACAGAATTCAAAGCTTGAGTATGCACTGCAAAGAGGACATAAGTTGATATTTCACTGTTTTGCACCACGAGACATAAATAAAAGTGTCAGATTGTTAAAATGGTACTTTTTAGGGTTTGCAAAAATACATTAAATCGACAGCTTTACCCCAAAACAAAGGGAAGAATTTGGAAATTATCTGTGTTATTTATTTTTTTTATAAGTGTCTTTTTCTCATTCTGGATCCATTTGTGATCTCCCGAGTGTGAAACTGCTGCACTGCACCCTCTTGTGGTACAAGGTGGTATTGCAAGCTTGAACATGCTGGGGTTGGTTAACCAGCTAGCAAACTTTAAATACCCACACCTACAGCGCAACATGTCACTATGAAATAACATCCTGACTTTTGTTGGCTTGTAATACTTCTACATTAAAACTTTTCAGTATCTTTAAATGGCTGCGTGTGTGTAACGCAGACATTTGCTCATGATTAAAAAGTAAACGTCACACAGCTGCTCTCTGGAAGGAAACTCGAGTACATTTAGCATTGTTAGTGTTCCTCTCTCTCTTGACCGTGTCCAGCTGTGCTCTTGTGTTTTGTCTTCGATTGACGTTGTGACTCTTTGTTCAGGTGGGGTCGAGGATTCGGACTCTTAGGCTCCATTTTTGGGAACGACAGCGCACTGAACCAACCCAACAGTGTCTACGGGATCGTCTTTTATGCCTTTCAGCTCCTTTTAGGTAAGAATGTGACAACTTTATGTTCGTATTGCAATTTTAGGGTGGTCAGCGAGACGCCAAAAGGTGCTGACTCGGCTTTTCGCCTTCCCATGTCTCCGCTGTATCTGTGTGAGCCCCCTCTCACATGACGCCACCATGCCTGCTATAATCAATGCCACAGGTAAAGCTCGTCCGATCAATGTTTGGTGTGTTGGCTGCAGAGAGCAGATATCTGTGCAGCGGCAGGAAGAGTTGGGAAGCGTGCAGTCCTGCAGAGAGACGCCTCATTCTTCCTCATAATGCTGTGCCTGTCACAGTCTCACACTGGCGGTTCAGGCTGATCCGGAACTTGTTTGAACTTGAACTTGGTGTCACATTCACAGTCGCGTTCTCCTCCCTTCGGTCCGTTGACGGTGTTGCTGACTCAGTCGTGCTGGTTTGACGTGTTTCCAGCCGACTGGCCCGTAGTCTGGCCGGGCCACCTGGCCTCAGCGGCAGAACAACAGCTCCTTTTTAGCCACAGCCGTCACCACAGACACATCCCAGTTGACCCAGCGAGTTTCAAGATATCCAGTCAGGGTAAAAACTTTGATTATCTTGGCCTCAGAGTGGCCTGTATTCAGAAGTGGGCATTCCTCCAAAGTGCGCACAAGTGGGGCTTTAATCTGATCAATGCCAGCGTGGAGCTTCCGACGGCTGTGGCTGAATCTGAAATTAATGTTATAGCCGGGACTTTACCCGGGACTTTCAGCGGTGCCCCTGCACTTCGTACGGGGCTTGTAAAGACACCGCTTTTGTGTTTTAATGTAGACGAAACTGCAAGCGGGATCTTATCTGTGACATGATCATTGAGTGTGTTTTGTTACATGTCACTTTAATTCATTAAAAAAAAAGGAAACAATTTACAGAAGCTTAATCCTGCCACAGCTGGAATCTGATAACTTGGATTAGGTCACATTTCACCACAGTCATGCCTTATTACTTATTACTCTTTAATAAAACAATATTACAGTAAAACTCAAAATGTGTCATTCGACAATGAGTAATGTTTCACCCTTTATTGTGACACTTAATCACAATATACAAAGTGACATATTAACATTAGTTTTAATCCACCCTTCCATCTTCTATGTTGAATATTTAGGGTCCAGACTAACTGGAGCGATGAACAATGCTACTAGAAAGCAAAGGTTTCTTGTTGTTTTCCATATTCATGGTTGACCTGATGAAATGTAACAAAAGTCACGTGAGCTCAGAATGATATGACCCGTCATCACGAGGACGCTGGCGGTGTAAACACAAAGTTGTCTGAGGCTGAACTGTGCATGAAAAGAGTCGACTCATCAGGTTGCTTGTGTTTTGCGACATTGTCTGTTCTTCCTTCTGCGCTGAGCCTCAGCCTGTGTTTCTCGCCGCAGGAATGACTGTCAGTGCAATGGCCGCCCTTATTCTCATGACGACGTCCATCTTGTCGGTGGTGGGCTCCCTCTACCTGGGCTACATCCTCTACTTTGTCCTCAAGGACTTCTGCGTCATCTGCGTCACCACATACTTGCTGAACTTCATTCTCTTTATTCTCAACTACAAGCGACTGGTTTACTTGAACGAGGCCTGGAAGCAGCAGCTGCAGGCCAAGCAGGACTAACGCTGCTGAGAACTTCGAGGAAAAACACCACAAACGGGGGTTAAAAAAAAAAAAGAGAAAGAAAGAGAGAGAAACGTGACCTCTTGAACATTTGACTTGCCACCAGGAGACCTTGCTTCCAAACAATGTTTATTCTGCTGTGTGTTCAAAAACAAAAAAAACAAACGAAAAAAAAAAAATGAAGAAATTAACTTAAATGTTGGGCCTGACATCTCAATGTTGATCGCAAACATGGAAGGTTTTTGTAAGTGGAAGAGGTTTACTTTTTCTTTTGATTTCTTTCCCCTTGTTTAATGTACTCACTTAAGGAACGGGGCTGGCTGAGTGTGTGTGTGTGTGTGTGTGTGTGTGTGTGTGTGTGTGTGTGTGTGTGTGTGTGTGTGTGTGTGTGTGTGTGTGTGTGTGTGTGTGTGTGTGTGTATATATGTGTGTGGGTGTGTATGTGTGTCAGTGTGTGTGTGTGTGTCAGTGTGTGTGATTGAGGAGGGTGGGTGGGAGAACAGCCCAGGTGGGCAGAAGACCACACAAACGCAACGACGGACAGGACAGCTCTCATTTGAACAAAGAGGATCCAGAACGGAGGAGAAGACGGGACATTTTGAAGCGGTCGACTTGAAATGGTCCTCCAGCTCCGGTTACTGCACAGCGACTCTGCACTAAAACACTCTGAGCCCAATGGCGGCTCCCAAAATTCGACAAGAACACTCGGTAGGGCGTCGTGCAGCCGGTAGGTGGCGTGGCGGGGAAGAGGGCGGCAGAACGATTAACATTCATAAACGGTAGATGTTTTTTCCTTCATGTTTACACTTCGTAGGAGGTTTAACTTTTTCTTTTTTGTTGTTTTGAAGAGGACCACTAAAACTTCAACACGGGGCGGCGCGAGGAGACGAGGACGAGGCGTGTAGATCAGTCGAGAGCGTTTGTTTTGCAATTCTGTAAATAGCTGCTGAGCAATATTCCAGGCTAGATCGTGATGTAGTGTCGACACAAAAACCTTTTTGAAAGGATAAAATTGAAAATGGTTTGAAAAAAAAAAAAAAAAACGGGGAAAGAAGAAAGAAAAAATTGATTCTGGAGCAAAAAACAAAATCTGATCAAGGTCACGGTCCGGTGGGACGAGGAGGACGAGGCGCTCCGGGGAGGTCAGGCGGATTTGATCGTTTCATCCGAGGCCACAGAAACTGAACTGCAGGTTCTTTTCACCACATCGAGGCGCCGTCGCTTTCATTTTCCTGGTTGTGTGAAAAAGCATTCCTGACCGCCACACATGTGGGATCCATAAAGACTTATGTGCCTAAAGGAGTGTTAAGGTGAATTTCTATTCTTGTTTTTTTTTTTTTTTTTTTTACATTTTGGGTGTGTGAGAGAGTAATGTCATTAACATCAATTTTCTCCCCCCCTTTTTTTTTTTTTTTTTGTGTCACAGGTCCAAGGCTTTATTTTTATGATCCAATTTATTTTTCTCTTTGTAATATACCAGTAAAGTGTTTCTCCTTTCTTCTTCTTTTTTTTTTTTTTTAAAAAGTCTCATGAGGTAGCAAAAGGCTGCTACACTGTGATTGTCTGCAGAGGCGTTTCTTCTCTCGTTTCATTTTCACCTGACTTTTTTTTTTTGTTTGTTTGTTTTCTCCGTATACATGTGATGTCAACTGAACGGTGACGGTGATCTTACCAAGCTGAGTTACGGTTCATTTGCGGGAATGTGAACAAAGGCGTGGTAACGTGTCGCAAGCAGAAGCGCCGCGGAGATGTGAGAAAACTAAAATGTGTGTTAAGCCATATGTGGAGTCTGTGGGTTCTTTTATTTATTTTTGATCCGATGCTGGTCGCTGATTGGTTCAATCTGGCATGCGGCGGGGATGGGGAGGGTTTTGGGTTTGGGGGCACAGATCAATCTGGTTAGTCCAGAATTCACTGTTCAAAGTACTTGAGAGATACACGGTACTCTCTCCTCGGGCTTTAAAGCGTACGAAGGCCGTCGGATGATCTCTGTGTGAAGACCCGTAACAGTAAAATCTAACAATGTGACATATAGTTAAGTTTCCATTCACCTTTTAGTCGACCTCAGGTGCTCCTTTTTTAATCGAGGCTGGTTCTAGTATCAGTGATGAGGAAATCACGTGGAAATCCACCCCCACCCCCTTTTTTTAAGTTGAATTCCTTCTGTTTGTGCACGCTCCGACTGCCCTCCAAACGTGTCGTCGTTCTAGTTTTGTTCCCAGCAGAGCAGCCAGACATTCTTCTCTCTATACGATGGTTATCACTTAATCCTGTGCGGTGGGCTCCACCAATAATGAAAAATGTTGAGCCTTAAAGCTAAGAAAATGTACTCTTAAATGTACTTTAACATCCTATGTATCTCAGTTTATATATATATATATAAAAAAAAGGGGTGGATCTGAAAGCAACAGACTTGTGTGTCTTAGATCATTGATGATCTTTTCCATTTAAAAAAAACAAAACAAAGTGAATCTGTGGCTGCCACGAAGTGAAATCAATCTTTGGGTTTTGAAATGTAAAATGTAGAAATCACACAGTCTGAGATTGACACTAAACACTAATTTTCTTTCTTTTTTTTTTTTTTTTTAAAACAATGGAACCAAAAATTATAACATTTTGGGAACTGCGCTCAAAGAATTAAGCACTTATATTGTTTTGTCATTTAAATGATTCTTTGATGCCAACATCTTTCAAACATGAAAATAAAAATAGACCCAGTCCTTTAAGAAACTTCATGTTTCGGAAGTCGTCAGTCCAACCAGGTCAGCCTTACGTCAGCTTTTTTTTTTTTTTTTTTTAAATCTCAGAATGAGACCACCAGCCTCCACACTGTTTCTCCTCTTTTTTTTTTCCTTTCTCAGACGAGGAGTCGCCGGATCATTTGTTTGGCCAGTTCGAGTACCGACGTAAAAACTGATGAGCGCTCGTCATTCGGATTCATACGGTCGTGTTTTGGCCCGCTACTTTTAAAAAGTGAGAGGCTACTGGGATGTGGTAGTGAGGGCGTCAAAACTGATCGAATACCGCATCCTCATGAATATTCATTTAGCCCCCCCCCCCCCCCCGAGGTAAAACTGCCATGTTAAGTCGCATCACCAACGCCAACGAAAGTGCCTTCTGTTTGATCACTCGGCCTCGAGCCAAAGACGAGCAACAGCCTTGTATGAAAAAAAAATTTAAATAGAAATAAAAGAATGGTAACTGCAACAGGCACTTTTGCTTGCCTTCCTTAAGGTGCAACCCGATGAAATTGATGATTCCCAAAGATCTGATGTCCAGTATGAGTGCAAAGATCCATTCGGAAGAATGCCAGACTGAAATGCCCCGTCGAATCAACGGCCGCTCCGTTTATCCGTTTCTTTCCTCAACTCCACTAATTATCATCTTTATTTGTCTAGCGAGGACATGTTTGTTAGCTAGGAAAACACTGTTCCAATGATAAGATTGTAATGTTTTCATCATTAATTATGCCCTTTAGCTGTATAGACTGTTAACACTCTGGGTTATTTTAGTAAAAATTAAAAAAAAATAAAAATAAAAAAAAATAAATTTAAAAAGTTGAGGGGTTGGAGGGCTCGGAGTCCACGTGTCAGCATACAACGTTCATTCAATTGTTTTCTTTGTGGAGGAAATCTTTGTGGGTTTGCTTCTGTGTTGCCAAATATGTTTTGAAATGCTGTATTTTCTTACATGGAAAGTGTTACACGGAGTGGTAGGAGGGAGAGAAATGTGTGGAAATCCAGCTCACTTTGAAGGGACAACTGTGGAAAAGGTTGACGTGAGAACATTTTTTAATTGTGTCACTGTCATGTGGAAATGATCTACCATTAAAACATTCCCTCTGAAACCACCTGCACGTCTCTTCCAGCTGGACTGAGTTCAGTGTGTTGAGCAGATCTTACCAGTTCACTGCTTATTTACAGACACCGACTTAAACGCTTTCCTTAAGAGTAACGGATGCAACACTAAGACTCAAGTGATGCTACCAAATGCAAACCATTTAGAATTTTTTGGGGGGACATTTCACTGCATTTTTCACCTGAATGTATCATTAAAATTGTCCTTATGTTGAAATTGCAGCAATTTTCAGTACTAATTGTTTGGTTTTGCAAAAATATTTTTTTAAAACATGTATGCATTGTTAGGTTTGACTCACACTTTAATTTCGTGTAGAGCACAGGGATGTAGGCGATAAGCTTTGCAGACAATAAGCTTTGGCATTTAGGGATGTATAAACAGAAGAAAACCCTCAAAATGAGATTTCCACCGCTGCTGCAGTGTTACAATCTTATCATTCAACATTTATATCGAGTATAAATGACTGAGAAATCCTGCACAGCCCCTCTGATCTCCTTCATAAAATCACACCAAGTTTACTGGACACACCTCCAGCATGAAAAAAATAAATAAACCCAAAGCCTCTTATCGTTTTGTGAAAATTTAATTTAGAAAACGTCAGAGCGGTTAAAGTCTCAGCCGTTATCTTTTTTTTTTTTGTCCAGACCACAAGTTAGGATCAGCTGGATTATTATTATGGAAACCACACGAGGGGAGTTACTTAACATTAAAATAAGAACCATTTCTTCAAAAACAAGTTGGCCTTTTCTTTTAAGCACATTTAAAACATTCAGACTAAAATATAAGATTCCATGCTTTGGGATGAGGGCACAGAGATACTCGATGTTCAGAAATCCACCCTGAGATTCAAAAAGTTTGCAAATCATCTTTAATGATTTCAATCGGGACACATCGCAACAAAAGATGTAGATTTCCATTTATAAAAATAAAGCTTTTCTGATAACATTCAGCTGTGAAATTCACATTTACATGAGACGACGTGTAGAAAAGAAATAAATCATTTGAAAATTAAAGATCAAATCCTCAAACTTCCTTCACCAACCTGCTTTAAATCAACAGTCCAGCAAGAGTGAAAACTTTGCTCCCCAAGTTGATGAGCAAACCGTTCCCATATATTGAAACGCAGCACGCTGAATATTGAGTATATGAACTAAACTAAAAGATTTAATTCATTCTTTCACACTCTAAAGTTTAACCATTGGACACAGAATGCGACATTATAAAGGTTCAAGTTTGCCTAATAACTGCAAGTTTTAACAGAATACAAACTAATGTTAAAATTCCTGCTGATTAATTATAATAATTATAATGACATGGATCACTCCCCTTGGTTCATTTTGTTCCATGTGTTTTTGTTTATTGAAATTCATGCTAATTTATAGAATCTTTGTTTAAAAAGATAAAATTAGTGTGTGCGAGTCTTTCTGTGCGGTGAAGCTAAAACATCCAAAAACAAACGCTGAAATACCAAAATGTCTTCAAATGAGATATTTGGAGCCATTTTGGGAAGAAACGTCTGATGTGGCAACTTTACATCTTCATAACATCTCTAAAGTGATGTTTGTTTTCTTTTCGACTTGCTCATTTACCTAAATTAAAATTAAAAAACAAAAGCAAAGAAAACTTGCATGTGACCTTATGACATGACGTTGTGATTATTATTCAATTTGAAATGATTGTTGAGGCACTTTAAGCTCCTTAATGGCAGGAATGTATCATAGTGTTGATACTTGCATTCACACAGCTGAAGATTTGACCTTGTGTGTGAATAAAACACTCCCAGCGTAGTTTTTTTTTTTTTTCTGTGTGCGTCACAGTGAACAGGGGTACTTGACCCACGGAGGAAGGGTTCCCGTTTCGTTAGCCAGCCTCCAGTACCTCTCCTTCAGGATGAACGCCGAGGCTTTGGGCTGCCGCTGTCGGGTGAAAACGCCCTTCTTGTTGCCCATCACACGAGCGATGCCTGCAGAGGGGTTAGAGAGGAAACCGTCACTCGTGTTAGGAACCTGCGACGTCCTGAAATAAACCTTCCGAACCCTTTTGGACAATTCGCCTGAACGAATCTAGTCTGATCTTCTTCCAAGTCACAAATCTAATATTCGGTTTTGATAAGTGGCAAATTTCTGTTTGTTCGCCAAGACGCACTACAGTCACAGTCATGTGCGACAGCGATGATGCCCCAAGGAAAAGAAGGAGTTTTGATTCATTTTCAACATCAAAAGGTTCAATATTCTCTGAAGCAGTGCCCATTGATAAAGACTTTGAATGTCATCCACGGCACGGCCTCTTCCAGAAATGTCAACTTTACGGTTTTGATGTGATTCACGCCACAAAAACACGAGACGAGAGGCAAATAAGTCCTACGTTTAAAATTTCTTTAAAAAAAACCGCCGTTTGCCGAGGGGCCTTTGCGATTCTCTCAGGACGCAGTCGCTACCTTGTGCAGTCATGAAGTCTGCAAAGTTCCAGATGAGTTCTCCGACGACGTACTGCTTCCTCTTCTGGTCGAACACGCTGTGGTAGTTCCGCAGGACTTCGCTCTGGTACTCCTCAGAAAACATCACCGGCGGATCCTGAACGACGAGAGTTACTCATTGAAAAATCACTTAATGTGACAGCTGGCGCAGTACAGTTAGGTAGTGTGTGTGTGTGTGTGTGTGTGGGCGCTTACACTATGGAACCCCGGCACCGTGTCTGCTCCATATTCGCTCTGGATGATGGGCTTCTTGTACTTGGCGTGCCAGTTCTCAAACTGCGTGTTGAGCTGGAGCTGGATGACCTCCAGGTGGCCGGGATCGTGGTACCAGGAGAAGTAACTATTTGCACAGATTACATCCACATAGGGAGCCTGGAGACGAGATGAAGGCAGACTTACTGACAAGAATCTCAAAAATGTTGAGTTTGTAGAAGTAGCCTGTCGAAGAGTTTAAAACACGAACACACACATCAGTAGCCATCGCCTTAAAGGTTTTTCCACACATTGTCAAAAATGTTCTGAATCGGGTTATTCACAGGCATTTTCAAATATTTTGTAAATTTCCTGAACGTTCAACCTGCAGAAACATGTTGCGCAGCATGATCCTCACTGCATGATGCTGCCTCCACCATGCTTCAGAGAGGAATGCCCCCCCCGCCGCCACCAAAAAAAAAAAAATCTTCATTTTGGTCTCATCAAACCAGAAAATCAGTTTGTGCCTTCAAATACCCGACGGCGCTCTGAAGGATATTTCTCACTGCACAGGAATGTGCAAAGAAACGTTCAGGCATGTCAACAATGTAGTTCGACTCCCGAGTCAACGAAAGCTTCAGATTCCAAAACAGGAAACGCAATTAGGTCAAGTAACACCGTCTTTCAGTTCAAACATGAAAATGTCCATAATTTCTTGAAATAAACACGGGTAGCTGGAGGAGCGGTTGGTTTCTTCATATTTTACAGCAAAGATATTCAGGTGTCTGGGAGACGACGACATTTCCCAGCATGGTTTGGGCTAAAAAAAAATAAAGTTATATATATATATATATATATATATATATATATATATATATATATATATTAAATATATTTTTTTTTTCTCCACACGTCTGAAGCGTGTGGAGAAACTAAAAGAACTGGTCATCGGGTCCAGCGTGGTTCTTTTAGGACTCACCCCTTTGTCCCTGGCGTAGTCGCTCGCTGTGATATATGTGACGGGCCGAGTCGGGTCCAGATCTTTGGTGTGCTTTATCAACGTCCTGTTAGAAAATATGACAACGGGTGCCAGAGAGCTTAGTCCACACATTACCGATGGTTTCCCATTACATTGTGTCGTGCTGGAAGTTCAATCTCAGCTGCTGCAGTTTGACTCCACCTCAGGGCGACGACGCATGCACACTCACGGGTGCAGCGTGTCCCGTTATCCTGGTGGGTGTAGCAGCTCGTCTTTAATGCTTCAGGTTATTCCAGAGCCCCCCCCCCCCCCCCGAGTACTTCTCGTGCATTAGTCATGTCAGAGTGAAAGTATCGATCAGGGAGGAGCAACTTTAATCACCGAGCATAAATGTCTTCCTCACTACCAGACGGTCACACGGTGACAGGGAAATGTTCATTATTGCAGCTAATTTAATGAAAAGGTCTTTAATTGCCATCAATATGGATGCATTTTATTTTTTTTAAGGAGTAATTTCACCTGACACTGGGATCAAAATGCTTACTAATAACTTACTGAAAATAAGTTATTTGCATTCATATGCTGCATTATCACACTGTTGTAAAACACAGAACTTCAAATCTGTCATAACGACTCAAACAAGGCTGTTTTACTTTGACCAAAAAGCTCCGACTCACTTTAAGATCAGGAAAATCGGCGTAATCATGTGCACAGAAATCAGGTGCGATAGATGGCGTGTCATTTTTTTGTGTGTACAGTTTACAAATAACATTGATTTGAATATTATCAGTGGCTGATGCACTCCAAACATCTTGCCACATATAAATAATAAGTGCCTTTTTAAAAGGTGACTGATGTTTTCTTCTGCAGTGATGATGATGATTTCCTGAGCTGTTAGTTATTCCATGACTTGCACGGTGGAAGCGCGTCGTCCACACTTACTTGAAATAAAACTCAGCGGGTGGCATCTCGGCGGCCGGCTCATTGGCCACCGACCACATGACCACGGACGGGTGGTTTTTGTCTCGGCGCACGAGTTCGTCCATCACTTCCAGGTGGTGTTTCAGAGAAGCATTCCCGAAGCTTTGGCTGGAAAGAAAACGAGTCACACCGAGCTGGAACTGACGCTATTGACGCACGAACACACACGCACAAACAAAAACACTGGATGCAAACAATCCGACTGAGTGAACTCATTTTGTACGCAACCATATTTGTTGAGATTGTAGTAATTTTCTTTGGTGATTGCTTGGTTTTATGAAAATATAAACATTTTCATCACGTATACTGTGCACCACGACAAAGTTTAAAAGTAAAAGGTTATTATGACATTTTCTTACTTGTTCAGCCCATTAAAGATTAAACGGGGCTGCATGTGGAACATGCACTAAAATGTGTTTGACTATTGAGGACTGAATGTGCCAAAATTAAATAAATACACCGTTAAATTAATTAAAAGTCATTAATTTATTAAAATTGGAATATATAAATGCGTCAATGAATTAAAATAGCAATTAATTGATGTTTTTATACATATATAATTATTTCACAATTTTTTTTTTTCATTACTTAAATGTGCCAAAATTAAATAAATGAATACACAATTAGATAATTAAATTGGTCATTAATTACTTAAAATTGGAATTATATGTATCATGTGTCAATAAATAAAATATGAATTTGTTTTATGTAAAAAAAAACATTTCACTATTTAATTAATTATCTAATGACACATTTATATATTTAATTCCAATTTTAATAAATTAATGACACATTTAATTAATTATTCAATGCTGTATTTACTTATTTAATTTTGGCACATTCAGTCCCACATATTTGTCACCCCTGATTTAAATAATTAAATGTTATGGTGAGTGAAAGTTGGTTAATTTGCATCCATTGCTGAACATATTCTCGAAATCATGCGCTTACAAAAACTGACATTTTGAAGAAATACCGAATTACATGATTTTAAAATTGAGTAGTTTTACTTTCTCGATTGCGACTTTCATTCAAGCTCGGCTGATGAAGGAAATTCTGGCCAGAGGTTGAGAACCACTGCTCTCGACGAGCAAACGCCCTTACATGTCCTTGATGCCCACGCCGGGACACTCGTCGATCACCACGATGCCATGGCGGTCACACATCTGCAGAATCTCCTCGGCGTAGGGGTAATGGCTCGTGCGGAACGAGTTGGCCCCCATCCACTTCATCAAGTTAAAGTCTTTGACAATCAGAGGCCAGTCAAAGCCTTTACCCCGAATCTACGACAAGAGCAACAGGTTCATCAAGTTGATGTATTTTTCTCAATTTTCTTTTTTTAACAGACACTCCAGGTGGCACACTGAGATTTCTGTGGTACTCACATCAGAGTCCTCATGCTTGTTAACTCCGTGGAAATAGAAGGGTTTGTTGTTGATGAGGAACTGCGTGCTGGTTACACTGACTGTGCGGATGCCGACTGGTAAAGTATAAACGTCCCCGGTCGATCCGTCACCGGCAGCCGCCAGGCGAACCTTGGCGTTAGAAGAACGAGTGTCAGAAATGTTTTGCTTGTGTCTCCGTCGGTGGATATTTTAAGTAGGATTTTACTGGATTGTTCACAATTTTATATATATGGGATGTTCAGTCTCCACTTTTACATGATAGCCGTTCGTACTGCACCGGAAACATGCGTGAAAGTTTTATAACAAATTTCAAAACAACACAGGATGAGAGTTGTAATTCGTCATACCTCCAGAGAGTAAAGATAGCCGGGATTCTCATGCATCAGGTACGGCCACCACAGCTTCACGTCGGCCACTTTGAGAACTCCAGACGAATTGTTGGAAGAAGCCACACAGTGGCCGTCTTTATCAATCAGTGTGACCTTCAGAGAGGCTGTGGTCGTACCTCGGACTGAAACTTTGTACGTCACGAGACCTGGAAGTATGAAGGACATAAAAACTTTTAATGAACATAGGAAACCCCCCAGACAGCGTTTGGTCTCAAACCGTTTACCCTGCAACATCTAAGTCACACGCAATGGAATGACGTGGTAACAGGAAACTCTACTTGACGTTCCATACTGTATAATATATCTTTAAATATGTTTATTTCTTCAAATATGTCAACAAAGTGAAAGACTCAACTTGAAATCCTAAAAAAAAACCAATGTTAGTGGCATTTTTAATGTTCAAAAACTTTTTATCAGCGGACAATTTCCCCCAAACTAGGACATAATTAAAATCCACTCTACACGTCGTCTCTGCAGTGATTGAATGTCAACTTAAAATGGTCAGATGTGGTCTTTTACCTGTGCTATCCATAAAGTCGGTCACCACGGTGACGTCGTCCACGTACGCCTGAGGAGTCGTGTACAGCAGCACAGACCGATGGATCCCGGCGTAGTTAAAGAAGTCGAAGGAGGTGCTCTGGACAAAGAAGCCGCTGGGATACCTGTGGATCATCACATCCCAATGAACAGATATTCAAGTGAGGATAAAGTGCTGCAAGGATTTATGAAGGACACATGATTCACATATTCTACAATCCTAACATTAACTGAAGCAGGAGACTAAAACTGAAGAGAAAAATAAAGCGTAAAGGAAAAGTTACAGAAAACGAATAAAGAAGCATTTAGAATAGAGTTTAAATGCAGTTTCTTTTTGATTCATAATGTACTACAACGGTAAAACACAAAGATTTAGACATTTTAAACGTAAATGATAAGAACATAATTAAAAAAAACATTTATAAAGAATGCATGCCTTATAAGGAGTAAGAAGAATTAAATCCCACCTTAATTCAACAAAACATATCAAAACGATTCCATTAATGATCAATATTAATTTTCTTTTCACACGATACAAATGAATTCCAATTGATTTATCATTATAAAGTACTGCACGTTATATAATACTGAGGCAAATATATCATTGTGTTGACATTTAATACGTGAATAATAATTTGCGGCTGCAGACTCCTGCTCTAGAGACAGAAACACACCAGGAGGATGCCAGGGTGAGGATGCAGGAAACTTTATACCGAGCAATGATTCAGACCAACGGCGCCACCTGGAGGCGCTCAAGGAAACAGACCGAGTCGTAGACTGATTTCACCAAAGTGCAGGACAGAGAGCAGCAGACGTCTTTCCTGTCCGACTCTTTAATGAACAACAGCAGCTAAATAATCATGAATATAAATATTTATATATAATATCAACATCATGTTCTGTATGCACTGATCGGGATATTAAATGTAAGATTTTCTGAGTTCTGTTGGTTGTGAGAACAGATTTTTGTTCATATTTCCCCGCAGTTCAGTCCAGTCCAACTGAAAAAAGAGAACAGTGTGTACCTGGAGGTGTCCTTCATGTAATGAATGGAGCCCGGAGGAAGAGTCTCCAGAGTCAGGGTGTTGTTGACGGCCATGGTGATCCTGTACGGGTTTGTCGTGTCTTTCCGAAATAAACTGCTCAGCTCGGCCTCGAACGGAAGATGGCCACCGTTGTGCTCCGTTACCTGCGCCCCATTCACCCACTGACAAAAAAGACAGAAGACATCAACAAGCCATCCTCCAGCAGCGACCTCACAGACACCCCCCGGAGACACTCACCACTATTGAATAATAGTGAGCGCTCCCCACTCGGAGAACCACTCTTGTTCCCTCGTCTGTGATCCAGCGCGACGGCACCTGCACCTCCCGCTCGTACCACACCCAGCCGGTGAAGTCTCTCAGAGTCGGGTCCTGTGTGATGTCATTGTAGCTGGCGGGGACGGGCATGTCGATGACGGGGCCCGTCTGCAAAAACACAAACAAGGAGAATGTGATAAAGTGTTTAACATTACTCCTGATGGCGTCAGCCAATGTGAACAGCGAGGGGCAAAGAGTGCAGCGTCACCTGTTGCCTCGAGAGGCTGGGAAGATGTGACTCCTTTAACAGTGATCTTTGCTTTGTGAAAGTCATACATCCAATTAAATCGATAAACTGATGGGGGGAAAAAAAATCTAATTTCTCGATAAGTTTAGATAAGTAAGGTCATTCCAGACAATCAAAGGTCTTTTCAGCATCAAGAAACCGGATCCAGTTTTCTTTGGCGTAGTCAGAGTATGATGTTGTGAAATCTTCTCATATTGTTGAGTACGAAACCCGTTTGGTCGGTATTTATATTGTGAGGTATGAGAGGTTCTAGTCTGTTTTATACTTTTTGCTTCTATTGATTTTTTATAGCTGATATTTGACGTGTTTTATATAGTTGCTTTTGCTCATATTGTTTTTTTTTAGCACATTGAGATTCACTAATGTAAAGTGCAATACAAATAAAATGCATTGTTATAATTTTGTGTTTCGGATATTATTTTTATTAATAGTTTGTAATCAGAATTTAAAAGAGATATTGGTTTATATGAAGCACATTGTTGTGGCTCTTTACCTGGTTTATGGATTACTGAAATTATCTATGGAGAGGTGGATATTTATTTTTATTTTTCCATTTCCTATTGGCTCAGACTTCCACTGCAGGAATCTGTACTTGACCTCAATCTTTAAACGTTCCTCGGCTCGAACAAACACAAAGAGCAGCTTTATCTGCAGCTCTCGGTCCTGCTCACCTCTGCCAGGCGCTGTCTGTACCAGGCCTCCTCGAAACCCCGGTTCCGGTTCGGGGACTTGTCCGCCCGGAAGACCCACAGGCCGTCCATCTCCTTCCGCTCCCTGGAGGCGGACTCCCGGGGGAACAGCATGCCGGAATCCAGCAGCAGCACCGCGTCCAGCGCGGAGAAGAGCCACAGAGCCCGGAACATCCAGACTTTGTCCACCACAGACATGTTGGACCACTTCACAGCCTCCACTGCTCCACACACACTGGGGTTTTATCACTTCAGTCACATGACCGGTTCCACGTGACCAGACCGAAGGCAATGCGTTCACAGACAGTCGTAAACATCACTACTGTGAGTAAAGTTTTTATTCTTATTTTGAACAGTCACGTTGTTTCACATCTTCTGTTGGGCAACAGAAAAGCGTCACAAAATACAAGATAATATATAGTCAATAAAAGTTTTTAAAAAATAAAGAAGGGACTGGAGCCGCTGTCTGCAACCCGCGGCTATCTGAAGCTTTCACTAAATTACACCTACGGCAAATAAACTTTTTCTAATACTTTTTATTTTTATTTTTTATAATTTACACTTAAGAGTCATTTTCAAAAAAGCGTCAAGGACTTTCATTGGGAGCGTATGCGTTCTAACAAGAACAAACAAATAATTAACAACCGGCCAAACTTCGAGAATGAATGAATGAACGTAAAACCGGAGACCCTGCAGTTCAACCGACCATGCTGTTCCAGCTTGACAACACAGGAGTGCGTCACTGAAATACTTCCTGACACGGCGAAAAAGTTTGGCAACAAAGAAACATGCCAAAAAAATGTATAAATTCAAAATACTTAATGATTGACGGAAAGGGTAGCCAGTTACACTTCCACCAAAAAATGTTTTGGTGAGCTAACAACCCACTGTGAATCAACCATAGTTTCTAAGCCATCAATAACCTTTGCCCTTTCACAATTTTCCAGTAATCCGCAACAGTGAAAACTGATATGTCTGATGCAAGCGTATCTCTTGGAAGCTTGAACTCTTGAACTCTTGAGCAACCAACTGCTTATAAAACCGATAAAATAGCTAAAATGTCCTTCTTTCCTGTGGCCACAAGCCTCTGTAAATCCTCTCTGTAAATGGTGTTGCTGTGTTTTGGTTATTTTCATCCTTTCTGTGCTGATATTAGTCACTGTTAAACCTTGTACATATTATTATTTAAAATTACTTATCTGAATTTTATCCTGTCGAGTTTGTTATTTAACTTTCTTTCTATACAATCTGGGCCGAGCAATTCTTTACGGAATTACCCTCTGGGATTAATACAATACATCTATTCTATTCTATTCTATTCTAAAATGTCTGGAAATGTTTATCATCCTAAATTTTCATTGAAACTTCATAAATATAACGGATACAGTTTTTGTACATGTTTCAGAACTACTGTCTGTATGAAGCTTTAGAAGCTTTGTCCGTCTGATTTTAAAGGATAAATATGTTTTGTGGCTCCTGGTAACTTTGATTAAAAGGAACAAACGTCTTCATAAACGAGCACCTTACCAAGAACAACGCAGACATAGCCAGAAGAGCACGATATCCAAAGAAGCAGAACAAAATACTGAACACTTGGACTTTAAACTGTAAAATATTCATTAAACTAAATGGAACACCTGAGGAAGCTCGGGTGCTGGTGATCAGAAACATCGTGGACCTGGACAAATGTGAATGATCATCATGAGCTGGACAATAAGGTAACCAGCAAGAACATCCTCAACCATGACACTCACTGATAGAACTCAGTTTGCAACTGGAGACCATTAATTTCCAAATTTATTTCGAGCTACACAACACAGGCATAAAAGCCAGAAAAAAATACAATAAAAGAAAAAATAATATCAACACTCTAGTTCGAAAAGGAGTGGGAAGAAGACAAGCTTATTAACTCCCACCCCTGTTCATAAACTTAAATAATAATGATAATGTGGCTGCTACAATAACACTGTTAAAATAAAACAGAAAATAAAATAACAACAAAAACAGCCAAGACATATAGTCTATTAGATAATGTAAGATATTACTAATACAATATAATCACTTAGTTATTTCTTGTTAACTGAATTACATGTTATATCCTCTTACAATAATAACAACCATAATGATAAAAAATAATGATACCAATAACAATAATAACAATAATAACAACTGCAATAGTATAATAGGAATAACAACAATAGACTTCATCATTAGCTAGATCTGACCATTAAAGTATTAAAGTATACATCACTTTGTAACACCCATTAGTAATCAAGTGCCCATTTCCTCCTTCTGGTATTTTGACCATACTATTTTTTTATATCTTGATTTGAATTGATGAATATTTGGACATTGTTTGTGCTATAAAACACACCATAAACACACAACTCAGGGAACAAGTGGACAGGATCAATCCAAATTGAAAATATTTCATGACAACGATGTGGACAGAGGAAGCCATCAGTGCACTAAAGAACCACCTACTGGTACAGAACTGGGGTATGATATACCAACAGAAAGACTCTGATAGTGCATATGAAACATTCTTGGAAACTTTTTGGTCACTATACGATAATATTGTCCAACCAAAGAATATAACAGAAATTCAAAATACAGTAACTGTCCATGTATCACAAAGGGACTACAAAATACCTATAAAAAGAAAAATTCTCATGTTATAAGGAAAAGTAAAAAAAGAACATTGTAGGAAAATACTTGAAGATAGCAAAAACAATATTAAAGGAATATGGAATATACTGAACAGTCGTATAAGAAATAGCACTAGTCTAACAACGTGTCCTAGGTATTTCATTGATAAAGATAAAGAACTTGATAATATGGAGGACATAGCGAATTCATTTTATAATTTCTTTGTAAATGTCGTACCTGACTTAGCAGCATAAATCCCAAATCCAGGACCAACTGAAAGGTTGCTCGAGGGAAATTCTTGCTCAATGTTTCTTAAATCAGTGGACGAGAAAGAAATACTCGATATTGTTAAAGAATGTAAAAACAAAAAGTCTACTGATGTGAATGACATTGATATATTAGTAAAAAAAGGAATTGGTCGAATTTCAAAACCATTAACATACAAGGGTTCATTTCCAAATAAAATGAAAATAGCAAAGGTAATACCTCTTTAAAAAACTGGGAACAAACACCACTTCACAAACTACAGGCCTGTCTCACTACTTCCGCAATTCTACAAAATATGAGAAAAACTCTGCAACAACAGATTGGATTCATTTTTAGAAAAGCACAGAGGTGTTGCATTAAAATGGATTACAAGCTACTTAAGACAGAGACAAGAGTTTGTGAAGTTGGGTAATGTCAGGTCAGCATGTTTGGACATTGCTTGTGGCGTCCACCAGGGGTCAGTGTTACGACCAAAACTTTTCATACACTATATAAACGATATTTATAAAGTTTCGAAGCTGTTTAAGTTAATCCTATTTGCAGATGATACAAATATTTTCGCTGCTCTGGTGATAATTTAGATAAACTATTAGAAGATGTTACTACAGAAATGAGAATATTAAAAATATGGCTTGATAGAAACAAACTATCACTAAATCTGAAAAAGACAAAATTAATGATCTTTAGTACCTGCAAAATAAATACACAAGAGTTAAGGTTACACATTGGTTATGGTTTATCTCTTATTATTTCACTTATTTATGCATGTGTATATGTGTGCGTGTAAATGTAGGTGTATGCGTATATATTTTCAATTTCAACTTTATTTGTATAGCACCAAACACAACACAGTCATTTCTAGGTGCTTTTAACAGAGAAAGGAGAAAAACCCAACAAATCCATATGTATATATATGGATATATGGATATGTGAGTATATATTTATATGGATAAATATAAATTGCTAGTATATTTGTATACACTTTTAATGTATTTTACATGTATAAACACAAATTGAATATCATATAAATAATTAGGAAGCTGGAAATGATCAAATTATCAAACAATGATTTATGGAAAAGGGGTCGGATTAAATAAGTGTTTGTACACTTCTTCTCACTCCTTTTCGAATATATGGATGTAGTCCAGAAGTGTGGAATAATTATTTTGCTTTATGAAATTGTTTTATCTGTATGTGTATGGATATGTATGTATATGAGTCTATGAGTATGCATGTGTATGTATATATCTATTTTTGTGTGAATACAATTTTTCAGGAATTAAAACGGTGTTAATGGCCAAATCATGACTGGATATTGTTTTTAAACAAGGTACACCAATAAAGGAAATGTTGTACTTGTTAGGTCGAATTTGCAAAACAACCGGCGATGCAAGTTTATCCAAAAACAATCACAAAATTACGGTGAAAAAACAAAAATGTTCACGTGTTTCAATGTCTTTGTCACAGAAAGAACAACCGTTCAGTTCAGTCATTTGTTTGAGTTTTACTTGCAACAAAATCTAAAGGACAAAAAAAAAAAGGTCTGTTTTTTGTTTGTTTGTTTGTTTTTGTTTTGGTATTTCATTGTATTTTGCACATTTATCACATGGATGTTAACAGACGTTACAAATTCATTTGAGGAAATTAAAAACAAACAGAAAAATCTGAAAAAAAGATCAAATAGAATAGATGACAAAAGGCATATGAATATTAGAATATTTAGTTTTACAGCTTTTTTTCTAACAGATTATTAGTTAAAACAGCATGTTGAAGTTTAAAAAAAACTCTGGTTGAGATTATTCACCACAAAATTGAAATCAGTGTTTTTTATTCTAGATATTGATCAGGAATTTAATTGATTTACTGATTTCATAGCATCATGCAGCTGCACCTCTCTAAAAGTGACACCAAGAGGCGCCACATACATATAAAATAAAATGCAGAAAGCTGCAACGGCAGCAGCGCTTCAATTCATTTAACTAACTCTGCATTATATAACAGCTTAGAACGCTGACTATAAACCTTTGAGCATGTCCCTGGTTTATCATAAACTTGACACTAGTCATGAAACAAGATATTTACTGATTCAGACTTTTATTGACGCTCCTATCTGTTTGAATGAAGGAGGCCTGGAGACACTGAAAGAGGCCGGAGGAGTTAAAGTTATGCGAATGTCTGAGTAAAAACTCAAGGATGGATAGTTTAGGTTGATGGTTTGGCTTGTTCTGACTTCACAACAGCTTCTTGTCCAAAACAGTCATGACTCTGGGCATCACAGGTGAAAGCAGAATATTCGAGTTTGTGTATTTCGAGCATTTTGCTGTAATTTTCCTATGAAGTAATTTGATTGACTATGATAAATCGATTCCAATGGAATTGACAGTGAAGCGTACTAAAAGTTCATTTCGATGAACCTTTCTCCAATTTTCCAGTCATTATCGCTGAGTATTTGTAAATGCTTATATATTTTTAAAATAGCTTCTGAAAATAATTTTCTTTTGAAGTGTTTCTTTTATTTTTTCTTCTTCTAATTATTCATGGTTTCCATTTCTTTCACACGTGACCTCCCGTTTCCACTGATGAAACTTTGATTTTGTAGTTTTTTTGGAACACACTTTCTCATGAAATCATAACATTTTAGTGATATATGTGAGTTGAATCTCTTTCTCTCGCAGCCTAAAACACAGACAAGATATGTTTTGACTGAGCGTCTCATCCAGACAATCCATACCACTGCCATCTCAAGAAATAATGTAAGGTTAATGGTGAGTTCACCATTCATTTCCTGTGTGAAATCTGTCCCGAGGCATTTTCCCACCAGTTCGTTAAATGTGTTTTGAAATAAATCTTCTTTAAATGTATGTTTGGAGCCATGAATCATGTGTTGGTTCCCACCACAGTGTAGTGATGTCCATCACACAGCTCTGTGGAAAAGAAAAACCCTAGAAACTTTCATTATTGAAACTCTGGACAGTCACACAGACCTAAACTCACACTTACAGGTGACTCGGAAGTCAAAAAGAAAATGCCTGTTTTAGGACTGTGGGAGAAAACTCACACATGCACAGGGAGAACATGCAATTTCCAGAAACTAAATCCCCCTTTCAGCCCAACTGAGAGTCAAACCGAGGACCGAGTGAGAGTGTTAACATTACACAAGCTGAAAACTTCACGACTGCTACTCCACCATTGGTCTGAAATCTTTATAATGAACCTCCCACCAACTGTAATCTCTATTTAACAGCAATACGTCTTAATTAAACTCTTTATTTCCCTCCAAGACGTCTTTTTTAAAATTGTTCTTATTGTTGAGTCAGAAATTAATTTACCACCTTCAGAAAAAGTGACGCTGTCACACTTGTTGCCTACAAGGAGTCCTTATGAAGCACTATCTGCTGTGCGTCAACAGCCAAAAATGTTCACATTTTTGTGCAAAAGCTACAGAGAGGCTGAAGAGCCACATTCACATGTTGCACTGAGACAAGACCATCAGGTTTTTATGCGACGCCATGTGAAGCTTCATTGAGCCTAACATGCTCCACTGAATGAAGAAATGACCTGCCATCCTCAGCCTGTCCAGATCCCCATCGAGGTTCCACATCACCACACAGGATGTTTTTCCTCCGTCTGCAGAAACCTGCTCTCTCCATTATTGTCAAAGATTCCCACCAAACTGCTGCATCAAACCTCATTGCCTTACCGATGAGGTTTTTTTTTCTTTCTTAACGTGATGGAGAATGACTCCCATTTCACATCAAGGACTAATTTATGGCTGAATGTCATCATCAGGATGTTATTGTTTAAAGAATCCACAGTCAATATGAAGCTTAACTCTCATAAGACTTTGAAATATCGACTGTTGTAACTGTCACCATGTCCTGTACTTCAATTAGTCTTTTATACACAAAAGTGTGTTTTTATTTAAATAAAAATTGGTTAACATGATTTCTTCACAAAGAGAAAAGTCATGCTGAGACCCGGCATCATGATGACATCTCAGATTATGACGACGTAATCTAGAGATCTGCCTCAAACACTCTCCTTCACCAGAGATTAGGATTCTTGTTGGGAATAGCTTCTGTATGTCCACCGTCCCTTCTCATTACAGATCTCAGTCTATGTTCTCATCCAGGGGTTTGCAGTCGTTCCCATCAAAAGAGCGGCTTTTGTCACTTTCCACCAGATAATTTCTTTTTCTGGAGCCACAGAATCCATCTAATCATGAGAGATCTCACAGCTTATTAAGTTATTTATGTAGTTTTGCTAAACATATATTAATGATGTTTCATGACTATAATTTTGAATTGATTTAGCTGTTTTAGCTTTTGTAGCCATTTTAAGCAGTTTTAGCCTTTTTAACCACTTTAGCCTGAAGAATGTTTTTTGAAAATGAGCCAAGTATGCAAATAAAACTTAAAACTAAGAAGAAGATAATATATAATATGATGGAATTTGTTCTACATACACATTTCAGAAAGCGTCAGAGAGCCCATACAGACGTACTGAAGAGCCACATAGCTGCAGGTTGCATATACTTACATATACATATGTTTATATTTGCTTTTCAATTGACCTGCCTGGTAAATTAATTTTGGGATTTGGTGAAAATTGGCACTCTCTTCCAATGAGGTGTTGCTTCTACAAGTTTGACTTCTACACTCTTTACATTCTGCACATTTTCAGAGAGGCATCATATTTAAAAAAATAAAAATAAATAAAAAAAGGGAAAGGAGCTGAACAAGAGTCGTGACCTCGACCAACGAAATGAAACAGGCAGGTCATGGTCACATCAGCATGAGGAACGAGGGCTTCGCTTTTGGCGAGTGTGTCCATCCATGTGACGTCTCTGGAGTCCGCTCTGTCCTTCAGCCTCCAAAATGTCACCAACTACTATTTAACAACGAGGCGACTGACGTTTGACTCATTCATTATCGGTCCTGCACACTGATGTTTTGTTTGTTGGTGCAGATTGTGAAGAACTCTACTTGTTCTCTGTTTGTTTATTTCTTCCAACATGTATTTCCCAATAAACACGTTAGCCTGCAAAAAATAGCAGGGTACAGGAAGAGCTGTTTTTAGAGGGGGCTCGTTCATGCATTATTGAGAAGTAAGCAAGAATAGAGCCACACACACAAAAGCACTGGGAATAAAGTGGAATACAACTCCCTGAAGCCACCACTTCTGCTGATGTGCTCTTTTGCAGCTTTGCTTACACCTCACACACAAGTGCTGAAGGAAAAGAACGACACTTTTGGTCGTGAACAGTCGTGACAGCAGCATGTCTGATTCACACGGATCGGTGAAATAAGCTGCCTTTCCTCCAGAAAGAGTTAAACTCCATCAACGTGCGATGGTGGAGATAAAGCGCAGCAAAGTGCTGAGACTGCAGCTCACAAGCAGTACAGGACGTTCCCTGTCAAAACTATCACGTTGCAAAATCTTTACCCCAATCTGTGTTTTTGTCAAGATGTAGTCTGAACATTTTTTTATCCTCGGTTATCGTCCTCATCAGGAGTAGATACCAGCTCAGTTTCCTCACTGGCAGCTTGCATTTGGTTTTATGAATGGACGACAGTGAAACACTCCTTTCTTTCCCGAGTGTTCCTTTGGGGGGGGGGGGGGATTTGTTCTAATATTAGTAATCCAGTTATTATCAAAAACAAACTGCTAATTAACTCCAGTGCAGATGTATTTGTATGTTTCCTATGGTGCGCTCTGCATCCGCTTCCTCTTTATTGTTGGTATTGTCGCATAAACATTCTCTGCAGCAGGGCACCTCTGATAAGCTTTTCTCCACTGCGACTCCCAAAAAAGCCACAAATCCCAACTGGAAGGAAAAAGATGGTGATCCAGAGATTAGCCAGTATTTTTTCTGGTTCGCTTATTGTATGTAAATAAATGTATTCAAATAATAAATATGAATAATATGCATTTATACTGCTGATTAAAAAAAAAACAGTTTTATATTGTGAGGTGTTAATTATGATCCAACTGAAAACACATTTAAATCTCATCAATGATAAACATGGACGAGTGAACGTGTGAGTGATTAAGAAAAGACATTGGTTTGTGTATCTGTTGATCATCAGGTAATACTATTGACATGTACTAAAAAAGCAATACAGTGGTGTAGTGGTTTGCAAGCTTGTCAAGATCATACGTTTGATTCTGGGCTTGTGGGCAGAGTTTGCACGGCGTTTTCTCTTTTATCCCTCCACAGTGTAAACACACGTGTATTAGGTGAATACGTTGTTTGTAGTTTTAATGCATATATGCATTGTGTGTGTGTCTAAAATGTGATAATTACTGGGAATTGAGAGAATTAATATACAAATATAAAGAAAGAACATCTGAAGTTACAAATTTGATTTAAATTAGTTTTATTATACGAAATAATGTGCTGATGACAATAAACAAACTTCTTGTAGACTGTGTCTTAAGAGGTTCACTCACTATTAACAATTACGACAGAGGCCGTACGAGCATTTAGTGTTTTATATGTTTAATTGTTTTTTTTATTCACGTTTCTGTGTTCACCTGTAAACTGGGTTTATGAGTAGCTTTTATGTTTGCCTGTACCTGAACGCGTCGAAACCAGTTGCCCGCCCTCACCAGAGCAGCAATTTACAGAGGTTAAGGTGCCGCTACGGAGGCATTCAGGTTTTTTCTTCGGCGCTCTGCCAGTTCCAACAACTTGTGTAAAGTGAACATGTGTTGCAAGGTGACATTATCGCGCTGCTGGCTTTCTCTCATCCACATCCTCTGTACGGGGCGGCGCAGACTCGTCACGTGTCCAGACCTGAAATATTCTTAAGTGGATTGGATCTAATGTGAAAAGACACACAACACCCAACAAGAAACGGATAAAGTCGTCATGTGGTGAAGTTTCTAACACCGTATTAATGCAAATGACTTTTGAGTCACTGTGTCTATCAGTCACTGATAGATTATTATGAAGTGAGTTGAACATTATAAATAGGCGTGTAAATGTGTTGCTAAGAAGTTACGCTCCATAATGCATTTGGACTTTAGTCGGGCATGAGAGTCTCTTATTTGACCTTTTATTTACATTTGGGTCAATTTAAATAAATTGACCTCTCCACGGAAGTAGGATAATATATATGGTTATAAGAAAACCTTCACTAATACCTAACAGTCACACGGTGGTGTTGTGGTCAGGACGCTCATTTAAAAAAGAGCATCGCACAGAGCCCTGGTTTCGGGGGCCTTTCTGTGTGGAGTTTGCATGTTATTGTTTTCTGTTCGGTCACTGTGAGGATACGTGGAGATTCTAAAAGGAGATGAATAGATATTTAGATTTGACGGCGTCAGAAAGGCTGTCATTTACCCGCACCACCAAATTTACTGATGTCAGTCATTGTGGAAACTCGCCAGAGCTGAAAGCAGCACGAACACTAAGTACTGGACTGAGTTAATTTCACTTTGAGGACGTTTCTATACATTTTTCCAAAGGAAATAATGAAATAAATGGAACTCTATGCTCAAACAGTGTTCTTGTTTTGCACCACTGAAGCTGCTCAGCGTTCAGTTTAATAAGTCACTAACTTCACGATCAGAAGTGTAAAACAACAATGTCATCAAGGGACACCTCAGAACTGGTATATATGAACTATTGAAAATGAACTATTTACACAGTGGGATTATAAACATTAAAAAAAAGCTTAATGAACAAAAAAATGGTATATTTCCACTTAGTGGTCTAAATATTAAAGAGGGACGTCAGTGGCATCCTTCATTTTACCAGATGGCCGTTTCAAACAAATAACTCTTGTAACTTTGAGACGTGTCTTCATGCAGGTGAAATTCACCCTCTGCCTTTCTCACTTTGGATGAATGCATCCAGACAGGCGTAGAAAAACAACTGCGGATCCTGTTATGACATTTTAATGTTGTTTTCTTTTAACGTTTGTCCATCATGAATTCTCTCTTCAACCAAAACTGCTGTTTGACATCCAGATCATTTACTGTGCGCCCAATTTCTAGTTTGACACCAGAGACTCACATGCTGATGCACATGACTGTGCGTTTATTAGGACTGAATTGTGTGTGGTTGTTTTTCCCCCCTTTTTTCCTGTCACAGTGAGGAAAAATACACAGTGTACCATTTTCTTGCAGAAGCCTAAATGGGAGTGTCTGTGCAGCCCGGGTCCTGGGGGCACTCAGATAGCAGTAGTAGCAGATTGGCTGTGTGGGCGCATGCATGACGGAGTAGGAAGTCATCTCTTAAGTCCCGCTGTGCCTCCCTCTGTGCCAAGGTTTGGTGCTGCCAAAGCCCCGGCTGTGAGTGTAGCCTGCAGAACTGCCTCCACCTTAGCACTCTCTCTCCTCAGCCCTCCACTAATGACCACTTTCCTCCAGCAATGCTGAGTTTGAGGAGGTGACATGCCGATTATTCCTGTCACAGCTGTGGAATGATCTCCTCGCTCTCAACAGAAGGAGCACACCAAGTTTTAAGCTTGCCGAGAGGGTTGCCATCTGTCAAAGTGTTTGTCGAATCGCGTATTTATATTGGAACCAAAGATTTATATCCTGCGTCGGCTTCGTTGTGAGCGAATAACAGGAGCAATAAAACAGATCGTTTCCCTTCTAGTGCAAGATGCTCCCAGTGGAAGCAGTAACACAGACGTATTGCGGCAGCTCTTCACACCGGAGGATGCAGGAGAGGTGGGAGCCTCAGCTGCACGGGCGCACAAATCCCTCCGATCAATTTTCAATTCAATTTCCAATCGTGTCCCTGTCTGAACAGGCCGCAAGAGATACAGAGGGTGAGGACCGAAATGGAGGCGATCCTGAGGAGAGGAAGGAACACAACGTTTCTCAACATCTCAGGTCACATTGCATCGGTCTGCAGCCTTGTTTTCACACTTACCTGCATACAGGTGAGGGACACAACCTGCTAAAGGTTCACTGCATCATGTGGCTGGAGCCGTAGAGGGAAACGTAGTGACGATGACGATGCCTCATCACTTTCAGTGGCAGGAAGCAGGTGTAAGGTCGTTTGCTCTCCGCTTTGTGCCATTCTTGGTTGATCAGTAATAAGTGACATAATTCCTCAAGGACATTTCTGCATTCAAAACTCAAACTGATATTTGGAATATTCAAATCAAGTTGCTTTAACTAAGGGGTACGTCCAGAGACGTGTGGCCAAACCAGGAAAGTGATAGCATGATAATCTAAATACTGATAGCGCCAACATTTTTCATGAATTGATTCCATGAACATTGAATAATGTGCAGCAGGATGATTGAACCATTCGGTTAGTGGATCAGGCTGATGCGTTTCTGCACCGCGCTCATGATCCCACATCCAGGTTCTCCTGGGAGATTTGAAGTTGGGTTTGTTATCTCAACTAATAAAAGTTGTTTTATTATTCGGGTCAACTTTCTCATTGTTTAGAGTCTGACCAGGAAAGAAACATTCATGTGTTTCAGTTTATTGTCATGCTTTGCCACCGCCTGAGCATCATGTGGTGACGTTACACAGCAACGTTACGTGGTACATCGTTCGGCTACTCTCGCATGTGCACAAAAACTATTTACTATGGCTGCAGTGCACATGCGCAGCAGCAGCAGCAGCAGCAGCAGCAGCAGCAGCAGCAGCGTTGCTGTCGTTTCCTGCCGGTTTACATATCGCCAGAGTCGGATCATTTTCAAAAAGTTGCATTTTCAGCACCGTTGATGTGTAAACTGACACCCAAAACGCAACGGAAGTTTTGCTTTTACTTGAAAATGTTGTTATGTAAATGAGCCGTAAGAAAGGTGCTGCAGACCGCCATTCTGCCAGACCGTCGCACTGATGTGGACACGTCCTCTCACACCATCACACAAGATGAGATGAAAACAAAGAGCAGTTTCCACATCTGCTCCAGATTCATCAACGGGTTTCATCATGGTTTGGTTTTCTTTGACATGTTGAGAGCAGGGAAAGCCTTGAACCCTCTAAGGGGGTCCCTGACCTCAGGTTTGGGTCACTGGTATATCATAGTATACAATATTTATCAAGGATAAATGCAAACAAATGTGTGGAACTAGATTATTAATGAGTGGTGGATTTGGAATGAGAGATTATTATCATTTTTTCTTTTTTTTCTTTTTGAGAATATTCCAGCACATTTTTCAAAACCATGCTGAACACAATCAATCTGGAAGTTTCCCTCCATTGTATTTATAGCTATATTTAGCGTCTTTGATCCTGCGGGTTTGGGTTTAGTCCGATACGAGTCAATAACGACAGATTTTAGAATTACACAGGAAATCTGGCTTCGGTTCTTAAATCCCTTGAGGGTTTATCATGGACACTAATAAGAGGTGGGCGATTTACTTCTTCCTCCTCGTTTTTGTTCTGGACGTGTCAGAGTGACAGTGCTGCATGGACGAGGCGTGTTGAGAGGGAGGTGTAGCAGAAGGAGAGGAGAGAAAGGGAACAGGCATTCCTCGCGTCTTCTCTCACTGTTCTCATGTGGAAATCTGAGAGCTGAATAATTTATAGCCTGTGGGAGGGTGAATAATGAATATGTGTGTGATTAAAGGATGCATGCTGATGAGCGGAAGAGAGTGAGGGAGAAGGGCTTCCCCTTCTGAATGATCCCTCATCGGCTCCACACACACAGAAAACAGAACCTATGGAAATGTCTCGGCGGACGTGCTTGAGGAGCTCAGATAGGCTTCATTTCATTTGTTCCGAGCTGGATTTGTTGCATTCACATGCTCAAGCTTTTTTTCTTTTTTTTTCCGTTCTTGCACCGAACCTCTCCGAATGAATAAAACTGTGTAAATGGAGTGAAAAGGAGAATCCATGTTTAAAGATGGTCAATAATGCATCACTGCAGGATCACGCAGAGCAGTGTCTGCACGCTGGGGTTTCCTATGCACGGGGGAGTGGATGTGGAGCTGGTGTGTTCAGGGTTCTGTTATCCCCCCCCCCCCTTTTTTTTTTTTTACTTAAATACATGTGTGGCAACGAGGTCTGTGCCTGCGCATTTGAACCTGCGCACGTGTGATTGTTTTCTCGGACACGGCTCACTGCCTCCAGTTTTAAAAGTAAACTCCTCTCATCCGCCCACGCAGCACCCACCATTACACAGAATCATTCTAAATATACACCTCACATGTATGTGAAGAAGCAACACACCCCCGGGCAAGACAAACGAGCCTGCTGCACTTTTTACTTATTGAAGCGATGTGGAGGGGATGTGCATGCGTGGTGGAGGTTATAACCCGAGAGTTTCATTGAAGCTGTGGCAAAACACCAGGGAGCAGCTCAGCATGCAAAGAGCAGAGAGGCAGATGCACCGTTCAGACGCTGTTTAGTCGGTGTACAGCAGCATGTACGATGACAAGACGGGGGTGTGTGTGCCAACACTGTGCAGCGAGCTGAATTGATCTGTGCTTGTTTTAAAGCAGTGCTTAGGGCTTCCCCGTTTTAATGACATTAGGTAACGCAGGAATAATTTATGCTGACACATAATGAACAATGTGTAATTTGACAGGCTGCGAGGGCTGTTTAAAAGACTGCGTGGCTGAATCTGGAAATGACAATATACAATCGGAAAATAGCTCAACATGATGCCTCATATACTGAACAGCACTTTTGTTTTTCCTCCCATTTTCCATGAGCTGAACTCAAAGATCTAACTGAGACTATGCGCACAAAAGACCTATTTAGCTTGCATATTGTTCACAAATGTGTCTAAATGTGTGTTAGTGAGCACTTCTCCATCCACCTCACAGGTTTTTCATATCAAGGTGCTCATTAGACAGAAGGGTCATTGCACAGGTGAGTCTTAGTTATTCTTATATCCACTAACTAGTGTGCGATTCTGCTATTATGCAGCTATAATAGAATAGAGAAACTTTATTAATCCTGTGGGAGAATTCCTTAAACCAAAGGACATGGCTGCCAGGCAAATCACTCAGCCCATTCATTGGGAGCAATTTGGGATACAATGTCTTGCTCAAGGACACTTCGACATGTGAACAGGGGGAGATGGGGAATCAAACCTGCAACCTTCAGATTGCGAGACAACCCCTCTACCGCCTGAGCCAGAGCCGCCCATCAAGAACTTGTTCACAAGTAACTTGCCTAAAAATGCTTATAGATTTCTCCATCAGTCATTTCTCAAACCAAAGGCCATTATTCTGTGTTGACAAGCTTTTCTTATTTAATCTTATAAGTTTCGGTGTGTCATCAATCAGTTCTCTTGTTCCACTTAAAATACCACATTTTGTCAAAGCTGCTAGTGTCTAAGATGGATATACAATCCCACTTTAATCAGAACTACGTGTAAAGCTTCAGAAAAATTACCATATTTAAACACATTAGTTTCAAGTCATGTGTTCAATCCAACCACCTGACCTGCATCCTGCATGCACCTTCATATTTGTTTTTACTCCCTCACCCGACTTCCTCCTGTCATCAACGCCAAAAGGCACCTTGTGTGTTTCTCTGAGTTTCCAGCAGCTTTGACAAACTGCAGTATTTGATGTCCTGCGAAGGAGACCTGGCTGCCGCAGCAATAACTCTCCGCATCATTGGGAAATTAGGCTGGCCGCTTTAATTTTTTCATTACTTGATGTCTGTGGATCAGTATTAAAGATATTTACCATCTTTTAGGCAAACAGCCATTTTCCAGTATTTGGAGTTGCATGTTCTTTGACTACATTGAGACTTTACAATCTCTATATGGATGTGTCGGCTCATTGGTGCTCGGCAGATGGTGGAGGGAGGCATCAAACAGCTGCCGTCTGTTGTTGGAACGCATGCCGATGAGAACAGTGAGACTGAACCAAAACAATCGCAAGCCACAAAAAAACATCAAAACAATAACTTACATATAGTAAAACAATGAGATGAGTTCTGTGTAAATTGAAGTGAATCAGCCATGACGCCTTATTATTATACAAATATCAATGGGAGAAGCATTAAAGCCACACATGCAATCTGAGGTGTTTTCCTTTGTGAGTTGTTCAGATTGTTTTCTACCAAGATCAGCTTAATGTTCCTGGTGAGGGCCAGGGGTCCCGAGAGCAGACCAATGTCCTGTTGGTCCTCAGCTGAGATAATAAAACATCCCTCCCTGCCTGTTCTTGAATTGCCGAAGGCGCTCGGGGCAGCTCCGTCGCCTCATTCTTCGGGGGAGCAAAATCTGCGTGCAAAATGACGCACATCAGGTGAACGTTTTCGTTCACATGCTGATCATGGTTGCGCCACTTCTGAGCTCATGACATCGTCTGTTGTTAGAAGAGTCGGAATCTGGAGAAATCGTGATTAGTCTTTGGCTCCCACACAATTGAACACTCGGCTTCCTCTTCCTGCACCCGAGGAGACTACGAGGCAGGCGCTTCATGAGCGCGAACGCGGCGAGGCAAACACAGAGGATGTCTGGGAGAGGGTCGTTCTCATGAAACGCCACACGCAGGCACGTAAACATGCGCGCTCGCACGCACCTTGACCATCCCACCCGGCAGCTACCCAAACCTGGTTGTAACCTCAGCCCTCAAACCAAATCTTCAGGATTGAAGTAAGTGAGTAAATAAACACATGTAAAAGGTCAGAGGATCCAGCAATTCAGTCTCGAGACTACAAAGTATTTTGGCCTTAAGAAGCGAGCGAAACAAAGGCGCACACACACAAATCATTGGGGAAACGTGTGTTACGCTCCAGGTCGAACTATTTCTGGACTGTGACTGGAGACGTTGAAGTCAGGACACAACATTTGGCACGTTTTGCTACAAATTTATGATAAATTCATTCTGTTAATATCTAAGATGACTAAAAAAAGAAGTTTTTGTAATTGATACTAATACCACTACAAAATCAAGAAAACATGACATTTTGGTATAAACAAGTATAAACTCCCTCCATCCCATGGATGCAAAAACAGGACATTTTATTTTTAGCACTATGATATTTGTATTACTTACCACCAACAACTCGATAATTAAACTCTCAACGTAGCTGTACTGATACCTGCAGGAAGGTGCAGAGGAGAGAAGACAACCTGCATGAGGAAGAGACATAAAGATCAGAAACTCTCAAGGCATTCAAGAAGGTTTCCCAGCAGTCTAAACCTACAGCAGGTCAACTAAGAAAGTGTCTCTTGTCAATAACTGAGACAGAAAGGAAAGTTTTAATTCTGGTTATGGAGACAGAAACATTCACACCTTTCTGAAGTGAATCTGAGAGCTGATTCAAAAATAGATGAGCTTTAAAGCTGACAGCTCTGCTTCCAATTCTATTTTTGGAAACTGGAGGAGCGTTTGATGAGCCAGCTCTCTGAAAACAAAGTGTTCAGATGGGATGACAGGATACTGGGATACTGAATCACTGGGATACTATGTGGGATCCAAAGTGATGGGGGCTCAAATTTCTGTGGTGAGGTAAATTCAGAACACAGATTTGTGCTTAACACAGATTTTATTGTCAGTACAGACATTTTTTTAATAGTAAAATAGTAAATTATGAACAGTGTTAATACATGTGAACGAGTTATTTAGTTTATGCCTTCTGATTGAGGAATGCACAAAATTGGGACACACATTATGACCAATTCTTACTCTTTATTCCAAGAACCAATGTTATTTTTTAGAAAGAAGCATGGAAACAGAGTCAATGTTTTCTTGAAATATTGAAATAAACAGTAACAACAAAAGTAATAAAGAGCTGTTTCTCCATTTTATTCATTCATTCATTCATTCATTCATTCATTCATTCATTCACGTATGTTTGAGTGTCTTAAAAAATGCTGTACAAATAAATTGGATTATTATTATTATTATTATTATTATTGTTATTTATTATTTATTATTATTATTATTATTATTTATTATTATTATAGTTTTGTCATGAGAGAAAACTGACATGAGTGGAAGTGACTGTGTCTCAGACTTGATAGTAATTTTGATTTGTTGTTAGTTTTTTATTATAAAATTGCTGTTTTGACATAACTTTATTCTTCTTTCTGCTCCCTTTCACACAGAAGTTTGGAAACTTTTGTTTGTCTTTTGTCAATAAACTAACTAACTAACTAACTAACTAACTAACTAACTAACTAACTAACTAACTAACTAACTAACTAACTTCTTATTATAAATTTATTACCTGCATGGTGTGACGTAGAGATCAGCTGTAATTGGAGTGAAAACCAAAAGTGTTGATCATTGATGAATATGTGCAACTCGTTCCCCAAACAATGTCTGAAGTGTGGAACAGATATTCTTAGGACATTTAAAGTACTCATTATACCTGCAACAAAAACTTATGGTCATATTTTCTCATATACTTCCTCCTGTTTAACAACCTGTACATTTATTGTTCTCGGCATCAGCGCAACAAACGTTTTCCCTGCTCTTATCTAGTTTTTGCATAAGGCACACTGAATCAGTTTTTAAGATCATATCAACGCAGAGGGGTTTTATGTTTGGAGGACTGTGAGAGCACGTTGCAGGTAAACCAGGCAGCTTCACGTACAGAAACACGTCACAGATAAATAAATCGACTTCATGTCTGGCCTCAAACAGGAGAGGCGAAGGCAGGGCAGCAAAACGCGTCTGAAGATCGCTCCCATCTTGGACCGCTGCCGTTCAACTTTCCACCCTCGAGATGTAGGAGTTTTTATCTGTGAGCCATCAGATCCCTGAACACAAATATTTGATACACACACTATTGCACGATATTCCATGTTGGACGTATTCTCTATTGAGGGGTGACCCTTTTCAGGTCATGATATTCTAAAATTACTGTTTTGCATCAGGGATTCCTTTTGGTCATGCGCCTGGTATGACGATGTTCAATTTCAATTCACTCTGGAGTCTCTATCTTTACTTGACCCGGGTAGATTCCGAGCGACGGTGTCGCATGTCGTGACACGGTTTTATTTTCCATTGTCCCAGGTTGGACGAGGTGTCTCGACCTTTTCCCGTTGGGAATTTCTTGGGGCTGCATCCCGCAGACTGTGCTTATGGGCTTTCCTGTGCCTTTCTTAAAGAATTTCCCTGTGGGATATAAAGAACTTCCCCCCGGGATTAATAAAGTCCTTTCTATTCTATTCTAATCGAAAGGATATCGCACAGTCCCCTACATCTGGTCTACACGAGGTACACCGTGTACTCAACACCATGACGGCGAGAAAATATCGAGGAGAAGTTTTTAATATGTTTTAAATGGGAAATAGATTTAACTTATATATACTATGGTGCTTTGTCAATGCTTGAACAGCCGCCAAAGCGCTTTACATTGTTACACACACACACACACACACACACACACACACACACACACACACACACACACACACACACACACACACACACACACACACACACACACACACACACACACACACCAATGCAAGGTGCCCATGCCGGGAGAAGGGGAATCGAACCTGCAACCTTCCAGTTGAGAGACGACCACTCTATCACTGTCATGTTTTAAATTCTGTATAAATCTGCTCTATGAAGAAAACAAATCGCAAACCAAAAAAAAAGGGCTGATTTGGAAAAATGTATAAAGAACTACAATCTGAATCAAGCATCAAAATCAAGGTTAAAAAAAAGGGAATTGGAAGCAAATATAATAATAACAGACGACAAATGGGAAGAAACATTCAGGACTGGACATGAGTTGGAAAGTGGAGATGTTTTAACACATTATTATCACACGGAAATATAATAATACCTCTGATTTGTGTTGAAGAAATGGTGTGAAAACAGGTGACTTTACTCATATCTTCTGGGATTGCATGAGGATAGAAGATTCGGGGAAAATCCTGCAAAAGAAACTGAGGGAACTGAGTTAACCCTTAACCCTGCAGCATAAATATTGGAGATAGAAACTACCTGAAGCTCTAATGGACAGAGACTGTGGAGACTTAATGAGAGTCCTGCTTTTAATTGGAAGGAGAGTGATTTATTATTACTGAGACAGGAAATGTACATGGATGTGTATGTGTACAAGTAAAAGTAATGGATGTGACAATAGTGTGACCCGGGACAGATGTGAGATGTTTGTTGACACTTGTTGAAATAAATAACATTAGAAAAATGAATATCTAGAAAGAATCCTCGTAGAAGCTGTAAATACAAGAGTCACTCTCATGCTCAGTAACAATGTGATCATATCTTATCATTGGTACATTCTGTATGAGAAAAAAAAAAAAAAGCCATGTCAAGCTGGTTTGGGTGTCGTGTCAGTGTTTTCATGTGCATGCTCAGACACAGATTGTGTGTCCACAACATTATGTGTTTTTCCTTCTCTTTTACCAACACCCTGATAAAAGTTTAATCAGCTGTGGTTTTATCTGACAGTCAACATCATCGCTTGTCTTCATCTTTGCCTCTTGTTTCCGACTGCATGTATGCAGGAGGAATATTGATTTTCAGATCGTGACCTCAGCCTCAATTGCAGGATGACTAACCTTATGTAAAGTCAAGGTTTGTTCGCATGTGAAATCATTACAAAAAAATATATATATCTTTTAGATGTTTGGCATTACTCTCCACCCAGACAATGAGCTGATGAATTTCATCCACTCACTCAAGCAAAATCTGCAACTGGCCTCCTCCCGCCCTCTAGTTTAACTTCCTATTGAGAAATCCTGTTGCAGATTTGTTCACATTATTGAATTATTTGTTCTCCTGAAACCTTTTGGTTCACTTTACATCAGCCCAAAGCAGCTCTTTAATCCTTTGGCGCTTGAATTAAATTCTTTTGATTGCGACACATGGAGACATGTGCTTGCTATTGAAACGACTGCACGTTGTTTCAGAGAATTTAAAATGTTAAGTGGTTGGGAAATATATAAAAACAAACATTTCCATTGCGCGTACTTTACAAATGACTGTATATGGGTGGAGAAAGTGTTCAGAACAGCAGGAAGGTTCAAAGCTATAAGTTAAACGGAAAATCACGATGGAATGAGCAGCGATTGTAGTGGGAAGAGGACACTTGTCATGAGAAAGTCGTGGCCTTACGCACAGATCAACCACAATAAACAATCCAGGGTGAAACATCTGGACTGGTCTGTAATGTCAGGGAGGTTTTAGGCTACAAATACTGTGAGAATTTCTCACCAGCTCTGAGGTTTGATGATAAAATACATCCAATAACTTTAATTAAACTGTCAGGTGTCAGTTTCTCTTGCATGCCATGACCTAACTGGAGAATATGAAATCAGAAACTGATGGATTGTTTTCTTTATCTCCGAGTTCTCCGGCTCATCTACTTCCCCGTGAACGAAAGCAAACAATGCCGTGGTTATCTGTTGCACATCCTCCCGGTGTGATGTCACTAATCGAGACCAATCACCTCTCCTGTGTATCCTGTGTCTGGTCGGGTCGCGGCCCCGGCCCCCCGCCGCACAATATGGACGAGACCTGCGGGTCAGCGTCAGCAGTTCAGCCCCGCGCCGTGCCATCTGCAACAAAACAAACCAGAGACATGTTTGGGTTCGCCGTTGAAATCCATTGTTTCAAAACATTGTAAAGTTTGTATGGAATGAAAAACGTTAAAACACAATTGCAGATTTGCGATCATTTTCCTTCGTGTGGCTGAACTGCGATGAGCTGTTGCTTTACAACAGGGAGGTTCAAACCTTCTGTCTTCTCCTGATAATCTCCTGATACCTGAGGTCCCCGCTAATTTGGCTTCTTACTATCACTGTGTTGTGGCTAGAAGTGTAAACACAAGAAGTCAAAATGAAGTTTTTTTGTATGATTTAAGCAAATGGTACTCGTCTTCAGAAAATAAAATAGAAAATTGAATCATTATTATGAAGGATTCCTGGTTAGTTATGAGTCCCTCAAGGTGACTTTTCCCTGGAACCCCTGGACTCTGCCACACTGTGGTCTAGATAAAGTAGGTCTACATGATGGATATTTGAATTGTATTTGTTTATAATCACTGAATTGATCCGTTGGCATATCAAGTTATGTAAGACCTTGCAGAAAGACCTCAAACAGATCCTTTAAGCACGCACTGATCTGTGTGTATTTATTACACTCCACATGTACAGATAGAACTTTATTGATATAATAGACACAGACCCAAAACTCCTGCAGACCGTGAAAGCCATTGCCTTATGCACTTTAAAAAAGGTGCTTTATGTTACAGAGTGACCTTTAGTATGCAGATTATGCAGATTTCAATCATTGAATTACACCACCGGACATTAAAAATCTATTTTGGAAGCCCGTTTCATTACGCCATTAAGATGGCAATGTGCCGTGGAAAGTGTCAAAATGTAACTCAGATGGTCGGAGATGTTCAGCTCAGGAAGGACGGAAACCTCCTGTAGAGCAGAAGAGCACAAGAACCTTGATTTGCAGTTTGAATCCAGACCATGAAAACGAGGCCTCATGATGCCTTTAAGAAGGAGCTGTCAATCAGGTTAGCACAGGGATAATGAGTGTTCACTGTGATGATGGCTCTTTATAGCATTGCGACGCAGAACTCCTCACAGGGCTGCTCAGTGGCGCAGCGCATAGCGTCGCTCTTATATCCCTGCGTTTAACCCGGGCTGGGGTTTCTGTGCCGAGTTTGCATGTTTGCTTGTGAGTTTTTGGCTGATCTCCGGCTCGGATCGACTCAGCGCCCTGCCACTCTATGTTGGATAAAGCAGTACAGAAGAAAGATAGATGTATGTATTGCTCACTCACTAGTAGCCGTAATATTAGAATTAATATGAGACATGAGATGGGTTTATACCCGGGAATCACTGGTGGCACTGTCAACAATTCAATTCAATTCAATTCAATTCAATTCAATTCAATTCAATTCAATTCAATTCAATTCAATTCAATTCAGTTCATAAACGTAGCATATATATATATATGCATGCTACGTTACTATATATATATATAAAACAAGATATAACGAAACTGCAAACAGAAAGTGCAGCTTTTTTTCTGACTTTTAAATATCTGGTTTTTAACCACTATGGCAGGAGTTTAAGTTAAGACACTGTTAGATTTAATTCAATACATTTTGAAGACGCATCAATCTGACGTTTGACGGATATGAAACCCACCAATGTCAAACTTGTGGAGGTAATGGGGGCCATATGAGGAGATTAAATGCAGCAATCCATAATATCACAATATGATATTCTTAATATGACAGAAAACCTTCATCATATCCCAGTTAAACATTAATAATTCATGCCCCATTGATGAAGCTATTAGGAACAACATGAAAATAGTGGTATGAGTTTTACGAGAGAATAATGAGGAAGTTGAGAAGACGTCTATTTCCAGGTACTCTCAGTCACAGTTTTCCTCTCTGAAGAGGTGTAGCTCACAGTAAAGGGTGTAAACCTGAAAAAAACCATTGTGTGATTGAATCTTGAAAGGCTCCTGCTTGCCGTTACGGATCTCCCAAGTAAATGAAATGTGTTGCTGGAGCCTGTGGGGCAGGTTGGCAGCCTTCCTGTTGAGGGAAAAGATCCAGGTGAGACAAAGATGGCGGGTAAACACAAATGTTCCTTGTCTCACAGGCAGTTTAGCTCATCTAATCAAAAATTCCATCCATGGTGAAAATGACATTTAATGAGCTTTTTAAGGTGCCTGAGGTCCGTCTACGTGACCTGCTTTACATCACCACTGCTCCCACTTGTTTCACCGTTTCACCGACTGAAAACAATGCTGTTTGCCTACTGTGGGATTGGTGACATCAGCATCTGAATCCAAGGTCATTGTGAGAGCGTGTGAGGCACAAATAAAGACGCCCCTCCCATAGAGGCGCCCCTGTTTTCATAAATAAACTCGTTTTGTTTGCCAGTGACAAAATCTCATCCTATTCTGGAGAATAATTCACGGCAGGATGTGTGAGTGATAAATATTAATAATCCAGGGGGCCAGTGTTTTGAGAGCCACACTTCTGACAGAAACTTCAGGACCAGGAAAAACCCAAACAGGCCTTGGTGCATGCAGACACGACTGTGGGAAAACATTAGAAATGACAGATTCAGGAAAAGTGATAACTTTGTGTGGGTGGACACCAAATAGCTCAATATTAACACAGTTTCATGTGACCTTTGACTGATATCTAGATGTGGTTGCTTGTTGGAAAATGTTCTCATACAAATATATATGTACCAAAACCCATAACAATAAATATAGCATTGTGTTTCATGTGAAGACAATTGTCAAAATCCAACTCCCAGAAGGATTACGACACAGTATAAAATGTAAATAAAACTTAATTTATCTAAAATTCATATGAATCTGTACAGTCTGAACAGTTTACGCTTTTTAGATTGTGCTGATTTCCAATTTGATGGACATATCTTACATGCATTGGGGCCTGGGAAATAAAAGGCGGAAATGATCATTTTCTAACCAATTGATTAGTTTTCAATGGATTACATCAGAGAGGAGATGTTGACAGTTTACCAACCTGTAAAAAAACAAAAAAACACGTGTAAAATTGCAAAGACTTTGGCTATCTATTCGTGTACAGTCTGTCAGACTAGGAATGGATGCAGAGCAGGGCTTATCAAATTGTTTTAAACATAAAGGCCATTTACACCCAAGTGAAACTGTGAAACTGTTGCACGAATGAATTGCATGAAAAAAAATCTATCTATCTATCTATCTATCTATCTATCTATCTATCTATCTATCTATCTATCTATCTATCTAGCTATCTATCTATCTATCTATCTATCTATCTATCTATCTATCTATCTATCTATCTATCTATCTATCTATCTATCTATCTATCTATCTATCTATCTATCTATCTATCTATCTATCTATCTATCTATCTATCTATCTATCTATCTATCTATCTATCTATCTATCCATCTATCTATGTGTATATGTACAGAGAGGAATGAATGACAAGTGAGTGCAAGCAGCTTTAGAATTTTAGGGGTAAAACAGAGTCTCTTTAGAAAGGTTCCGATATAAATAAGTCATGATAAAATTCTAAAAATACAATTCCTTTTATTCCACTTTTTATTTTTTTTCCTCTCCCAAAGTAAACTGTGAGAGTAAAGGCAGAAACTTCAAAGTGATGCCGGCGTGTCAGAATGGCAGACGTGTCACTGAGCAGAGCTGCTCTCTGTTCTCGCCGTTTCTCCCGTGACGTCATCGCTTTGGAGTCCTCCACAGAGAGCCGTTTCCTTCCTCCACCAGCGCAGACGTGTATCTCACAGTCGCTGTTTTACGGCAGTGACTCCTGCCTGCAGCTTCGGTGTCTTACTGGGTTTGTGTGATCCCTGAGAAATCCCCCGATCAAAAAGCCACGCAGCCATCTGACGCTGGCAAAACTTGTCATGTGTGCAGCCTCGTTGCGGGGCAGAATGAGGACACCCACTTGCAGCTGATCACACAGGCAAACAAACAAATGGTGGGTGGGGGGGGGTGGGATGTGTGGGGTATGTGTGGCAAAAAGGGGCGGCGGAAAATTAAAGGAAGACTGGAGCTGTGCTCTCTCTGTGGGGTGCCCGCGGAAACCTTTGAAAAGTTCTTGGCTTCTCGTTCCAAATCAGCACAAAGTCAGCAGAAGCGAAGGGGAACGAGAAGCCCCTCGTCCCCTCCAGGCCGGCGGGACAGACACCTGAGAGGCTTGCAGTGTCCCAAACTGCACAGCACAGGAATCAGATGCCAAGAGGAGAGACTGAGGAGGACAGTGTGTGATTGGCTTTGTGACACATTTCTAGGTGGTCAATGTTATATAATAATAATAATATCTGTTCCTTTAATACAAGCAACCACCATCTTTTTCTTTTTTCATTAATACTTTCATTTCGTTGTGTTTGGACATAATAACATCCTAGTGTTTTTCTTGCATGCCACATTCAGTGACCTTGTACCTGACTGACTTGGCCCCGAATCCTGCCGATGCATCCCCTTTGAAACTGGAGTGTTTTGTCTAATTCAGCGTTAAATTGAAGTGGTTGAATATGATCTGTGCCTCTGGCTCGCGGCGTGCAGCCGCGACCCTGAACGTCACTGAAAAAGAAATGTCCGAGGAGGAAGCTCTCCCTTGTTTTAATGGGCCTCTGCGGTACTAATGACAAGCCGCTGGAAGTCAACTAATAAGAAAGAAAAGGAAGGGAGAAAGAGGGGGAAGTATTTAATATTTCCTGATTCCTTCCTCTGTTGGAAAATGAGTCGGGGGTGAGGATTTACCCCGTCTGCACGGTGGCTGCGCACCGATCCATGAATCCCGCCTCAGCGTCTCTTGGGAAAGGTGGCGGCGCAGCGTAACAATAAATGGATATATGCCTGCGAGGAGGAGAGGTGACACGACCTTCCCTTTGACGTAAAGTGGACTTTCCATTACAGAGGCTCTTAAACAAAAGTTTCCCAGTTATTTCTGGGAAAGATCATGGAAGCAGAGGAACCGCTGCAGAGCTGCTGTCTCCGTCGCTAACTTCAGCCGTAGTACCTGAGATGCTCAAGTACAACAGACTATAGAGCATCTTCCTCCAGCGAGGAAGTGGGACTCACACAGACATTAAAAAAAAGTGCACATTGTCAAGATAGACTTAAATAAATGACAATGGAAATTGAAAAATAAATCAAAAATGATGAAGAAAGTCACTTATCTGCTTTTTTTTCTTCTTTTTTTAACTATACACCCCTTTTGAAAGATATTTATTTAGTCTGACGTGGTGTTGATAAATTATTTCAAAATGCTTTAATTCTTTGGGAAATGCCAGCGTATAGTTACTATCAGAAACAGGAAATGATCAGTTTTTGATGAATTTCATGATAAGACACAGTGTAGACTGCTTAGAAATAATGGCTCCTCAAACATTTCCTGTAATTCTTTAGATAAACTGATACTCAGGTGATATAAAGTGGTTTGGCAATGCAACAATAGTTTAACAAACTATCATCACCATTTCTTGGAATGTCTTTAATGCAGCACAATGACTAAAATAAAAGCGTCACAACATCTAACAGTAATTTCAGAAGTGACGCATTAGAGGTCCAGTAAACTGCTGCACAAGTAAGTGTTTCCTCCGCCAGTCTGAGGCCATTTTTAGAGTCGTACCGTTGTAAGAAAGAAACAGTGAGACCGTGTGGAATGGAGTTATCTCTTCTAAGTCACAGAAAAAGTTCTTTGCTTTGGTTCAAACTTCATCAACTGGAGGACTCTCAGGTGTCACAACCTTTCAGCCTACAAAGAGGAACTCCACAAGGATGTCTCCTGAGCCCACTTCTGTTTGACACAGCTCTGGGGAAAAAAAGCTCTTTACAGCAGCTCAGTTGTTACCGGTGTCATTATAAATAATCTTAGCTTTATGTGGACGACTTCTTAGTCTTTGTGTTACAAGTACATCCTGCCGTGTTATTCACTTACTCCATCCAGTTTTTAGGATATACGCTAAACTTGCACTGAAGTTAACCGTTTCCCATAGATATAAAATCTTATTAAATTTGCAGGTTTATTAAAATTATTTGTTTTGGCGTTACAGTCACAAAGAAGCACAAAGACCTTAATAAAGCAAAATTCATTGCTCAGCTCACAAACAAAACAGAGTTTTAGACGATAATCAACCAGATTAATTCCAATAAAATGACTGAAAATAACTCTGATTGAGGACAAACTATATGAAGTTTCATACCTAAATTGTGGGAGAGACTGGACTGCCAATGTTTTACCAGTACTGCTATAAACAAACGGAGCTCAGCTCTGTTAAAAACTCTTTGATTCCAGCTCTTCCTGACGTGCCATTCCCTCTAACCCCCGATGTGCCAGTTGAGAATCCAACAGTGAGACATCCCATCAGAGTCTGGGTTCAATTCAGAAAACACTTTTTTTTAAAATTTAATTTTCATCTTTAAGCATCATAATATCCAATCACCAACCAGAATTTCAGGAAAGGGATCAAAAAGGAAGAAAGACGAAGAAAGCTTAAGATATAAACACCCACTTCTTCAGATGAGAAGAAAGGAGCAGCCGCTTTTGATGAAATCCGATGATGAAACACGAGCATCAATCTTGAAGCTCGTTCATTTCTCGTCTCTTCCTTCCTGTCGCTGCCTTCTGCAGTTTGAGACGGTGCAAAGGGGCACCAAAGAAAAATCCAACCAGAAGTGAATCAGCTGCTCCAGATGTGCAGGAGATGATGTTTTATACATGCTCTGGTATTTACTTTTTTATTTATTTAAATGAATTTAGTTTTGATAATTAGTAGAGAGGTCATAACTGTGCTGGATGCCAATAATTAAAACTTACAATGTCCCACTTCCCCTCGGTTATCTTACACTTGTGGAACTGCTGTACATAGTTATACACAATATTTTCTGGGTTGTTTTTTTTTCATACTTTGTCTAAAAGTAAGTAATAATAATAATAAAAAAAAAGAATTATTAAAGAAACAAACTGGTCTGGATGCAGAGACAAAGGTGGGAAGTAACCAAGTACAAACACTTCTTTCATTGTTTTCTACAGGAAATTAAATTTCCAAACTGTACTCAAGTTTTTCCTTTTAAGGTTCAACTGCAACCTGGTTTTTAAGACAGACACTTCATCAGTTTGATTATTTAAATTTTTGCAGTTTGAGAGAAATGAGGACTTCGTTATCCTTTCATTTGTCATCGCTGATTTCGATCTGAATGGAGACATTTGGAGAAAAAAATGTGGCTTTTGACAAACTATCATTGTTTTTCATGCATAACAAACATGGAGGTGAAGATATAACTCAGTAACGACCAGAAAGAAAGACAGTAAATTGTTCTGTTTCACTAAAAGTGACATTTGTAATGACGAGATGTTTGCAAATTCAGTTATTCAACATCTGTGACCTTAAAGTGCACACCTGGCTTCAAAACATATTATTCACCAAACTACTCTTCATCGAATTAAGTCTTGGATCTTTGATTTTTGAACTTCTCCTTGAGTAAAGAGGTTTATTCTGGATTTCTACCAGACACACTCAACATTTCACTAAAGCGTGTACATTTGCCAACTCAGCAAAAATCATATTGGATAATCTAATTCAGTGATGATTTTCATTTCATTTCATTAACATCTGCGGGACTTACAAGTGGAAAATGTTGCTTTAATGCAGGAATTGGAAAGTTTACTATTTGCTCCTTCCATTAAAAACAAAAATACAAAAACCTAAATCCACTTTGACATTTTTCATTTGATTGTACTCACTCTGGGAAATTATATTTTAACATTTGTAAAATAGAACACAATTAAAATAAATAGTATATCAGTGGCCAGATTATATTTTATGTTAATATAATAAGGAAATGTTTATACAAACACTCAAACACACAATGACAGAAAATCCAAGTTCTTTTCATGACCTTGATATAGTTTGCAAACATAAAAAACATCTTTATATTAGAATGAGGACTAATAAAACACCTACAGCCTCTGTGACAGATTTATTCTATGATAATGAGATGCTTCCACGAGTTTAATCACTGATGACAACTTTTTTAAGTCAATCAATTGAAGTTATTACTAATACTGCAACTTCCTTATATAGAAATGACCATATATGGCCTCTTACAGATTCTTCCTGTTTGTTAAACAGTTACAGATCAAATATCTTTTCTTAGAAGCATTTTCCTTCTTTCAGGACATTGGTACCATGTTGTGATTAGGATGAGTCCACAACTTTTGCCGTCTGAGACATTATTATTTACTGTAAGTTGCTTAATAAGATATCATTTTCGTCAGTTTTACACTTTTAATCTGATTTCTATCAAATAATTATGACATTTTGTTATTTTTCTTGTTTGACTCTGAAACGTCTCACGTGAAACTTTAGCACGCTGGATTTATCTCTTATAACATGAAAACTTGTCTTAAAACAAGAGGTTTTATCACCCTCATTTATCTGCTGTTACCCAAACTGTGCATGAGTAGGAGTGCTGTGGAATTAATAACTAATACTCTCTTGGGTAGTTAATCTGAATGATACGTGTGGGGTGCGATTAAAGGAGGCGTTAATTAGGACTAAATCTCCACAGTCGTGGTTTAAAGTCTCCCACAGCAAAAGAAGATTACAAAGCAAGCTTGATAATGACACCCTACCACAAAACTGGACTTTAGGACTTGGATTTGGATTGTTTGGACATAATAAGCTGCTCCAGGTTGTTTGTACTCCTATTAGACCGCACTGATCTCCATGCTGTCCTACAAGGACACTTCCATCACCAACCTCTTCGTCTGTCTGCAACTGCGACCAAAAACATAAATATTACTTTTAGCAAAGGACAAACTGTCTTTTTCTACTATGTTGTTTGATGGTGGTCCAAAACCTGGCTGTTTGGAGCAAGTCCCCTCCTCCCCTAATACCAACAAGGCTGAGTGCCAGGGGTGGAAGGCAGGCGGGAGGTGGAGGTGGAGATGGAGGTAGAGGTGGAGGGGGGCTTTGCCATCATCTACCAGCATGCAGGCTGCAGTCCTTCGCTGTCAGTGTGTCCTCACAGTGACTCATGAGATTTGATTTGGAAAATTAAAATTCCCCCCGTCGCTTCCTCGCCTTGTTTTTGGTGGACAGGTCGTGGCGTCAGCCAGGAGACAAACTGTTGGGAGCAGTGGAAAGAACTGCACTCGGAGACAGGTACACAAAAGAGCATGCGATGGCATCACATCCTCACGGGAGAATTCAGACAATCAATGATGATTGGTCAGCAAAGTATTTGGAGAGGATGTGCACCATGTCCTGCAGACACCCACTCATCTAATTCTGGCTCCTCAGACGTGCTCCTGTATCCAGGGTGCAATGCTCTCTCTTCATGATGGTCCTCACTCTTCACCAAACCTCCTACCGTGTCTGGAGAACACAGCAGCACAAAACCATTGTGGTCCAAAATTAGCAGTACTCTGCCTCCGGTTCTTTGTCAGAGCTGTTTCTTAAGGTACCTTTGTTTCTGTGAGAGTGTTTCAACCCGAGCTTGTCTTCCTGTTGCTTGACGCCACCGCAGTCCAAATTGGCACTCAGGTCAGCAGGAGTGTCTTTCACAACATAAACTCAAATCAGCTTTCCTGATTTCCCTCCATTCACTCTCCAGTTGAGCCCAATGTTCAACACTGTTGAGCAAATTTACTCTGAAATGGTTTGTTGAAGGTAAACTCAACATTTCTTTGCTCTGGTTCTCAGACAATACCACTTCTTAATGTCACAGGGCTTCTTGTTATCAGGGTTCACAGTTAGAGACAGAGAGCAAATCTTGCTTCTTTTCAAAGCTGCACACCCTCCGACATCCAGACTGAAGTACATCGTATTGGTAAGGTGAGAAAAGTTCAGGAATATTTGGCTTTTTGACACATTTATTCAACTATTCATTTACAATCCACCTAAAAATAGAACTCAACGAAGTCGTTGCTCTGGATTGGATGATTACAACCTCATTGAGAGAGTGACAGCTGTCTCGGACATCTAGGCTCTCGGGGTGCTGTCCTCTTTGCTAATGAAGCCAGTGAATGAAGCCAAGATTAAAGAGCTATCTAAAGCCTATTTGACACTTAAAACGATCACTAAATGGTTTGAAGTCAATAATTCACCTGTGAAATGACCTGAAAGATGTGAGGACTTCTACCAACTGCTGATTCGTCCTGGACCGACTCAGTAAATTCAATTCATTTGAGGCAAGTTATGCCACAAAAAAAACAACAACATACTTTCCTCAGAGGATCTCCAGGGAGCAGCTCGTAGTGCTGGACTTCATGTGTGAACGATGAGAGGTACACTGGACGATGACAGCGGGATGGGAGATGTGAAGACACTAAATAAAGGTGAAAAATGGACACAGAAGCAGAAAGCAGACAGTTTCAGGTCCTTATTAAAGACGTCCTGCCAGCAGAAGAGCTCCGCTGCAGCCGTAAAGTCTGTTTGTGGCCACGCTCTGATCGGAGGTTGCTTTGCGGGGGGCTTGGTGAGGTGAGAGGAGAGGTGATGACACGCCAGACTGCCACAGTCAAATTCAGGTTTGAAACCCAAACCAGACAGAGTTTGAGTCTGGGTTTATGAGTGAAAACACAAAACTTGCGTTGTGTTTTGTTTGTCCGTTTACACGACAGCGGCGCGCGGACCCACTGAAAACACAACTTCTTCAGAACCCTCCGACTCCATCTCTGGTGTCGACGGTGGAAGATGCAACTTTTACATAATTTTCAGCATTTCTGGCGTCACGTGTCAACAGACATTTTCAAAACGCTGTTGTTGTGTAAACACTAATCATATCTGAAACTAAAACAGAAAAAAGACGCCTTTTCCCTTGAAACTGTAAACTTTATTAATCCCATTGGGGAAATTTAAATGTTTTTTCTGCATCTGATCTGGGTCAAGGACCTCGCTCAGGGACTGTCGCACCGCAATTTGTAATAATGGTGTAATATGTAATCATGTAATACATTTTCAACTCATTATGTAATAAACTGCCACATTTTGTAATAAACTTTACCACATTTTGTAATAACTACAGGGACCCACAGTGGAAGCCCGTCAGCTGTGGGATTCAAACCTCCAAACTCCCGATCTCTAGTCCACTTCTCTAACCCCTCTAAGCCTAACCCCCTGAATAAACCAACTGATCCGCCGACCACATGAAAGGCGCACTCTCCATTTGGTGTTCAGAGTCTTGCTCAAGGACACGTCAGCATGTGGACGGCGGGGAAAAAACGGAGTCGATCAGTGCAAAACAAAAACATATTGATCAGCTGGCGTCCTCAGAGGCAGGTGTAGGTCGTTTCTTCCAGTGTTCGCGCTCCTGGAAGAAGAAGAGTTGGCGTTGAAACATGAATGAAGCTAAATTCATTGCAATAGCAGCGGCTGAGCTCATATTCCCCTTAATAGTTTATATCCCAACATAAAATACATTAATAAAAAGAGGTGCTCCTTGTAACTGTTATTCCGGGCCTCTAAAACTGCAGCCTATCAATTTAAAAGAAAGAAAACTCCGATAAACAAGAGAAACCAATGGAGTTTGAGATTGATAGACCATGTAAACAAAAAAACTAATAACAATGTTTACTGAAGTGATTCAAAATAAATGTTTAGGAGTGTGAAGGAGAGGAGCCCCACAGGTTCAGAGAGGCTGACTGATCATTTTAATTTAAGGAGCAGTGAGTGGAGACGAATGAGCAACGAGCTCAAGAGGATTAATTGGACAGAAGCGACGGTGTAATAGAATGAAGATCTGGAGATGTTTACAGTACATGTGTCCTGGACCTGGGCAGATGTGTTATGAATCGTCACTTGTCATCTAAACTTTAAAAAAAAATTTTTTTTATCTGACAAACACCAATCATTGTGATGATAAAATAATTTGATGTATATTTAGCGTATCCGCCTCTAAAACACCCCAAAGATCAGACAGAGTGATAACAGCAGCCCAGCTTCGTGCAACGAGTCATTTTTTTCCTGACAGTAAAGTTTCCCACTCAAATCCAGAGATTTGCTCATTCTGTGAGATATAAAGTCTTTTGACTTGCTTCATTTTCCTTCTCATCATTTATAACGGCGCCGCATGAGAACTGCTGTCAGCCGCTCTGCAGGAAGGACAGATTAATTCCTCCACAGATGGGAAACGCATGCTAATGGCTGGAAGAGCCTCAGCAGAGCGATAAGCAGGCTCCTGAAATGTATTAGAAGTTAATGGTCCTTTGCTTTATTTCTGTAAATTTCCTTATAACGTGTAGACAAAGCATCACTCTAAGTATCTTTCTTCAGTTCAATTCAGAAGGAAATTGATGTTTAGTTTTTTTTTTTTTAATGTTCCCAAGAGGAAAGGGAGGCTGCGGCTATGTTTCCCTGCGAAGGGGGATTATTATCCACCACCACTGCGGCTGCTGGTTAAACTCCTACACAAGTTTTATCACTGACAGCACGATAATGAGGTTAGCAGGTGGATGAATTAGATTTGCATAAACCTGATTGAATCACAAATGTCTCTCGATGACAGGTTGGATGTGTGGGATTTATCCCGAGGCCGCGGTGCAGGCGATAGAAGGCGGAGAGGCGGTAAAGGTGACAGTTTGTTTTCCTCTAAATAACGAGGAGAAAGAGCGGCCCAGTGCCCTTTCCACTGCGGTCAGCTATCTGATGGAGGGTCACATTCACATGAGGATGCCTCCGGTTTCTCCCAGGGAAGATAGTGCCCTTTGTTCCGGACAGGCCGGGGACATGTGGGGGTATTTCAGGAGAGAGTCGGGGTGATTGTAGACGCTGTCCCGTCACTGTACTTCTGCTGTAACCAGGCATTAAGCATTGATCCGCCTTCAGACCTGATGTTTCGAAGCTGAAGAAGTCGGTTTCAGTCTTTCATTCATGCTCTGATGTGCTCGTCTTCCTGTCTGTGACAATAAGCCTTTTGATTCCTTTATGACCGAGGGGGAAGCAGAAGGAGATGCAGAGGGGATATTAAAAGAGCACCTGCAGTCTGTCACTGAGGCAAATTTAAAAAAATAATAAAAAGGGATTGAATTTCTTGGTCGAGATGTCGACCGACCGGTAAACAGAGAGCTTTGCTTTATGGCTCAGCTCCTCTTCACCACAACGGCCCTGTACAGTTACTGCATTACTGCAACCTGTGGCTGATCTCACCGCCCCCCACCCGCCCACACCCCCCTACCCACACCTCACTTGGAGAGGACCTGCCATCCTTTTCCGTCAGAGGACCATGGACTCAGATTTGGAGGTGCTGAGCCGCATCCCAACCGCTTCACACTCGGCTGCAAACCATTTCAGTGAACGCTGGAGGCCCTCATGCGACGCCGCCAGAAGGACGATATCATCTGCAAAGAGCAGAGACGTCACCCTCCGGTCCCCCCAACATGACGCCCCCCTGCACCCGGCTGCACCTCGACACCCTGTCCATGAAGATCACGAGAGAAAGGGGTGACAAGGCACAGCTCTGGCGGAGGCCAGCGGGCCACCATGCTCAAGTCCGTCTTAGTGCCAAGTAGACGAACGCAGCTCTCACACTGGGAGCTGAGATATTTGACCAACATTTTAAATTCCATGCTCACAGAAATAGTTGGGACAGAAGCATATTTACATCTTTTTTAAGAGCACATTGGAGGGACGATTCGCTCTGCGTTCATGGCCAATATGGCGGAGCAGGAAGGACAGCATGGCTCACACCGCTGACCTGACCTGACCTGACCTGACCTGACCTGACCTGACCTGACCTGACCTGACCTGACCTGACCTGACCCGACCCGACCTGACATGAGGGCTGAATCTTTATCCTCTCAAACACCAGTCTTGACTTGACTTGGTTTCATGCTCAGTCTTTTTACAGACAGGTGAGTTCCTTCATTGGGAGGCTATTTTTATACCTTTTTTTTTTTTTTTTTTTTATTGGACATTTTTAGAATTGATATTACACCTCTCCACCCCTTTGATAGCAGGCTTGGGTTTATTGTAGAATACAAACCTGCCTCTATATAATGAAGTTAATTAGAAAAGGATTAAGAAGTTTCTGATCTGTGAGCGATTTTAAACTCGCCTGACGGACTGAAAGGGAATCGGTCAGCTAAACTGAGAAGCCTGTGTGTGTGTGTGTGTGTGTGTGTGTGTGTGTGTGTGTGTGTGTGTGTGTGTGTGTGTGTGTGTGTGTGTGTGTCTGTGTGTGTGTGTGTGTGTGTGTGTGTGTGTGTGTGTGTGTGTGTGTGTGTGTGTGTGTGTGTGTGCCAGCAGACAAACAACAGAGCCAACAGAGTGTATTCTAATATCAGATTTCACAGTGCCGAGACACCGCGGCAGAACTGACACAGAGGCTAAATTATAGCCGCGCAAGCAGAAGACACCGCTATTAAAAAAAGCAAGTCATTTATTGTTCAGTTTGGAACACATTCTCCATATTATATACGACACGTTCAAGCATTACAACCTGACAGTCTCATACACTTTGAACGTCACAGGTAAACTCGATTGGTCATGAACAACTTGATGCTTGGTATATGGATTGGCATTCTGTTCTATATAAAGTTTGTCATACATAAATAACAATAACTGTGCGTCTCATATCAATATACACATTCAGTACATAAATACATGTGTACAGTAGACACAGCATAGAAATATAGCTCGATGCCCTATGAAACAATGGAAAATATACAGATCCCTTGCTCTGTCATCACAATAAATCTTGCTGGAAAATTGCACAGATCTCTCACTAGAATACATAACAAGTCCTCCTGAATAAATGAGTGAGAACTCAGTTGGGTGTAATTCACAGTCGATAACATTCAGTGCATCCCAGAGCCTGAAATACAAGCCATGAACAGTCACATGTTCTCACTATAAACTCACTCAACTTCATGGGTCAGAACTAGGAACACGCAGTGTGTGTGTGTGTGTGTGTGTGTGTGTGTGTGTGTGTGTGTGTGTGTGTGTGTGTGTGTGTGTGTGTGTGTGTGTGTGTGTGTGTGTGTGTGTGTGTGTGTGTGTGTGTGTGCGCGCTCTCTTGTGGCATCTGGAAACACCAAGGCATGCGTATTCATGCAGTTCACATTTGAGAAGCATGAAAATAAAGACGAGCGGTTGGAGGAGATCTGCTGCTTTGTCCTCAGAAGCTGCAGAAGCGTCGTCTTTCCTCTCCACTCAGTCTGTGACCCTCCATCAGCATCTCGACGTCTCTGCCTCAGGTGTCCACTTCCTCCGAGTCTGAGAGGAGAGAACAGAGCCGCTCTGCTCTCGGGACACCATGCAGTTTGTGCTTCGTGGATTTTCTTGACACTAGAGTCTGGGGCGTAAACACAGAATACTAAACCCTTGCACACATACACACACCCCTTTTTGTCCCCCCACTACTTTTTTTTTTTTTTTCAAGCCGCCTGCTGACTGTGTGGCTGTGAGGGCTTCACCTGACATTAGTGCTGTGTGCTCCTGGACTTTGAAATGAAAAAGAAAAAAGTAAAAGTGCTGACTCTTTTGACCGCTGGCTTGAAATGGAGCTTGTTTTTATGACTCAGTCGTGCTATTTATAGCTCCATGCAGTTCACATGCCCCATTAAGAACAACACATCACGTGCCAGGTCATGGGGCGAACATTGGCACTGGGGGGGGGGGGGGGGGGGGGGACCGTCGGCAACTCACTCTGACATTAGCAGAGACTAAATTTACCTGACATTGGACAAGGTGGGTGAGGTCTGGAGCGTGTGTGTGTGTGTGTGTGTGTGTGTGTGTGTGTGTGTGTGTGTGTGTGTGTGTGTGTGTGTCGGTGTCTGGGATGATGCAGAGAAAAATCAGGACGTGACTCAGGGATCTGGGTCTGAGTCCAGCCGTCACTCCGTGTGCTTGGAAACCTGCTTTATGGCACATTCATAATGCTGAAATGAGAACTACTGCTTCACTACACATGCACGAACGCTGACCGGACCCTTACAGCACCAATCATAAGGCGTTCCTCGAACGCCTTTGTCATCTGTGTCATAAGGGGGGGGGACACCATGTGAGTCGTGCTCGCACTGCGACGTGGTCCCGACCGTGTGATGGAGAAGCTTCAAAGCAGCTGAGGTTCAGTACAGAACGGATCGTGTTCGTGGATGTCGCAGTGCAGCATGGGAAGTCTCGCTCTAGTTGGGCAGGGACAGTCCCAACGCCGTCACCATGGCGGCCAGTAGGAGGGCGGAGCTGGCCAGAATCACCGCGCTGCCCGACCGGAACACCTGTCGGCCGTTGAGGGGCTGCACAGGCCTGAAGTTCCCCGTCAACGGCTTCCCGTCGGGGAACTGGAGCTCAGAAAATGTCTTCAGCTGAAAGGGCAGGAGAGACGCACAAATGTTAGGGAACGAGATTGTCAAAGTTTGATTTTGTCCACAAAGCCACTGATTTCTTGTTTTGTTTGTTTTATCAGCTCCATGCAGCAGTGCAGCCCCCCATGGAGCTGCTGGAGGTCGAGGGTCTTGTTCAGGAAAACCTGGACTTCCCAAGTCTCCAGTCCAAGTCTGCTTCTCTAACCCAGTGAACAGTGGTTCCCAACCTGGGGGGCCCAAACCCCAGGGGACACCAAAGATTCATGGAGGATCGCAAAGCAATCTTGGTTTTAATGGGGAAAACATTGATTTAAAAATAGCCGACTCAGCATTTAATTGGTTGACGTCACTAAACTACTAAGTTTAAGCATTTATATTAGAAGAGTATAATTTATTAAAAAAAAATGTTTTAAATACTATTTAAAAGTGTCTGCAGTAGAAACAAAGATAAGCGTGCAAAGTGTGCGGCTGGAGAAAAAATGGCGGCGCATCGGGCGAAAGAGAAAGATCAATCGGTTAAATGGAAAGAAAAGAGTGTATGAAGAGTTACACCGATTATGGCTTCATTGATGCAGTGGACAAGATCAGAGCTGAATACATCTTTTGCAATGAAAAATTGATGGATTTGTATTTGCATATTGAAAATAATGTACATAAATGCACAAATAGCAGTAAAACTGTAAATATTTAGAAAGTTGGACTTTAACAAATCAACAGACTGATGTAAAGTGACTGTAAAGTAACACAGGAGCAGATATCATAAGGCTGATCTTCTCTTCTGCTCCTTTTCATTCAGACTGTGTCTCACCTGCTCCAGGCTCAGAGGAATCGGGTTCTCGAACACCGTCCAGATCACCGACTCTGAGCAGCTCGGGGTCGTCAGGGAGCCTTTGTAACGGTAGTAAGAGGTCATGTTCTGCTCGGATGGGATCAGTTGTGCCAGTGAAATGGGAGGAACCGAGGTGTTTCCATCTGAAACCACGAACGTCACAAAAAAAAAAAGTAAAGAAAAGATGTTAGCAGCAGGATGAGGAAGGATTGCTCAGGTTCTGCTGAACGTCGTTACCTACTTGTCGCCTTGATGCTGCGCAGAGCGTTAATGATGGAATCATACTTTCTGTTTGCACTGTTGGATTTCTAAAAAAAAAAAAAAAAAAAGGAGGAAATCACAGTTTACATTTGCAGCTGTTGTCTAAAGCAATGTTGTGCAGGTTTTAAAGTGTTTACCTCGTAGAAAAATCCAAGAACTGCTACTCCCTCTGGATCCCTCAGCGCCGTCGTCAGATCAGTGTAATGACTCTTCATGTGAACAATGTGCAGCTGTCGGGGAGAAACAACGGCCGTTACTCCCTCTCACAAACTCATACGTTATACTGAGCTGAGCATATAGAAGACATGGTTCGTCTCATAACGAATTCAATTGTACCAGTTTACATGCGTCGCAACATCTGGGGGGATTTTTATATCCGTGGATATTCAGATTAAAATCAGAAGCAAAGGATTGAATGAACAACAAAAGTGTCTCTGCAGTCAATATTCATCTATCACAGAGTGATCTTTGTTAAAAAGTGGTATTTGGCAGTGAATTTAAGTTAAATGAAAATATTTCAGGTGTCAGACTTTCAGTTTTTTTTTATTAACTGGCCTGAAAGCCACCAGGATGCAACAACATACAAACTTTTAATCTCGGGCCAAAGAAACTGAGAGAATGCAGCCGCTTTATAAGAAGGTTTTTTTTTTATATTTCACTGTAATTTGCACCAGACGGTTTCATTAAAATTGGCTTCATGTCAAGATTGTACTAATTTTAAATAGTAATTGTTTGGTTTTGGAAAAATATTGACATTTGAGCCAATAAAACAAACTTTATGGAACATTTTTACCCCTCAAGAGAGAATTGGGCCGTATGTGTTTGATCCCATTGATTTAGATTGATTTTTACCGTTATTGTTTATTTGAAACTATCCACCATCATTTTCAGATGTCATCTAACCTCCATGGGATATTGCTCCCCGTCAACGGTGTGCTCGGAGCCCGGCCCTCCGTCTTTGCCCCAGTGCAGGTGGAACTGCACCGCCTTGTAGTTGCTGGGCAGACCTCCGCCCGAGATGGTGCTGAGATGAGGAACTCCGACCTGAACTGCAGCGGAAAACATCGGATACGAAGGAGATGAAATCACAGCCTCAGAGCTGCTCGACGCCCGGGGAGAGACTCACCTGAGTGTCCGTTGTTTTTGATGCTGCTTCTGAAGGTCTGCTGGTAGTTCTTGAACTGGAGCGGAGTCAGACGCTCGTCCTTCAGCGTCTTTCTGGTCACGATGTTGATGGGCGACTGGTATTGTCCCGCACACTCTTTATTGGCATGGTCCCATTTTTCTGGTGCTGAAACAAGAGAATTGTGAACATTAAGTGAGCTAGATTCATTTGAATTGATCAACAGCCATCCAGGATTGGTCCTGATCTATATCTCATCTATAAACTCTCTGTTGGTCAATTTTTTCCTAAATATCTCATCAAGTCATATTTTCATGTGGTTAATTCCTGAAAACATGCAAGAGTGTTAGATTTGTTTCATATATTTTAAAGCATGGGTCACCCCAGGACTCTTCATCTAAACACTTTGAAGAAACGCAGCGATAAAGTGGAGGGGAACCAGCATTATTGGACTCCTGATCAGCGAACCCCATTCGTGTGTGCAACCTGGGAAAAGTTCACGTCAACCAACAATTCTAAAGTCGAGGTTGAAAACCACAAAAGCCCCTCTGAGTGTCTGAGACGTTCTCATTTTTTTGGTTCCACTTGTACTTACCGTTGCACTGATGATCACAGCTGAACTGGGACTGATAGCACCAGTCTGCAAAAGACAGAGAACATTTGGACTGACATGTTGTCTGCACACACATTGGACGTCAACGGCTGAGACCATAAACCTTTGAACCCGCTGACTCTGCTTCTCCTCGGCCCGCTGTGGGAGCAGAATGAGATGTTTAGTCTCTTCATTCACGCTGGTTCGGGTTCCATGTATTTACAAACGTGTCCATTTTTATTAACAGTCTATTTTATTCCCGTCATTACAGACAGTCGATTGTTCTCCGGTTAGTTTAAGTCAACTGTTCCCCAAAGCCGCCCAAATAACACAGGAACTTGTCTTCCTATTCACCAAAAAGTTGCCGTTTGTGTTTTATCTTCCCGTGCTATCAGAATAAACGGAGCCAGTCTTTCTCCTCAGCACGGTCCTGTTCTCACATGTTTGTCTGCGGGTTTATTAATATTTCACAATTGGTTTGCATGTTTCCACCCTTTACCGGGAGACAAATATCTGCAGCTATCTAACGAATGAAATATTTATGAAAAACACACATGCCATTGAAAAATACAGAGGGGGGGGGGGGGGGGGGGGGGGGGTCTCCTGCTCTGTTATTAGAATTGTATGAGGACGTCTCCCTGTGTTTGTGAAGGAAGTCCTCGCTCGGTTCTCATGATGGTAACTCTTTTCCTCCTGCTGCTGCTTGATAATGGAGACTGAAAATAAACAAAGTGCGGGGCAAACATTAGTGGCGCTTCTGTGGTGCCATCATTCTGGTTAAAAGTCCGACGCGTGTCTGTTAGAAAGTCTCTCTCATTTCCTCTGCTGCAGGATTTGCATGCAAAAGAGAGAAAATCAGGGGCTTCTTGATTACTCTCCGCGGTCACTGCACGAGTGCATTAAAGGATTATTGTTCATTTCAAACCTTGACTCACTTTCGCCTTCAAGATCTGACAAGTGAGACGCACGAACGGTGATATTTTCAGCATCACAGCTGGCCAGCTGTCAGTCATGACCTTGGTTGGAGGAGTTATCTCACAGAATGTGACAGTGACTTCTAAGAATGTCATCTTTTGGTGACTTTCATTACAATTATGAGCGGTACTCTTAGACTAATGCAGGGTTTGACGATACAGTTGGAGAAAATTAGGCTAAATGTCAATTGACTTAATTATATGTTTAGTTATCAAAATGTTAAATCGAGAAAAGAGTTGAGTACTTCAAATAGAATGTGAAGATTTGTTCTGTAAGTCACTGCCGGTGGGAGCAGATCTGAAACCAACACATTTCATTGCATCCACAGACGTGTGCAGAGTTCATGACCCGGCACCTCTGAGGTCACAGAGGTCTAATGGAGCACACAGCGTGTGTGATGTGCACATCTGGAGAGTCGGCTACATTCTGCAAATATTACAACAGCGTGGTTGACAAGTCCAGAAAACCGAAGAGATAAACATACATGCATGAACTGTCACATATCACATATTTATTTTGAATTATTTTTTAACATACTTTAAAAATACAAAACTCAGTTCCCTTGAGTTTAGTCTAAAAAAGACCCAAATAGACAGTGTTGATTACACAAACTTTTGGGGAAACGTGTATATAAGCGTATTGTGCATTTGCTTGAGAAATTAGAATAGAATAGATTAGAATAGAATAAAATAGAAATGATTTATGAAATCTCAGAAGTAAGTTATTTTCATTTCACTCTATCAACACGTTTTCAGTGCGTTAGTCTTTATATTTGTGTTTTTAATTGATGATCTTGGTCCCATTAAGTCTGACGGAACGTGAAGACTGGCTGTTATTCTGGGCCTGAGCGCAGCCAATCACAGCTCTGTCCGCACAAGTCTCCGCCAATCAGCGCTCGGCTTTGATCTTTCGCGTGGCAGCGGCGCAAAGTAACAATGCGCGTGTGTTCAGTAGATCTGAGAGCGAGCTGAGGAAGCTGCCAGCGGGGCAAACAAAAGGCGGAGGGGAGGTAAACAAATAGGTCCCGTCAGCCGGAACGTCGACCACATCTGAGGCCGCTCGCAGTCAACTCGCAGGCGGAGGGAGACGGAACGTCTCGCGCCATTGTGTTGTGCGCGCCGAGCTGAGCCCAGCCAGACACAAACGGAGCGCGGCGCGCGGAGAAGAAAGAAGTTTCCGAGTGGCACATTGGGAGCGAGCCACGCCGGAGAGTGGACCGTGCAGGTTCCCAGTCACCAGTGCACGTGCGCCCTCCTGGGACCAAAACCTTGCAATGACGAGGAGGTGCGCGCGCTCTGGGGATCGCCGCAGTGAATTGATCTGTGACACTTTCGAAACTCGGAGGATCCAGAAGCTTCATGTTGAATTATTTGCCTGAAACAGACCGCAGTAAAAACCTCCCAGACGCCACATCGATAAGAAGTGTGACAGATACTTGAGCATGAACATACGTGCTGCGACAGAGTCAGTGAATCCACAAACACGTTTTAATGAGCAGATGTCTCTTTGACAACCTGATCGGACACTTTGAGTCGTCAAACGCTTCAAACCAGAGCGCCTGGCCGTTTTCCTTCCACACGTGCGCACTGAACCGGAGTTACACGACGCTCGTCGACTCAGTCAGTTGTCACATTTAATCGATTCCAATTGAGTCTCTCGTGTCAAAAAAAAAAACCTCGAGGTTTTATCTACGAAATTGTCGCATCTCATCTATAGTGAGGATTTGGAGATATAACACAGCTCTGCGCGTGACGCGCCTGCCTGCTGCAACGAGGACGCAAACCGCTGTGATTGGTTCGTTTCAGCGCGCATCCGAGCAGGTGCACCTGGGAGAGGGAGGGCGGGAGGGAAGGAGGGGGGGAGAGCAGGGTGTCCGGACCGCGGAGGCTCTGAGGGAATCTCAGCTCTGCCTGCTCGTGTCTCAGCTGATGCGGGATCCCGGTGTCTCCTCGCGCCCTTGAGCAGCGAGAAGCGCACGAGCCTGCGTGGCGGACACATGGAGAGACATTCTCCAGGTGCCTCCGGTGCGTGACGGACCGGGCAGGTGGAGGAGGAGGAGGAGGAGGAGGAGGAAGAGGAGACAGCGGGGCTTCTCTCTCTGCACAACGTTTTTATTTTCATTCATTTGTTTGTTTTAACATGTGACAAATTAAAGTCGTTAATATATATTAACTTTATCATTGATAACGACGCTGGCAAGACTGGAGGAAAGAGATAAAAGCAACTTGCAGCCTGGTAAAGGATCCCTTTGATTACAGAGTTTGATGTTCGATATAGAATTCGTTTCATATTCATTTTAGCCAACTTATTTTAAAAAATAAGATTCACAGATTTTAGTTAAAAACAGGCTGGAATTCTACATTTCTATAAAAATACTGATGCATTAATACCTAATTCCTGCACCATCAGGCAATACTGACATTTTCTCTCCTGAATCTATGACATGATTATGTTCAAAGATGATGTAGATAAAAGAAAAGCGGTGCCGTCCTGGTGGAGGCAGCCAGACTCACCTCCTGCTTCTGTGCAGGTTGTCCAGAAGGATGCCAGCAGGACGGGCAAGATGAAGATGAGCCGCTGCATGTCGGTGCGTCTCGGGCTGGAGGAGCGAGAGAAAGCAACACAATGACTTGTTTTTTTCCAATGTGATCGCATTCTCGCGGGGGGTCTTATACTTATCTATCACCATACCCCAACGGGAAAGAAAGTGTGGCCCCTCCCCCTTCGGGCATCGTCTCTTAATAAAGCTGAGCGTTGATGGGAGCTCGGATGAGAAGCGGCCTGTCGGTGCGCTCCAGACGCGCCGGAGCGGAGCGCATCATGGCTGCTGATTGAATCCGATCCGAGCTGGGAAGGTGGGAGGAAATCAGAAGGAGGTGTGAGACTGCTCCACAGGTAGCTCGGACTCCATCTTCACAGACTGAAGACCAGAGAAGAGAGTGGACGTCTTGATTTCCCTCTGCTCTTTTTACGCACGTTAGGTTAGAAACATCCACTGTGTTCATAATCACTTGCAGGTCCTGAATCTGTTCTTTTTTTCCCTCCTCTATCTCAAGTGTGGGGCTCGACGTTGAGAAAAGAAATTCTGATTTGCCTGATTTGTTTCTCCTAATTTATGGGAAGACAGGACGATGAAAATAAATATTCCTCATTCTATCTATACCTCACAAATTAAACAACAGCTGCAATAAAAAAAAAGACTAGATTTTAGGGTTAAACGCCTATAACAAGCAAAAGTTCTATTACAACGTCTCTAATTAGGTTAAAAAAAAAAAAAAGGACTTTTCAGGAATTCAACCATAAATAATAATTTGGTAAAGACCAAACATGCAGGAGAGTTGGGTCGTTGAATGATAGCAGAATTATTCAAGTAAAAAAAACCACTCATCATGGAAGAAGCTCTCCTCAGAGGTTGTGATAAAATATCCAGTCACTGATGTATGATCGGGTTGTTTTACGCATTTAAATGTGTTGTGAACTATATTATAGCCCTGAGCAATATAATTTATATTCATGTATCATAACTGAATCAATCTGCTTCAATCTGAAAGGAAAGGAAGCCACAATTCATAAGAGGAAATAAAAAACTGCCTGTAGAAACATTACTTCTGGTGTGTGGATGTTCTTTCCACAACTTTTTTTTTTTTTCACAGGAAAGTTTGAGCTGTCACCTTCATTTTCATTCACCGAGTAAAAAAAAAAACAAAAAAAAACCTTCATTGTGAATTATTGATCATGCTGAGTGAGTACAATGAAGCACATCGGCAGAAATCCCACATAAAAACAGGAATTAGCGGCTCCTCCTGAAACATTTCACCAGTGACCTGAAACAGAAGATCAGGAAATGTTTTCTTATATTAAACCTTTGTGCACGTGCAGACATTTATAGAATCACAATTTAGAATTCAGCTTCGTGTGCTGGATGGAGGCGATATGTGTTTCTACTCTTTCTGAGGAAATAACTCTTTGTCCTTTCTAACGGGCGTTACTGTGTATTCAGTGAAAAGATATATATATATTTTTTAAAAAAAAATCCATGGCAGTGAAGATTAAGTGATCTGATTGGCTGAACGTGCTGGTCTCGTTACAGAAGCTTCTCTTTGTGTTTTTCTCCATCTGGTGGACAAATGGAAGAAAAACACAAAGCGCTCGCGGCTCTTGAAGGTTGAACATCCAGGTAAGTTATTCAAAAGCACAGATGCATCATAAAAAAAGTATCAAAGAAAAGTTATTTATTTCTACAGTCACGTTACGAAGGTTCAAGCATTTCTTGTTTATTGTGAAAAATAAGCCTTCCTAAGATTATTATTGTTATTATTATTAAATGACCTATTCCTGGTTCACGTGTAACAAATCTCAATTTAATCATAAACATCTAGAATTTTACAGTTGGAATTAAATGATAGGAAAATGTATTTCATGAAGACATTCTTTAATGTATAAAAATAAATAATGGCAAATGTTCATTGGCCAGTTACTTGGTGTGTCATCTCACATTGTGAAATCAGATGTAAGAACATAATATAACTGATAAGGTAACTTAAGGTAGGAGTTGCTCAGTACTTGAATATAGTTTTACACCTCTCATCTCATCTAACTTGCTAAATAATTTGGTGATTTGTTCTCATTCTAAAAATGCTTGCTTCATTGTGAAATCCGTATTTATTTGGGAAATGTTTGGCTTTTTTGTCTCCGTTAGGCTTTTTTTATTTCTTTCACCAGTCACACAACTGAGCTTTATAGGTTTAAAAAGAAAATAAAGTCTTCTATCAAATACGTCAACACTTTTCATAACCACTTCTTTTATTCTGCGGCATGATGCTTTCAGGGTACCATGCACTGATATAAAGTGAGCACTTTAATTACAAGCTGCTTTTCTCCACCTACCAGAAAAAGAGCCGCTGATATTAATACCTGGGCCCGACTTCAGATGATTGATTACAAAATAAAAACTGTCCAGTTGTAATTAGATTTTTTTTTTTTTTAATGCAGGTTTTCCTCATGAGCGTCCATGAAAATGTGTTAAACAAGCAGTGACGTGGATCTTTGTGGTTCATTCTCATTTCAGACTGAAGGTCTGTCCGGCATTGGATCATTTCCTTTCACATTTTGAGATAATGGATCTGATTAACTGATTAAAGTTTTAAAAATGAAACAATTGACCAAAAAAAATGAAATTTTTTTTTTTAAAGCTCTTATAAAGAGAGCTTTACAAACTTGTGACTATGCTCCTCAACATTTTTTATAATGTTCTCTCGCTGCTTTCAGGTCAAACTTTTTGGCACGTCAAGGTGGAAATGTTGATGTTTGGCTCCCTCTTGTGGAGAAAATGGTGAAACGCTTTTTTTTTTTTTTTTTTAAACGGTGATGCCAGTGGCTCTTGCTTCATGGCTTGAACGTCACGAATTCGAGCCCAGACTTTGTGTTGAAGAGTGTGTTGAAGGCAGAGCCCAATAAAATAACCAAAGCAAACCAAGACTCTTGATATAATCTTTATTTAACCCATGGGATTTAAGTTTTACAGTGCATTTCTTTACAACAATTAATTTAGTGCCAATTTTTAGCCACCACTACAGATCAGATAACTAATATGTTACATATCTGAGCTCCTCTTAAAGGATTTTTGTCTTCATAACCACCGTGCAAACGTATCCCAATTATTAAGGTTGGATAAACCACAGAGATTAACTAATTCAGTGATATCCCATCGCATAGTGACATGGTTAGCCTCATTAGCGAACTCCACCATCTCCAGTTGCCTCAGTGTTATCAAGCAGCTAACTACCTGTACCATTAGTAAATACAGAGGAGGTCAATCAGAAACCTGCTGCCATCGGTAAGAAATGAAAAGGCTTTTAAAAATAGACGAAATAAAATATGGCACTATTGTCTCAAGGAACGACCAGTAGACACAAACACATTTTATTGAAAAAACAAAAGGGGGGGGGGACCGTGGCCAACCTCCCCAACCAGAACAAGTCCAGACACCCAGTTCAGTCTTTCCCCTGCAGCAGTGTGTCCTGCCGCCTCAACATGTGAGGACGAGTCATCAGTCAGATGGACATCAAGTTTTACGTGGACACGAATTCCATCACAAGCGTCTCCCAACAGAAACCTTCGGGATCGTTCCCTCGGTCACCAACAGCACCTCCAAAACAGCTTCGACTCCCACCAGAAGAGACTTTCCAGAAACCTGCCGTCTCCCGGCCTCGTTCCGTCGGCTTCGTCTTGACACAGCGAGCACAAAAACAAAAACGCGCAGCGCAGCAGGCGCCCGTGGGCCTGCGGGGGCCCGGCGCCGCCGCCACGTGGCTGCGCTGCAGAGAAGCACTGAGAAAGACAGAACCACAGACCGGGCATATACACAGTTTAGAGCGCACATTGCAGCAATGAACACACACGACCCACCAAATGTACATGAACGTATTTCCATCTAATTACCCACCGACTGTTACATTCAGGCTCAAAAAAAAAAAAGAAAAATGATGCAATGACAAAGTAAACAGCAGATTTCTCCATTTTGCTCAAGTTTGGTCTCAGATTCCCTCAAACACACAACAGCGAGTAGTGCACAAAATAAGAATACAAAATTAGACTTTTAAATACTGTAGCAGCAATTCTTTTCTTTTAAAGTTGAAAGCCTCCAGTTGAACAGGTACAGGCTTCGGAGTCCCCGACACGTGGAAGGGTGAGTGATTGTCCTCTGTAGTGCTGTCGGGAGGGGGGGGGGGGTGTGTTTGGTTCTAAAGGTGTGTGGACGGGTCGGAGACGTGTCTCGGGCAGGACGGGGCCGTACGGAGACAGCGGGACGCTGCGGCCCTCCAGCCGTAAAATGTCTTGAAGTGGCGGGGACGCTCCCTCTCCCACCTGCTGACCTGCCTCCACCTCTAACTGCACCTCCCCTCCAAAACGTAACAATTCCTCTTCACCCCCTCCTCCTCCACCCCTTCCTCCTCCTCTAACAGCAGGTCGGGGGTTCCACCGGCTCATCCGTCCTAAACGAGCGGGACAGAGCCGAGGCGGGCCGACGCTACAAGACGCTGCTCTCAACTGGAGGCTGTGGCGATGGCCTTCTTCAGCTGCTGGCTGCGGATCTCACGAGTGCGGGACTCCAGGAGCAGGTCGTGGCAGGTGACGCAGACCAGCACCGGGTCGTAGAGCTGCTGGTCCGGGATCGGCAGCTTCAGGTGGCAACAGTCTTTACAGAAGACGTTACCGCAATTCCTGAGAGCAAAAAGCACAGCGAGGGAAGAAATTGAAATAAGTGCACACAACGTGTCTGTTATTTTCCAGGAGGGTGATTCATTTTTCCAGCGTACGTAGTTCTGGCTTGTGCTTTGGAAGAAGGGAAAATGTGAATTTGAAATCAGACAAAACCTGTAAAGAAACAGGAGAATCTGACGGATTCAGAGCAGGAAACTTGCATCGTAACCATGAAACTCACTGTGTTCCAGATTCCACTAAGAGATTTATTCTCATCAAGTAGAACTTTGGTCTCTTTGGCCTTCCTGATTTATCATGTGGCTCCTTTATAACAAATAATCTACCAGGAGGACAACGAGCCGATATCGATTTATATCCTCATCAATTAGAAATTCTTGAGCTCAGCTCAAAAGTGACAATTAGAAAGAATCAATTGATTCCAGCACATCTTTCCTTCACATCCATTCATCAGTTTCTTGTTCTTCCAAATGACACAGCAGAGTGAAGCTCACCTGCAGTGGTGACGTCTCTTGGCGATCCAGAACTCACAGTCGCAGTTGAAGCAGTGAGAGGCCATGTGGTCGGGCACCCACCTGGTGACCTGCACACCGACATCAGAATGAGATGAAGAGAAGAGAGACAAGTGTTGTAACGCGAGGAAGCTCTGAACGACGCCGACCTCCATGTCCTTGCGCTCTACTCGATCCCAGCTGCCCTCGGACAGACGGTCCTCGCTGTGGGTGGACACCGAGTCTTCCTCGTTGCTGTTGTCCGACTCTCGCAGACACGTCTGCATCGGGAAGGGAAGACGGCGAGGGAACACGTTAAGCAGAGAGCTAAATGACGGCGACGGGGAACGTCAGAGAGGAAGCTACTCACGATGTCGTCCTCGTAGTCGACGTCGGGCTCTGAGGGGGGAGTGCCGTACTGTTTGCTCTCCAGCCTCATCTGCAGCTGTCGCACCTGCTGCCGCAGCACCTCCACCTCCTGCTTGTATCCCGCCTCGATCTGCCGCAGCCTCTGCTGCACGGCGTCCAGCGGCACCGGCAGGCCGTCGTCGTCGAGGTAGGCGGGGGCCTGCGGCGGGGGAGGGGAGCTGGAAGCAGACGGTGAAGAAAACGACGCCGGCAGGAGCTGATGGCCGGCCAGGGAGTGGCTGCTGAGAGCGGCGGCGGCGGGTCCGTACAGGCCGAGGTAGCCGGTGCTCCTGGCGCCCGACAACCATCCAGGCTGCACGGGGCTGCACAGAGCCTCCCTGCGACAACACTGAGACACGTTGGCGGCGGTGACGCCCTGCGTGCGGAGAAGTTTACTGGCGAGCCGGCGACTCTGGTAGATGTTGGGCTGCTGAGGCCGGCCGCCACCAGAGTGTGCGGCGCTGCTGCAGGCGGACTGGACCAGACCCTGGACGCTCTCCCAGTGGGAACTGAGCAGGGCCAGCTCGGAGAAATGGCTCTGGGAGATCAGGTGGCGAGCGGCGAGCTGGCTGCAGTCAGCGGGAGCCGCCGCACGCTCTCTTCCTGTCCTTGTGTCCTTCTGCGCTTCGGCTTGTAGTGGCAGCTCGGGCTTCTCTTCATCACTCGAATGATCCTGGTAAAGATCTGTGCAAGGCAAGGTGGGGGGAAGCTCTGCCTCGTCCGTGAGAGTCTCCGTGGAGTCCTCCAGAGGAGCCGTTAATGGCTTCAGAGACGGCAGCCTGACGGGTTCAGGATGGCGGCTCTCTTGACCATCAATGCAGTTGTTCAGCAGCGAGGAGGGCGAGTCGGCTGCAGGTTGACCACTCTTGCAAGGAAGAGGTAAACATGGCTCTGACTTATGAGAAGGTGAGGCGGTGCTTTCTGCAGTCCGACAGGGACCCTCAACCTCCAGCAGAGGCTGCGGGAGTGCAGGGTTTGTGATCTGAGGCAAGGCTTGCTGGAGGACGGGAGTGGAGAAGGCAGTGAGAGCCGCTGTAGCGTCCTGACAGAGAGGGAGGGGGGGGAGGGGCAGGGAGGGCAGAGGCTGCGTGGTGAGACAGGGCTCCTCCAGCGTGTCGTCACTCTTCTCCATCACCAGCAGATCCTCGAAAGTCTTGGCTGGACTCCGATGTGAAGCCGGCTTCCCGGCGCCGTCCTCGCCGCGGTCCGACAAGACCTCGTCGAAACCGTCTGCGGTGGCCTCGTCCACTGCAGGGGAGGGTTCCAGTGAGGGGCGACCGTCCTGGCAGTGCTTATTGAGGTTTGGGTCGCTGGACGTGCGTGTCAGAGGCGCCCCGTTGTCAAAAGCTGACAGTAAGTTGTCCATGGAGCGAGTCTTAGGAAGCCTGGAAATCAAGAAGCAACGAAGGTGTTAAAAACTCTCTGTACCTTTAATTCAGAGCTCACGGAATTTAATTGTGACTGTTCACACTTTAATCAAAGTAAAGCTACGATCAGAGTTCACTTAAACGACTTATCTTAGATGAGCTTCTTTCCTGTTTGGCATTACTCTTATTTAGCTTTTTTCTTCCTCTTAAGTTTGATCCAATCATGGGAGATTCTGATGTTTAACGGTTGCATACGATTGTTATTCGCACTGAAGTATCCCAACTTTTACGGAACTGTGATAGAAGCGGATTATAATCCACTCAGACTATCATACATTTTGATTTGATGGACTTACGAGTTAACGAGAGCTAAATAAAAAGGCACAACAGTTAAGAGGATGTGTTAATATCAGTTCTATAAATGCTGGTGTGAGATTTTGGGGGGGATCAAACCGTGGTACCTGTCCAGAGAGCGGGGCGTGAGCTCGTCGCCTGTGATGGACGGGGGGTGGTAGAGCTCCACCGAGTCGTCCACAGCAGTGCAGGGGGAGGACGTGGGCAGGTAGACCGCCGTCCACAGCTGCAGAGCTCGGGTATGGCAGACTGGGTGCAGCACCTGGCAGACAGACGCACGACAAAGCCGCAGAGCAAAGTCAACACACAGTCACGAGGCCGCCGATTAGTACTTTACTGCCGCCTTATCGTCACACAACTCTTTATGGGCAGGAGATAGTGGGGGAGATTCAATCACACGCTTTCAATCCGTCACCACAGAGACAGCTAAGAAGACAGAATTTGGCATCGTATTCTGCCCCCATTAAATAAACCAATTCAGAGAGGAGGGATGGAATTCACCGAGGCTCGACATCAAGCACCACGATTAAGACAGAAAACTGGAAAGTACCATGTCATGACTGGGGATGTAAAGGAAGTTCTGGAAGTTCTTGTTTCCAGTGCGAAGCAGCGACCACACGGAGCAGGTGCGCTTGTAGATGTTCCTCGCCTCCCGCTCCCGAGCGTTGTTACACAGAAACGTCCCGTACAGACATGAATACGTGTGCTGCACCAACTTCACCTGGATGGACAAAGAAAACACATCAAGTTACGATTTTTAAAGCAAATCTGAGGTCCGATCCTGTAGAACCTATTTAAAAACGTTAGACTTCATTGAAAGTCAAGTTCAGATAGTCTCTGTGAGTAGAGAGCAGCGAGTGCTCACCAGGAAGGACTCGTTGAACTCGAACAGGCAGGGGAACTGTTTGAGCAGCTGGTGAATGCAGTCCAGCCACTGCAGGAAGACGGGACACTGCTCGCTCACGTCGTCAGCGTTCTCCTGGTGGCCGCAGCGGTCCCCGAACTTATGACCGAAGTCCAGCCACTCAGTCTCGACCAGCACCTGAAAACCCTGCGGATCACACGGGAGTCAGAGCGAGAGCTTCATTAGAGAACAAAAACCAGAAACAAACTAGAATCTCCCTCCATCACTGATGAGTGTAACGGTTCACCAACCCTCAGTTCAACTTTCTGTCTCGCAGCTGTTTAAATCAAAAAATTAAGCCGGGCGAGAATCTTATTTCCTCTGAGATTTTCCAAGAAATTACAACATAGAATAGTGGAGTTAAATATATTTTGACAATAAACATTGTTAAAACTGAATTTGGTGTGAATATAATGGATTTTTATTTTTTTATATGAGCAAGATTTGAAAAACACATCGAATGTAAAAGGTTTGTATTTAATATAACCTGCACCCCTAATTATACTATTGATTTTTTAAAAATCATTTCCAGAGGAAGTCTGTCATGTACCAACATTACAGTTTAATTAATGCTTCATCGATTCCTGTTAGGGAAATGACTTTTCTACATTTAACAAATCCTATTTTTAGTTAACCTTAACTACACATACAAGGAGCAGTGGGCTGCCTCTGCAGTGCTCAGGGAGCTGGTGCAGTAACACAGTGGGATTCAAACCTTCAATCCCAAGTCTGCTTCACCAGTATCTAGACTACCGCTGCTCTCTGCCACCACCGTTCTGCATGAGGTTGCACAGAGTCTCTGAAGTGTTTTCACAAGACAAATATGACACTTCCTGGATGTTGATCAAATAACTTGTATCCTCCTTGATTTTAACCGAGGGAAGGAAGAACGCAAAGTTTCTAATCAAGGTTTAGAATAATTACACAGATGTGAAGTGTGCAGGCCCACCTCTAAAGTTCTGTAGTAAGGGTCCAGCATGATTTTGGCCAGGGCTACAATCTGGGGTGTGCGATCCCACCCGTCTGAACAGTGCACCAAGACGGGACGGCCGTCCCTCTCCACCGCTGAACACACCAGCGCAGCCGACTTCATCATGGCAGACAGGTGCTGAAGCCAACGGGTGCTCTCCAGTGCTGAAAGCCAGCTAGAAGGACAAGGGGGGGGGGGGGTTAAACAACTACTGTATGATATTATGCAGTATGTCTGAAAAGACACAGCAGCTTGGGTAACACAGGGTTAATCGACCTATATATCTTTGGAAGCCGCTCTGCGTCATTACACACCTCAATCAATGCAACAGCTGTAGATAACAGGTTAGTTCACTGACAGTGATGTCACCTATGTACTTTGCTTACGCCCACACAGCCACAGTGGTAAGACACAAAGGGCCGACATGTAAACAGTAACAGAGAGGAAACACGCTGCACACGTATGCACTGTGGACAGACGGGCAGCTGGTTAGCCCAGCAGGAGAAAGACCCAACTGTGTGGCGTTCCCATCACTGTGTGGTGTTGCCTTTCAGTGAGGTGAAGAGAGAGACGGGGGGGGGGGGGGGGGGGGGGGGGGGGCTCACAGGGAAAGGTCAAACAGATCAACTTACTTTCCGGGATCTGGGATCTGACTGCAGACGGTTCGGAGGGCCTGGAAGCTGTTTCGGATGGCGTGAATGTTCGCCATTCCCATGAACATGACCTCGCACTTTGGGTAGTACTCTGAATACAGACAGACATCTCTGATTAGGGTCATTGCACATTGTATGACACAGGAGCATCGTACAACATCCATTTTCATACAAATCCCTCAGGTCTATGACAGTGCGTGTGGATGTTTCTTGTCGATTCATTCATTAAGGAATTCATTTTTAAGTATCAATTTCCTTCTTTCCAAATAAGCATCGAGACTCAGATCTTCCGTTTTCCTCCTGATCTGAAAATGTTGAGACGTCGACTGTGTCGACGCGTCATGTCACCACCACTTGAAGTGAATCAATAACATTTTCTTCCCACAGTACCAGCAGTGGAAATGTTCCTGCGGCCTGGTTTACACTCCCAAAATTACTCCTGCTTGAATCCACTCAAACAGGATTTTAAATTTCAGCACAAACACTGGAGAGTGGAATCACCGACTGAACCCTGAAGTTTCCAACAGAAAAGCGGAGTCAGCGCCGCATGTAGGATTTTCTAATGGCGCGAGTATTTCCTTCTGCCGGAGGGAACTTCACAGCGTGAACTACTCCTGTAACCCTCTGTGACCTGCAGCAACACCTTCAGTCTGCAGCAGTAAAACAGGTTGTCAACAACTGGATTGTGCAACGTTTTCAGCACGGTATCGAGGTCAGCAGCGACGCCACATGACCCCAAGACACTTCGATATATTTAGCCCTCATCAGTCTGATCCCTTAAAATGATTCATATCCCTCTTGTTTTACAGTCAATGTTAGAAATTCTAATGCCACTCCATGCCATGACTTAGATTATGATAATAGCGCAAGTACACGGTTTTACTAATGACTGGTAATTACATTAGTTATTGCATTTAAAATGGCAAGAATTGTGTTATTGGCAGGTATTATATTACAGGCCATTGTTACATTACTGATTGTTACAGGCCGCCATTTTAAAAAGAGAAATAAGTTGTGTAAAACATTGAAAAGCAGGTTTAACCACACATGCATATTGCTAATTGGCATTTTCTCCTGAATCCCTGAGCTGAATTGGATGCAATGTAATTAAAAGCACTCTGGATTGAAGGTTGAGTACTTCCTCGATGTTGGCCACTCACCTTCACATTCACAGCCTCCGCCCTTGGCCCGGTTGGCCACTGCAGCGGTGTACGAGCGAGCGTCGAGAATCAGCAGCTTCAGTGGCACAGTGTTGTCATCGCAGACGGAGGCGCCGGTCAGAGAGGAGTCTGCAAACACAAGGACGGCCAGAAGATTGATTTATGTCGTGATGAGAGAACACACATTCATGAATGGATGAGAGGAAGGAGAAAAACAAAGTAAAGAGCTGAGTTAACAGAAACAACATCAACTGTAACCCACTGAAAATCAATATCTGCTCTGATGACACCGCCGAGGTGTTACTACTGGTAACAATCCCAAGTGGACAGACCTGCTCTCCACAGCTCCAGCTGAGAAAGACAAGTAATTACTCCAACACAAGCTCAACCACTTCCCTGTGCGTTCAGGCGCCGTCGGGCTGCCACTCACTTCCTCGACCTGTTGTTGTGCATGAAGCAATTGCGTCACTAAATATACAGTATTCTGACAGCATGGTCAGCATCATCTTTGAACGTTGTCAAATGTAAAAAACTGAAACCAAAATCAAGTCTGAAAAATATATAAATGTGTTAGGGCAATCTACACAGAATGACAGCTGTCCTACTTAAGAGTAAAGCTCAGGGTTACATAACACTGATAGATAATGCATGCACTTCCCATTTAAAAAAATTAAATTAAATCAGAACGTTTAATGAATAAAGGACTATCGGTTGTATAACGCCAATAAATGTGCCATGTTTGAATATGCAGACCATGACGCTTGGTGATTTGCCGTTATGTAGATTATTATTTCTCCCTACTGCCGTTTTTTTTTTTTATATTTATTTGTAATTGAGGGTTACTGAGCATGTGTGAGTTTTCTCTGGTTTTCTCCCACAGTCCAAAAACACGAGTTGAGGTTAATTGTACGAGAGAATCTGTGTGAGTGTGTGGGTGTGTGTGTGTGTGTGTGTGTGTGTCTGATTGATGGACTGATGACCTGTTCAGTGTGTAACCTGCCTCTAACTATTATCAGCTGATCAGTGGCCAAGTATGGATGATGGATGGATTTTCAACCGAATGAAGCGATACATAAATAAAAAAAAAAAAACATAAAATACATGCATGGATAAAACATTGGGAGAAAAACTGAGAAAAAGACAAGCACATGTGGCTTTGGCGTTTAAAGCCACATGCTATTTTTAGGTTTTTCTGAATAATGGACTCAGTCATGGTATAATTTTAAGGGATCCGCAATATTTAGTCTTTCATAATGTGATCAGGTTGCATCTTATCTAAGACGCGTTGTTGCAACTCAGAACTAATCTATATCTATTGAAGAAGCCTATAAATTTACTACCAAGTGTAAAAATTATTGCATCTTTTTGCAGTTTGTTTACATTCCGCACCTGGTCGGAAAAATGAATATAGTTGCATCAATTGTCGTCACGAGAGTGTTGCATCTGTCCAAGCTGTATCACTATGTAAGCACAGCTTTGCATTGTATCTCACAAGGTTAAAGGAAAAGCTTTACCAAAGTCACTGTCTGAAGAGTCGTGAGCATCCCCACGCTGCCGGCCGGCCGGCGGGCCCTTGGCTCCAGTGTCCATCTGACAGGCCCTCGCAATGGATGTGACAAGATATTCATCATCCGTGTTCCTCCAGCCCCACCAGCTGATCTCAGGCTGGCTGCAACGGGCAATCACTGCTCCATTCTTCTGGTGTCTGCAGCCCAAGGGTAAACAGTCAATGAACAGAAACACAGATGCATACGATGACTGTGCCACTAAACCTACCGGTAGACCACCACAGGGATCCTCTTCCAGGACCTGAAGGAGGCCACGCTCTCCAGCTCCTTGTCGGTGATCCATATCGGAACCAGGAGCTTCTGCGGGTAGCTGGAGCACAACCTGCAGGAGGAACAGGAGGTCAGAACTTTTAAGAAAGGAAGAGCAGTTCATTATACTGCCTCGTCTTTCATGATGAAAAACAACAGTGGCTTGAGCTTCTGCATGCACACATTGTGCAAAATGTTCTAGATTTCAGGGTCAGCGAGGAATCGATATCTCTCAGGTCCTGACGGAGAACAAATCACAGTGTTGCTGCTTCACTCCATCTGTCTGGTCTCCTCCTTCTCTTCAATTCCAATTGCTGACCGTCTGAGGAGGGAGGGAGAGACACGAGTGTGTGTGTGTGTGTGTGTGTGTGTGTGTGTGTGTGTGTGTGTGTGTGTGTGTGTGTGTGTGTGTGTGTGTGTGTGTGTGTGTGTGTGAGTGGGAAAGTGAAACAGTGTGCTGAGTCATGGGCCTCAGCAGGCTGCAGCTTGTTTAATTAGCTGGTTGTCCTGTGTGTCTGTCTCCCTCAGCAGGATGTGCTCTCCAGAGCCCTTCCAAGCAGACTGACCTTTTTTCCCCCCAGTTTTTCGTAGCATTTATTTGCCCGGACAGGAAAAGACGCAATGATCTAAAGGTACCGTACACATATTCACACATTAACTGAGTGCATCGTTTCTCCAGCGTGATTCACGAGTGTGTTTGGGATTAGACTTTGGAGTACTGTTGACCTGAGGGATCGGACGAGAAGAAGAGGAACACACAATGTTCCAGGTTTCTCCATTTTGAAAGTAACACAAAACGTGAAGTAAACAAGGAAGCAGTGATTACAGTAATAAAGCAATCTCTTAGAAAATCACTATTTAACTTTCTCCTCAATATTTCTTCATATCTTATCAAACTTGCACAACTTTGTAAACAAGCCAATAGTTGCTTAGAGTACACACTAATGCAACGACTTTTGCATTTGGATTATTTATTTACTTATCCTAATACTCTTCAGAGTCACAGAAGCTACTACATAAACGTATCCTGTGTGTACTCAAAAATGTTGATTCAGACACGTCAAGTCTCAAATTCCTGTTTGAAGCGTGTTCCTCTTAAATCCTAGTTTCAAGTTTAATGCGACCTAGAGTCCATTTCGGAAAGCAGGTAAAGTGAAAACTGTGTTTAAGCATAATTATTGTTATTATTGCGCTCAGCATTTCTCTCTTTGGCGGTTATCGCCTCATATCTGTAGAGCACAAACAGTATCAGATCTGCTAAAATAATTGTCAAGGATCAAAGCTACTGTTAGTGGAAGCTGCTAATCATCAATGTATTGGTCTTTTTAAATAGACATCCATAGACTGAGACCATAAAACTATAAATGAAAATTAACCTGCCTTTATACTTTTTTCCCCACTTTTACCAGCTTTCACATGCAGCTTTTACAACATGGGTGTCAAATATGAGGCCTGTGAACAAAACCAGCCGGAAAAGGCTTCAATTCTGTTGCTAAACCACAAAGCAAACTTTAAAAATTTCAAAGAAAAGTTTTTTTTTGTTTTTGTTCCAACACATTTCTGAAGAGACATAAGACAACACTAAGACCCGAGCTGAGATATTGTGACACTGCCATGAATGCTGGTTGAATCCAAGTGGTCTCAAAGCCATGCTGTCAGGGTGACATTGTAAAAACCTGCATGACGCAACAGTTCTTTGGACATGTCAGTGCATTTTGCACCAGGAGGTTTGGTTAAAAATGGCTTTGTGAAAAAGTTCAAAAAGTTGGCATGGCACTATTTGACCAGTCCGGCTGACCCGGGATGAAATTGGGCTGTATGTGGCCTCTGTTTTACACTTTATTTTAATTCCAGTGTCACTACACAAACCTTCAATGCAACCACGTCAAAAAGAAAACAGAATTACTGTCCACCTTGCAGGATCATTTCCATTACAACTCTCCTAAACGCACAGCTCAACGTTAGAAAAATCTCTCATCGAATGGATTACAGTTGCCATCGTTGCTCAAGAAGATACAAACCTGAAATGCAGTACTATCTTCCTAAAAAGTGAAGTAATTCAACACAATATCGAAGGTCCCGGTTCCCAACAGAGCTTTGACACACAACGCCGAGAGGTGCAAAAACACACGAGCCGTTCCTCACACAATGTGCTCGGTGACATTGTGGTGACAGTGTTTCTAGTCCAGCCTGATTCGAGTCATCTTCTCCGGCACAGCTCTCAGACATCCCCGTCAACCTCTGCCACTCAACACTCACTTCCAAACCGCCATTATGCCCCTCACAGAGAAAGTAATCTATACTATTACTGCTCCATACAACATGCATGGCTGTCAGGACCGAGGAGTTGAGCTATTTATGGTGAAGGATCTGTGACATACTTGTAGTTGCAGTTGATGTTGGACACTCTCCAGATGTTCTGTGTGTCAAAGCCCATCCTCTTCACCTCCATTTCCATTCTCTGGCGCACATGATCACCTGTACACACACACCATGAGAAAATATGAAAAAGAAAAACCAACTCAAATCATCAACTCAAGATTGTGTGTTTACAAATTCACAAAATATATGTAGTGAAGAACAGAACAAGTGTAGACCTTGGTAGATATTGAATTTATCAACTTGGGAAATCTCAAAAACAATTCCAAAGTCCAAATTCTCATTGAAATACTGCAGTAACTAAAATGGGTCACAGAAACTTTTTTTTTTTTGGGGGGGAAATCAAAGTAGTTCATTAATCTGCTTAAGTCAACAAATTCAGAAACACAAGAAAACTTTGAAATAAGTTTTTAACAACAATAGAAAGTACAGATCAGAAAATAAATGTTGTGAAAACCTTTCTCCAAGGTTTCTGTGCTCTTAGACTTCAGTTCAAAGTGGTTATATTTATGTGCCTACCTGGACGACAGAGATGCACATGCTGGTCTTCGTCATCAGCGCTGCCTCCCAGACACCAGGCGTGATAGGCCAGGGCGAAGAGGTCCTCCAGCCGGGACGGGTGGGCGATGGCTCGGTTCAGACGCTTCACCCACTCCTGGCACTGCTTGAAGGTGGAGAAGTGGCATCTGGGGGGCAAATGATGCAAACGTAAGAGATGCAACGAATCAAACTTTGCTCACAAAAAAAGCCAAATAAAAACCCATCTGTTAAGGGATTTAAAAAGGGGCAATAATTTGGCTGCCTAATGACGAGGAACCAAGATGTCACCAAGGATCTGAAAGCTGCACTGGGTTTGAACTTTCCAGATGTTACCAAGCAGGTAAGACTTGATCAAATTTAAATTCATTAAAAAATGACAAAAAAAAACAAAACAAACAACAAAAAAAAACCATTAAATTATATGTAATTAAAATCATACTTCAGAAACATGTTGACATCATTCCGTTTAGTCTTTCTGGTCGTTCTGTTGGTATTCAGGCACTTGAAGTTTTTGGTTTTGTTTAGTCCTTCCTTATTCATAAGTCAGGAAAATGCACCAGGAACAAAATTATAAAACCAATTACTGGTGTCTCTCACTTGACTGAATTAACTTTTGATCCACAATTTTATTTCCACTCCAAAGCTCTGGCATACAATACCACAAATATGAATGAACTTAAGACGCAGTCCCAATAACGGCTAATGCAAATTATTAACCAATATCTTAACCATTAATCAATATTTCCTGAGCCAAGTAAAGTTATTACAACCCTTATTGCTCTAATAAAATGGTGCTACGGGTGATAAGGCGATAATTTCTTCCAGAAAGTTAAAATCAGTTTCCCTATTATGTTATTGATTCATGTGAGGGCAAGAGCTCTGCGATACTGTTTGTAATCAGAGTGAATGCAGCAGACACCCTGTAGAGTGTGTGTGTGTGTGTGTGTGTGTGTATGTGTTACTCACCTGACAATTTTAGAGTCTTTGCAGATAATGTGCAGCTGAAACATATCTCTGCTCTCCACGCTCTCGATTAGCCTCAGAGGCACCTGTAGGGGGAGACAGAGGGCGCAGGCAGTCAGCCTAATGTCCCACAGTCTGAGCACACAGCACATCTGCAAAGAAGTTACCACCCTCTGGCCAAGCCCACACCGACCCCACGTTGGACACATGAAGCTCAGCTTCAGGATCTTTCTTTCGTATGCCAACTTTGCCTTTTTACCCAACAACAGCTTGTCTTGTCAAGCTTTGGAAGCTTTTTGCAGACACACTTCACAGAGACTAAAATTTTAATGAAAGGGCTGTAAAGATGTAGAAACTCTTCTAAAAACAGCATTTTATTTTTAAGTAGGGAATTATAAACCATGGCAGCAAATACTGCAAACTCATAGTTTGCCTTCTCAAGGTCAGACTTGCACCATCATTTTGTGGTGTGCCGTTTAAAGAAAATGTCCCATCCAGCTGCGTGTAAATTACAATTTGTCCTAGGTGCATTATGATCTTGTGACCAAGCCGTCTAGACTGTGGCAGAGGGTGGCATTTCATCATATGGTACTCACAGATATCTCATTGTCCACACCTGGGTAGGTCTAAAACACAGTGACACCATGGAGTACATACAGAGAGGAGGGAGGGAGGGAGGGAGGGAGGACACAACAAGACAGGAGGAAATGGAAAAATAAATATTAACCAAAAAGAAATTCAGGAAACATAGGGAAATGAAGAGTTAAAAGGAAAGAAAACACCACAGAGGCTGCGAGATGAAAGGTAACTAGAGGCTCATGCTGTGTGCTACCGACAGCACATGACCGGGCTGGTAATCATGGAGAGAAAGACAAACACCGACACGAGCAAAGGGCAACAAAACAGCTCAGAAGTAGGTAGGTGAGTTGTAAAGAGAGGTGTGGGTGAGAGTTGATGGCCCGTTGCCATTCACACAGAGTTCATCTGAGTTACTGGGGTCAAGGCAGAAGCCTGCACGGTAGGAAATCAGTTGGATAGAAACTGTCAGCGCGCTCGTCTTGTTTCACAGTGCTGGAGCCAGCCAAGGTGAGGCCGTGTTTTCAACATTGCAGTGATCAGGCCTCACTGCCTCCTCCTTTTCAAAACCTCATCATTTCCAGAAGCCAGATCCTTCTGGAAAAGATGACAGGGATTTGGGAAGGAGGAATTTCACTGCCAGTGAATGCAAACAATTGGCCCGTTTGTATTTGAGCAAAGCCTGACGTCAGCAGGAGCACGATGGTGGACACCGGTGCCAGTGGGGGGCGGACCCTTGTAGCCTGGATGTCACATTAAACCGCTCCCATGTTAGGATCAGAAGGCCCGCCGCTCCTGTGGTGCAATCCGAGTACAAACAGTCATCTGCCAACTCTATACTGGGATACAACAAAAACTGCTTTTCCTGCACCTCGTGCAAAACATTTGCAGGTTTATTTGCCTTGTTGGCACAGTAATGTCTTTATAAAAGTTATATGGGCAAAGGGAAAAATACTATCAGTGTCCAAACTGAACATTACATCCTGCTCCTGCTATTGGCCTCTGCAGTGGCGTGGCTCAGCAGCAGTGATCGGGCAGACACTCGTGCCATTTGTGTTTAGGTGAAAATGTTGGAGTTGTTAATTTTTAAGTGTCCAAGTTGTGGACTCACATTGATTACAGAGTCCTTGAATTTGATGTGGAGCCTGTAGTTGGAAATGGCAATGATGTCTTCATCGGCATGGCCAAGATATTCCACCCCTTCCCCCTGAAGAACTGGGAAAGGAACCTGTAGAACACAAAACAACAACACTGATATCTGTTCATAAAACATGGTACCCGACTTTGTGTCCAATCAAATTTTAATTGTATCAATTGTTGAAGATGAGTGACAAGGAAATGTCAGTTCTTGAGGAGTTTGCAACACACACATTTCATTCATTCTCACTTTCACCAAACTTAGGATCACAGGGAACTGGAGCTGAAACAGCCAACCGTGGACGAAGATGGGTAAACCCTGGATAAGCCGCAAACACATCGGGACAGAGGAATCACAAAAATAAAAACTCTACACAGTAACAACCAGGACTCAAACCTCGAACTTGCTGTCGAGTTTAGCACTACAGCACCGTGCAGAATATCACTGTATTAAACAATGGCTCATAAAAACTATTGAAATCCAGTTTCATTTGAGGCAATACTTGGAACCACACGCGCACGAGTAGTGTGTTTTCTTCTTTCTACTCCAAGTGATACTACAGGAAGACAAAAGAGGCACATAAGAAACTGTGTGCATGTGTAGCTGTCCAATTAGCACATAGACACTGTACAGAAGAACCTTTGTGAGAGCTGAGTGCATGTTGGTGAGCCTGAATGAACAGACACACAAGAGGCAGAGCTGACCGAGACACAGAGAGAGTCTGTCCGGTACCGACGTACAGCCCGGGATACCAACCTGTCCATTAAAACGCTTTGTTTTATTGCAGTCACAGCCCAGATTTTACTTTGGTTCCAGCAATAACCTTACATCAATTAGTCCCAACATCTTTAAAATGTTTTACAGTTTGCTTGGTGGAGCCGGATTAGCAGCTTCTTTATTGAATTTCTAAAGGTTTTAATTTGTTCGACACTTCAATGGAATAGAAATGATGCACTAAAACATGAAGCTCTTTTTATAAATGGTGCTGACAAGAAGGTATTAAAGTCTAACTTCATGTAATAAGATCATTTCCCACTCAAGTGTGTGTGCTTATATATATATATATACACACACACACACACACATGTTCTTTCTACCTATGAAAAGGTCAAACATGTGGTTAAAGAAGGGAAGAGTGCAATGGCGGTCTTACTTCACACTCACAGGCCTTCTTCACACAGTTCTAGCCACTTTAAGCCAATGACAGGCAGAGGGGACCACAAAAGAGGACAACAGAGTTGCTTGGAAACAACGTTACCTCATTTTGCATTAGCATGCACTGCTGAGTCACGCAGAGGATGCATGCTAAAAGAGATGCAGTGGGGCAGATGGGGGGGATTATAGCAGATGACAGAAAATCAGGCTTACTTGAAACGTTGGCCCACACTGTTAAAAGTGGCGCCTCATTTCATGGGACACGCACCGAAGATGTGGCTACAAGTTAACCTACAAACAAGACTTTTTGTCTCTCAAATCAAGGGAAATCTACCAAACAGACAAAAGTTTAGATGAGTTGTACATTTTATCCATCAGTGAGTCAGATTTCTGATGAGTCTTAGTCCAGAGCAAAATAAATAAGAATGGAAACCACTGACATAATACTGCACCTGCTATTGCTACCGCAACTGAAAATGTGTACGCAATTGCTCACAGGAAGCATGATGAGGGGAAAAGAGTACAGCTTAACTTGGGAAATGGAGCACGTAGTACTCGGCCGTCACACACCGACTGAGCCAAATATAGGCAGCAGCCCTCTTGGCAATGTGCACTGGGACTTTGCATTTAGAGATCCCTCTTTCTTTTCAAATTGCAAAACTTCATTTACAGGAATCCAATTAAACATTGGTAGCAAAGCACTAAGATAAATCAGTAGATACCATTTGAAAGGACATGCGACTATTTTTGCATTTGTGTGGATGTGACCAATTAGCATCAAATGCAGCTCTAATAGTTGCACGCTCTCGTTTCAGCCTTTTCAGTTGCTATGTGTTGTGCGCTTATCTGCTGTAGAAGAGAGCTAACACATCCTGCTGACTGTGCCGTAGTTAACATGCTGTACAGACTGGGAGCTGCATTAAAACAAGCTGTGCTCCAAAAGTAGGTGCATGAGTCACTGAGCAGCCAGCAAGTGCAGCAGAAGATACTGTGTCACGTTTCCTCTATGAAGCCTTCAGCAGGAGAAATATAAAAGACAGAGGGGGAGAGGGAGGGTGTGTGAGTGTGAGCAGAAAGACCCGTGAATAACACTGTCTGACTTGCAAGTCGTGACTTCCGGTTTAAGCAGCCTGCTAGTGAGGAAGCGCACGTGTTCAAAATGCACACTCAGAAACGCAGTTGCAGGACAACACACACACACACACACAGCAGGGTATGCCTGTAATATGGCTGCAGGAAAAGCAGTAATAAGAGACATCAGCTGTCAGTGAGCGTATCATGGGAGTGCCCGTGTGCAAAAGAAAACAAAAGAAGAGACAATGTGTGGCTGCATGTGTGAATAGAGGGGACGGAAAAGCAAAGTTTGCGACTGCAGAACGAGGGCAAATATAAAACATCCTGACGTCTCACATTTACATACTGCGTATGAACGCTGCACCTTGTGTTTCAAGGTTTTGTATCATTCCAGCAGAGCAAAATCGTTTCAAGGATAACCCATTCTCAAAAAAACCCAAAAAAACAACCCCACTTCTGAGTGGGTTGATACTCTTTTCAAAGCAAGTGGAAACACGCTTCAATTGGAAAACACAACAGATAGCGACCCCCAGCACGGTCAGGATGAGTCCCTCCTCCTTCCACCTTTCCTCCATCCAGTTCTCCAGACACATAATGCTGGGCTCCATTAAACAACCAGACAGCCAGAGAGCACGCGCACACACACACACACACAGCCTCACAGAGGGTGCACTACAAGTTGCCAGATTTGTTACTGGCATCTTCACCACAGAACAGAATTACAAATTTTGTGCACTGAACTGACCTAAATGCTTTTAAGCCTCTTTTTTTTTTTCCTCATCCTCTTCAGTTAATTTAAGTGGAATAAAATGGTTTGCTAGGTTCCCGTAGGAGTCTAAAAGAAAAAAAAAAACTTATGAATTCAAATTCCAGTTATAGTACACATTTCCACTGAAAGAAGGATTAACATCCATTTGGTCCAAGCATGTGATCAGTGTCGGTGTTCATTTGAAGATCACATCAAAGATGAGCACTGACACAAGCTTCTATGTGGAAAACTTACAGCAAGTTTAGTTGCTGTGCCGGTATGACCTAGCTCAGTGTTTACCAACCTTATTCTTGAGGAACTCATTTTTACCATTGTAAACCTAGGCGACCCCCCCCCATCACAACCTGTACCAAGGGCTTTATAACACACTATATGTGAAAAACAGGTTCTTTGTTATATTGTGCAACAATGAGTTCATTTTCTGAGGATAAACTCTTTAGGTTTACATAACCGTCTCAGGGTGTTTGGTGGTCTGGTGATGCTCAGCTTTAATTATGTCCATTGGTTTAATGAAGCTATAGTCTATCTATGCATCTCTCAGATCCCACCCCACCCCCGGTTTTAGAATCACTGGCTGGGAGTCCATTTGCTACAGAAGGTGTAAGGGGGCTGAAGAAGCTCTTTAGAAGATATTCTTGGTGAATCGCGATCATCCATCCTACTGACTCATGTTTTTAACTAGAAATCAAGAAGGATGGTTTAGAATCACAGAAGATTAGATTATTGAAATAATGTGGTTTTAACTTGATTTTGACCTGCAAAAATCAAGTGACCTATCAGACATTTTAACTCCTTTTGATGGATGTTAGCCTGGAGAACACGGTCAGCAAAGCAGTATAGCAGGTTTGCTTTTTGTCCAAGATTAATTTGAATGACTTTAAATGATTTAGCTTTTTTAAATAATAAACAGCTACTCTTGGAGAACAGGATTACTCTTTGGCAATCACGTGTAAATGAACATGAATCATATTTAAGTCTATCATTTTGAAATCATAATGGTACAAATGTTTGAACATTATATGAAGCAAGTCAATGTGATATGAAATTCAGTTCTACGTAGCTAACATAACTGCACCAACAAATGCTTGGTCAACATAGTCAATTTCCTGTTCTCTAAACTCTCATTCTGTTTTTGTTGAGACCTTGCAAAGGTTCATGTAATTCAAGTCTGTGGCTGCGGACCTTTTGATTGTTGTTGGGAAAAACGACAATACGTGATCTTTACATTGCGTTCAACAGCTGCCAAATGATAACAGTTAATCCTCTATAGTTATCTCACGAGGTTTTATTTTGTGATAAAGTGGGAGGGGCAGAGTGATGAAAAACAGTCTTTGGCAGTAGGTCGTGGCTCAAGCAGCAATGGTTTGGCACAGAAGCTCACTTCCCCTGAAGATTAGTTGTGTCAGATGAACATACTGGGGTTTCTTTCAGAGCCAAGACTGAAAACATCGAAGTAACTCACCACAGACACAAACCCGGGTGCCGGAGCTATGAAAGTACTGTTCAGCTCACCTGAAGATTTTCATCCTCCTTCACCAGCTCCTTCTGGGGGAACAGGTCCTTGGCCTTGATGTACTCCAGACTGGGAGGCCCCTCTTCACCCTGTCACACACAAAGGGACTGATAAGTACTTCAGCCCAAAGACAAGATTAACTTAAAAAACCCCACAATGAAATAATTTACAAAAAATAGTACAGAGACAATATAAAATGTTGAAACCTCATTTAGGGAATCTAAAGGCCATTATTGCTTTAGAATACAAAGAGAAACATAGACTGACCACCCAAATTCTTTTTGGTAATGTAAATTTCAACCAGAAGAAAGCAGATTGAAATGTTTGCTCCAAAAACTTCCAACAAATAGTTAACATCCTCAGTAGATCATAGTGGCTCGTCTCTGGGGTAATCCAGATGGATTTCACAATCATCACCAGCTAGCTCACAAAGTAGATTAAGAATTGACTACGGGAGACATAAAACTTCATTGAAAAGAGCTGCAGCCGGCAGAGCACCTCATGGTGCGTCAGAGTCCAGGTTTTAGTTTTTTTAAATAAATCATTCACTACTTGATCCTGCAGAGCATTTTCCATGACTGATGAATAATGACTTTGAAGAAGTAATTCTTGATTTGCATATTTATATTGTATTTGCTTTGACAAAGCACTCCATGTGCACATGACAGAGCTGGGGACTAGATATCAAATACCTGTGGACTTTGTGACGGGGTGTAACAACCCAGGACAAACAAAGATAGGAAGATTAAGTTCATTTCACACACTTCACCTGACTGACGGAGTGGCATTTTCTCACAGAGCTTAAACTTTACCTTGCTACAAGCCTATTCAGTAACAGATTACCATGTCTGACATGGTCAAAGACACCAATACAATCCAACACAATGCAAACATTTCTGAGGCTGCTGATAATGAAATAGCCCCATGAGGCCTTATCAAGTTCACACCTGCTCTATTAGATGGTTGGCTAAAATTAGACTGCAGCACTTTAAGAAGCAGCAGAGATGGGAACGAGGGAGAAATAAAAGGGGCAGTCGACCCTGTCGTTGCGGCTTCTAATGGGGCCGAGTCCTTCTGAGACCAGGTAAACACTCTGATCGGCTCGTACTTCAATCACTGCTGGCTGGAGAGAAGGGAACATTGTCCATGGCCTTTGCTCCATTGATCCCTTTGTCAAAGAAATTATCATATAAATTAGGATTCCCACGGAATTGTCCCTGGGTGAATACATACATAAAGCTGATTTACATGTATACTGGTTTTGGTATACTGCTTGATTAGATCGTATTTGTATTGCGACATCTTTATCAAAGTGCAGCAACAACCTGTTCCTTCTGTGCAAGACTCACAATCAATCAGGTTTTAATAATAATAATAATCTACATGCAAATGTTTTATTCCCCGACAGAGCACAAATTACCAACAGGTTAGCTGCAGGCTGACTGACCACTGCTAACTCTTCACTGGAAATGGGTCCATCTGACTTCATGCCATTGTGGTTTCTCAATGAAAACAAGAATTATAACCCGACTGGGTGGTTTATTTCACATTCACTGAAAGCTGTTGCGTCTCAGGAAAAACAACACAACTGTCTTACATTTTAGCACGAAACCCCCTGATGTCTATCCACATGGAACACCTGCCATGTTTATAGAGACTACATCTGTCATCCAAAGGTCTAAGCCTGCAATTACACCGTGCAATAAGCATGCCACCCATTGGGCTGACTGGGAACAGATGGATATAGTGTCCCCATAGTGACAATCCCTCCCCTAAAAGACACCAATATGTCAATGTGTCATTTCAAAAGCATGAATATAAACGCAATAATGTGGCATCACTGTTGATAGATGCTGAAATCACAGTCAACATAACTCACTGTTTATTGCAGTCAACTCAAATAACTGTTTAATCTATTCTAGTAGAGTGTAAATCATAAAAAATTAGATCTATAACCAACTGAACTCATGACCCAATATAGTATAATGGAAAATTTTATATCTCTGGACATTTTGTTGTGTTGCTGAGATATATATATATAAATAAAGATATACATTTCACAGAATCAAACTGATCGAGCTGAAAATGATAGGAAGTGTTTCAGCTCTTGCAGATAAATCACAGGTGTCAAGGTGTTTGGATAAAGACTCTTTTGCAGCGTCTTTTCTTGCCATGATGGCTTTTTTATAGGTATAGGAAGTTGGAGTGCGGAGGAGATTAATGTGGTCAGTCACTACACAAAGCCAGTCGACCAGTTACTTCTGCAACATAAACTGTACCAAATGGCGGAGCTGATGGCAGACATGGAGATCTGCACCGGACAGTGGGGTCGTCAACACGCTCCTGAAATATCTCTCACAACTGAAAGGTTCTCGTGGCAAAACTTGAAGCCAATTGCCATTTATTGGCAACCACTGCATCAAAATAATTAGCACAAATATCAATCACAATTAGATTTAAAAGACGCACACCAGCATTTGCAACCTTAATGAACTAGACAAATAAGGAATTGAACATTTCCTGTCGGATTACTCAAGTCAAATGCAGTTTGCCATGTGTGAAAATCTCATTTAAAATGTCACTGAAATTCTTAATGTCTCAATTACTCCTCTCAAGTGAAGCCTTGAGCAGAAGCCATGTTGCTAACAGTTAGCACGAACGGTAAGTTGTCACGTAAAATACGAAAATAAACAGCCCAGTCACAGCAGGTGTTAATCTGGAGAAAGACAACGGTTATTAATAAGGTCGACTGCCAAAACAAAGACATTAACATTTGTATTTATGATAAATCATGTGATTGCGATACTCAATATTATCACATATTGCATGTTCACCTACAGACTCTCGGGCAGTACTGTGAAGTAACTATAGCCCCCATGAATCGCTCTTCAAAAGGAAATTCTAGTTATTCACAGTGAGAGGATTTGGTTGTGTTTTGCCCATCTGTTGCTATGAATGGTGGACAAAGCTGTAACTACATTAATGCTTGAAGGGCAAGTATGAAGGAAAAAAGGAAAGACTGAAAGCAGACGACGTAGAAAACTAACTGACTTAGAATGCATCAGGGCATAAAGTTCACTACTAATTTGTTAAACATTGTAATTATGGTCTCAAACCACAAAAATACGGCGTGCTATGACAAGAGTAACGCTACTAACCATTCCACCAAATCTCATTATTAGAGCTTCAGTTTAAACATGTTTCACTAAAGCGATAATGCTCATTTCAACCTTCAATTCCAGACCGGTCTGAGGGCCTCCAAATCTCTTTGAAGTACAACACCACTAATCTCGCCACCTTTGACCCGAGTCGGCTGTCAGCATCAAACTGATGAAGCAGCGGCACATCATCAATTTTTCTTATTTCACCTGAGACGGGGTGGAGCTTGACAGTGGCCATCAGTCAGAGGTATCCTGTGAGGTTCAGGTCATAACAGCCTGAGCTCAGAACACTGTTGCTGGGCAGCCTTAACCTCCAGCCGGACATGGACTCATTTGCTCCTGGATAAACTTAACCGTGGCGTGCCGGACAGCCATCGTAAATTACTGCATATGTTTCTATTACAGAACCTCCCTCCAATAAAATTCAATGCCAATCAGTTGAGAGGAGCCGACATTCAATTATCACTCACACGGGCACACACGCACAACATCAATAATCCAGCCAGCCTCTTGGTCGCCATACATCTTGTGCTGCACTACCTGGTAGACACTTGGCACCATTTATACAATTCTATGATGGAGCAGCCCCGATGCAGCATTTCTCTAAGAGCACTGCCAGAACACACTGTACTAGACTGTAAACTGACCAAAAGTTGTGCAGCTTGCCCATTAGGAAACGGTACAGTTCTGTCCAGGCAAGTTATCACAGCAGTTTAGAGAGACAACAAGGGACTGAAAATGTCAGACACACCAAACTGCTATAAAGCACAGACATCATCAAGGTAGCCATTTTTGGAGGAAAAGTTACAGCGACTGTACCCTTTGTCCCCGGACAACCAGCTTCGTGTCTGCACAGGAGAGGACACTTTATTAAGATGGGGCTTAAAAGTCATTACATTTGGGAGAATATACAAGCAGCGAAGCACTTCTCTTTACCAATTTTTGCTCCATTGCATTGTATCCAAAGACAATCAGCTTACACAAGATTAAAAAGCAAAAGAGAAAATGCTCTCGCTGCCACCCGACTCGCAAAGATGGAGCACAGCTTGTCCTGTGCCCGACACGTTTTCTGCTTCGTCACTGCTGCGAGCCTCCGCACCCTCCCCCCACCTCTGTCCAACCGGCGTTCAAAATGCTGGACCTGACAGGCGTGCACGCACAGACACACGTACGCCTCCATGAACTCGAATAAAAAATGTCAAGAGTGAATAGCACATGCGACATCATGATAACGTGTTTCCCAAACAGTATCAGCTTCAGAATCAACCGACTGGACAGACTCGACACGGCAGATCAGCAGACGGCGTGCGCAGGGAACAACGTGCAGAGGTCCTCAATAATGCACTAAAAGGTTTTACTTGTTTGCGAACAAGCACATGTGAGAACAACTGCTTTCCACATGTTTCTGCACATACTTGAATGGAAACATGAAAACAAGGGCAGTGTGACATTAGGTAGAAAAGGTAGAGACTTCAAATGACTGGCACAGACTTCATGAATAAGTGTCTGGTTACCATGGATACAACCCCCAATGTAGAGATCTTTTCACTCCAAAAGCTTTCGGTGACAATTTGCTGTCTTCACTCACCAGATTATTTACTTAATCTGACTGCATCGTGCACCGCTTCTCTAATCTGCACAACTGTAGTACAAAGCTCCAGAGGTGACCTCCGGGATACGTACACACACACACACACACACACACACACACGGTCTACTTTTAAATGTCCTGTGATTTGATGTACTGGACAGAAAATGAGGCAGACACTACTTAGCACAATGATGGAATATCAAGGATGACCTTTAATTACAAAGAGCCAACATGGACGTGGCAAAATGAAAGAAACCAGCTCCAACATGAAAACAACCAGGACAAAAGCAGTCTTATCTGAGCAGTTAGGGAGGACCGTGTAAGTAAAGGTCAAGATCAATGGCAGAGTATGATTAATCTCTTTAAATGCACTCCTTTCTCCCCGTCCCGTCTCTGATATTAATATTTAATTTACCACCATGCTCAGAACCATCAATCCAATTTTTGTGTTTAAACTGGGCTGAACTCCAAGTACCGAGGAAAAACTGCACACCAGCAGGGTCTTCTTTAAGTTAGCAGTTCATTCAACAAAGAGCGTTTAACAAACACATGCTTAATAATGCCAAACACTGAGTTTAACAACAAGTATAGTTGTATATGCTCACTTCAGAGAAAGTTACTTTATATGCTCATATTTCTGAGGCAATATGGAGGACACCGAGGCTGCCGTCACATTACCAGCTGCATGATGACATGAGACACTTTGTGGAGAACCGTCGATCAAAGATAAGGTGAGGGCTGGAGGGACGGCGAGGCTGAAACTTGTTTCAGACCAAGGTGGAACAAAAGGACTCAAGTTGTGGATTACTATACTTCAAAAATCAAGTCTGATGGTTCTCCTCACAATATTGACCAAGACAATGAAAATATGGCAAAACAACCGACAGTAATGCAATTAACATATTGCTTCAGTACATTGTACTTTCATGCTCTGCATGACATAATATTTGGTCAACCATATGGAGGCCTATTGAAGATGCCAGTAGCTCAAGTCACATGTGTGGAGAGAGCAAAGTAAACTCTGATGGCTGAAGAGACAGATACACATTTGGAAGGTTTGTGAAGCCATGAATTCAAGACAGACTGAATTTAAACTTTTATACCAAAACATGTCTCTTTAAAGCGTCTGCCTTCACTGCTGATTCATTTAGGTCATGAGAAGAACAGAATCTCAGTCATGGAAAAATCTTGACTAATCCAATTAGCCCTTTTTATAGCCTCACTTAGTTCAGACAACACATTACAGTGGGAGGGAAATGCTGCATAGTGGAAAAAGTAACCGAGCTTGATCACAACTGTAGAGATTGTGATGAAAACACTGCTGCTTCTTTGCACAGGAAGAGTGACAGGACTGTGAGCCTCTCGACACACAGAGGACGGGGATACTAAATTATACAGACACTGACGCAAAAGAAGAAGTGCCAACTCAGCTGCACCATAGACGTATTAAAGAGAGATCATAAATTGTGCAACACCAGGCCAAACGAGAGCAGGAACCAGCAGCCGCTGTCTTCCTGGTCAGTCTCATGACCTTTCAAAACACTTTCTCTCCAATTAATGAATACTATCAACATCCCTTGTTGTAAAACTTTCATGTACGTTAGCATCACAAAGTAATCCTCAAGCCAAATGTTGTCTAGACAAAGTAGGAGCAGCAATCATTTAGTATGTCGGCTCATTGCCTGGTCATTTGTCAATGTGTCAGTCTGCCACTTCAACTGCAACTGAAACGTCTCACAAACCAGAGGATGGATCGCCTCTGAATGTTGTGGAGACATTCATGCTTCTCAGAGGACAAAACCTCATTATTTCATTGAACCCCCCCCTTTCTTGCAGCAGCACAGTGCATTTTACAAGCCGTCTTAACAAGTGTCAGTATTTTTATTGTCTTTATATTGAAAAGAGTCAAACAATAAACATACATAACACTATTTAGGGCAAGTTTATTGAAAAATAACCACAAAATCAGTTTGCAATGTTTAGATAATGTAATGGTTTGTGAGATATGCGAGCTGAGTAAGGGTAGAGGTTAATACGTGCACTTGTTGGCTGCCAGGACTATTTCTAATCATGTTGAACCAACAATTGTCCATGCTGACTAAGCATGCATTAAGTTGTTGAAATATGTTTTAATGTGACATTGTTCTCTTTTTGGTCTACTCTACTTCATCAGGACTAAATCACTTTCTTCAGACTTGACGTGAAACATTTGCAGGATGTGTCGTTTTTTTTCCTGCCGCTTGGAACTTTGTGTGGCTGCAAGTCACTGCTATTTTCAGCAGCAAACTATTCCAATATGCAGAAAGGAACCGTTGGGAACATACATTCTCCCAATTCAGTTGTCTTCTCTAAAATCCAAAATGAACAGAATAATTGAAGTTAGCATACATCATCGTCTGATTTAATTCATCTAATAATTTCTCATGATGCCTGTCCCTGTAATGAAAAACAACCCAGTCTAAATGGAATTTTAATGTTAAAAACAGGCTAACAAATAGTTGCAAGTGAAACTGATCAAATAGCAACATGGGCCAGAGTAGAACGGCTCACCTTGTGCCATTATGGGATCAAAATGTCAATACAGACAGACGTTACATCTGAAAAAATAAATAAATAAGATGATGCAATATTTAGATATTAAGATTTTTACACCAAATAAAATAAGTGGACACTGGCTATGGGGGGGACAATCTCCAACTTGCAGAGCCGTTAATACTACAAGCTTTCAGTTAATAAGAAACCAAGTCATCTTGGCTGAACAGTTTTGTATTGTTTTACAGACTTAAACCAAGAATATACAATGCTATCTACTGACATAAGAGGGCTGGCAAGTAAGGTGGTAAGATAAGAGCTGAAAAAGACTCGTTAAAAGTTAGCGGTGCAGAGAGTAAACAGCACTGAAAGGCCAGAAGTGAGAAGGGAAACGGCTAATCTAAAGGCTTAGGGACATAAAGCGGACAGTATCCCAACCCTGAGCTAATAACCTCGGTTTGCATCTTCAGACAGGATAGTGAAAAGGCCAACACCTGTTCTGCATCAGTCTTTGTGCAGAGCCCAACAGTGCAGCTCTTCCACTGCAGTGGATGCATTTCACCGTTGAGGCTACAACACAATGAGCGCACAATGTGCTCGCTCTCAGCAGCACAAGCGATTTCCACCTCCCACTCCTGACAGATTCCCGATCTTCCCCGCCTGCCAATCAAAGTAGCAGCTTGGAGCTCTCTGTACCAAGATGTGATAAACGGCAGATAAAGTCATTTTCATCACCTCACACTCCAAGGCTCTGTGGCAATGCATTTATTTGCATGGACTCGATGATGTTAGTTAATAACTGCAGCGCTCACGTGTATCGACCACCACCAACACCCCTCCCCACCCCTCGAAGCGGGTGAAGTAGTACACACCCATTTGAAAAGCAGAGTCTCAAACCAAGAGAAGAGCTCCAGAATAAAAGGGTGTGCACTTACAAAGCAGTTGAGCATGGAGCAGGACACCCTCCCTGCGAGGCTCATGTCGAAGAGAGGCAGGACTGTGCCTGAGTGACACGCAGCCTACAGAGCAGCAGCACGACCAGAGCACGAGGAGCCGGCATAACCATTCTTCTCTCGGCCTCTCCTCCTCCGAACCGGCTGCCTGCAACCCCGAAGCCCCCCCACCCCCGCCGTCGGCACGTCTCAACCTTCTTAGGAGGAGCTGCTGGACAAAATGCCACCAAGTGCCGGCTCTCATTCAGGGATCCCACACCCCACTGCTCCCAAAGAGGGACAGAAAGGAGCTCGCCGGCGTGTGAATAAAGCCCCCGTTGCTCCGACGAGGAAACGGGAGGATAGTCCACAGGAAGTACGAACGAGAGCAGCAGTCCGTCCGATTGGCCGAGTTACAACCGAGGTTGAAAAGTGATGAAACAACTGCAGATGTGCCCTTTCAGCTGTAGCAAGTGGATGGGGCGAAACTGCGAGAAGAGAAAGGAAGACAGAGGGGACTGCCTGACGCTAAGCTCCACCCTCTGCATGCGCATCCACCTCCCTCTCTCATATTCACATGCTCACATTTCTCCCTCTCATCCCTCACTCCTCCCCCACTCCCTCCTCCGTTCACCCTTCACCGATATCTCCTCATAAATATGCTTCTTGCTCAGCAACCAGGCAGTAAAGCCTAAAGTGCATGGCTGGCAACCGGAGGATGCTTCGGCTGCAGCACGTGCACCATCCACTGCAGCACACTGTGGCCATTGCTTGAACGCACACAGACACGCAAAGACAATTGCAACCCGAAGGCGCCGCAGAGAGCAGGGGAACTCTACATCCAGCTGTTGGATTGTATTGGCAGCAATGGATGGAGTGCGGAAGAGGAGTACGTGGCAGAGGACAGCAGAGGGAGGGTGTTCAGCAGAGTGAGTCTGGACTGGATCTCTGGTGACACAGCATTCTGCAAATTCCTTCTTTGAGGTTCCTCTTTGTATACTCATCACACAATGCACTCAGCACCTCCCTTGACTTACTAACAGGAAGGTCACTACACATTCACTGCGTATATGATGATGTCCTGTATACTAAAGGAGGACATGGAGCCGAGCTGAACTGAGCTGAGCTCGCACCCCCCCCAACACACACACACACACCACCTCCCCCGGCAGCATCGTGACAGCCACTCACCTACAGCTGTACGACCTCATGTTACGTAACGGCTATAGCGTATTACAAGAAGCCTATAGTCTGGATGCACACTGCAGAACAATTTAATTCACTTTATTTTGAAATGGTAAAGACTCACTTCAATGGGAGCTTGATTTATGCCAACCATCCTAATTTGTTGTAGGTGAACTTAAATATATAAAATAAAAATATTGAGCTGGAAATTTAAATATTTCTCATACTTCATTCTTTATATATATATATATATATATATATATATAATAATACTGATCCCCTTTCTATTCTGATATATAAAACCACAGCTGCTCAGGCACAGTAAGGATAGTAAAGATCAACTTATGTGGGAAGAGAAAGTAAGGTAAAGGAAGGTATTCTTTCGAATCAGTTATTTAAAAAGATACCAAGAAAAAACTATTATTTTTTATGCAAGTGTTAATTTGTCATCCTCTGAAAACTCAAGAGTCTGACATGAGCTTCAGTATCCACATGTGAGGGGCATTTATACAGAGGAAGTACCAGCATAACTCCTAACTTTTATGCAAAAGCAAACAAAACAACTGACACTATATCTAAAAATATTAACGACAATGAAAATATGGATATTTTCAGAATTGATCTAAAAACCAACATACATGTATCAGAAATATCAATATTTTGGTATCGAATTGGATATCACTAGGTTAATGGTAAATATTGAGGCCCATTATAAAGAAGCTTCTCCAAACATAAGTTATTGTAAATGTCTTGGTGTATAGTATTAAATACATAAGAACAAAAGGTCAGTTTTCACCTCTTGCAGAATTAAATCATCATGTCAACCAGCCTGTTGATATTAACATGCGATTCCGGCACAGCTCGGCTCATGCTTTTAGTTGTGGAAAAACAAAACGAAATTTGAATTGCAGCTTCTTTATCAGATACTTCCCAAGTTTAAATATAGCACTGTTGTCAGATTAAAAATAAATAAAAAAAGCCATTGCATTTGTCTGTAATTTTGCTAATGTACTGAAAACCCATGTGTTGGATTGAATGAATATAAATCTGCCTCATTTTGGTCTATAAAAGAGTAGCCAATGAAAATAAGCCTTAATTCTTCAGTCTTGTTAAATTGCAGCTTCTTTAATGCAAACATCACATTTGGGATCAATATTAGAGAGGAGAAGGCATGGTGTATTGCACTTGTGTGAAGCAGAAGTTCCATTTAATCAGTAAATGGATGCATGAATCTGCTGCAGTCGAGGCAGTTTCACAAATCAAGCAGAGACATACTGACAAATCACCTTCCTGTCACCTGGCAAACCTGTGACCCACAGTGAATTTCCACTGGCAAAATAAAGAAGTGATACAAAGCATTACGACTAACCAGAAAAGCCTTAACCTTTATAAAACACAGGTTCTTGCTGGTATATGGTTTCAATGTGCTTTAAATTCAAGGTGCTGGAGGAGATATTGTAAATATGGTCACGAGAAGCTACGCCAGCTTCAGTCTTATGATGTCAGGTGACGGGGAGAAAAACACTGCAGCATAATAGCTTTTTTTCCTCCCTTTTGGAAAAATCCCAGCTCCGATATCCCAGAGAAATGCCACCTCATCAATTCTTTTCCTCAGGGAGGTACAGTCAAAGCGGTTTTTAATGATTTACTGGGACTTACAATACAAAATAGGCAAAATCGATCATGAGACATAGTTTGTGAATAAATTGATGCTTTAGTTGGAAACCTGTTTATATGCTCTGAAGCTCTTCTGTTAGAGGATGTTTAATGCCTTCATTTGACCGTGTAGACCAGGGGCGTCAAACATGGCGCCCGTGGAGCAAAACCGGACCGCAGGAGGCTTCAATCCAGCCTGCCAAAGCACCGAAGAAATTGTGAACATTTTAAAGAAGCCAAACAACACTGAGCTGAGATTTTGGTGATGCTACCTCACTGCCATCCAACTAGCCTCAAAGCCGTGCTGTCAGGGCGAGTTTGTAAAAACATACATAATGCAACAACTAGTATTTATATTCTTCAACATTTCACTGTATCCCGCAACAGAACTTCATTAAAATCGTTTTTTTGGTTTTGTGAAAATTCATATTTTCAAATTACAACATTTTTTATCGCATATAAACTTTACAGTTCAATTTTAAAGGTTATCATGGCACTCAAGATGAAATCGGACTGCATGTGGCCCCTGGACTAAAATGTGTTCGACAGCCCTGGTGTCGAGTGACAAAGAGAAATGCCCCCGCGTGACACGTACCTACCCCTCAGTTACCCCGTTCAGGATTTTAAATCATGGTCATCGTCCGTCTGGCACAGTCTGAACTACAGCCACAAAAGTGAGCACCAGAATTGCCCCTGGGGGTCTCAGGTCTTATTTTAAGAAATGAGGCCAACGAGTCACCAAAGCAGGGTGTCAGCCTACATGTTGACACAGAGCTATAGAAACAGGGTTTAAACAAGACATGAGGCGCAAGGACAGCAGTCCATACAAAGCTAAAACTCTACAAAACATCTGCACTTTACTGTTCATACATGCATAACCCTGCTAGATTTACTACTCTTCTTTTTTTTTTTTTTACTTATCAAGCTGCAGCTCCAAAAGTTACAATTATCATTGTCCAGATTTTGGTAATGTGTTTCAACAATCATCAAAAAGACTGCAATGTACAGCCAGTATGTACGAAAGTGTTAAGTTTGTTCCTGTTATGGTAACAGGTGGTTGCAACTCTGGCGGTGGACTTTCAATTTCGTTATGTGACTTACAGCAGACTTGGACCTTTCTGGAGGATCAACAATCACGAGTCCAAAACAATCCACTCTGATACGTCTTCTTACAAAAGATCACTACTTGAGTTTGGAGCCATTGTCTGGGCTCTGCAGGGTCTATTATGACAATATACTATCTGGGTCCTCAAAACTACAAAACATTGCTAGAGAACATGTTGCACTTTCTCCAGTCAAAAAGATAGGGTTACTTTAAATACAAACATACACTTTTTGGAGAAAAAAAAAATCTTGGTTCCCTGGAAGCTGTGCCAAAGAAATCATTCTGTTACATCAGAACTTGTGAACAGGTTCTGAAAAAAACAAAAAACGAACCAAGATTGTAATGAGGGGGGATTCAGTAAGAAAGGTCAACCGCACACCCCCCACACACACACAGGTGATTTAATCCTTGTGTAACGAGGCGACATCACATGGAGAAGTGACACCGAAACCTCGCCTTCATGTAGAACTGCTTGCTAATTGTATGAAAACCCCTATAAAAAGGAGCTTTGCAAGGCACAGCAGGGTAAAACAACCCTGATGTCCTGGTTTCCCATGCTTGCATTATGCTGCGCACAATACGGGAAAAAGGCATGAACTTAATACTTCCCTTTTTGTTTCAGCAGGGGAAAAAATAAAATACTGGAGACTGGGAAGTAATTAAAGGCTGCTTCACAAGACGGGATTAAAAAGATTGGATTACCTGTGGAACAAACATGTCAAAATCCCACCTGAGAATAAAACCCTCCGATCAACAACAACTGAAGGAAGACATTTCCCTCAATGTGTGGCCACGGGGGCAAAATAATGACTCAGGCAGCAAACTTGCAATTTCACGCTGCATCTATAAATCATACCCTATCAACTGCAGATAGTTGTAGTGGTTGAAGTATTTTGGGTGTGTTCAGTGTACCTGGCATTGCTCTTTGAATGTGGTTTCCAAAGCACAGCGTACCACACCCACATACACACTGAAGCACAACACGCTCTGCATGAGGGCGGCCGGAGAAACAATGATTTTTTTTTTTTAGAAATTCATCAAATTAAATTTCAACACGGGAGCAGCCAGAGACTGCCGGAGGTTTTGCATTCCCATTTTACGTGGTTCATCGGGCACATTATTTGCTCACCGGCCCTGCCATCAATTAAGCCTAGAGCTCCTATAAAAAGGCTGAGAACTGGGCACACGGCCACCGTGACATTCTGTGGATCAAGCTGACCAGAACCTCAGGACGCACGTCCTCCTGTTACACTTCCTATTTCTGTCTAAACGCTGTGCCCGTTAGTTTCAAGAGGAATTTGTCACACATCTGACCGACGCTTCCCCTCTCTCTTTCTCTCAAAGCATCACCCATTCTAAGTGAAGTCCACTTACTGAAGTAGAGGCAAGGGGTTTAGTAGTGATACCAATTGAAAAATAATTTGTTTGTTGAAACTGCCAAGCATCCAATCGCTGTATACTCATTTTAACCAATACACTCAATAGCTACAGTGAAATAAAAGGCTTTAGTGGCTAATTTGTAAGTGAAGATGTGACGAGCCCTGCAGGTTGTACATTATGTGTAGCTGTTCAGCCCTCGGGTCCACAGCTACAGCAATAATCCACGAATCAGCAACTCTGAGTAACATTATCACAATGTGCATTTAGAAGCTTGAAGCAGCTCGATTGTCAATTTTTCACTGTGTGAATAAAATTAATTTGGCTTCGGAACTGAAATGCCTCATCATCCACGAGAGAGGGCAAGCAGCAGATAAATGAACAAAACCCAGATTATATTCATGAAACTGGTTCCTTTCCCTTGACCACTTTGCTACACTATTAACATTTTCTTGAAGCACTGAATGATCATCGACTTAAGATGTTGTACGGGGAGGATCGTTAAATGAATGACGCCAAGAATGTTTTTCTGTACTCAAAAACCAGAGTTTTATAAACGGCACATAACAGGTGCTAAAACAGTGCAAGATGAATTACCGGCCAATACACAGCACTTTAAGGATGAAAAAGTGTGCATGAATCAAACCAACGGAGCAATAAAGCTGTAAAACTGCTGAGGAGACTACAGCAGAGGCTGATGATAATTACACCCCCCCCCCAAAAAAAAATCTAGAATTCCCAGTTTACAAGGGAGGAGTAATCAGACAGCCATTACTGCCCCCTAATACCATGAAGAGCCAGTAGGAGTCAGTAATATGGCAGCAATTACCTGAACCCTCACTGGCATAAAGGGAAAGATACTGAAACTGGCAGTAAATTAATCACAAGGCTTTATTTTTATGACCTCGAACATTGGATCAGGAGTATCTTTAAAACCTTGATAGTCATTTCCCTGCGCTCTCTAAAGCTTGAAGAATAAATTCAAGTTAAATATTGAAATCACCTAAATACCAAACAACCAAGTCGAAAAAGGTGTTCAGGAAAAAAGAAAGCCACATTTTAAATTCATTAAAAATTCATTATTAAGTTCAAAATTAAATTCTGTTTGTGAATCATAAAAGTTGTATTCAAGAAAGTTGACAACAGGATAGATCTAACCGGTCTGAAAAAAACTTGCCGTTTCTATTGACATGCACGCCTCACTGAGCGGTCCTGAGGTAAATTACTGAGTCCGAGCAGTACAAGCTACAGTTAAGCATGTTGTAACACAGTTCATTTTGTTTGGGCCTACTACCGCAAGGAGCCATTTCCTACGTGACAATGAAGTCCTGACTTGCTCTTTCACCTTAAGGAAATCATGCAGGGAGTTCAGAGCAATATGTGCTTTAAAGAGGGAACCAGGAATCCTCAGCAGAGTGTGTGTGTGTATATATATATATATATATATATATATATATATATATATATACACACACACGATGCACCGATTGGCTCACCATGCTGCCAGCCGCTGCTGTAGACAGAGTCTGAGCACTCCTCTTCAGGTCCCTCCCGCTCCTCCTGTCTGCTGGGCTCCGCCGGGCCAGCGATGGCTCCTGCCAACAGAAAAACAAAAAACGCGCTACCTTCAGACTTGTGGATGTGGGTGGTTGTGGAGTGAGATTGTGTAAAAAGCTGAAAGCTTTTGGGTTGAAGTAGACGATGAAGATTAAAAAGGCTGCCGTGAAATAGTCAAACTGATGAGGATGGAATGTTATAATGGCACGTTAAGGTTTTTTTTTTTTTACATGATGGTGACCAAAGTTATTATAGTAGGCAGTATTCTCTTGGCATCAGAAAGTGCCAACAACATTTCCAATTATATTTTGGAAATCCAAAAAGAGGATGTAATCTGTTACAAAAAAAAGTAAAGGCTACAAAATGAAGAAAAGAACAGTACATGAGATTCAAGAAACTTTATTTCAAAGACTGGCTTTCAATATTGAAGCCAATGAAAGAACCCTCTGGTGACAGCAGAGGTCTTTTGTTCTGTACAAAGGCAGCCACGTTCAGTCCGGTTTCCTTCACCACGCTGGTGAAAATAAAAAATATGACCTCTCCTCAACGTTCCTACTCAAAACAGATCAACACTCTCCAGACCGCAGCATTTTGCCATGTTTACACAGGTCTAAAACATACCCATGTTTCATTCTGTGCTTGTTTTTTCACACTGCTGCCGACTCCAATTACCACAGGACAGTGATTCCCTTGTTACAAAATATGCAAACCCCACACACCTTCAACTATAGTAAAAAATGTAAAGGTTACTGGGCCATCAATAATCTTATTGAGATCAATCATTGAACCAACAATTATTTCATCGAGTTCATCCACACTAACTGCAAATCGCTTTTAAACTTCCTTGATGAAGTGTCGAGCATCCAACGAGACGTGCTCGGGACAAATGAGGTCAAGTCAGTGTAAACATGCTACACACATGCAGCCCTGCACTGGCATGCAGGCACATGCGTGGAGTCTGAAACCTTGGAGTACAGGAGGTGGACTGACATGGTTAAGGGGGAAAAAGTGATTTACAGGAAGTGCAGACTCAACATTCTTCCTCTGATTATCAGCAGCCAAACAGATAAAGTTGGAAGTACACAGACTCCTAAAACTCATGTCCACACCCAAAGAATGCTGAGGTTGATATCAGCTTTTCAATTATTATTATTATTAGTAGACAGCAAGCTTCTGAAATGTCTCAGTGGAACGCAAAGTGAGGAGTGTAAACGTGTCTGGAGGAATGCTCACGTCAAATCAATTTCCTTCTTTCGATTAGCAAACCGTACAAAACTGGATATCTAAACCATCACATGCTCCACACATAACAGAAATGTGATCTGTTAAAGTTCAAAAAGAAAGCGAAACACTTACAGTCTGCTGTCAAACAATCAGCTTAGATGAGAACTTTATAATATTCTTCCTGTGCACATGCAAGCTCAGTTGTAACAGACACACACAACTATAAAATCAGTAACAAACACAGGAAGGCAGATAAAAAGGAGGGTGTTTACTTCCATGTGCTTAAATCCAGACCACATACACCATTTACAAGGACACAACTTTATACTACATGAAAGTGTTCACTGTGCCTTGCTGCCGTGTCACTTCCCTACACTTTTTTCCACAGACACACCCCCTTTTGCACACAGCTCCACAACAGAAAAAAAAAAAAAGAAAAGAAACCCTGCCCGTTCAACAAAACAGCACTCTGAAAGTAGCTTCTTACCTGCACAAACTGCTGAAACCAACTTTTGGTTGCAACTTCTTGAAAGGTTTGCCTGTTTAAAGATGAATTAAAGCTCAGTGGCTTGCAAAGGAGCAGTAGTCTCCGTCTCTCAAACTCACACTGATTGTAATCCAGTGCATGACATACCTCCCTCCCTCCCTCCCTCCCTCACACTCTGTCTCTATTGCTTACTCTCTTTCTCCCTCCCACTCTGTAAGTGCCAGGCTTGTTTAAGTGAAGAAAGCCGTACTACAGGGCACGGACTAAACAAATCACACACCCACAACACACTCGTGACTCACTTGTCTTGAGAACCGGGGACTTTCATTGGGAATCATAAAACCAAAACTGATAACATGCAGACAGCAAGTACAAAACACTGGCAACAGGTTAAAATATTATACCCAGTGCAATATGACTCGACAGATGAGTGAAAATACAATAAAAAAATAAGAGCATTTAATTGTTGTGAATGTATTTTCATTGGCAAACTTAAGTTGAACATAAATGTATGAGGACGTATGAAGAGGGTCATTTGAGGACAAACTTGGAAACGCACCAATGAGCTACAAAGACATGCAAGAAATTAACAAGTAACTTGACTTTTTCAGGTAATAAGTAGTCAAACCGGCTGTTAACACTGCTTTCTGGTTACTTTAGTCCATTATTTATGTTGCTTACTTTTTCAGCTGACTTCTATTGAGACAGTGACGAGAAAAACAGACTCAAAGGGCATTCAGAGATTACACTTCTCCATTTTTAAATGTTTCTTCCATAGTATGCAAGTCTGTACTAGACTTATACCAGAATACATTTCCTTTCAGAACAATGTCAAAAAAGGCTTACTGGTCTCTATACATGTATAACTGCTAGATTTATTTATTCAAACCATTTAATGTTTTGTTATGAATTGTCTTTAACAATAATATTGCTTTTTCCATAATCATACAGAAAAACTAGACCGAAACATAACTTGAGACAAGCAAAAATAGAATATTCAGCTCAATGTTAACCAGCTAGTGGCAATTTAAGAACAGAAATTAAACATGTGTAGTGAAATGGAAACAGTCTAAAGGGAAGCGGCTGAAATGCAGTTTAAAATCATCCAACGTTACCAAAATCAATTTCACAGACAAACATTTTGGGCTGAAAGTGTCTGTCTTCACAGAACTGATCTCAAGACAATTCTAACGTTTGGTTGTTTAACAGAGAAACTGTGATTGAAAAGTAAGGACCTTTGTTTGCTGTGTCTGCAGTCAAAAAAGAATAAAAGTAAATCTTTCAATACTTGAAAGGACATGCACGCAAGCAAGTAGAGATCAATCTGCTTATGCAAAGTCCTTTTTTAAAGATCTCAGTATCCTACGAGGACATTGTGACAATTGTGCTTCCTCAATCTGACAACAGTTTAAGAAATGCGAGCGCAAGGAAAAAAAAAAAAAACTAAAACCAAACCCTTTGCAAGCTGGCCCTTACGCCAATGAAATGTGAGAGAAAAAATGTTACTATCAACTCATGATGCCAACCACACCTTTCACAGGTCATGTCAAATCATGTTTTTCTCCATGCAGTCATCTGCCCCATTAGTCAACCTTACAACTTCCTCAAGCTGGAATACTAATATCACTAAAATCTCCAACATGAACACGACATGAACTTCGACAATATTGAGTGGAATTACTGTATTTGTCTTGCTCACACTCAGCTGGATGAGCTCCAACACCTCGCAACTTTTTAAGTTAGATAAAGTAAAGAGGAATGGACAGATGGATGAACTTAATGCCTAATAACTGGGCTGTGACCAACTTCTATGAAACATTTAAATAATATCCATAATTGAATTTGATTAGATACATATCATGAATTGCTGCATTATACACACATTTAACTTTTTGTAATTTAGCTTTTTAGGGAGTCTTTGGTCCATTTGAGTATGCATGATTCCCAAATGATAGTGCTATGTTTCTGTGTGTACAAAATGGTGTTGACAGTATCAGCAGTCACTAATGCAAACATAAAACTGGTATTTCTGCACAAATAATTAACTGCTCTGTGAAATCAGATGAAAAAATAATTAAAGCCATCTATGTAGAGGCTTTTTTTTTTTTAAACCAGTAGATTATTATTATTATAGGCATTTGAGATTTTGTCATGAGCCACACCTCACACTGAGAATCAGACATCGAATGGGACCGGCTTTGGACTCGCATTGTTCTTTTTGACCCTTTTATTCATCAAGCATCGGAATGCTCTGGAATTTCAGATGGTTTATACCGTTTCAGGTCTAATTGGAAGGGCACTACCACATCCAGCCTGCAGTAAATCTCCTCAATCTAAAACCTGGTTTGGCCGTTCGAACTGCAGCCATGAAAATTGTAGTACAATGATGGAAATCGCCACATGATCTTTGGACATTTCACTGGCTGAAGTATGTACATGGACCAAACATCAGCAAGGATTAATAAAACGGGACTGAAAACCATATAAACGTGAACAAAACACATATCTGGCTTGAAGGACATTTTGTGCTACTGGGAGTTGTTAGGTGGAGTGGTGGTGTGGGACAGGAAGATGAAAAACTAAAATATTTCTGTTTTGGTGACGTACAGTAAAATTATTATTGCAGTGATACAAAATAAATGATAACGCAATAGAATATATGTGTACTTGTCAGCCAGCAATCATGAGAAGGCATAAAAGCACACAATAGAGACACGTTGAGCATACAACATGTATCCACTATTGTATGAAAGAGTAAAAGAATATCCACATAAAGTGTGTGCAGAACATCCAATATTATACCTTTATCATTAAAGCATTTCTTATTGCGTTTTTAATAAATCGCTTGTGAAGACCTCTGGATGAAATTATAACAAAATTGGAGGGTGTAAAGAACATGTGGAAAACAAACGTCCAAAGTGTCAGAAGAGAACTAAATTAAAATACATGCATGCTTTGAATAAAACCAGTTTCTGTTCCTGAAACTAGTTTTGGTTTTTCTACACCGGCTGCTGCTTCTTAGGTTCACGTGTCGTCTAGAAATTTCCAGCGGTGCCGGTAAGAAAGCCCCGATAACAGGTGCTCCGTTTCACTGCTGATAACACAACAGGTGCTGGAAGCTCGCAGGGAGGGGGGACTTTAAACGAAGGAAAGTGAAAGTGGAGATAAGCTTACAGGGGCTGTGATACGAGGCGACGAATCGTCAAACCGAAAGTATGTCTGAGCCTGTGTGTGTGTGTGTGTGTGCGCGCGCGTTTGTTAGCATGAGGCTAGCTACCGGCTAGCAGCGTCGCTGCATGCTGGACTGTAAAAACGGCAAAAATCCCGCCAGAAAAAGACTGAACGGCCCAAGGTTCACAAGTCCAATACAAGTCCAACTGCTCGATCACATGTTACACGAAGCAAATTGATTATAAGTCACTTCATTTAGAAAATGAACCGAGTTACTCACTCAGAAAGGATCAGCTGACACAACGGTGACTCAGTAGACTGCACTACTTCCGCATTCTTATGTGATGACAGCAGCTCTGGCCAATGAGCGAGGAAGTAACTGAGCGGTGCTGGCCAATGGCGCTATAGGCTTTGCACCGGCCAATGAGACTTGACGAAGGATGCTTTGAGTGACTCGCACACACCCACAGTGCAGCCAATCAGCGGCCACCAAGCTCCCGCGTCGGACCAATAGAAAATCACAGCGCGGCACAAACTGGATGCTCACATGCACGGCGCGCGCGCAGTTACGCACACAGAGAGGCGTTTTAATTTCACAACAAAATATTTAGAAATTACTTTTCAAATCAGGTAAACCAGTTATTACTGTAAATCATTACAGAAACACATATTTACCAACCATACAAATATGACCAAGGGACGTCCAAACAATTATTTTTGTTTTAATAATAATGTGGCCAAATTATAATTTCCTGTATAATGATGGAAATTGTTCCATGAATGGGGTGAATACGCTTGTCTATTGTCTCGAAACATTCAACTGTGAATTAAAAAAACATAAAAAACTACAAAATATATAATTGTCATTCGTGTCAGTTAGTCTCTTCTTAATGTAAACCAATCAGCATTAAGCAGTAATTATGCATTTATATAACAATTAATTGAAAAATACAGTGACACAAGTCTATCTGTCTGACATCTATCGGACATGCCGAGGCAGTTTATAGCTCTGTCACTGGGGCTGCAGACTATTCTTGGGCCATAGAGCGAACTTTAGAAGTTGCGCACCAAAACAAACAAACAAACAAAAAATAAATAAAGCTATTCTACATTCACTGTGAGAATTGGGTCATTTGCTTCTTTATGCACCGTGGTACAAAATTACAGTGAATAAGAATATCTGTCTTTAGATTTGAAAAATATATTACAGCAGCTTTTCAATGTAATTTCCAAAACAATATCCATGGCGGTTGATTTAATTCAAAGCTATGAAATATCATGAAAACTGTCAAATTCACAGATATGAGTCCAAATCCAGCCCTGGTACAGAATGATTTTGAATTAAAAAGTGGTTGGTGATGCGTTTCACAGGTTTACTGTTTATCTCAAGCAATATTGCGCCATCTGCTGGTAAAAATCGGAACATCCTCACATCCCTTCTACTGCAGTTTTACGTATTATAAAGTCTTTGGTATTTATTTCTATTTCTATTATAGATAGATAGATAGATAGATAGATAGATAGATAGATAGATAGATAGATAGATAGATAGATAGATGTCCTTTGCCGAGGTCAATGTATTAGTGTTTCTCTGATGACCTCATCTGTGGAGAGGTGACTTAACCGGGGCCGAAAAGTAAATGGGAAAACGAGGAGGCGGACAGGTGGGTGTAGATGTAGAAGAACCAATCACAGCTGGTGGTCAGGTCAGTACTTATCTATACACAGTGGAACCACGCACTGATTTTTTGATCTCCCTCTTCTCTGGACTGAGGCTCATCTGCAATCACAAGTATGGTAAGAGGCCCGACTGTAATCAGAGCTGATTCTGAGGAGCGGAGGTCCCCAGCTGTGGGATACTGGACCGTCTCACTGCTGAGAGGAGATAATGATTTGTTAAGTAGATAAGACGCAATTAAATCACATCAGAAGTAGTAGATCTGGTGACTGCAGGTCAATCTGAGCTCGTCATAATGAAACCTAAATGATTCATATCTTCTCTTGCTTTTTAGACAAGCTACACAGATAAAGGAGAGAAGGTAAGATTAGGATTTTAACACTTCATTGTCGTCGTGCACAAAAGGACTGAATTATCGTTGAGATATTGTTTGAGAAATAAAAGCAATATTTAGTCACCTGTAAGTATCCTCTACACTTTTCTTTTTCTTCCCTTTTCAGCACTTAAAGGGAAGGTTAGTCAAGTTCCATCACATCACTTTCTGGGTCGGCAATGCAAAACAGGTGGGTATCCAAACCCTGCACACACGATCCCACGTTTACTTTGTCAGCTGTGACGTTTTAGACTGAAGAGAAGTTCATTTAAAAATGCAGCGCTGCGGTTCTCTAACAGCATCAGTAATATAATTACTACCGTTGGTTGAGTTTTTCAGAAGCATCACAGGTTTGGTTTGAGGTGCATTAAAGCTCATTATAGAAATTTGGAATTTTTGGAGACCAAGTTTTATTAAGTAAAGTCGTAACAATGGAAAACTGTGGAGACATCATATACAGAAGCCGTAACACCGATATGCGACATTATCGACACGCATTTTCATTCAAAGGGGAAAACAATCGTCACCGTGATCATTCGAGAAAAAGCCCGTTTTGTTATCTGTTAGTGTGAAAAAACAAACCGAGCAGCTTCAACATGTTGACTCTGGCAGGACAGACATTTAAAGTAGGGCTGCACGTATGTTTGAGTACAGAAATACAAAGTCTGATGAACTTTGTACTTCACATTTAAACAACATGGTTTTTGTTTTTTTAGAGGCTCCAGTGATCTGTTCCTTCTGGATGATCACTGCAGTGTCCTTCGTTCTTTCTTTACATCCCTTATCATTTATTATCCATTATTTATTATCTCCTATAATCAGTTACAGAAGATGCTGAGCAGCTCGTCTGACTCTTAAAAATGTTGTTTTTGTTCTAAATCATTCAGGATTGTCGGATATTTCTCTGTGATTTATTAGAATATTGAGACACGAGATCACTGCGTAGGAATTATTTCTATTTAGATCAAACTAAACCTTCAGTTTATGTTTCATGTCCCATAGAGAGATGCTGATGGTCAACCATAGAGGGCGCTAATGTGCTATCGTTACACTGATCAGAGGCCCTAAATAGAGTGTATGAGGACTTTATTGTAATTGTGTCGATCTAAATTGCTCCGAAGGAACCTTACGGTTCATGAGCTGTTTAATTGATTTAAATGTATATTAGTCGACAAGGGCAGAAAATCACTGCTTTATGGAACAGAACAGTGATAAAAGTCTCAATATATTTGATCTCTTCATTTGATCACTTTTCCTCAGGGTTCATTTTTAAGTGATTTAATGCTTCTTCTTTTTTTTGTACATTTATTAGATTTAGGTTGTTTGTTTTATTCAAAATATGTGAAGTCTTCCTGCAAAATATGGGAATTTTGACCCAGAAGCTCTTTTCGTGCAAGAAAAAACATTATTTGCTTGTTCTGATCCATCGCTGAGTTTTACTAATAAAAAATGTTAAAGTTGGACAAGCGTGTGAATCATGTTGTTAAATGAAGTAGCAGGTCTTCGAGGGGCGTGTTTCGTCTCGGCTGATCTTTCAACTGAAACCTGATGGGAGTTGAACACACTCTTTTTGGGTTTTTTTCCATTTCATTTTTTTCGGGAGGCGACCCGATATGTCTGTTTCTGTCTGAGTTCATCCTGTCGTGCCACCGGCGTCTATCACACGCTGCTGTCCACATTCAATCCAGTGTGACCGTTTCACAGGCGGCCTCCTTCTACTGCAATAAGATGGGCTTCGAGCCCCTGGCCTACAAAGGGCTGGAGACTGGCAGCCGTGAGGTGGCGTATCACGCCATCAAGCAAGATAAGGTATGGAGAAATGCCCTGAGGCAGAGAGAGTTCACTGTGTATCGTCACAAACAGCCACGCTCCTCTCTCCTCACAGATCGTATTTGTGTTCGCATCGCCTCTAAATCCTGGAAATGAAGGTACGTCGGCTCACCGGGCCTCCCGAAACCACCGGACTCCGACTGTGTCAGTGTGTTTCAGCGAGCTTCTGTCTTCCCTCAGAGATGGGAGAGCACATGATAAAACATGGAGACGGAGTCAAAGACATTGCTTTCCAAGTGGAGGACCTCGACTTCCTGATCAAGGCACAGAACACACAACCCGCAAAGCACGACCTCAGACACATTCTCACAACCACACACATTCACACAAACAGGCAAGTTTAGAGTCATAAATCCACAGAGGAAGGCCCCCAACCCCAACACAGACTCAAAATGTGGACTTTCTTGCTATAAGCTGACAGTACCAAAAACTTCTCCACAGTGTCGGTTACTGTAGGTACATTATACTCATTACAATCTTGTAATAAAAGGAAAAAAACGGCCCTGATTTATTCAATTTAGTTTCCAACAAACTGAGTATTCCAGTGAATCACCGCTGCCTTCTAATATCAAATGTGGTTTTCCCTGCATTTCAAATACTGCACCTTTAATTACCAGGTCAGCGTAGATCATGTAGGAAACTCTTCCTGAGGAGTTGGGAGTTGAAGGCCTTGTTTAGGAAGCAGCAACGTGTTGTGAAAGTAGTAAAGTAAAATAACTTCTTTCCTCTTTGTGACCATTACTTTGACATGATTGTATATCAGTAGTGAAGCACCTTAAACATAATAACTCCTTTAAACTGGTTGATTTACCGTTTCATAAACAGAGACAGCAGATCAATCCAATTCCTCCTCAGATGAATCAAATGAAGATGAAACTAAGTTCTCTTAAACTTTTAATTCTTGGTGAAGATAAACATAAATTGATGAAACTCTAAATAAAACGATTGTTAGAAGCAACTAGCTCAGTGGTGATGTTGCAATGTGTGGAAAATTGCTTGTCATATTATACATTCCATCATCCAATCCTAACTTTTGTGAAGTAGCAAATGTAAAAGAGCATAAAGTTTCCATTTGAAAGATAATAAAGTGTAAATATAAAGCAACAACGTGAAGGATCAGACATGAATGAATTGCATTGAAAGTGTAATACTTGAGTGGATATATGTTGTAAACCTCAGAATGTATGTAAATATAAATATAAATATAAATATAGATATAAATATAAATATAAATATAAATATAAATATAAATGTAAATGTATGTTGAAGTTGTTATCATGAGGATTGTTCCACTGGTAAATTCACAATAATGGTTCAAACATCCTTGATTACATTTTAAAACTTTACAAGATGTCATGTTAAAAAACAAACAAACAAACAAAAGATTTGCCAATGAAGTGTAATGGAGTACAAGAATAATGTAACGAGAAAAATTCAATCAGCCGATACAAACCCGACTTCGGTCCGACGTGCAGGCTGATTTTAAACTTATCAGAAGTCAATGAGTGGAGCTGTGGTGCGTTCAGGGTCAGTCTCCTGTGTGATTCAAACATTTACTGCTTTTTACACTCACACACACACACACACACACACACACACACACACACACACACACACACACACACACACACACACACACACACACACACACACACACACACACACACACACACACACGCACACACACACACACACCTGGGGTGGAGCAGAGGGGTGTGTGTGTAAGAGTTGTAACAGTTTCTGTTGGAGTTCAGCCTCGACCTCTGTCAGCTCACATGAACTATTTACCTTAGTGGAGGTCAGACGGGAGCTTCAGATAAACTATCTCTGCTCAGAGACACACGACAGCCAGCGACTGGATGTGTTGTAACTCTCCCCCCCTTCCAAACCCACAGACGGCGAAGGAGCGAGGCGCCGCCATCGTCAGGGAGCCCTGGGTGGAGCAGGACGGCCACGGGAAGGTCAAGTACGCCGTGGTTCAGACGGTAACAGCCAGAGAAAGACTGACGTGTCAAGGTGTCCCGCAGACACACACACACACACACACACAAGCACTAATCACGCTTTTGTCCTCAGTACGGAGACACAACACACACACTCATTGAGGACCTGGGACCCTACAAAGGCCTTTTCCTGCCCGGCTACAAAGAGCCTCTGTTCAGAGACCCTCTGTTGGCCAAACTGTGAGTCCCACACAACGCAACGCAACGCAACGCAACACAACGCAACGCAACGCAACGCAACGCAACGCAACACAACACAATCTTATATAGTCATATCTTTATGACCGGAGCCACATGTGGCTCTTCAGCCCTTCTGTAGTGGATCCTTCAGTCTTTCAATAATTTATACATAAATATACATTTGAGCTTAGCTTATTTACTCACCAGTTATTTTTCAAAAAAAAAAAGGCATGAAAATAAGTGGAAAACAAAAACAGCCAATATGGTTAATACGTTCAATTGTCTAAAAAAAAAAAGAAAAAAAAAAAAAAAAGTTCAAAAGAAGGTGAAACTGTTAAAATCAGGTCCAAAAACATTGAAAATGTAATGAAATGTTTCCCTTCCTGAATTGGAATTGAAACTTCACCGATACATTTTTTTGTATGTACTGTATATCAAAACTATTCATCAAAACCTTTCAAGCTGTGTAACTCATTTTAAACATTTTGCTCATAGAGTTTGCCGCTCCACCACATTTATCCTCCGCGCTGCTCAGAGTCGTAGAAATGCCTAAATGTCTACAGACTCTTAGAAAACAGAAAGATTGGCTTTGAGAATGAAGGGAAGTATTTAGCAGACACTCGATGTGTGATTGGTTTTAGATGGTTGTGACTCTTTACTCGACTCAAACTGTCTACAATCAAACATGGAGCTCACGACTGAAATCTCCAAATACTCAACGTGTAATCTTAAGATCTGCAGGAAATGTTACTGCCAAGATGTCCACAGTCCGACTGAGATTTCACAAATATAAGAAATTAAAAGATGTGAGTGAAATGAGACTTTTCCAGGTCATTTTTAATAATTGACACTGTTCAAACATTGGATTAGAAAAAAAAAGAAGTGTATTTATATGTTTACTGCTGGTGCAACACATTGTATGTGTTCAGAAAGGATTTACAAGTACAGACCTGGAAAAATCAGAAGCATGGATTTGCATCAGTAATAATTTATTTATTTATTTATTTATTTATTTATTCATTCATTTTAATTTATCACTCTAATTCAGAGCTGGGCATCATAAGTCATACGAGGCCCTTTGGATTTAAGTTAGTGTGCCTCATGCATGTAATATTTGCAAGATATTATTGTCTGTATGACATTTAAAAGGTCAATTTTGGCACATTATTGGCCATTAATACATTATTGGTTGCTGCATGGTGTCTAGCACCTTGGCAAATTTGGTCGTTCAGATTAAAACAAAAATTACGTAAAAAAATCTGTTCTTATTTACTTAATTGGTGAAATTTAAAAATTTGAATCATGATGGGTTGAAAATAATCTGAGAAAGAGAAAGTAGCTCATAGAACAGCGACACAAACGGATTCTTTTTCTATTGAGCAAAACTGAAGTTTTATGTTTTTATGGTTTGCCCTCTAATTCTTGTATTCATATTTATGGTGGCAGTGGTTCAGTCGGTAGAGTGAGTTCGTCTCTCAATTAGAAGGTTGCAAGTTCAATTCCCCGTCTCCCCTCAATTCGTATGCCGAAGTGTCCTTGAGCAAAGCACTGAACCCCAAAATTGCTGTTAATGGATGGACTGAACATTGTGAATGTGATTAACAGTGTAAAGTGTTGGAATCCTTTTACCTGTATGAACAATCAATGAATGGACTCTGTGATGATTTCCGTCTCGTTCTGCTGGACATTAAAGGAAAATTGATCTGTCCACAGTCCACCAGTGGGTTTGAACTTCATCGATCACATCGTGGGAAACCAGCCAAATGACCAAATGGTGCCAGTCTCAGATTGGTAAGACTCCCGCTGGAGCGCACGTACGCTCAAGCAGAACACCCCCGGGGACAAAAGGACGAGTAAACACGAGCCAGACGGTCATACGCAGGGACGAGTTCAAACTCTGTAAACCCACGGAGAAGCAACAACGCCGGCTCTCTGGGCTTATCGCCACTGTTTTGTGTCCTTCGTGTTCCAGGTATCAGAACTGTTTGCTGTTCCACCGGTTCTGGTCGATAGACGACAAGCAGATCCACACGCAGTACAGCTCGCTGAGGTCCATCGTGGTGACCAACTATGAGGAGACCATCAAGATGCCCATCAATGAGCCGGCCATGGGGAAGAAGAAGTCCCAGATCCAGGTGAGGCCTCTGGGCTCCCCAGCAGAGAGCAGCCGATGTACACAACAGAGTGTCGTTTAAAAAAACAAAAACCTCCTGAACATGTGTCTTCAGGAGTACGTGGACTATAACGGAGGACCGGGAGTTCAGCACATCGCCCTCAACTCGTCAAACATTATTGAGTCTGTGCGTCTCGGGAGACGGAGAACATTGTTTTCCCCTGTCATATTTGTGTGGCACATCGTTGGTCACGATTTTTTTATTTTTTTTTGCCGGTGAACAGATCAGGAACCTGCACGCCCGCGGGATGGAGTTCCTCCAAGCACCGGACACGTACTACGTCACCCTGCGGGCCAAACTGAAAAACGCTAAAATCAAGGTGAAGGAGGACCTGGACGTCTTACAGGTGAGGATCTCCTCTGGAAGCCGGACTGCTCCTCATCAGCGTTTCAACTGGAGCAGCAAAAATAACAACGATCTGTGTTTGTCCTCGTTAGGATCTGAAGATCTTGGTTGATTTCGATGACAACGGCTACCTTCTTCAAATCTTCACCAAGCCGGTGCAGGACAGACCCACGCTCTTCCTGGAGGTCATTCAGAGGCACAACCACTTTGTGAGTGACCATATTTGTTTAACTGCAACCTGAAGTATTCCACACGAGGCTACGTTGAGCCCTCAGGAAGGGAAACTCACACAATATATCTCAATCCTAAAGTATTTGAGGGGATCCCCTCGATTCGCGGTTTATGGACGCAATATTTCTCAAATTTGCAAACCCCTTCACTCCTCGGACCCCGGGGCAGCTGCACGGCGAGCCAGTCCTGACTTGTGGGACTTGCAGGTCCCGTTTCTCCACCTCCAGCACCTTGAAGAGGAAGAAGGAGTCAGAGACACCTGAACACCTGAACACCTGAACACCTGTTTCCAGCTCCCACCCACAGCCCAGGAGCAGCCCCACTTGTAAAAGCTCAGTAAATCTATCACAGATGCAGATTAAAAGGCTGGCTGCTTCACAGCGAGGGGGATCTTTGGATTGAGTTGCACCCTGTGGCACTTCATTCATAACACCCGGCGCCCATCAAGCCTGTCAGGACAGGCGCACGGTGTCCCTCCGCCGAGTCCACAGATGTTGGTACAATGCATGAAAGTGAGAAGGCGAATCTGCTCGGCGGCGGATCATCTCCCGGAGGAGCCACCAACACTTGATCTTTTGATTACCGAGGAAAATATTTACACGATTAATTCGCAGATCCTTGTCAGAGCAGAGAGGATGTTTGAGCCCTGTGAGAACGTTTATCTGCCGTCTGTGATCTGACATCAAAGAGTTAAACGGCCCAAACTCAGTCTGAGAGCGAGATCCCCAGAGCCAAAACAAATGACACAGAAGAAGGCAGATCTTTGGGTAATTAGCCATCTGTGTGTCTGTTCTCACTCCTCAGGGCTTCGGGGCAGGAAACTTCAAGTCTCTCTTTGAGGCCATTGAGAAGGACCAAGACGCCAGGGGCAACCTGACCGTGCTGACACCCACGGGGCAGGGCAAAGCCTTCCGCTGATCCCCGAACCGCAGCAGACTCCCAAACATGGCTGCACATTTCAGAGGCAGCGGACACGTCTGTCTTCGTGAGGCGAGCCGCGGGCAGCATCCGATACGCCTCAAGTTGTCAGTGGATTTTAATGTTGTGTATGGCTAAATAAAGAAAACTTTGTGTTCAACCCGGCTCGCGACGTGTCTTTTTGGATCCGCAGCTTCACATTTTAAAGGACTGGAGTGTCGTTGTTCTGGAGAGCCGCAGGGGGACGAGCGACACACGTCTGAGAGCGTCGTCAGTCCGCATGCGGCTCCCCGCCGGAAAGCAGATAAACACACGTCAAATGTGTTTTTGAAAAGGTTCGTGTGTCGATGAGACTGTGAGCAGTTCAACTCCACATGAAAGCCACTTTGCTTCGTGTCAGTCAAACCCCAGAGAAACGCTGGTAGCAAAACACTAATCGGCTATAGGCTTTTTTCTAGTAAATCTGACGGTTATCAGATCAGCGTCCATCGCTGGAGTCAGGGAGTAAACGAGGGTCATGATTAAGAGTATATTGGAGCGAGGATTAATAACTGTGTGACACTTCCTGAGAAAAACTAGGTATTCAAGACCACAACATTAAAGATCAAATCACAAATAATAATAATAATCAAAGAGATTTGAAGTTCTTTCTTCACTTCTCACAAAATAAGAATAAAACTCAGAAATCACAGACGTTGTACAGTTCACCTCATACCAAACTGTTGCATGCTGGATGTCCTCTATTTTTACAACAAAACACATCATTATGAACGGTTGTTCCAGAGGCAATAAACAACATTTTACATTAATTACTTTACAAGAATATATAGTCATTACATCCTCATCCCATAAACAACTTCACATCATTATATTGACAATCAGTGACTGAATTAATCTCCAGAGAACATTAATGACATTAATGTTGTATTCATCACACTCTAATGTGTTTTTCCTCCTACTTGTATTGTTTAATAAAAAATACCAAATATTTCAGAGGTTTCTCTTTTATCCGACAAAAAATGACATAACGTCAATAGGTTTTCATAAGTTGGGACGTGTTAGATCCTTTTTATTTAAATTAATTATTCTTTATTCATTCTACATTTTAAAACAACAATAAGGTATTGGTAAGATGTCCTTGATTTTCAGGGTTTCCACATCTTACATTACATGAAAAAACAGTGGGGGTTTGTTTGTGCATCAAGAGAGATTCGATCCATAATTTGGATTTTCTTCTGATTGAATCAGAAAAATCTCTGACGTCAATGTGGACTGAGAATATCGAGTTTTCAGGTGGGACAACAGTTAACACAGTAATCATACTTTATTAATACCATTTGGATGGATGGATGGATGGATGGATGGATGGATGGATGGATCTGCTCCAAAATGAATCTGGCACAGGGGTTTTATTTCAAAATAATTTATTTGCTTATAATTGGAATGAAGACAGGTTGATACATCTGTGATGGCACCGGTCAGTTCCCATATAGAAACATTCAGTCTATACAGAAACCACTCTTTCAAACCTGGGCAAAATGGATAAATATATTAGTAAATAAATATATTAGTGACATGTCACTATAATGAAATGTTCTATTATATATATATAAAATACAACACTATTTCATTTGTTTTTCGTTGTTCTCTTTTTGTACACAAAGTATCCAAAATATACTGACTTATCCCTTACAACTTGTGGAGGGATTTGTTTTCTTTATCTTGTTTTTTTTCTTTAATTCTATTATTCTTGCACAACATAACAAAAAAACAAACAAACACATGAACAGCACAAAGAGAAAGATGTTGAACAGGATGAAATCACACCGGATGTTCTGCGGCACCGCGAGCTCCTAATCCGGGCCGGCTGTTGTTTTAATACTATGAGTTTTATGTCGTCTCTTTCTTCTTCTTCTTCTTTTTTTTTTTTTAAATTTCTTTTTGAATAGAAAAAGCTGCTAAAGCCAAAGTGCTGCTTGTAATTCAGTCATTTCCATCTCAGTCTCTGAGACCGCTGGGCACAAGAAGAAGACCCTGATAGTTCTAGCTGGAGGACGCCGCGTCGACACATTCAGAGTGAGGTATTGTCTGGAGGGACTGCAGGCCAAAGTACTTCTGCATGATTGTCCAGAAAGCGTAAAGGATTCCACTTCAATTCTAGCGTGTTCTCTGCTGGAGGACACAAAGTCAGGACGACGCGCCGCCGGCTCACTGCGCTCAAGGCTTCGCCTCTTTGGTTCGACGGGTATAACGTCGGAGGTCCCGTTTACACGACGACGTTTCAGGTGAAAACGCAGCGTTTTTGTTTTACAGTTTTAAGTTTGACATTCACACAGCAACGGTTTGAAAACGATGTCCGTTTACACAGAAAGCACAGAAACACTGTAAACGATGTAGTTTTCATGTTAAGCCACTAGTTGGTGCTGTTGGTTGTTTTTGTAGTGAAACCACACAGGTGCAGAGCAGTCTGCTATAAACAATAACAACGGGTTGTTTTCCCGAGTGACTCTCAACCCGAAAACTACCAAGTCGTCAAGACACTCTGGAGGCAAACGCTGTTCTTATCATTCGTCTACTTGCAGTACAGAAGAATTATTTACTAAGGCCACAGTGAAGGAGCACAGTAGCGGCTTTCCCGCCGTCGACAATGAGCCTGAGCGTTTTGCGTTTTCACTTGAGAATGTCGTGTAAACGGGACCCGAGAGAGTTGGGAGACTTCCTGATTCTAGACTGAAAAGTTTGAAAGAATAAGGCACATGTGAGGGGATGAGTAAGTGCTACTGATTCTACCCACGAGCTGTCTCTGCTCCGGCCGCAGTCTGACTGCAGGAAACCATCTTTCACATTTTCACTCAGCGTCACACTGGAGGTAAATTCCTCTGATCGCTGATCATTTTCTATGTGACGTGAAAAAGTCTGTGGCTAAAGAGGAACTCCATCGACGACGGCGCCATGAGGAGGACTTTTTCTCAGTTTGCCCTGTTTGGCTGAACATGAAACACTAGGTAACAAATACTTGAAGCATATTTCTGTTTTTGCATTTTTAAGTTGATTGAACAAAAGAAAAAATATATTTTTAAGTCATTTAAAAGCTAATTTCTGATTTTCCTTCAAAGTGGCTTAAAGGCACAGTATGCAGGATTAAAGTAATGCCAATTTTGGACATTAGGTGGCTCTGGTGAGTCACTAGGGCATCTATTCTGCCGGGTGTCTGGCTCTCAGAGGTTTGTCAGTTTCTGCTTTAGTTAGTAGCTGCCAAGTGAGTCGGCTATTTAAATTTTACTGTCCTATTGATCAGTTTCAGCTGCATGAGCCGCCTCCTCCGGCTGCTGCAGAGACCGAACCAGCTGGAGAGAAGTGCTGCCGTTTTTTTTTTTGTTCGTTTTTTGCTTGTAACGTTATTTGCGTCATTGTGACGAATCAGAGAATATGCCACAAATCCAAAGAAATAAACTGATTGATAGCAAACTGATAGCATGAGCAACAAGAACTAAAACAGAAGCTATAAATTACGTCAAAGTTGCTGATGTGTTGATTATGACCTATACATTAAATGACCTCTAGGAGGCGAACAAGACGTTATACCTTGACTTTTGGGGGCTTTGATACAGTTTGCTGCATGTACGTACATGGTACTTCTTAATCTTGCGGACCTGAAGATGGGCTCATGACACCATCTTGTGGTAGAAATTGGTATTACAGTGGTGATCAGTTGCTAACTTCTACGGACAGCTTACTAATTACAGTATTTTTATTTTTTTTATACTGTACCTTTAAGTAGAGAGAAAATCGATGCACCTCTACTTTGATGGGAGGGTTTCGCACCTATTTCTGGTTTAATCAACCAAAAGCTTCCAGTCTTTCCCGTGTCTGATTGTTCCTGAAACGCCTCCGAGGTGCAGGTTGAAATCACAGGACGACGGCGAGCTTTCGTTCAAGCGGCGCGGCAGCAGCAGACTGCTGGTGCTCGGGGCTGCGAGGTCCACCTAGCATGGCTTTCACTCCAGTTATACTGTTACAGTCATTATTTGGTTTCAATGGCTGCAAGGCAAGGCATTTCTCTAGAGCTTCGGTTGCTGGAGGAGGAGGGGAGGGTCTAACCTTTACGGAGGATAATACCACATTGTGACGAGTTTCCATGCTTCTGGTGAGGCCTATTCATCGTGTACTGATCGGAGGGGATTTTAACAGCACTGAGGTCGAACATGTGAAGTAACCACTGGCAAGAGAAATGGAAAAAAAACAAAAACAAAAAAAAAAAAACCAATAGCTTGTAATGACAATAAGGAAATTCAGTCAAACCAGTTCATTCAAAAAGGTGGAAAAAAAATTGAACAGAAAAGGATCCAAAACACAAACAAAACAGCTGCCATTATTGAAATATTGAAAACAAGGCCCATGCAAGGCTCAGCGGCCTCAGTGAAGCGCTGATCTTCCTCTCTGTTTAGGACAGGATCACTTTCTGTTGTGGGTGAGCTACATGGTGGTGACCAATAACAAAAAAAAAGAAAGGAAAAAAAGAGAAATAGAAATAAACTATTCACTACAGCAGTACCTTTAAAGACCCCCTTTGTGAGGCGTGTTAAGAAATCCGAGCTGAGGTAGGCTGGAGAGAAAAGTATCTGTGGGCTGAGGCTGGACTCAGCGAGTGAAGGCGGAGACGTGAAAGAGAAGTACCTCGAATCTGAATCAAGACATTTTGGGACAGAGTGAGCGACGCTTCACGAGGGACCCACGCCCTCGAACTAGAACATTCTTCCTATAAGTGACACTCTCCCCCCCACCCACACTTTGTGACGCCCGAGTCGTTTTTCCAAAGCAACGACACTTCTTCACATACTCAGATCGCTCGGCACGTTTTGATATCAAATATCAAACAAGAGTTTCCACATTATTCTGAAATTAGAGCATGATTTAGCTTCTCTTTAGAGAACAAAGATCATTTCATCCTGTGAGTCTGGACCGGTGGGGGGCCGGAGGAGAGTCGTCTCCTCCGGAAAGGCATCGCTGGTGGAATCAACTGGAAGGCAAGATGGCCGCTGAAAGGCTTCTCCACCCGGACGGCTGCGCGGCCGAGTGACGACGGGGATGCAAAATGTTCTCACACTCCAGACTCCTCCTCTGATCCTGGACACATACAAACAGCTCAAATTACTCTCAAAACAGAGACAATGGGAAACATTCTACTGGATTATTCCAGCTCATTTCTTGTACATTTTATATCACTCACAATACTGAAATAAAGAAGTATGATTCATATTTAAGTCAAATTTCTATTAGTACAGCCTCAATTTCAAATAATATTGATATTTTTGTATGCATTCTTTGCATTTATTTATCAAACAAACTGCCATTCTGTAATTTGAAATACAATGAAATATGCTTTAAACGAGGAGGATTTATGCAGAAATTTCAAATCAAATGACCTATTGTTGAAAAAGTGATATTTAGAGCACTTTCTGATCATTTACTTGCCAGTATTTCCTTAGTGAGTGTTTTAACAGTAGATGGAGCAGTAGTTGTACTAAAATGCAAAGTTTCAGCATTCTCTCCACTCCTGTAATTAATACCTTTCAAAGTTAAGAAAAAAAACCTGAAAACAACAACAACAGAGCCGCCTGCAGGGAGCATCTTTAGTCACTGACCACAGACATGACTAACGGCACCACAACAGGCAGGAAATAACTGGTGTCTATACGAAAAGTGCAGTGCGAAAGCTATAAATTAAACTAAAAGAGTTTACAGAGATTTCAACCTCCTCCAGACGTGAATTAAGTTTACATTCACGAAGCAAAAACACAAAGCTACAATCCTGAAAAGCCCCACTTTGCCTAAATGTGGGGAATCAAAATGTACACTGGAGCAAACGACTTGCAAATTCTGCGACTTCGTGTAGCGCATATAAATCTAAATCCACTTCAGCTTCAGCTTAAACACTTCTGTATTCACTGACCAGGATGTGATTAGAATCAATACCAGCATGGTGATAGAAGCTTTTATCTGTGATGACGTGACCACAGCTGGTCGTCTGATCAGAGGTAAAGACGAGACACTCACCCTGATTGTGATGTAATGATTGGCAGTATAAACAAATGTCTGTGTTGGGCCCCTGGTGGAACGTGCAGGGGGGTCTGTCCACAGGGGCCCCGGGGCTGAGGAGCTGAGGCTCCGAGCGGGCCTGCTGCACCCGTTTCTGCCACACCACATGCGCCCCGGCACAGCAGGGCCAGTCCTCCATCCCCCCGGAGTCCAGGATGAGGGGCACGGGGAGCAGCGCGGGATGCAGCTCGGGGGGCGAGCAGCAGAAGCTCGGCCCCTGGCCATAGTGGATATGGATGCTGCGGTCGTCCTGCAGATCCAAGCTCTGGTGGAATCGAACCGAGGGCCCGTCCAGCACGCAGCCGCCCACTCGCCCGAGGGGAGTGGGAGGCAGCGTGTGTCCCTGGTGGCAGCAGTGGGGCTGGAGCTGCAGGGGGATCGGGGAAACGAGCACCTGGGGCACCTGGGGCCCCGTGGGCCCGCCGGGGTCGTGGTCTGGGTGCTCTGTGCCGGGGCCAGGGCCGGGCCGGTCAGGGGGCTCTGGCTTGGGGCAGTGGCAGGAGCTGTGCTTAGGAGGACACACAGGTGAGTTTTTTCCCGGGTTGGGGGCGGCCGGTGGGGCCGCCGCACCGGCCGCCCCCTGCTCCTCGTCCGAGCCCCGGTTGGGTCCCTGGCTGTGCTCCCCCTCCTCGTAGTGGTGGTGTCTGTGGCGGTGGTAGTGGATGTGGCTGAACACAGTCTGCGGCTGCTCTTCAAGACAGCCCGCCTTGTTCACCACAGAATCCAGAGACCTGGGCCGGGCCTGGGCGCTCGCCTCCAGGCTGTTCCTGCGGGGGGCGCACCCGGGGCCTGGCCCGTAATACACAAACGGATCGTAGTCACTGCTCAGCGAGCTGCGGAAGGTGGACCAGCTGCCGTAGACCCCCTGCAGGGACACGTCGGTACAGTTCAGAACCGAGTCACTGGAGGAGCCGTGGCACGGCCCCGAGCTGGAGTCGCTGGCCGGCCCGTCGGCCAGGTACCCACTGCGCTCTGTGTGGTAGCTGCCTCCAGAGCAGCTCCCCTCGTCCTGCCGGCTGTGAGCCGGACCCCCCCGGGTCTGTGGCGTGACGGAGACGGCGTGGTGCAGCCTGGAGCTGGACGCGCTGCGCTGTGCCGGACAAGACGAGCGGTAGTTGTGGCAGGAGCGGCGGGGCGTGTAGTGGTGCGTGGACGTCCTGCAGTTACCTCCCACCCTGTGAGGCCTCCCGGGGACCTCGGCGGGCGGGTGATACCCGCAGCCCGAGCCGAGCGGCCGGCTGGTGAGCAAGCGTAGAGTCTGGGGGTCCATGGGGGAGGAGCCACTGTAGTGACCCAGGTTGGGATAAGGTCCGGAGGGCCCGCGGGGATAGTGGGGCCTCATAGAGAAGGGGATGGCGTGCTGGGGGAAGGGGTGGCTGTGTGGGCTGCTGTAAGGCTGAGGGTGCAGGAAGCCCTGACTCTGCTCCGCGTTCTGCTGGTGTCGGCTCCTCTGGGGCTGCCGCTCCGTCCCTGAACAGCACAGAAACACACAGTAGTGATATCTCACCAAAAAACTGTGGCTGAAGAGACCAGATCTAGTCTACGACATATCAAATGAATCACATGCAAATGACTTAAGTTCAGTGTCTATGATGTTTATGTTGGACAAAAATGGCTTTTGTCTTGACCGTCTCCTATATATGGTGCAATCTATTCCTACCCGTGGTCATGTGTGTAATCAGTAATTATCTGCAAATCCTGCATAAAAACTACGTTCAAATTGGACTTTTTGAATGAGTATGAGGGGCATAGATAATCAACATCGAGGATTAAATATCACAATCAAACCACATGTCATGCTTTGAAAGGTGAAAACAGGCTCCCCGTCTTGACCCGCACTTAACTGTAAGTGTGCTTGTCCTCACCCATGATGTTGTGCATGCAGAGGGGGCAGGTGCGGTGCTGCAGCAGCCAGGGGTCCACGCAGTCTTTGTGGAACTCATGAGCGCAGGAGATGATCCTCAAGTGCTGTAAAAAGCAGACGCGGTAAGTGACGCCCAAGCGGTTGAATCCACAGAAACGTGGCGTCCCTCCATGTCTACGTCCTCTCACCTGCCCGTCCTGGAACTCCTCCAGGCAGATGGCACAGACGGGGCTGGAGTTGGAGCTGCTGGCCGAGCCCCAGGCTGCGCGGTGGCGCTGCGAGCCCGAGCAGCCCTGCGAGTTGTAGGTCTTCGTCTCCAGCCGATTGATGGCCCGCATGGTTTGCTGATGGACGGAGTCCTGTACGAAGCAGAGGGGGACGTTTGAATGGGATCCGACTGTGCTGTGGAGCCAGACAACCGGCAGTCCACCTGCTCCTGTCACTCACCCAGGTTCTGTTGGTTTTACACTTGTAGCGAAAGGCAAAGATGAGGACGATGGTGAGAACAGCGAGGACGATAGTGAGCAGAATCCCCACGTCATAATGTGGCTGAAAGAGCACAAGGTTATACAACCGATTACAAAACTGTCAAGATATATAAAAAAAACTAGGATGTTCAACCCTGTAACAATGCATTAGTCATTAGTTTTTTGATTTGATCAATATTTATACAAATGATTCACGCACTCAGCAAACATTCTGCAGTTTTATGTTGCTACGGTCTTTAGTCCTCAGACATGGAGGCTTTCAAATGAGTCTACACATAATAGATCATTTGCTTGAAATGTTCGGGAATTGTTCCAACATTATTCGATATTTCAAACGTTTGAATTACAGATGCGTCGTGTCTTTTCTGTGTAAACAATGCACATTAATGTTTACTTGTGTATTCAAAAGGAAAAGCCTCCCAACAGAAAGAATTTTAAAGAAAAAAATCAAACAAACTGTAATATGGCACATGATAACAGATATATATTGCTAAAAATTAAACAGACATTCAGATGTTTCTATTTATGCGGATATTTTTGGTTTGTAAGCTCAGAGAATGTCCCGACTCATTATACCGAAACAAACCAGACTAGTTAAAACATTAAACTTTGGTTCTGCCTGTTTTTGTCCAGCATGTGTGAAGCAGCATCAGAGGAATGATAGCCAATAGATTATGACCTCAACTCCCCTTCCATTTCCTCTACTTCACAGACACTCGTCTCTTCCTTCAGAGACGGTTTGTGCCTGCTCTTCGCTGCTTACCCACTTAGGCTCCATCTTGATCTCAATCACTACTCTGGCCTCCTCATTCTTGTTGACCAACCCCATGAGCTCCTCAGCATCCTCGGCCTCCACCAGCACCACCGGACGGGGAAGTGAGTCCGTCTCTCTTAGCTGTAGGAGAGCAGCGCAGCTTTGTGAGTGGCGTACGTGTGTTTACTTCTATCTCAGATGATGAGCTTTACCTGCAGACTCACCTCAGCAGCAGCGTGGTCGTCATCACTGACATCGAAGATAACAGCCCGAGCTCCTTTGGCCAGTGCCATGCGAGCCTGGAAGAGAAAACAGGGGACGATACATTTAAAAAAAAAAGAGCCAGCAACTGTTGTGGTGTATAAAACAGTCAAAAAGTGATTTATTCTGTGCTTGCAGTAGCATCTTATCTAAATCATCACCAAACTCTCAACAAAGTCTAAAAACATTATCCACACATTGCAAATATGAGTGTAGGAGCCAGGAAACAACTGAAAGATACTAGACTGTGTCGTCCTCTACCTGTGTGATAGTTTCTTGAACCACCACTAGGTGGCAGTCATGTCATAAGCCTCAGGCGCAAGTACAGCTAATCCTGCAACTTCTCCACCTGACAGCCACACACACTCCAGAAATGGTCGGATGTGGTCGGACCACAGCACTTTAACACGTTTATTACACTTATTTTATGAAGAATAAGAATAAATGAAGATGAGAAACTTGGAAGAGAACCAGAGCTTTGAATCAAACAATATTATCAGACTAGGCAAGAAGCTGTAGTTTATATTCCGCTTTTCATTCTCTATGTAAGCTTTATGTGACAATTCAAACCAACTCCAGGACAAGTTATCAACCCTTTAAAGGCCGAACAAAGAGTACCAGTCATCCACACACATGTTTACATGTTCCATAGTCACGAACACAATTTCTCCAACAAGCAGGTATATAGGTTGTCTGAAAAAGGTCATTAAAGGCTCCATTAGACTGTAATAACTTCTCTCCTGCAGCACTGAGATTAATATGAGGGTTAGAAGACGGAGGGATACAGTCTGTTCTAAACTGGACTACAAAACTGTTTTATCAACACTTCTGACACTGCTTCTGGTCTAAATGATTGATTCATATTTACACACACTGATCATCGTATTGGTGGATGGATTTTTATTACTTTCCGCTAATTCTAATCTTCATTTCTGCAGCAAATGTTTTTATAGTTGGATTGTAGTGATCGTGATAACAATAGCTGATCTGACTCTTTCACCACTGCACACACAAGAAAAGCCCAGAAGTGCTCTCTATAGTATCAGCAAAACAATTCCACTGAAGTCTCATCTCGTCCAGCATCTGTCAACACTTCATGAGGAGGAGTCATGGATTGAAACAAGCACTGGTCCGGGTCAAACGCAACACCGATTACGGCGATTCCTGGCTGAGCGATCAGAGCTCATGCACAGATCCGGTCGAAGCATCGCTTCTTTGATCCATTCATTAAGTTATAATGAAAAGCCTCTTCTGAGCAGTGGATGTGAGATCACTTCAAACAGAGACACAGATTTTCTCACAGTCATGTACACAAGTTGAAGTGGAGCATCCCGCAGAACGCAAAGAAAGAGAAATGAAAGGTCAAGAGGCCTGTAGCGTTTTTTCACTGTTTCATGTGCATGAGTCGAAATGAGGCGCCGTCGTAAAGGAGAAGAAGGAGGCGGCTGGAGGTTTGACATGTGGGAATTAGCTTTACCTGGAGTTGAAAAGCTCTGTGAGCCTGCACATCCTCTAATGGTAATAAATGTAGGAGAGAGCTCTTGTGGTCCAACACGCACGCCCGCCCGCCCGCCCGCCCACCCACCCACCCACACACACGCACACACGCACACACACACGCACACACACACGCACACACACACACACACACACACACACAGTCACACACAGTCACACACAGTCACAGACAGTCCCATAAACTTCAGGAATACATCATAATACACTTCTTCAATGACTCCTCCTGTGGTCTTATTATATCTCAGCATTAGTAGTAGTGGGGACCACAGTGTGGTTGCGCCTCCACCAACCCGGAAACGGTCTGCGAGATCTCATGACACCATTAATAGGAGCTAAATTTAACCTTTATTGGAGCAGTGGAGCTGAATGGACACGGACAAGTGATTCAATATGAGCAGGGTACTGAAAAAGACATGGCTGCTGTGAGGTAAACATGAGATATACCTTCACATGATTCCTACATTTTTAGGCAGAAACGATGGCGGAAACCACTGCAGTTTTGTTCGAGTTGCACGGCGATGACGTCAGCGATGAAAAAGTAAGAAACGACACGCAGACCAACGACGGGCTGCTTCTGCTTTCTCCAGCTGCGGGGGAAATGTTTAGAGGATGGGTGAGGGTCTGTTTAAATGAACCACCAGGTGTTGGCGAGTCTTCTGCGAAGACACCTGAGGGCAGGGAGCCAGACAGGAGCACCATGAGGTCAGGATCAGCTATGCAACCAGCTCAGGCGTTTACAATCTCATCTGAAGCTCTGGTTAATCTTCGGAGCGTATCACTTCTTCATAGCAGGAAAGCTTCAACCAAGAGTACGACGTTATGTTGGTGTTCAACCGTCTTTAGTTCAGGGGCCACAGACAGACAAATTTCATCTTGAGTGGGCTGGACTGGTAATATACTGCCACAATAACCTTTAAATTTGAACTTTATAGTTTTTCTTTGTTGTGGCGCAGAGTATACATGATGAAAAAGTCTCTATTTCCATAAATCAGGATCCGATTTATTCCTCATCATTCAGGCAAATTACATCAGAGATGAACTGCAGAATTATATGTAGGGTCAGCGATAAAAAAAAAAAACACAATAAAAAAAATTTACAATCGAGATAATATAGAATAAGTTATAAATACTGGGAACGTACCAGCGAATGAAAATTAATAATTAAAAACTGAGAATCAATAAGAAGCTATTGCATACGTCCCAAGGTAAGATATTCACAGTCCTGGAGGGGCTGTGGGAAATTACTACCAAAAATTACTGTAATCTCGACATAAAGCCAATTTGAATGAAACCTTCTGGTGGGAAATACAGTAAAATGTCCAAAAATGTCTCTTACAGCTGTTGTGTTGTGCATGTTTTTACAAAGTCCTCCTGAGAGCAGGGCTTTGAGGCTAATGCTCGCCCGTCTTGTGTTCACCACTGGCCAATTAGTATAAAAATAAATACATAAATAAACTTTAAAGTTGAAATTTGAAGGTCATTTTGGCATCATTTTACTGGTCTGCTCGACTCAAAATGAAATTAAGTTGGAGATGGCCTCTGAACTAAAATGTGTTTGCCCCCCCCCGCCCCGTTCTAACCTTGGACCTCCAGCTGACGCAGAAGGTCAAACACCAGATTTAAAGCTTGGGTAAAAACACAGTCCTCATCAAACGCTGGTTCTGTTTTGCCGGCTGGGTGTGGCTACATGTTCTGACAAATGAATGCTTGTGTCAAAACGACCGCAGGGCTGTTTTTATAAAAGCAGATTTGGATGTATTGTCGCCAGAGCGGACAAACTTCATGAATCACTGCAGCCATCAGAAATCCATCTCGAGGACTCTAAAAATAGGCAGAGAAAAATGACAGGAAGCTTCAGCTTTCATCATTTTCCGAAAGTAGGACACTTTCTCTTTCTCCTCCACTGTCTGAGCTCAATCAAATGAACAATCTGCTTCAGATGTGTGGAGTAATGTTTACACCGTCATGTTTTGGAGTGCAAATCGAGTGAGAGTGGACTGATTGAAGCGGTAAAAAGTATTACTGTTTACTCAAACTTTACACAACAATTCTGAGACATTAAACTGTTTTCCAAGATTCTCAGTAGCCACATACCGCATGAAATGATCAATGCTGATCAATTTATTGGTTTGTTCTTTTGCTGAATTTGAAAGTTTCCACTGTGTGTCTCTCACACGAAGCAGAGACGGCTTGATGCGGCGCTGACATTTGGATTTCATTTTTACCAAACGCAGGATTATTGTGCTGCACTCAACACACACATTCAAATCAGATGTGAAATAAACTGCGTGAATTATTAGAGTTGGCAGGCTGTTCCTTCCCGGCACACATACGCAGCGTATTAGTGAGCAGAATCTTCATCCTACGTTTTCCATGCATTTAAAAATCACTGATTGAACTAAACTGAATCACTCTACCCGTTTTCACCAGAATCAAGTCACCCGTCCACGAACAGACGCTTTAATCATGTACGAGTGCAACACAGAAGCTGTCAAGGAGAAACTGACTCACACGACTCTATACGTGGCCCGCACTACTGCGAGCAGCATGGAGGCTCACTACAGTATTAACCACAGCTCATCTTGCGTAAACACCAGCGGGAGCCAGTGATCTGCCCTCTCCGGCAGTGGGTGGCCCGCCCGGCCAGCCAGCGCTGTTTGTTTACATCCCCGGCGGAGTGCGGTCTGCGAGCCGGAGCTGAGCTGGCATCACAGCGTGTTCTCCGCGGAGCCGAAACAAGACTACGCCGCTGCGATGACTTTACACCACACGACGGCCCGGCCCAGGATTTTTTCCATTTGCCTGACATGATCTCTTTGCCCGGTAGCGTCTTGATGTTTGTGCCACTTCTGCGTAGCGGGTAAACTGCCTTCATCTGCAGCCATGTACCGACGTAACGGAGAGGAAAAAGACACACACACATACACATACACATACACATACACACATGCACAGAAACATCTGCTGTATTAGTTGAACTTCTATGATTACAGAACTATATTGAGAGTCTGACCCACTACCTTTCTAACCTCTGACTTTTAAGTGACACAGCAGTAACAATAACACTGAAGGTCAGGGTCTGATTTCTCCAACCGTGATACACCCTGAAATCAATGAAAAGAAATGAATGGAGGGAACTTTTTTCTTTTTTTAATCATGCTATTGAAACACATTATTAAAAAAAAGATTAAAATGAATTAACCAAGATTTAGTGTGATCGTTTTGACAGTTGCAGACTATATATGCAGATTCACCGCGTAGCTGTATCTCACTATAAGGCGAGACAAAGAGTTTTTTATTGTCGAAGGATCCCGAAGATAACGTGAAAAATATTATCAAGTCTGGCCTTCAACCAAAAACTTTGCAAACCCTTCTTCCATACAACAACATGTAACCGCACAATGTTGTGAGACTGCTTTAGTTGTCTTCTTGTTTTCAGCCTTTTTTCCTCATGCAAGTTTCTTATTTGGAAAACGACAGATTTGGCAAAAAAACTAAAAGAAAAAATGAAGAAATTATATTTAGTCAATACTTCCCCAACCACTCTTTTCTCCGTTCTCATAAAACCTCTAACTTCACCATACTTGTGGGGACTTATCAATCAATGCACAGGGAAAATGGAGCAATATGTGTGTGGAAGAGGAGAAAGACGGGCGGAGTGAGGGATGAATGAAGGGGTGGAGGGAGGAGAGCAGGCTGTGGTGCTGCTGCTGCATTAAAGTGTCTAATGACAGAGTACAGCGCTGTGGGCCTACAGGTCTGAGGCCGACTCTCTGCTCTGTCATTTCTCCTGACCGAGCCGGCACACTGGAACCATTACCGAGGCGGCGCGGCGCGGCACGGCGCAGCGGCGCACTGCATGGCTATATCCGAAGCAGACAACGAGGTGGTGGAGCGGCATGGAAGACAGGTGCAGATCAAGTTTGACAATAACTCGACAATCAATTGACGATGACGTTGTTGAAGCCTTCCCCATGTTGAGTCCTACAAAATTAAATGACGATGTTGTTACGTGCACAACTTTTAGAAAAGCAACCACTTGAACCCAGACACTTCACAAGGCCAGTCAAATAGTCCCTAACTCTCATGCCACACATACTTTGTCATACAGCAGCTAATAACTGCATGTTGGGCCTCCTTATGTTTTCCACATCATACGATATGAATGCTGTTGAGATTCATAAGGAATAAAAAGTCTAATTGTGCTCTTGTGGGAATACCACTTTAATTTAAAACATCTGCTACGTCTGAGGCTAATAAGTTTAATAAAACAGGTAAATATTGCATGGATACATACACACACGTATACATTTGTTAAATCTTATAACTACAATCCCATTTCTGTCTAGAGTCTAGACCATGAAAGTTGGATCTTTTTTTATATACTATAGTCAAATTAGCGTTACTATTTCATATACTAAGTTATTTAAAACACTAAATCGCAGCAGCATCAACAGTAACAGCAGCTTTGTGCAACAAAAAACACTCCATGAAAGCAACGCTAGAACTAAATCAAGTCATTTCACTTGCTAAAAGCTTTGTTTTTCCTCTTCCTGTGTCAATATTAAAGCTCTGCATCCTTCCAGGTGTTACATAAACAGCAGGTGATTCCCAGCTGAGATATGTTTACTGCCGTTTTGAATCTCAGACAGTCTGACAGGAATCAAAGAAATGAACATTTTAATGTGCCATTGATTCGCGATGCCCAGAAAAAAATGACTAAAATGGAGAAAATCAGCACATTTTTCTCAAACATTCTTTCAAATTTTCACCAAAACACGCAGATGCACTTTTTGTGAAACAATCAAAATCATAAAAAAAAAGGCACACACTGAATATTTTGCCAAAGAACACCCTGAAACTTGGGGAAGGATCGAACCAACCTTGGTGTCAATCTCATGTCAACAATAGTCACCTCTTCAATGTGAAGCACTACCGCTTCGGTTAAATTTAAGCAGAATTAATCGAGATCAGGCGATATCTCCTTCCCGAAACGCACCCTAGAGCCAAACAGGGCTGCCACATTAAAAAACCGTCCCTCTGACAGTATCCCTGCTGCTTATTTTCCTCTTTTCACAGAAAACCTCTGCTTTAAATGTTACCTACTTGGTTCATATTTGAGTCTAATTGTGAATGAATAATAGCTCTGTAGTGTGTGTGTGTGTGTGTGTGTGTGTGTGTGTGTGTGTGTGTGTGTGTGTGTGTGTGTGTGTGTGTGTGTGTGTGTGTGTGTGTGTGTGTGTGTGTGTGTGTGTGTGCGTGCGTGCGTGCGTTTGTGTTGGTGCTCCCGACTGAGCACCAGCAAGTTGAGTTGGTTGGACGAGTGAAGGGTGTGGCGCCGCTGGGTATCCATTACTCACAGAGACTCTTTGATGTGGGGCCGCTGGAATAGGAGAAGGGGGGTGGGGTGGTGGAGGGGTACTGTATGAAGACGAGGTGGGGGTGGGGGGGGTGGCTGGGCAGGCATGTCAGGGCAGGTGAGCAGATTTTACTCTCAGGGAAAAGTATTGAGCCTCAGGGGGTGGGACTGAATCACACACTCCTCCTGCTTATACCTTCCATTCATCCTGGTGCGCGCACACACACACACACACACACACACACACACACACACACACACACACACACACACACACACACACACACACACACACACACACACACACACACACACACACACACACACACACACAGACACACACACACACACACACAGACACACACACACACACACACACACACACACACACACACACACACACACACACACACACACACACATAGACGTACACAAAATCCAGAACCTGGGCTTGGCTACCTTTCTCATGCACTCTGGAAAAAGTGATGAACCTGATCTTCCTGTCTGGAGGTAACAGAGGTCATTCAGACAGCCCCCCCACACCCCCCTCATTAGCAGACACTCGTCACACTGTGACACACATCTGAAACGCAAACCACAAGGTGACACGGAAAGACCACCGTCATCCGACACGCCGCCGCTCACTAACCACTTCGCAGGGACATCAAAGGAGCCGGGCAGCGAGCTCCCGCATGGCGGGATGAACCTGATGTGGCCGCTGGTGACAGTGACGAGGCTGAAACACAATGTGACCTTCTACCATCACTACATTAACCCCTCCAGCCCCCGAGGCCAGGCAATGAGGGAGTTAACACAGGGTTAACAGCCAGTAAACGTGTCAGCCACCGCGGGACCCTGGAGGGGAAAGCGCTGCCCGCAGCTCTCACATCTGGATGCATGGAGTCTTGGAGGTTATTGTCTGAAATTACCATAAAGATTGAAACTAAGCAGAGTCAGATTGAGCGGATTTACCTCAAAGAAAATCTAAATAGAGATCAAATGACAAAATGTGTTGTTTCAAAGAGAAAAGAGACAAGTTGTTGCATTAAACAAAGAAGAAAAACTTCAAACTTCAAATTAAAATTTGTCAGTTTTGTGCTGCCAACTCAAGATTTTAGGTTTGTACAACTTGAATTGGAAGTCGGTGACGAAAACCCTGTTACATTTAGTACAGGTTTGTTTCCTGTATGCCAAAAGCAGAGGACGGTGGGTGAATTCAAGTAATAACAGTGGACAAAAGAGGTGAAGAAGAAAGTTCAGAGTGTGGAGTGTGTGGAGACGATGTTGAAGTACAAGAGGAAAACCTCAGATTTTAGTGAAGGACATCATGAAGATGGTTGGTTCCTTAACATTCTGAATAAACAAAAAAGTTACGGGTTATTCAGAGAGGGAATCAGCATTTTTACAGTGTCGCTTCCAACTTGAGGAACTCCGCCGACATCCTGCAGGAAAGCCAATATTTATTGAAAGTGTTTCTTCTAAACCCGGCTGGATCAAAGCGGTTTCACCTGATTGGCTCGTGGAAGCCTCGTAGTTTATCTGGATCCAATATAGACGGGTGATAAATTACAGCCCGAATCAACATGAACTGTTACGTAAGGCGTCGTCCCACCAGAAAAGCTTCTGTGTATTCATTCACAATGTCCAAAGCTCTCCTGGAGGTATGAACACATGCCCTTCCACGTTTTATTCCTCTATGTGGTGTGAGACGACGACGTTTTACCCCATTAATATAATCTTAAATCACTAATCTGTAATTACAACTATCATCCATTCATATTTCATCTGCTTCGTCGTACTCAGGGTCGTGGAAGCTGATCCCAGCCGACTACGGACAAAAAGCAGGGGACACCCAGTCCATCACAGGGAAGATACAGAGACACATACTCACATCCACATGTTAGAGCCACCAATAATGTCGTAACCAAAAATGTAGGTAATTCTGATGCTGCAGAAGTATAGAAGTAAATGATACTCGTTAATTCGATCATTCGCAAACAGATTTTATGATGGCTCATACGTCCTATTACACTAATGGGAAGTGAATATATTATTTGACTTTAATAGATTTAAAATGGCCAAAAAGATCACATTATTGGCAGATATTACGTTATTGACCATTATTACATTATTAATCATCCCTGATTTAGAACTATTTTGTATGTGACGTGAGTAATTTGTGATTTCCATATAAATTGCAAAACACACTTCCAATGTTCAGTATGAAACCAGGACGGGAGTCATGATAAACATGGAACCAAAAGTTAGATAAAGCAGCATAGACCATGTTTGGATGACTGGACGATAATGAAATGTTTGTGTATTTCAAGACACCACCACAGGGAGGCAGCAGCCATGGAAAATGTCCATTCCTTTACACAGAGACTGTTGATATTAACTAATTTAACTTGATTAATCAGGACATTATTTCAAATAAAAAAAATTTAATAAACTGGCGTATCACTATTTTCATAGCACGCAGAACAAAAGGACATTTCTGCAACTTGGGATTTTGTCATTGTGCTCACATATTCAGTTAAATTGCCCTTTCAGTTAAAGACCAGTCTCACCTTTGATAATAAGGTGTACTAATACATGTGATGCTTTCAGTCCACACTAAAGACGGCTCCTCTGAACTATCACTGTAATTACTGAAAGATGTGTAAGCACACAAAATAGCCCTAAAATTAATTACAGCTGTAACTGTCGTGATATACAGCAGCACTTGATGTAATAGGTATAATTAGGTAAACCACCGGGGCCCAACTGAAGGCAGACAGCCATGTAAAGAGGCCGAGTCGGATCTGTGGATGCACAGACTCCTCTGATCCGAGAGGGAGCACAAAACATACCAAACCCCACCTCTGCCGCTTTATCCTCACTTCTCCAAACATCCAATTTTTTTATTTATTTTTTTAAACCCCGACTGCGAAAGTCTCCACATGAGAGGGCGTCCCACACCACAGAGGAGCCTCTATCTCTTTATTGTTTGTATCGCACTCAATGAAGAGATCCATCGAGGAGTGATCCGCCGAACGGAGAGAGACGCCGCTCTCTGCAGGCTCGGTGTCGGTGTGTTGATAAATTCCTACGGTGCTGATGAGAGCACAAACAGAGGAGGCTGAGAAAGAGTTTTGTTTTACTTTTTGTGGCGGGCGCTCACCAACGGGCGGCAACACAAAGACTCAGGGGAAGCCAATTAGACGGCCTTTCCCGGCCTTTTAAGAGGCAGATAATGTTCTTGTTTTCATAAAGCATCCTGTTATTTAATCAGGCCTGTAAGTGAGCGCCTGACACCCCTCCTACAGTGTGGAGTGTCCCCCCCCCCCCCCCCCCCCCCCCCCCCCCATCCAATCATTCCTGCCCTGAGCCCTCCATCTCATTCAACAGCTCTTGTAAGCCTCAAGGAATTCATTCTTGGAACAGATAGTGCAGTAAGCCGTGTCTTTCTGCAGAGCAAACACACACGCACGCATGCGTGCACACACACACTGAAAATGAGGTTAACCCAGACATAGATAAAGTTTGAATAAAATGTATTTTCTCGCTTTAAAATCAAAGCGCTGAACATTTTATTCTGACATGTGGGACTTCTGCTATTAATTCAGTGCGGATGACACTTCAGTTAGTGAATGACACAAAAGCCTTTACTCTGAATTAATCACCAATCTGAATTGTTAATAAAACATATTTTAACACCGTTTGTATTTCATCAGATTAAACACACAGTCATTGTTTCAATTTATTATTTTTTTGATTGTATTTAGTTGTTAATGGAAGGCACAAGCATGTAAATATCAATATGTAATTTTACTTTAATATGCAACTACAGTATGTATCACAATTCCTAAAGCCATAAACTAAAAAAACAACTATACTCAAACAAATATACAGGTTTAGAAAGTAGAGCTCAACTCTAATTGGGTAATTTGACCACGTGAACTGAAACTGCTAAAAATCTGTCAGTAAGTTTATTATATGAGTAAATGGACAAGCAGCAATAAGTCAAGTGAATATATCTGAACGGGTTTAAACTGTTTGAGTATTGAATGATGATTAGTTGTGCATTTCATCAATGCTGATCAAGTTAAAATTTTAACTTGATGGTGCCAAATAGACAGGCGGTTGTATGAGAATCTGCATTCAAGATGGTACAAATGAATTTTTTTTTAACAGTAATCTGTCAATCTGTGCATTTATCTTCTTTAGCGAGTTGGACATGGTGGTTGGACTCAATCAGGCAAAGTGAATTTATCTATTTTGGGGAGTTTGTGTTGATGGACTGTTTCAGTGCCATCCACTAAAATTTGTACTACATGCTTATATTATTCTACGATACAGCTTCCGGGGTGTCGAACCGACCTCAATGATAATCAAGTTAACATTGGTCTAAAGGCTGAAATGTGAGTATGTGTGTAAGTACAGCTCCAATACACACCTGCAGTGTTCAGAAGTGTGAGTTAATATTTTCAGATTGAGTCATTTCTAATTAAAGCTTGATATATTTCTCGTGTCTAGTGTCCCGTGCAGACCCGATTCTAAATAGTCTCATTGTATTCCGGTGGATTACATACTGCAGAGCCTCACTGTCTGCCCTGTGAATCTGTTTTGTCAAACCCCTGTTAAAAGCCAGAGCGAGGAGGGGGGGTCCTTGGCACCAGTCTACCTGAGTCAGAGTTAAACAGGTTCACGCTGCACATGGGGGTGAAACGAGAACTGGCCTCTTAGCCTGCAGGGTCTGACTCACAGGACCCGTTTGCAGGTTCACTCTGAACTCGGGGTGATGCTTCGTGCTCCAACGCTGGCTGGCCTGGGGAAGTAGTTACCGGTAACACAAACCTGTCTACTTTCTACTTCACTTCCAGCAGCAGTAGCAGTAGTGTTCCCTTGCCCAAGCCCCCCCCCCCCCCAAAAAAGTAAAGGGGGAAGGTAAAAGAGACAGAGAGGGAGGGAGGAAGAGAGAGCGAAGGGTGAAGGGACACTGGGAAATGTCTTTTTTTTTTTTATGGGAATGTTTCACTTAATCTCATAAAGGCAGCGTGAAAACCTCCATCTGTTTGCCTAGCAGTTCAAAAGCGACTCCACATGCCTCCGCTTGCTGCTATATAAAAACAACATTCTAATGCAGATCTTCAAGAGGGCCAGCGGCTCAGCCTGCACAATGAGAGCTGGGATGTGCCAGACGGAGTGATGGAGGGAGGGAACGGTGGAAAGAGATTTAGGAAGGTAAATAGGAGAGAATGCGAGAGACAAAAAGGAAACATGGGAGGCAAATCAAAGAAGCAAGAAGTGTTCCTGTCAACAGTCCTGCCTCTGACCTGCCTTGCTGACCTTGACGCAGGCAGGCAGACAGGAGTGGCGGCGTGGGTCGCCCTCTGGCTCGGCCTCGCCACTCCTCCGAGTCAACCCATTCACCTCTGCCGGCTCCATTCTACTCCTTTCTCTTTTCACCATTCGCCTTTGTCATTTACACAGGAATGTCCTGGCACGAACGTCAACCCGGGGTTCACTGCAGGGATTCGAGGGTAGCACCTTCACTTTCAGGGTCTTTAAAGACAAAGCCGACGCACGAAGCATCGATCGGCCAAAACCATCACAAATGATAAATAATAAACTGTTTATTTGATCTGCACGGGCGTTAGGATTAGGAAGGTCTGTGGGACTGCAGTCAGGTTTTCCTTCACACACCTCCAGGCCTCCTCTTCCCAAAGCCGGGGCAAGACCAGGCCCGATCCCTTCTGCGCAGCTATTTTGATGAGCCTCCCCTCTGAAAAACTCCAGCGTTCAAACTGCTGGGAGATCAAAGGACTAATACTGCAGTAATAATAAGTTACTGCCCTATGAACGCCTCATTCATCAGGGAGAGGCAGTGATATAGTGCCGTTGTAACTGCAGGGCCATTAAGCACTCATCATATGATCCTATTTGCCACCCCCATGTGGAAAAACATCTCCAGCTCTTCGGGCTGCGCGAGAACCACACATGAACTCTTCTTGGCCGTGCCAAAAGTCGGAACCGCTAAGGAAGTGTACAAACGCCAAATAGTCATCGCTTGAAACGTTTTGGCACCACACCGCCGCCACCCCCCTCCCCCCCTGGCAGCCAGATGAAGGTGTTTACCAACCGGTTGAGTTGGAGGCATTTTAACAACAGAAAAATTTGGCATCATCTGGGCTGCGTCTCCCTTTCAGAGCATGACATGGCATCCTATTTTTAGCGCGGCGTTACTGTCAGATCATGTGCGCCGCAGCGCCGATGACAGTCTGATGAAACCCTGACCCTCGCACACTCCCTTTGAAGTGAAAAGTGAGCGATGTGCCGCACTAATACGAAGGCCTTGAGACGCAAACACTTTTCATTCTTGAATACCAGGAGCAGCCCTGCGGAGAGGGCGGCGTGTTTGCCCTCAGGCGGCGGATAAACAGCCTCGCATGAGACACTCCTAATGGGTGAACGTGTGACGCGCACGCATGTTAAAGTGTGCGTGATCACAAAAACACAATGGCCGTCGCCTTTCATACGGTGAAGAGATTAGCAGGCTTCTTTAGTAAACAAGCATGTCCGATATAAAACCATGTTTTCTGTGTAAATGTGCTCATTTCAAGGCTCATTTCAGCAAACACACTAAAGCTGTTCAACCGTCTCGACTTAAGGTCAGTAGGAAATGAAAGACGGTCTGTGTTGCATCATGAATTGACTTCAAATCAAGTATCCAGTTCAATGATCTGAGACATTTAGGACATCGATGACAATCCAGTGTAAAAAAACAAAACAAAAAAAAAAACAGGTTCTACCTGAAATATCAACTTTAATTGTGCGCAGCTAATAACATGAACTATTTCAGGAAATGCCTGGATGTCTTCAAGAGATAAGTTCATTCAACATGACAGCTCGTTTAAACAACTTTCACTTTCACGCTGAATATCAGTGCAACTTTATCACTTTCATCTCACATGGTAATCAAGTCTGTGAAAATCCTTGTTGTTGTAACTTGAAACCCCCCCCCCCCCCCCCCCTTTTGTTATCCCTACTGATTAATTTCATTTGAAACAATTCAAATTTGTGAGCTAACCTGCCGCACTCATCCCTTTGAAGCAGCCGGAGTACAAAGCATTTTAGGTGGAAGCAGCTTGTTTATTTTAAGAGTGTGGGCAGTGCCAGAGGCAGGTGCATGCAGGTGTTGCATGCATAATGGGAAGCGAGTGTCGTTTGACAGGCTGATTTGACCTATTTAACACAGTCGACATGCTGAGGTGGAGCTATCAGGTGTCGTGAATACTTGTTTTAAATTCAAATTGAGACACTTATATGGATGAAAAGTTGCCACAGGTATGACTGGTGGATCATGGTGGCTGTAGCCTGCCGTCTGCCCTATGTTAGCTGGGAGAGGCTCCACCTCATATAAAGCCGGTATAGAAGACGGATGGATTGTTGACGGTTTGAGCTTTTCAGCTTTATGGTTGTGGTTTAAGACGGACGTTAAATTATGAGCTCTTTCTTTAAGCCATTTATCTTCCATATCCACTTTATCCAGAGTAATGTCACGAGCGCTGAAGCCTGACGGATTGAATATGAGTCACATTGAAAATCCTAAAGAGGTCAAACACATCGACATAACGACTGCACTGCTGCAATGGAGGAAATCTGTGACGAGTTAAAGGTAATTTCAGGTAACAGATCTTGCCGATGTTTGCTTACGTGTTTTTCTGACACCTTTAGTTTAAATTATTTTCTGGATGTGATTCAAAGAAGGAGTGGCGACGTGACTGAACACTGCTCCGAGGAATGATCCTTGGCCCGCTAACCCATAATTTAATCTGCATCGACTCTCATCGTATTCCTAAAACACAGCATGTCCACTAAATTCAAATGAAATAAGAAAAGGTTTTTGTCACGTCACTAGTTTTTGTAAGTGTCATTATTTTGAATTTAAATATGGAATTGTGGTTCACAGAAAAAAAAAAAGGTAATCAATATAACTCTTGCAGTGATTATTCGCATACAGAAGCCATTAATAGCTGTTTAGGCATTATAGCTTTTACAGCCTGGCATAAGACAAAGAAGCGACAGACTGAAACACAATGACTTCCAAAAGAAATTAAAATGCATAAATGCACAGACGAACTGAAAGTTCCAGATGCAAGATGATCTGATTGAACTTCATTTCTGTATGTTGTAAAGCGTTTCTCTTCTTTCAACTTGAGGATTCACACTTTTCTGGAGTAAAATACCACAAAATTTTCAAATAAATATCCTTGAAGGCGACTAAAAGCAAGCAAGTGAGTGTCCGGCTGTTTCTATTTTGGATCCTTCCCACAGGGCTGCACTGTGGACATCTTACTGTTTGTGCACTACAGTATTTGCAGTGATGCTGTCGACAACTTCTCCAATTGGACTGCAAATCTGGAGAGGCTCATGTTAGCACCTTGTGTCTACAGTAACCGTCCGGAGCAGGTACAGAGGGTACGAGAGGTTTTCAGAGAAGGAATGGTGGGGGGGGGGGGGGGGGGGGTTTAGAAAAGGGAAGCAACAAGCTGCTAATCGCTGGGAAAATAGAGCCAGCCTCTGAAAACATCCTCTCACCGAGCAAACAGCACGTCTTCCAGAGACGAAGGACGTGCGAGGAAGGAGACGTCGCTGCGCCAATGTTTAGCTTAGCAACGCTGGCATCGGGCGCAGAACTGACAGGACATGACAGGTCGGCTGCAGAGAGTCCAGCAGAGAGGGGCGAATCACTCGCACCTCCTCGGCATCGGCGGCGACACCGAGCCGACCGGCAGCAACGCATACTTTCTAATCACATTTAATTGTAAATGGCCTTCGATTGATTTTGGCCTACTCAGACAAACAGGACAGAATATATACACTTCAGAGTGTGGCGATTGGTTTTGTAAATAATTCAACATTTCCATTAGATGAATAAACTGACAGGTAGAAATATTTCCAGTGTCAGTGATTTTAAAAAGCAGCTCCGTAGATAAAATAGTGTTGAATGCACTAAAGCGTGATTTAGTTGAAAAGGGAAGAAATACACCTGACAGTGCAAGTACTTAAAAATAGTACTTATTTACAGCAATGTCGGTATTTATACCTCGTTATTTCCACCCCTGTAAACTATATATACTTGCTTGCTTTCAGCAGCTTGGGCGCACTAACGCGGGACGCACATCTCCTCTGTGTTGTTTGGAATTAAGTTGACTTAAACAGGAATTATTTTTCTATAAACATTTACATACAGTGATCCTCTTGCCTCTTCCACATAAACACTACCTTAACACGAGCAAACCGGCTTCATTGTAGAGTCAGTATTATATAAAATATCTTGCATGGTTTACAAAAGCCCGTTTTTAAGTAAATATAACCTCTTTAGTCAATCAAAATTAATGTATTTTAGAAACAAAACATTTTGAAATGTAGATCAGTGGTGTTGAACTCATTTTAATTCAGGGGCCTAATTTCACTTTGAGTGGTAAAATAGTGCTGTAATAACCTTTAAATTTAAACTTTAAAGCTTTTTCTTTTTTTTTGTGGCATTGAACATAAGTATGGAAAAAGGTAGGTACTTGCAAAATATTTCACAGTTAGTACCGAAAACTACTACAACCTTAACATAAAGTGAGTTTTAATGATACTTACTGGAGCTTCTTGAAGGACAGTTTTGGGCCCACCAGCTTTATGTTTGACACGCCTTATTTAGATGTTTTCCAGGAAGAAGCTGCTGGAGTATCAAGCAGGAAGCTCCTTACGACCTTCCAAGAAATCTTCCATATTTCTAAATAGTCAACTCTGTTGTATGATGCACCTACATGTGCTAATAGCATACTCTGAGATATAAGGGAGTCACCTTTCAGACTGTTAAATCTATCATTGCTACCTGTGAACGGTTTAAAACACATTAAAACATCATTATAGGAGGCAGATAAAACTGACGTCTTCCAGTTCCGGTCAGGGCACTAATGACCAGGATGCACATTGTAATGCCAGCGGTTAATCACTCAACGTACCCGTGGACTGTTGACCATACGAATACTGACCAAGCACTTTGAACTGCGGACTCAAACCTCATAAGAACATGTACAGAAACAGCAAATCAGCTGGACCATGATTATCAGTCGTGTTGACCTTCCCAATCCCAGCTGCTAACCCGACAAATTTGAGTCTGCGTTTCGCCGCCTTACAGGAGCCAACGTCTCTCGGCACTCAGAACCACACATGAAGCACAAAACACAAATTTCGATGAAATGGGAGAGTATTGCATAACATGTCTCTTTGCTTTTCTGCTTTGAAGGCCAAGTTTTAAGCGGGGGATCGTCCCCTCTGTGAGTGCAAACACGACACTGTGCAGGAGAATTACTGCCACAGCTTGGTTCCATCTTATCAGAGGAAAGTCCTCGCGGCCAGCTGGACTGGAGTTAGACGTTTCTCTCACATGTTGGCGCTCAGGTGGTTAAAGCACAAGAAGTCAACAACAGGGAGCTGTAAAAACACAAAGTATTTGAAGCCGATGAGCAGATAACCTTCTAGAAATCAAGCTTCCAGTCCTCCAGAGACAAACTGGGGTCGATACACAGCGACCCGGGGCTTGTTTTGGTAGCTGGTGCCGAAAAACATTCACGAGCACTTCGGATTCCTCCTCGGTCCAAATACTCTTTGGAGGAGACCCATGGGAACGGGACTGTGTGACGACAACGGTGGACTTATCGCTCTGTTTTCCTGCCCTTGGACTTGTAAAACACCAGATTCCTCATGAGCATCCAGCACAGGTGTTCGCTGATACCGACTTTCAGACGTTTCCACCTTCCACCGTTTAATCACTGTGTCTCAACACTGTGCTGTCCTCATCTCTACAAGACTAAAAGCCAATGCAAATTATAATGCAACTTAAGTGTTGGTGTGTTGAGAGGCTGTTCATTATTGGGGGGGGGTTATTAATCAAGGAGTGGGAGTGTTTTTATTTCTTTATAAAGTGCCACATTGTTTTCAAAAACGGAAACCCAAAGCACAACAAATTTTTGCCATTATCCCTTTAAAACATCAGTGTGTAAATGGAGCCTGAAACAAACATTTGAGGCTAATGATTTACACCAAATTGCCTGTAAGTGTGTGTGAGTGTGTATGACCACCTGTTTTTCTGTATTTTTCCTGTGATGTGTGATGAGTTTGATACGAGCAGTTTCGAGGGACGGAGGGATTGATTGATTTTTATTGGACAGACAAGATGACAAAAAACATTCACGTCTTATATATGAGCCAAATAAGGTGAAAGAAGGGAGATAAGAGAAAAGCATAACGTATACCTTGCATGCATTTTAAAAGTTGTGTGTCCAATATGCTGCGGTTTCACAGTAAAATGTCACCACAAACAGAGCGAGAAAAACAAGATCATTTACTTTCTTTTTCTTACTCTGGTCTTGCCCACACGTTGACGGATGGACCGTCAATGTGATCTTTTATTGCAGTTAAACGTAACGTAAAAATACACTATTTGAGACAACTTGAGGTTCGGTGTCGTGCCTAAGTGCTCTTCAACATGTGGGCATGTGCAAACTTTAGAAAGGAGAAAAGCCTGCAGCTGCTCCGTTGACCGGTTTGGAGGAGTGTGCTGGAGAAAGTGGATAAGAGACCAGCCTGACAAAGGTGCTCATTGTCTGGCTTTATTGAAAAAAACCCAAAAAGAAAATAACAACATCTTGCATGTGTTTAATATTTGCATCACCAAGAAAAGAACAAAAGCAGCGCTCTCTGGCTCAGGCTGGAGTTTCAGCTCCATCTGTTTGAAAGAGGGAATAAATTAAACAGTCCTTGGGAGACTGAGCTAATCACACAACAAGTTACGTGACCAGCCAATGAGAGCTGCAATGGGTGTACTGACTGGGAACGAGGCGGCCATTAGCCTGCAGGACTAAGTACTTCCCACAGAGTTATCTTCACGTAGATACTGTGAGGGAGTCGGCGGCTAACTTTAGCAGAGGGGAAATGGGAGGGGGTCTGCCTGCGTCGCCAGGGTCAAACAGGCACAAGCAGAGGAGCGTGGTTAGTTAAGTCTGTTAAGCCCGTCTTTTCAAACGAGAGGGGATGACATACATAGCTGAAGGGGGTGGGTGTGTTTCTGTTTGTGTGTGTGTGTCTTGAAAAAGCAGAGCAAATCAGCATCTCAACAGTTAAAAGAGGGGAAATACTTGGGACATTTGCCTCCCACTCATTCTGTGGCTGAACAGAAAGGGAGTCTTGAGAGAGATAAGCCCACAGCTAATTCTACATCGCTGATGAAACGATCAAAGCAGTGAAAAGCGATTTGACAAGGCGCGGAGGGAATATTACCCCCCAGGATGGCAGGGAGAAGGAGTTTGTATGTTTTGCTCAGGGGACTAAGAAACTGTACTGTACCCATGTGCTTTACAAAGTCTTTATGAAGTGATTTACAGTTTTCTTTTTCAAACTATAAATGTGACGGTGGGTCTGCGTTTTTAAAGATCATTAAGAAGAACATAAGGTGCATGCACTGGTTGATAAGCAAAGCATAGCCAGGGCTGGGAAAAAGGAAGTCGCAGTTTGACGGCAGCGGTGCAACTGACTGAACCAGGCCAGCAAATAATGAATTTTCTTGGGAGAGAAATCAAAGTGAATCCAGAAGCCTGAAAACACTGACGCATTTCAGACCGGCCAAAATGTCCATTGTGTACCTGCTGCTTTTTGCATTGACTCTGAAAAGCTGACCCTTTTTCCAGATGTGTCCCTGTGTTCCTCCTCCGTGACTTGTCTCAGATGAACTGGAGACGTTGGACTCGGCTACCGAAAGGGAAAACGCAGCCAACATGAGGCAGCTGCCATTGCATTTCCAGCCGCTGTCTCTGGTTTTAAAAAAAAAAAAAAAACAGCAAGCAGGAATAGCCTGAGGTCAGTGTCACCCCCCAACAGACAATAAGACACCGGGAGACAAAAACATTGTCACAAGGACTGTGATTTATCACTCTCTCGGAAGGTTTCCTTGTTTTTAACCGTTTCCTGTCAGCAGGAGAACTTTTCCTGGAAGTTCATGCTTGAAGACCAGACGAACTATCTAACTATCAGTAGATAAAGGTTAGGAGACAACACATGGTTCTAGAGGGATTCCAAAACTGTAACTACAGTTACACTTATCAACTTGATGTTGTGGGTTCGATTGCCAATCTCCACCTGCCGAAGTGTCTTTGAGCAAGGTCACTGAACCCCAGAACTGCTCCAATGGATGAAATGAGCCCTTTGCATGGCAGCCGCCTCCATGTGTGTGTGAATGGGTGAATGTGATTCACAATGTCAAGCACTTTGGAAAAGTGTTATGACAGTTAAATTCCTTTGCAACTTACAAATTAGTGTGAAGTGAATCTATTTAGGAATTATCCTTAATCTAGCCATCTTTCTTAATGCTATATATTAAAAAAAAGATGCTTCTTGTTGCAGTTTATTATTCAGAGATATAGCTTTGAGGCTCAGTTCAAATAAACTAGGTTGCAGTGGAAATGTGATCCAGTGACTTGCCATCACTGCACACGATCAAAAGCCAGCGTCTTTGTATGAGTGCACATGTGCGCCATTCACATCAGACAACTAATGTATGACACTAATAATACAACAAATGAATTCCCCAAAGTACCGAAAATACTCCACGAGGCAAGAATGGGAGAGCAGACTTGATTTTCTGAATTCCTAAACGAGTATTTAAAGATCAAACTAGCTCAGCTTTAAAGAAAATTTAAATACTTGTTAATTACGTCCAAAACTTGGCTTCATATGAGTTGAAGATTATTGCATTTTGTATTTCACTGGGAATTTCTAGAGCATACCTACTTTATTTCCAGCTTGACGATTTGCTTTGAAACTGTTTTAGTCGAGGAATATATTTGTATCGGCAGCTTATTATTTGCACACATTCCCCACTTGTTTATTCAGCGACGCGTCAACAGGACAAAAACTTGAATTTAACTGTGCCTTCTTCTCGTTTGAGAACATCTCATCCATCTTGGCCATGTTTTTACTTTATATGAAATAATTAAAGTCTCCGAGTGCGCTCTCGGTGCCACAGACACATGAGAGCCGAACCTTTCATTAATGGACGGGTGAATAAGTGCCCTCGCCATCTCTCGACTTCTCCTGGGTGACTTTCTTTGTAGAAAATCTGAAGGCTGCAGATATCGGTTTAATCGCAATTACACGCAGCCAATCCAGTTAAATTCCGTGTTACACGCATGTGGGTGCTTCAGAATAACCACAGAAACGCTCCTGGTCATGAGCACTTCAGATGTGTCGTCCTGATGAATTATCATCTGCGCTCGGTGCCGACACGATGCCGTCTCACGGAAAAAAACTCCATCAATTAAAAACTTCTACCTCCCCCCCAGGACCATCCGCTCCGACCCATCTTTCTGCCCTGGCGGCTTCTTGCAAAACAAGAGAGTAACCACGGCAACAGCTGCACGCATCACCTTATTTCTTAAAGAGTCTTCTTAAGTGTCGCCTGGAGGGAGACGTGTTGCGACAGACTGTTCAGGCTCAGTTTTCTAGCAGAGCTCCCAGGAAATAAGGAGTGCTATTTCTATTTTGTGATTTATATGTGGATCATTTGCCAGATTAGGTTTATGTCACAATATAAAGAAGCCAGCCAAACATTTCTTTCCCAGATTGTCAATCTTGCATGCCAAAGAGTTAATGAAATATGTCTCGAGACCATCATACATGCATATAATCAGGCTGCATTTTTTTTTTTTTTTTTTTACTTAAAACAACACGACTGCGCCATGGATAAGTGTATCTAAGCCATTGTAGTTTGTCTAAGAGCTGTTTAAGAAGTTAACGTCTTCCTGGCGCGGCACATGAGGTCAGGGGATGAACAAAGTCAAGAGGCTTCATCATGCAGAGATTGTATTCAGGGTTCTGTTAATCCACCCAGCTCACATAATCTTACTTGAATAAACTAACCAAAAAAAACACTGTAAAAGAAACAAGGTCCACCAGTGGCTGATCTGCTCAACGCAGGCTTCAGAAACTCAACGTATTAGAAAAATCATGTTGTTCCGGAGGAATTTGAAGCAACATTTGAGGAAATCTTTAAGAAAGCGCACATCAACGGATCGACTGCGCATACAAAACATGCACATGAAAACTCTCTTCAAAGAAAACAGGATTACTGCACAATCAGGCAGAGAGGCCTTTTTTTTTTTTTTTTTTTTTTTTTCATGAGAGGAGCGGAATCAATGAGCGAGGCTTTCTAAAAGAGTCAACAAGTTCTGACACGGGCCGAAGACTCAATCACTGTGAAGGGTTTTCACAAAACACCTTCTTATTCATGGAATACTCCGGCAGAGTGAAGCATATTGAGATTGAGATTCAGATCCTTTCTTTTACTGACGTGTGAACAGAAATGCGCAGGCCCGTGGCCAAAACAGACCACGGGGAAATAATTGTACAAACGGGAAAACCTGAAGGTGTGAATCAAATAATAAACGAGCGACCGAGCCACACAAGCACACGCTTGTGCAAAATGTGCAGCCTTGAGTTGACCTCGTCCGCCAGCACGGGGAATGCCAAATGAGTTTACAGGCAAAACAAGGCTGCTCATTAGCCAAGGCTAAAAGTGGCTGGAAAAATCAGCGTGGGGCAACAAGAGCCAGAAGAACTTGTCTCAAGTCCTTGTCGGTGACAATACAGGAAATATCGAATTCAAAGACGATTCAAAAGAAAGTAAACTATAAGATAAAGTTGGTGTTAATTTTGTAATATTTGTCATTGTGTATCGTTGAAAAGTTGCTAATACTTTCAACTAAAAGAGAGAATACGGCCTCTACACCGGTCGTGTCCCTACTCTGAATGAGGAGATTTATAAATGAGGGCAATTTTATTGTAATTCAGGACTTCCTACATTGTCACAATAGAAGATAATGTTATCTATCTGACTCAAACGCAATAAATACCACATGTTGGCAGAGGAATGTTATGAGTTATTACTTTAAAAGTGAAAGCTAGAGTATATTTAGTTGGCATTACATCATTATATTTATTAAATTCCTTTTAAAACATCAAGTCATTGTTTTCATAGACTATAAATTAAGTATCCTAGTAAGTATCAATAAAATGTTTAATAATTAAAACTTGTTTAAAAATTAAAACAAAACATGATTTCATTTGGTTTTTATCAGAAAGGCATTGTATAAATTCTCTTGTACTCATAACAAACCCATTTGATCATTTATTATTGAAGGGATGAAGAATGTGTTTTGATTACAAAGTTTAACTGCTATAAACAAATTGTCTCTCGTCCTCTATTAGTGTGTGTTTGTACGTGTAATAGATATATTAGAGTTCCCACATTATACTTGTAGTCGTTGAATTTAACGTTTCATTTGTTTTGCTTGTTGACTGTTTAACCTTAAAAATTCAGGTTTTACAACAGTAGAATTGAGAGGTTTAAACATTACTGCGGGAAAAAGGAAGTGTGAGGCCATCAAAATCAGTTAACACGCAGGATTACAACTCGTGTTATTTTTTTCTTAACTGGTTTCTTATTGTAATAGGAAGTTAAAATTAAAGCCACGGGACCGATTTTATGCTTGGAGAATGTATTTAAATACTTTGTCGACTCTGAATCTTCTCGGAGGCAGCAGAGCTGGAACCATACGAGTGTGTGAATGTGGGGGAGGTCGACGGTGCGCGATGTACCAGGAGAGGGCGACACACCGGTGTCCGCCAGCTGAAGATGTTTCCCTTTTCATGTGGAGATCGTCCACTTTGTCTAAACATCGTGCAGAAGTGCATCCCGAGAGATAAACTGCAGCTTTCCGAGCTGCTCGGAGGACATTTGGAAAGAGGGGAGAGATGGAAATCAGCAGGAGAAGAACCTCGGGAAACCAAAATAAAAACAAAGGACAACAAAGAAACTTTATCCATCAGGGTTCGGAGTGTCACTTTGTTTGATTTACGGGCTATTCTGAGCGCACGCGGTGCAACACGAACCCTTTGTGGCTGTCTGAGTATCTATAGATCGGCAGGGCGGGTTACATTCAGACTAAACTGTAAACAAGAGCCGTCCAGAGAGCGCGGCTGCAGCCAGCACCGCACATCCCAAACTATCTGATTCATCCTCTTCAAACGGCCGGCAGCAAACTCCTCAACAGCTGCGTGTTGAATCCCCAGTAAATCCTCCACCACCGAAAGCTTTGGATATAGCGGAGGAAGCGAGGATGCAGGTGGCTTGAGCGGAGTTTATTGCAACACATACTTTCCAGACGACCAAAACAACACACACACACACACACACACACACACACACACACACACACACACACACACACACACACACACACACACACACACACACACACACACACACACACACACACACACACACACACACACATTCCTCCCTCTCTCATTCACTTCGCCTGATTTCAAAAGCGATCTGCAGGGAGGGAGAAAGCTCTCTCTTTGTTCCGCCGGGCTTTTACAGGAAGGGGAGAGCAGGTTTTGTTTACGGGACAACACGGCGTTGCCGTTAAGGCTTTAATCAGAAGTGTTCTGTGGGAGTTAGCGTGGAGCGACACCCCTCTATCCCCGCTGGGTTCCCACTGAGGGAGCGACGGGAGGAGGAAGAAAGGAGCGGGGAAGTGTGGGAATGTCTCTACATCGTCGCCACGGCGGGCAGCTCCTAAACATGGCTTTAAATTAGGGGAAAAGAAAACACGGGCTAAAAAAAGGCAGTCGCCTAACTATACTCCTGCCTGCTAATTTGTCACCACTTGAAAAACGAGGGGGGAAAAAAAAAATAGCAACAGTTTTAAATCACACTACTTTAAAGTCGGGACATGCCAGCCAGTGTGTATGGTGGAGTACTTAAAACAGGAGGGAGATTTAGGTCAACTCCGTCAAAGTTGCACATACGTCTGAGCCATTGTGGGTGGAATCTATGGAGGTTCATATTAGAGGGAGGCCGAAATGGAGAGCGCTGAGTGTCTGGTTCTAGCTGGCTGGGATCGGACCAGTGACAGCTGTGGGGCTTGAAATCCTCACAACCAAAGCCAGGGCTCATTGCCACTTGCTACATAGCAGTGCCGAGCTAAGCCCACGGCCTCCCACCCCCACCCACCCAAACCTCCCCCTCCTCCGGTCCGAGCCCTCACTCTCTGGGATCACAACCTGAACAAAAACACTCAGAAGATTCCCTCGAAAAACCATCTTCTCTTTAAAGTCTAGCGGAAGGGGCAAAATGTTGCCCTGGCGGAGAGTGGGTGGTGTGTGTGGGGGGGGGGGGGGGGGGTCTCCTCTGGACCGTGATGCTCCTACCTTGTCGAGCAGCGGCAGGCAGCGGGGAACTCTGCCCTCCAGCTTGACGATGGTGATGAAGTCGCTCTCCGGCGGGTCATCCTCACTCGTGTTGCACAGAGACAGAGGGTGATACTGAGGAGAAACAGACACGAAACAAGGTCAAAAGAGAAGTAAAGGAGATTCAGTAGCACATCTGCTTCAAAACTATTTAAAAGAGTTACAGAACTGAAGTATTTTTGAGGTGCCAGTATGTAGACCCCAGACTTTTTGCATCAAAAAATGTACATTACTTTAGTACCTTGCAAGGGTTTGTTTTTTGAAAAGTCCAAGATTGAACTCTCTTCACTCTCCTCTTTTTAGATGTAAACACAAGTTTTTCCTCTCAAATTATAACTTCCACCCAATCATGAAACTTTGTTATTCATTTTACCTGGAAGTGAATTTTTTCTTGCTCAGACCATTATTGCAGTTTTAAATTAGAGCCACATATCTCACCGTCACTCATTAAAACAGTCTGTTTGTTGTTTTCATTGTTTCGTTTTATTGAATGTACGTTAACTGCAAATTGCTTTACTAAGTTATGCCCAGAAATTTTCAACACAGTATGAATGCGGTGAAAAATAAATCTTGTTTTTAGAGATTTATATTCACCCCAAAATTGTATTTCATAAAGCTTTTCTATCATGACTAAATAAGACACGAGATTCCGAAAAATAAACATTAAAAAACAAATATATGGACACTTCAAACAGTGTCACACTGGAAGTTGAGCTGGTTTGATACAAGATACAACATCATTTCTTTAAACATTTGTTTTAAATGCACCAAAACAAACATGTCCACCCTTAAACCACCGAACAAAGTTTTTCAGCCCACCATTTGTTCATTTAACGTCTGCTCTGTTGAGTCTTGTACATCTTTTTGTACGTTTCCCTTTCAAGAGCAACCAGATATTAGTGTGAAGTTATATAAATACTGCAGTTTAGCATCCAAAACTTAAAGCGGACACGGTTATTGTGGAAAAGCAAACGTGGCAGAGAACAATACGCTATGAATATTAACAATAGGAGTAAACAGACAGACAACCAAGTTGGATTGTCACATGGAAACTGGATCTTTTTAGCGAGCCGAGTCAAAAGAAGCAACTCTCCAAAAGGAGTCAGAAAGCCCATCAGTGTATGATGAACAGGCTGTAATGTGGTGGGGCGATTTGAAGTCTCAATTCACAGTGGGAAGACTCGTGTTTGTCTTGGAGCCTGATTGTGTGGAGATTGCATGTTCTCCTTATGTGTGTGTGTGTTGTTTTTTTCCAGGGGGTATTCTAGTGCAAAATACAGTGAAAGAGGGGATATGGGGGGGAAAAAAACAAACAACAAAACTGCACAATGTAGAAAAAGGAAAACCTCCAGTGTTCAGTTCGTGACCTTTATGACTTCAAAGATATGACCAGAAGCAAGAGTCAGAAAGAGAAATGTAGTAGTCAGGCTTTTCAAAGGCAGTCTAGACAGACACACTAAAGCTTTTTTCACACCATTACACAACAACAGATGCACTTGATGGGAGCCTTTGTGTGTTAAATTAAGGCGTTTCCTTCCTCGACCGTACCCAGTCAATATCTGGAGGAAAAACTCTGGCACCCTACGAAATCAATTACATGGATGGCGATGCTCACTCCCACTCAAAGCCTTGAGGACTGGAAGAATGAGAGATAGTCTTTGGTAGGGAACATTTGATCCCCTCTGAAAGGGAGGAAATTCAGAGCTGCTGAAAGGCTGCATTTAAGAGCTCAAAGGATAGCTGCAGTGTTTGCGAGTCGCAGACATGCTGTCACGGGTACGAGGAGTCGCACGGCACTCGGCGAAGAAGCGATCTGCGTCTGAAACAGCCCCTGAGGCGTCCCCGACTTGCCCGCATGATGCGAGATTTGGACCTCCGGGGTCACTTCTTGTTAAACATCCCAGATCGCCCCGCAGCGCCCGGCGTCTGCGCTCACCCACACCCCAGAGGAGCAGTTCCACCCTGTCCTGCCATGCCCTGCCCGGTTTCGTCCCGGTGGGCCCCTTCATGTGGCTGTGGGCTGAGGTCATGGGGCTCCCCCTCATCTCACCCAGCGGAAATCCCTAAATTAAAAAGACCCAAGGGTGACATCAACAGCTGGCACCCCCGGGCAGGGGAATTGACGTAATGTGCTGCAAAGGGCTGGTGCATGTCTGTCAGAGGGAGAGACGGACCTCGAGGAAGAGAGCCGACACGGGGAACCGGAGTCAGACCGGGAGATTAAAGCAAATGGCTGAAATGAGAGACGGGGGAGAGACACCTTGGGTGTCACAACTGTGCAGCGGAGCAGGGGGATTGAAATATTAAGCATCTGTCACAGGAAACACCAGCACTGATCTAAATCCTTACTGCATGAACGCTATGAGAGAAATGGCTTCTCGACCTACAGACCAGTGATTCCAAACTGTAGCATCGAGGATCTGCATGGAAATAATGTGAGATGAGACAACAGGCGTGATGAGGACCTATAAGTCTACTCAAGATCATGCAGTTATTTAAACTGCACAATGAGCACCTATGATCATCTGGAGTCAGGAGCTGCATCTTTAATCCATCTTCTAGCAGGAAGGAAAGGAAGGAAAAAAACACTTCAAGCAGCTAAAGTTAACAAATTTGTTAAATGCAACAAATCATTTAAAAAGGAAAAGTTAAGCAAAACATTTATTCAGAATAGAATAGAAACACTTTATTAATTCCTTATCGAAATTATTTGTTTTTAAAAGGTAAAAGTGACAAAAAAAAACCAATACAAACAAGTTTAAAGTAAAAAATGTAAGCTGCAAATTACCAAATTAGAAAGCTATTAGTAGCAACTGAGTTAGCTGTTTTTTGTTGTTGTTATTTTTATTATTTTATTTCTTAAATAATGAAAATAACAACAAAAAACAGCTAACTTGACAAATTGACAAGTTCATAAAAAAACTATTCAGAGAGCTGGACGTAACAAATAGGTAAATTCTTAAGTATCAAAGGTCTTGAAACTAAACACCAGCTGATAAAAAGTAGGGGATTCATGATCTGGTTTGGCTTAATTCAACTGAAGAAACTACTGAGTCCCACCTTGTCCACATCCACACTAACAAAACCATTTGTCATTCCTGTCATGAATCAATACCCAAACTACCGCTTCCTCTCCGCTGAAGAGCAACATCTGGAGGCTGACAGGTGCTCCTGGAGTCACGTGAGCCCGAGAGTGTGGAGGTTCCTGCCCTCTCTGATGCCGTCCGCCCCCTCGTGCTGCCTTAATGGCCGCCCTTGTTCTGAGGAACGAAGGCAGGCAACAAGATAGAAGTGGAGCATGAACCCCTGGCCTGGCCCTGCCCCGTATGTTCTGCTGCCAGCTGCTTCCACAAGTCTGCATTTACTAGGCACAAATTAAAGGCCCAGGGTTGAACTTGGCCCTTAACAAAGAAAAAGGGAAGAAAATTATAAAAAATCCTTTAATGACACTACTTTACTGATGTCATGACCTCTGCTCATTTCACTAAAGGTTTGTGGGAACCGTTGAGAAGGAGCCACAGTCAGTATGGTTTGATTGTAAAACGGTGACACGTACTCGGATCAGGAGTCGAACTCCGTCGTGTTTTTTTCGCCCCGTGCTGTGATACGAGACATGTTGATGCACGGGGCCGCGCAATCATACCTAATAAAGCAGATAATAATCCCAAAGCTGAGCCAAACAGGCTGGGAAGGAGTGGCTGCTTTTGCTTTTCGGCGGGCAAACCACCTCCATACGGTTAACTAAGCAGTACCTTCTATTTTCGATATGCCCAAGGCACCGACAATGGAGATGGCTGTGAACACTCTCCGGGTGCCACCGGCGATGCCAGTCGCCACTTACAAACGTGCGGCCGCGGGACTATAAACAGCAGACTGAAACGTCTTCGTTGGGTTTTTGTACGGCCATGAGAAGAAGGGGGCCTGGGAAAGCGAATCACTGAGTCTCCATTTCACAGGGACTGGAAACCACAGGGCACGCAAACAGCTCCCCACAGACTGTTAACAATGCTCACTCCTCCGTCGCCGCCGCCGCCTCCTCCTCATCTGTCTAGATCTGTTGCAAAACTGACGGGGACATGTCCCTCGGTTCCTTTGTAGTCACGATTAAAGGCATTCCTTTCCAGCTCAATCAAAGACTACCCCAAAAATATTCCCAGGCAAGGATCGGGACAGCCTCAAAAACAAATACACGGACAGAGAGAGGGGGAAAATAAATAGCTGCGGTGAGAAGTCAATAATATTTTTTTTTTCCCCCTGCACTTAGCCCTGCGGATCTTCTTTTTTCATTTGCCAATAATCAGCCGGAGAGCTTTCTAGTCCATGTGCTGCCAGCGGGGAGCCAGGCTCAGGCAGTTATGTCAGTGCATTAAAGAAAAGAAAGCAAAAAAAAAAAAATCAACTGGCACCTCTTATCAAGAACTACCACTCAATTACAAGCTGTTCAGGACGGACGGGCCACGGGCCGGACCGCTGCAGACAAAAACAGTCCAGGTGAAAGACGCACATCCGAGCGTCAAAATCAGGACTCAACACTGAGCGTCTTTCTCAATGGAGCTCTGCCCCGAGGCCTGGAAAGGTTAATCAGTCAATCAGCCCTGACCCCACACGCACAGGATACTTGTGCCGCAACAAATAAATGGCGCCTGCGTGGTTTGGCTTGCACGTGATCTGAATGAATGTTTTCTTCACAATAACTTTGAATGCACTTTGCATTTGTGCTCAAAAGAAGCTAGATCAAGCCAATCAAAGTCGCAGCCACAATCATTAAAAATGCTGCAACTTCCTTTCCTCTTCAACCTTTAATCTTTCCCATTAAAAGCTTGAAGTCTAGCAATCAACTTAATTTCCTTTTTTGAAGCATGTCATTGAATTGTGGAAGGAACATGGTGTTCCTGTAGAAAAGCAATACGAGTTCAGGCTCAGGCAGAACATGCAAAGTCCACACAAAGAAACACTGAACACTTGATCCTCTCTCTTCTAAATAGCGTGAACATTTTTAATTCAGCTTTGGGTTTTCCAGGATTGAGCGGATAGTCGATGGAGGGCAAAACCATACTGTTCTTTCTATAATCTGCTCAATATGAATACATTTCCAATTAAAAATCGATGCTGGAATTTTGTGCTCATTCATCATTTTTCATTGACATGTGGCACACAGACCATATAATGCCTGATCTGGTCTACACTGAACAAGAAACCACACAATATCACTCCTATGGACAAAATATTTATATTTTCTTTATAATTGCATTTAATTCAATGAAGAATTGCCATCTATATGCATGGCAGTAGTGAGTCACTGTAGTTTGTCTTCAGTCCAGCTCTTTTGATTTTCTCTCAGAGTTTTGGAAACTTTTTAATTGGTAATCACAGAGATATTATGATGTATTTACAAGTCAATCTAACTTTTTTTCGTGGACTAATTACAGACTTTAGTTTACTAACTACAGTGCCCAAACCGACGGCACAACATATACCTAGAAATTAATATGACGTCAGTTGTTATTTTCAAAGGTTTTAAGCACATGACAATATTATATATCATGATGACAGTTTTGTTTAAGTTTCTTTCATCTCTCAATCTCTTAAATCAAAGCTCGGTCTTACTCATGGCGGCAGAAGATGCGGTACTGTGGGCGAATATTTGCTTTAAACGCAGGAAAATCTGCTGCCAAAAAGGCAAAACGAGACAGCGTGTGACAGTCGATCGAGATCGCAATCTGGTTGCCAAGGTTACTGAGCAACACGTTACTGTCCATCCCCACTTCGGATTCTTCTCCTGTGTTTGTTTCTTCCAGATTCGGAGGGAGCACGAGGTGACGGGACGGGTTGACCCTTCGCTCCATTCTTCCGTGGAAACACTCCAGAGGGTTTGTTGGAGCGCTCGGGTTAATGAGTGAGAGCGCAGCTATGTATTGTTGCTGGAGGCAGCGAGCGAGCATGTGCTTGCATGTTAACATATGTGCACATGAGTGTGCCTCTGTGCAGAAAGTCCCCGTGTGGTGGTGCAGCGAGAAACTGCAGCGCCGGGCGCGGGAGCCTGTGGCTGCCGCGAGGGCGCCGGTCGAGCATTTTCCTCAGTGTCACGTTGATCGTGGTGTTCATGTTCGAAGCATCGCCGGCCTCAACGTACAAAGATATCAACGAGACGTCCTCGCGTCTCACGCGTTGAGTAGATTTAAGAGAAAAGGCAGAAGCGAGACATCAGAGGGCCCTTCGTGGAGAAGTAGTAACCCCGCCCCCTTTTCTCTTTTGCAAATGCAAATGAACAGGAGGACATTACGGTCCTGTCAAAACAAAAGCCGTGTCACCCCCCCCGATCAGCTTTATTGACAGTGTCAGCCCCGTATCCAGTAACGCTTACCGCAGAGAATGACTCAGGGGGGGGAACGTGATCCCATAATGAGGCCCAAATAATTACCAGCAGCCCCAAATTTACCCGGGCGCTTTCTTTAAGTAGGTGTGCTTCACCTCTCCCCCACCACCAGCACCGACTCCGGGCGCGTCAGACTGTCTCTCCGCTCTATAAAAGGGATTAGACGGGAGAAGAAAGACTACCTGAAGACGGAAGAGGAGCCATCTTTAAAGAGAGAAGGCTGAGCAGTGAGCTGAGCTCCTGGACGGGCAGCGTGACACGAAGGAGTCGCTGCCATACCAAAAATGTTCCCACATTAAATAAAACTGCATTTTACGCTCAAGGTCACTCGTCTCGGCCCTCCTCACTCACCGTTTCCCTTTCCTCTGTTAGATAACGCGCAGCACAAAAGTTCAACTGGAATGAACTTTGCACTGCGAAGAGCCGAGCCGCACCTGTGCTTTGATGAGAGCAGCAGACTTTTATTCAGGCCTGGAAAATGTCATTAGAAAATCCTGGATTTCCGAGCTCGGCGGAGGAGTCATAACACAGTTTGGGAAAACGGCTTCAAATCCCCAAAGCTGTCCCCCCAAAAAGTGTGAATGTTGGGTTGAGTCTAACCATGCTTAGTATAAATCAAATAGGAGTGACAGAAATAGTCCTGCAGAGCCTGGATGGGCAGACGGCGAGGGACACGCCCTGAAAACACCACCGACTCTCCTTCACACACACGAGCGTCACACTAATGTCATTGTACACACAACTGTAATAACATTTAACCAACTGAATTTGAAATCTATAAGATAAACAAACACAGGAGCTGCTATGAGATGTGTGTGTGTGTGTGTGTGTGTGTGTGTGTGTGTGTGTGTGTGTGTGTGTGTGCGGGTGCGGTAAAGCAATAATTTGCAATCCTCATTTGATTCATTTTCATTCCCATTTTGTCAAAAAGTGGAGCTTTTCAGAGTCAGTTTCATCACTTAGCAGTTGCAAAACAGCATTTTGGGAACCACTTACACAACGTTTCAAGTGAAAACACATACTTTTTTTTCCATTTTCAGAAAAGTTTCGCATTTACATGGTAACGTTTTGAAAACGATGAAAACAATGTCGATTCCACGTAAGGCCACTAGTGGGCGAACTGTTGTTGTTATTGTCCATCTAATGGTGCACGTGCAGAAGAACTATTTTCTCCGGCTGTGGTGAGCATGAGCAGTAGACGCGTTACAGTAAAGTTGCGTTTTACACACTTGTGCAGTTTTCCAGGTCTGTTCTGTATTCATGAAAGTGTCTCATGCAAATTCAAACCTTCAAGTAAACTACAAGGGGGCCACAGACCTCAGGTTAGGAACCACTGCATCAGAGTACAAACCATTTCTGGAATGAAAGTCAAGATTGGATGCTGTTAAAAGGGGGGTACACAATGACCCCCCCCCCCCTCTGTCTGCAAACCACACAACTGATACTGACCGCACATTAGTCATTGTTAACATTTCTCAGTATTATTGTTGGAGGTACTTCAATAAATTACAGCCAAATGGCCAGACGCTTGCATTTGTGTATTTGGGGTCGAAGCACTTTGTGCGACTCCGCATGCAAACCTTGTTGGTTTGCATTGCAGTCGTCATGGGAACGGCCAGAAGATGGAGCCTTGTGTACTCTCCACACTTCACGACTCGGTCCCGCAAACACAAACGCTCGCATTCACAAACACATTAGCTTTCGATTCGGCAACAACGAGGTCCACTCCATCAGCCCGAGGCCAGCGTCACACTATACATTTCAAAGCTTTGAGTTAAACATAAACACAGCACTTCCCTGTCATAACAAGTCAGCGGCTTGGTAACCCGGCGGTTTGTTAGTGTAGCAGTGATCCTTCTTCCCCGTGGACGGGGGAGCCATGATTGCAGCGCCGGCAGGCTTCCTCCGGGTGCTGCCCCGGGCCTGCAGGGCCGCTCCGCAGCTCGCTCAGGTTCCACAACAGCAGTCAGAGAGAAAAGACCCACGTTTCAGAGCGTCAATCACTCTAACAGCCGAGATCTTAAGGTCAGCTCTGTGGAAAGTGATTAGCCGGGGGAACGAGGAAGGCTGCTCGCAGAAGGACACTCTAATGTATAGCGGGAAGAAACACTTAGGAATCAACAAGAAGGAGATTTAAGATGAAGAAACGAGTGGTTTTTGTGTTAATAACCAAATGAGTGCAAGAAAGGTGGGTTTTCTTCCGCTTCTTATTACCAATTTTGGGGTACAAGTTTCACGTGACAAGCCCAGTGCTTTGCTCTGTCTTTCAACCTTACAGGTGATATTCAATGCATTTCTATCCTATCATTAACCAGGATCTGAGACCTGAGTCGTGATTTCAATATAATGGAGTCTGTTTGGGATCAGATGAAGAAAAAGAAGAATAACTAGTCTTGAAACACAGAAGACCTGCGCTCGTTTTGAAATGCGCTTTAGACGACCTTCGTGCAGAATTCCTTCAAAAACTACAAGTTTAGCTGAGAGCAAAGGTCCAGTTTTTTTTTGTGTGTGTCTTAAGCTCTCCAACACAATGACCAACCTCTGCATACAGAGATGGAGAGTTTACAATATACATGTTTAATCTTAATATGAGGATTATTAGACAATGTTCACCAGCCACAACAAGAAATCACAAGACACTTACGCTAATTCTAACAAGGTGCAACAGCTCTTTATGTCATAAATACAGCAACTGCTCTTCAAAAGAGAAAAAAAATACATGTTCATTTGGATATTAACTTTTTATATGATTTGGTTTAACTTTGATAATGCTAAAGAGTCGAATTAATGTTAGACTACTTCAAATTGCCTTCATTCTCAAAACTTAGTAAAGTTTGAGAATAAATGACCAAGAAATACACATTTCTCTTCAGCCCATTCATTTTGCATTGAGGACAAATTTAAACAATTATATATGAAGACATTTTCAATGTGCAATATTTTGTCATTCTGGTCTAAAACCTTTGGATAGTTCTATATTGTGGATCAATACGAGGCTAAAATTAAGTTTCTTCTTTAGACATGAATCATGTATTCTCCTTATGCATACTTCAATGCACTTCCATGTTGTTTAAACAACCTGCTCACAGGATGCCGCCGTCAGTTTGTAATGAATTCTTCTGCACCACCAACTTGGAATCAACTCCAACAGGAACTGAAGCGGTCCGATCTGACCAAATGGAGTGATTTTAATGCTTATAGAAAGAATGATTGATTACATCAAACATATATATATATATATATATATATATATATATATATATATATATACAAACAAAAAGCAATAAATGTATTAAACGGCAATGTACTGTGATGCCTCACATTGTGACCCATGTATTGTGAAGTGTTGGATAATTCTCGCCTACATGAAGCGGTAGAGGCTATGGGAACCGACAGGACATAATTATCACGTGACAATCATTCACATCTGCATCAAATTTCATGCCGATCCATTCCGGCCTCGCTGGGATATTTCTGTCCAAACCAAAGCGGTGGACCAACCGACCGACCGACCGATCGCAGAGCCGGGCCGCGAGTGTGGCTCCAACCATATGTGACCAACCCCCAGAGAGCCAAAGCTTACTTAAACGTTTCACCCCAAGCAAATGTTGTCGGACCTCCAGAGAAAATAGGAGCAGTGACTCTGGGTGAGTTCAATCCGACAGTCAAGAGTTACAGTTTCAAAATCAAACCAGTGTATAAAAGTGAAAGTGTCTCCTCTGACAGTGCGGGACTCCACAGCATCCTTTCACTGTGGCTCCCTTTAATGAGAGACCCTTTAACGAGAGACAGGTGCCCCTTTTACACGGCTGCACATAAAATAAAAAAAACAGTAGGCTGCTGGGGGGGGGGGGGGGGTGCTTTTAACACCACTGTTTTATTTGGGAAATGCAATCCCCTGTTCACCCCCTCTGAAGCCAGCCACCAACATGTGTCCTTTGTAGTCATATCCTTTTCTTCAGGGGAGGTCAAACTTGTCAGGGTGACGCCTAAACACCAAACATCTGAGGCTGAATATTAGAATGACTGTATGTCTTTAGTTAAACCTGAGAACATAGTAAAGGAACAAAACCTCCAATGTGTAAATTTAAAGAAGAGATTTTACATGATTGCTCAGACGGGAGAAAGTTGGGCGGAAAAACATCTAAGAAACTGGATGGAGTCTGATTTATGTTTCAGGGCTGAATTGTGCAATTTTAAATGTTGAAACTGAGAAAAAAGATATTCAATCATACACATATGGCTCATATAAATACACCTAATATGCAGATCTTATACTGTAGTATTCGAAACCCAAGAAATGTCCCACCATCAAAAAGTTGGGACACAAACATATCAACCTTTGTGTAGCATCATGTGGATGCAGTGAGTTCATGCAAAATGGTTTTCAGATGTTTCACTAACAGGATTTGGTATAAGTACCTCTTCTAATCATAAAACCTAGACTGTCTATGAGATATAGGAAATTCAAAAACTTGCAGAAAGTTACCAGCATGTCAGACAGTCACATTAAGCTGACATTTAAAGTGGAAGTTATCTTGCAGAAAGATCCAGAAGCATTCACTCTTTGCACATCATTTAAAAACCACCATCAAATCTGAATAAATCCAGGCGGCATCAGTGATCGCCGATATCCGGTCTGTTTGGTTAGAATCTGGCTCCACTTCTTGGTATCAGATTTTGGTTTCATGGTTGCGGCTCTAGTTGATGGATCTTGACATATTCAAGTGTATCATGGTTGTGTAGTTTCACATGTTTCTTCAAGTTTCAGGAGATCTTCTGATCTGATCATGTCCGTTGTTCTTTGTACACTGTATTGGGCGTTTTCTTAGTTATCAGTCTGATTTTGACCCTGGCCTGTTTTGAACGTCGTGTTTTGAACCTCCCTCGTCTGCTGTGTTTACAACACCGACTGGCTCCTCATGAAATGAACTCTGTTGCCTTTCTGACCAAGAATAAACTGTCTAAACCTTCGTCTGTCTCTTCGGTCGTGTCTTTGAGTCTTTTGCTCGTCTCCCTTGTCAGGCGGTGGGAATATAATTATAGTCAAAAGAATGTTGACAAACATTTCGTACAATAGATCAGGCTTTGTAGCGCGGTTGTGGCTGAGGCGTCTATGCATTCAAAAGGTTGGTGGTTCAGTTCCTGTAGTAACTGGCCTGTTAGGTATTTGTTTGTCGATTATTTGGTTATTTCATAGAGCAACAACACCTTTTTATTCTGTTGTTGCCTCTTTGTCAATAGTTTTAGACATAATGCAGACATCAAATTAAAGTAATGCATAGATCTTTTCAATAAATAAAATGTTACACTATCGTCAGCCAGATTTGAGAGGGTTGCAGGTTCAAAACCCAATATCAACAAGTTACCACAGCGGGTCTCAGAGCAAGAACTGACAGCTGCGCCGACTGCTTTGAATAGGATGGGTTATATGTACAGAAAAAAACCCTACGAAGACCAATAAAGTGTTTAAAAATAATGATCAATAATGTAAATGGCAATTATTTCTTCTCCTTACCCGTGAGTCAGCAGCGGGTACGTTTCACCTGCACAGGTCTAATGAACTAGAAATGCCTGCAGAGAAAAGTTTAAGCCCAGCCATGGAAGTTGGTGTTTACACCATAAATCATTGTGTTGAAATACCCTCCAAGGTATCCCCATCCTCCCATCTGCACAAAGCAAATGACAGACCAAAAATGGCTTAACCCACTGACTTCCTCGTTTCTCACAGTTGATTCCTTTAGCATCTGTCCTCATCCATGTCCGCTTGCTATATAAAAAGGAACCTTTCCAAACTAATACCAAGACATGTAGTTACACGTTCAGCCGTAAATCTTGGAATCCAGAGAAGAAATCTGCCATAAACCAAATGAAATGCAGGCAGATCGCTAAAAAAGGGCAAAGAAAATTGCTTCCATTTGGTCTCAAGAATTTCAGAATTCTTGGAGGATCTAGGCGAGATGAAAGCAGCCTTTCAGATGGATATTTCTTGCTGCACAGTTGTCATTACCTTCAACACTGTCATGGAAGATCTCTAATTCACTCCAGAGGAGGATCCAGTGGAAAAGTGAAAAGAGAGGCAGCGACATATTTCTCCGCGGATGTCACCGTCTGCCACCACCTCTCCGGTCCGTCCCAGAGGGAATCACGTAACCACCTGTGGCCGACGTCGGAGAAACGCAGTCACGGAGGCGGGGAGCGGGGTAAACACGACATCCGAGCAAAGGGATATTTTCTGTGTTATTTTTACTTAACACAAATGTTTATGTGACCATATTGCCCCAGCACATGCTGCATCCTTAGCAACGGCGGTGGTAAATAGACACAAAAACATCGGCGCGGAGACGCTCTGATGTGGCCCACAGACTGCTTGCAACACACCTTGTAATTGGCAGCGTAACTGTTTTCTTTTTTGCTGCTATATTTCACTTTGGCAGCGAGGCAGGCGTTGAAGCTGCCTGATTTATGAGCAGGGAATGCACTGAGAGCTTTTCAAGACAGAGCCGGCGCAGATGTTTCGGTCCGGCCTCTCGGTGGGACGCGCACCGACATTTGCACGTCTGGACATCCACCTGAGAGGAGGAAGTTCTTGGGAGGCTGCACCTCCTGCGGTGCTGCAGTGGCATGTGAGTCCACCCCCCCCACTCTCCCTAATCTCTCATTTTGTCTCGAAACTCACCATGCCGCTGGGTGCTTCACTCCCAGCTGGGTCCTGTCTTGTTTTAATGGCCAAATGGAGTGTACAGTTGTGTGTACACAACTATGTGTGCACTATATGTGTACGGGGAGAGGGGGGGGAAGTGGAGGGCGGGGGAGATAAACTTTGTAGGGCACACAGCCAGAAGCACTGAGCTCTTCGTGGAATGCCATGGAAAAATGAGACAGAGGAATGCAGACTCCACTGAGCAGTGTAAACAGGCTGGGCCGAGAGAATGCTGCCATGCTGCTTTGAAGTCGCTCCATCTCCCTATCACACACACACACACACACACACACACACACACACACACACACACACACACACACACACACACACACACACACACACACACACACACACACACACACACACACACACACACACACACACACACACACACACACACACACACACACACACACACACACACGCACACACAGATCTGACACCTACCACCGCCCGATTACCCAAGAAGAAGGCTCTAATGAGCGTGTTGCGGTTCGAGAACGCGTCCTCCCGACACAGCACGTACTGTATGCGCACGCTCTGACGTACCCCGGAACATACGCTCTATTTATTACCCCGACACAGATGCACTCGACTTAGAGCCCCACGAGTGGACATGTGAACACACGCGCACACAAGCACGCACAGAAGCTCGCACCTGCTCCCCCCCGCCCCACTGCGAGGGCACTTCAAGGCTTCCGGCCCCCCGCTGACTCTCCAAGTTGATATTGTGAAACCCCCCCCCCCCCCAACCCCCCTATCGCCTCCCTCACCCTCCACTGCTGCTTCAATATGGCCTTTCAACGTCTTTGTTGAGCGCGGCAGCGGCGATACGGGGCTAAGAATGTCTCCGCTGTCGACGGTAGACACGAAGGCACCGGAGGTCTGTACCTCAGCGTCTGAACCAGCCGGCTGAGGAATCTGCTCAAGTGGGCAGGTAAACACTGCTGCCCTTTGGAACGCCATCTCTCTTACTACAAGTGTGTGTGTGTGTGTGTGTGTGTGTGTGTGTGTGTGTGTAGGAGAGAGACGCTGTGTAAGTGTAGAAAGTACACTCCGCTCGTATGTAACGGTATGCAAAAATTGAGGGTTCGACACTTGAGCGGTTTCTGGGGGTACGACTTCCCGCGCAGACTGGAAAACATCGGTCTGGAGCGCATAAACACTCCCGGGCCGCAATTTTCACGTTAAAACGACGACATGTAAACATCCGCACGTTAGCAAACAAATGAGGAGTGCTGCATGGGATCGAATGAAAACTTCAGTGACATGTGCAACAGGTGATGCTTATTGATGTGGGAGATTCTATTATTCTCAATGCGAGACAAAAGAAGGTCTTCTGATGTGGTTTTCAAAATATGGGGCGAATCTTCCATGGGGAGGGGGTGCGGATGCTCTTTATTAAGTTTTTGAGAAGAAATCCTAATAAAAAAGAAACTATCACTTCATTGAAATGTGTTTATAACTGTATTCATCTGAAGAGTAGAGAGGTCAAACAGTCTTACAGTTGCAGACAATATATATAAAGACGTAGCAGATATTTTATTAACGAGTTAGGGAAGACTTGTGTTTTATTGCGTACGATGTGAAAATCACTCAACAACTACGACTTGGTGTAAAGGCCAAGCACGTCTGGCATGACAGTTGGGGGAGAGAAACGTGGTGGGAGCCCCGCGAGGACGGTTCATCCTCCAACATTCTGAAAACACCTGGTCTGCTGCACATCATTTTCGCCCTTTGTGATCGCCACATTAATCATTTGTTTCTTGGCACTCTCTGAACAGGTTTGATGTCTCTTTTCATACAACAATAAATGCCTCAATGGGGTCATTTTTTTTTCTTCACACGTTCACACCTGAATAACTTCCCAGCATTCTGCAGCTTTCACTGGAGCAGCTGAAGGTTAAACATTCAAAAACGAGGATTTAGTATTAGTGGCAATGAGGGAGAAGCTGGTACAGCTTTTTCCTTTTGCTGGTCCTGTCACATTCATTATGTAACAGCCTGATGACAATGAATTGTGTTGGCTACAGTGGGTATAATTCCATTCCTTAGTATAAAAGCAGCTGGATAAAACTGACAGAAATGTCATATTTTCATCACTATTTCCACAGTTTTAGGTTCAACTATTACTCGGCCAATGATCTACGAGCCCTTTCTTTTGCTGATAAAAAATACAAGTAAATATAAAAATTGCTGTGCAATAGTGTTGAATGAAGATTGTATAAATAAATAAATCAAAATCATGATGCAGTCCAACACATTTATCTTACAGCACATGGTATGGATGGCCAAGACACTCAATAAAATGTAGAAAAACACCCAATAAAGTACAAGAAGTGTATGTCTTTGGCAGCCCTGCCTAGTTTTACCTTACAGGACGGCAGTTCAAACCATCAAGTTTCCACTTTTTAGACGACGACCAGTCTATTTCATGAAGTCAAAGTAGCACTGTCTGCCATGCAAGTCATTTCTAGGCTCTCATTTCTTCAGACTAGGTGAGGTTTGCTTCGGCTCTTACTTTATGGCCTCTGGGTTCTGATTGTTAGCATTAGCAGCACAGACTATTTTAGCTCTGGTGCTATTGTTCTGGAGGGATCTGGACCCCCTGTGGTGTTCATATTCATATGTTTGCCACGTCACCAGCAGGTGAAATCTGAAAGTTTTCATTGCTTTATGACGCTCAGAGCCACTGTAAACAACTCTTTTTGAAAATGGCTTTTCTGAAATGAAAATACATCACTATGCATACACTTACAGTTTTGTACTAAAGGTTACTATACGACTATATTTCGTCTTCGAATATATGCGTCTTTATCAATTTATTCACAGAATGTTCAGAAAATAACCACACCTTCAAAAACACCCTTTCTCTAGTTTCAACACAAGTCAAACCTTGATTGAAGCTCCTCTGACACAATACCGAGCTGTTTCTCTTAAAGTTGACCTCAGCAGACCGTTATCATTGGATGTAGTTATTCAGAAGACCTCCTCATACCCGTTTATGTTGAATACAGTGCGCGCTATCTATATAAATACATGATGGCTAGTGCTTATCTTCCACGAAGGAAGTCTTAAATACTAGATGCAGGAGGTTGTTATCGTCACATACCATCTGTACGCTCCGGCAGCAGCAGCACACTCACCACATCCATATATATACTCATAAAATTCTCTATGGTGTATATACACACACGTAAATCACAGGTTCGACGTGGTAACAGTATGTATACAGCACACACGCAGACACTAACAAAGTACAGTCAGGCTGGGGCTGCTGCTGTCGTCAGCCATCGCTTTCACAGAGCCGTGCCATCTCTGCAGGAAGAGCCGGAGCGCCTCTGAACGGCAGCGCGCCGCCCCGGGGCCCGGCGGGTGAACTCTGCCGCCGTCACCTCTACTGTACTTTCTGTGGAGCACCATCCAAAATACCCTCCTACAGAAACAGCTCTGCACAAGCGACATTTATTTAGACATCGTTCCTCATTAAAATATATGTGGTGCATAATTACAGAAGGGAGCGTAACGAGGCCGACTCCATCAGCCTGACAAAAACAAAGCCAGAGCCTTCTTTCTGCCGCAGCGGCGGCACCGTGGCGAGGTGCGTCCTGCTTTTAAAAGGCCTCTCAGGAGCCTCCTCCGGGAGGAGAGGTAGGGGAGGCCGGAGCGAGGCGCGGGTCTGTCAGCACCGCCGTGCTGTCATATCACAGAGAAGCTTTTTAAATTGGTACTTGTGCTGCCTGGCAGGGCAGGTCTGCTGGTGTATTCTGGTACCCGCTCAGATAAATCTCTTCAGCGGGGGAAGAGATTTACTGTCTGTGATTTAGGGGCCAGCCGATACCACAAGTAGGCACTGCTCCGAGAGCGAGAGGACGCAAGCTCGGTCGCAGGGGGGGGGTCTGGGGGGCATTACAGTGAAGCTTTCCTGTTCTGAACCTGGACGCTCGGAGCGCCTGCAGACCAAACGCTGCTGTTTTTCTGCCGATTCCTGGCAGCGGCACAGACGTCCTCTAAATTCAATCACAGGCGAAAACAGACGGCATTCAAGCTTTGCGGGGTATTTTCCTTTTCTTCTTCTTTCTCCTTACTATCATTGGCTTAGGATCATTGTAAACAGAGGTTGTGAATCCCTGGTGTTATTGGAAAGCACAACCCCCCCCCCCGACAGAAAGTGTGCCTCCCTTACTTCGCTGCTGTCTCTCAGCCTCTCTCAAATGACTAAACCAGCCTGGGGTCAGTTCCAGGAAGCCCCTTAAGTCATTTCCTGCTGGAATATTTATTTCAATCTTCAGCTCGTCATGGGGTCACTCTCTTCACTCCTGAGTCTTTTCTTCTGGGCCCCATCACCATGTTCAGTCCCCATTCTGCTCCTGCTTTTGTTACGGGACAAGTTGTTTCAAGATTTAGTCCTGATACTGTGAAACTAATCAGCAAAAACAAATTGTTGGGTTTTTTTTCTTTCTGAATGCTTTGTTATACTTGAAGAAGCACCAACTATTGGCCTGGCAAGCAAACTACAGTGTTTTCAGCTTTTCTGTGTTTGATGACCGTTACCTGTTAACTAACAAAATTGGCTTTATTTTGAGATGGTAGTCATTTTCAGTAGTAATTGTTTGGTTTTGTGAAAAGACATTTTCATCACGTATACTCTGCGCCACAACAAAGAAAAAATGTCAAAGTTAAAATTTAAAGTTCATTATGGCACTATTTTAATGGTGTGGCCCACACAAGATGAAATTGGCTTGTATTTGGCCCCTGGACAAAAATGTGTTTGACAGACATAAGGATGCCAGACATTTGAAGGCTTCACCCACATGACTTCGACTATCTCAAAACTTCTAATTTGCACGTTTTTATTAGAGGTTTCCTGATTTTAAAAGTTCCCTGTAGTTCAAATTCAGGACTTGGCCGCCTCACAATGTGGATGTAATACACCACGGGGTCCCGATATCTATTTTTTATTTTTTTTTCTTCCCCATGTCTAAAAGTCACGAATGGCATTCCTATGCGACACAAAGGAATTCAAACTTCCACCGCGGCATTCTGCGGTCAGCGCCTACAGGCAGGTCCCGGGGTCTGCGACACAAACAAGACCCCACTGACGGATGCAGGGCCCATTCACAGAGACAGATTGACTCATCTTTACAATGCAGGCCGAGCTGGCCTCTGCAACCTGATCTGGGATCCTTCCAGAGTCACTCAGCAGCCTCACATTAAGACCTTTACACTTCCTCTTCTGGGTCTCCTTCCTCTGGCCCTGAGGGTGTGAGGACCGTGAGTATCTGGGAGCCTCTGTGACTGTGTGTGTCTGTGTGTCTGTGTGTGTGTGTGTGTGTGTGTGTGTGTGTGTGTGTGTACAAAAGAGTGTGACCTCATATGACATGAAAGGAGACTCGAGAATCCAGCCTCAACTGGAGTCAACCGAAGAGGCCACAATGCCAACAGCCCTGCGCTCGCCTATTAACTGTCACCTGAGTCCAACTCGTCTGCTGAAGCGCCCACAGCACAAAGAGTTAAAAAAATAAATAAAAAAACCCTCCCGTATCGGGTTTTTCCTAACTGCTGTCAGACTGATCGAATCATGAAAAGAAATGTGGTGACAGCATCAATGCGGCGAAAGCTTCGCATCACCTTTTTTCCCCTTCTCTTTGTGGTATTTTCTGCCATGTGAGGGAATCAACTGCGGATAAAATGGAACCAGAATTTCCTGATCTGTTTTTGTTTTTATGTCGGTGCCTTTGTAGACGAGCCAACTTGTCTCTCCGGTCGAGTGAACACACACACCTGCGGAAGAAGGGAGAAAGTGATGGAACTCAAGCCTGCTGTAAATAACTGTGTAAAATTGAGCTCCTGGCAGGGATGTGATAAATTCAGAGGGGAAGCACAGCATTCCCTCAGTCGGCTCCGTCTGAGCGCTGCTCCATTGTGGGTGGGCCGCAAATCTAAAGCAGCTTTTTTTTTTTTTTTTTTTTTTTTTTTACAGGAATCGGTGCCGACGCTCCCGCCACTCTGCATCATCCCGGCGCACCACATCAGAGCCGAATCTCACGCAAACACCAGCTTCCAGACCACTCAGCGCCTCCCGATGGCCGCAGCCCTCCAACTTCCCATTCACACCTGCTTATCATGGCAGGATGGTGGTGGAATAACAGAGAGGGGGAATGAGTGCTAAACGCTTTGGTTAAACAGCTCAAAATGAGTCCGTGTGGGCGTCATGCTGATGTTGAACATCTGTTTGTGGATGCGAGGTAACAATGAAGGAAAACACCCACTTTAACAGATCTTTAATCGTCGCTGCACATGCTTCTAATCTGCGGTTTCCGCTGTGGTATTAAGAAAATGTGGTAAGACCACAAACATATTGACAACAAACTGGAAAACAAAAAGAAACGTGCGCATGCATCATAACAATTACTGTGAAAATAATCATTGCAGGAGGCGAAAGACTCACTCAGAATAAATCATATATCTTAACTTGTACTTTAATCTGTAGGTGATTTTTGTAGTTATGTAAATCTAATGCATATGATGATGCTTACTGATTAATTTGCTAATTGCTTTACAAATAACACACACACGTGCAAACGCACACGCACGCGCGCACGCTCACACACACACACACACACACACACACACACACACACACACACACACACACACACACACACACACACACACACACACACACACACACACACACACACACACTCTTAAACTGAAATTAAATACGGGTACATTTCTATTAAATACATGAAAAGCAAAAAAATACTGGTGTGTGCATATGGGTGTACTTTTTCTCTTCTATTCTATTCTAGATTTTGAACCACCATTTAATTACATAAACCCCCAGATCAAATAATGATTCTTCCTTCCCATCTAAAATGTTGTGTTTGAAGTTATCATTTAATTAATAATATAATTTCCTCTTTCAGCTAGTTGGGTTAAATCCTTCGCGGATACGTCATTAAATCTAAACCTCATGTGCTGATAACTATGTTATGTTGTGTCATTGTGGGTTTCTTTTATTTATTTGGAGTTTATATTCTTTTCCCAGCGATAAACAATTATTCTGGAGTATTTCTGCCACACACACAAGCAGATCAATATCACACCAAGCACTTGGAAATAATGCTGCAATACATTTTTACATTCTCTCATTTTACAATCAAGTTGAATCATCAAAAGTTTCGATTTCTTGTTACACTGAAGATCAATATGTTTTTTCATGAGGGCTGCGCCATACATTGTAAATTTATCAGCATCATAATATCAGCATTGGAAAAATACAGATTGCAATAGACTGAACTACAGTAAATTCTATGCTTCTAAGATTGTATTTAACTTAATGATTTCAAGATTGAAAAAAGGTACAAAAATATCACGGAAAAAAAGTCAACAAACTTGGAAAATATAGCGGGCTGAATTATAGATGTACGTGACCTATTAAAAAGAATCATTTTGCAGTTGGTTAAAACTTGCTCCAAAAAGAGAAAGAGCACTGTTATTTGGAGGTACAAATCCCAAATGATTCCATACTTAAGTGTTAACTGACCGCACACATCGGATCAGATACATTATGTACATCATGTGGCATGTTTAGCTCATATAGTGTAGCCTTGATGTTTTTCAGACTGCAGCATTATGCTTCTATACACTATCTCACAAAGACAGTCCAGACCTGTGTATGGTGCAGTTGTTGAACGCTACACGGAGCAGTGGTGCAGGTGTTTGTCTAGCAGGTTTCAGTTTCTCTCTTCATAAACTGAATCTCAACTGCCTGTTTGTCCCACCATCCCATCGCAATCCCAAACCACTTTCTCTCCGCGGGTTCATCCAAGTTCATCCCAGTCCCACCCCCCCCCACACACACTGACTGTGAACGCACCAATAAAAGCTCCTTGTTTTCCTGACCGGCTTTCATTCAATTGAATTGATTGCATCTGCCAGTGTGAAGGCGTGACTCACCGCTTTCAATAAGCTCGGTAATTACAGAGGAATTAATTCCGTCTAATGCTCATAAAGCATTGGGTAAGCTCTGTAGGTGTGCCCTCCTGTGTATTTCGGCATTCAAGACCAGTACTGGTAAATCAATAGCGGCAGACGTGTGATTCAAGCAGATGTTTAGTCACGCTGACACTCTGCCAGACTATTATCGCCGTGCACCCTGTGTGACTCATCTCCTGCGCTTTTCAAGCTCGGGCGTTATTACCTGCGACTTCAAGCAGTTATCTCCACTCTGTGATTCTTGGCACACAAACACACATGCAGACACACTTTGCGCCGGGCTGCCAGGTAAACACGTCACTCAAGTTATCTAAACATCTCTATATCATTAGTCCTGAAGTCTCGCTCGGGACGAACGCTCATGATCAATACCGAACGCTCACTCTGGTAGAAGTCATGCGTTTTCCTTGTTCATGACGACGGCCATTAGATGAGGACTTGAAAAGAGCCTGTGTTGTGTGACTCTGGGCTGTTCTGCCCTCAGTTGCCCTGCATATGATGGTTGTTTTACAGGGACATTATTTATTTCCTCAAAGCAAGACACTCGAGGTTAAAAGGCGCTGATTTACCATGGTTATAAGGTTATAAGATATTAAACCAGCGGTTAGTCTGTTTAACTGGAAATACTAATCAATCACTCATTTATTATCACGTCGGTTTCTAAAGCAAAGGTCCCTTTAGAGGCCAGATCTCCAATAAAAGGAAAACATTTAGTACTTTGAAAGATTTGGTGACAAACCTTCAGGCAGACGCTCTTACAGTAGATCATTATCCAGCTGCGTGTTAAAATCTACAGCGAGATGGACAAAACGGGCTACGCACACGACGACACCATCACGAGAAACATTGTTAAGATTGTGAGCTTAGGTTTCCATAACCATATAAAACGGAGATACTATTAGCTATTTATGAAGCTTTAAAAGTTTTCTTATCCTGGTATGAGTTTTATTTAGCTTATTACGCTCACCTAACAATACATTCAAGGCTTTAATTGAACTATGAGCTCTGAAAGTACTTTTAATTCGCTCATGAAATCTTGTTAAGATCATATCAGTTTCACAAAAAAAACCTGTAAAGAAAAACAAAAAAAACCACACAAACAAACTTAGCAAAAGTAGCTGGAAGTCATTCGCCGTTTGTCAAGGAGCTGCAATGTTGATAACCTCCAAAGATGCTTGTTTACAAGGTGCCTCTTCAGCTGGTTTTGGTCATTTCAGTTTGTAAAAAGCCAAATATTTATATAATAGCGTCGTTAAAGGTGCAGATGGCTGCGGTTCTGCTTTGGAAACATCATGATCCACTCCACTGTGTAGCTGGCTGCCGGCTGCACCCATAAAAAGTGATTATTCCGGAGGGTTATATTGAATATCCAGTGAGAGTTTTATATATATATATATATATATATATATATATATATATGCATATTAATGAAAATTTAGGGCAAGAGAAAGAACACTGTTGTATGTGTCATTAAAAACATTGCAGCCCTAATCTAAAATATGTTACTTTTAGACAAGAGTTACTGAGTTTAGTTACATCACATTAGTTCCGAATTACATTTTAGCAAACATCTGTCTCAGTCTGTTTCTTATTCGCTTGATATTCTTATTCGAAAACCAATATCTTGTTGAGTAAGTGTCAAGTTGAAGGTTTTTTTTGCACGATAAAGTCATTTCATCTAAAATGAAAGAGCCCAGCCAGGGACGGTGAAAAAAATGTGAATACTCTTTCAACACCACACCAATGTCAGCAATGACCAATAATCTCTGAGAGCGTTCATGAAATAAAGACCATTTAGTCCCTAAAGCTACAAGTAGTTAGTCATGCACTGTTAAATAATGTGCCAAAGAGCATTTTCATTCCAATGGAAATAGCGGGTAAAAAAGTGAACATAGAATGTGTTTTTTTCCCCAACACAATGTGATTTATTAATTTTTTTTGTATGTGGTGTTCACTATACAAGAAGAATCATCCAATGATCACTACTGAGACACAATCAAACATTTGTCCGTCCAGAGAACTGCACCAGCTGTGCAGACTCCAGTCTCCATTCATGGCTCGATTTAAACACTTCTCTGATATTTATTAACACGCACACAGCTATGAATGTTTGATCATGCAAAGTCTGCATTATTGTGGAGTACTGAAGGGACACTGGCAGGCTTTGGAACAGGGACAGCAGCTTTGTCACGCTCTGCGAACATCGCAGTCCGCTTCAGGAGCCGGGACTGTCGGACTCGGGAGAGATGGATGGGCTAGAAGATCAGTGTGAGGGGTGTGAAGGGAAGGAGGGGAGGGAGGGGTGCGTCTCGACACGCAGCCCCTCTGGGAAGACGGGCTGTGACATCCAAAGAACTTCCTCCCCCGTACTCCCTCCCAAGAAACATCTTGTTAAGAGAGGGAGACGGGCCGAGACTCAAGATGTTCATCACACGAGAAGCGCTCCTTCAGACACAAGTCAGCCAGAAAAATATGATTGTGGGCCATCGGACTCCACCAACCCACTCAATGAGTTCGTCATTTCATCAAACAACTTCCAGTTCCCCCTCATCATCCTCATCTTTGTGCGTTGAGCAACTAACACGGCTCCGTTTGATCTGACACAGAAACAGCAAAACAAAAAATGCGATCCCCATTTTCTTCTTTCGGTCTGACAACGGCGCGGAAATATCTAACATAGCTACGGTTGAATTCAGTGGAATAAACTACAAATCTCTGGAGGATTATAAAAACCTCCTGGCATGTGAAAACCCTATCATCTGAAGAGGAAGTGGAGTCGGCCCAGGGTGTTTTCCACATTACATGCGGCCCTAATATCAAAGGAGATAACAATTCCAGCTGCGTGGCTCTTGCTGCTACACACCACGATCGTCTGGAGGAGTCATCCCCCGTCCAGCGGCTCCAGCCCTCCATCCTCTGACCACCAGTACCGGCTAACATGATGCAAAAACGCAATCAGACTTTTCACTCAGAAGACGGAGGTTAAATCTGAGAGGTGGAGTGTAAAGACAGCCGTCATGTTGCTTCCTGCAAAATGGACTGAAGGAGGCGAAACAGTTGCACCGAGTTATATCTCTATTCCTAATAAAGGCTGTCGCTCCCTTCAGAAGCTTAATTAGAGGCTGAGCCGGTTGCACGCGATGGATCTGGCCCTAGGCGGCGTCCTGCGACAGCTGAGCCGCAGCGCTGCTTTGGTGTGGATCCGCTCAGAAGCACGGCGCCTATTTGGCCCTTCAGGCCCAGTCAGGCAAAAGGTGGGAGAAGAGCAGGCAGGTAGATGGGGTATGAATCAAAGACATGCCTGTCAAGCTGAGAGACCCTCAAGGAGAGGCAGACCTGCTGCAGATCTCCTCACGAATCTGCGGTTTGGAAAATAAAGACGGAGCGAGTCAACATTTTAGGAAATATGCCTGATTGCGTTCTTGTCAAGACTTACATGAGGAGAGGGAAAAACACTCTCTCTTGTCTGAATGTGACAGCCGGCTTAACATTAAGACCAGACTGAAGCCCAATAAGTAATACATTATATCACGTCCCAGTGGTTTTGTCTGCTGACCAGGCTCGGCGACTTGCCTTCACAAACCGACTCCTCCACATAAAGTCAACAAGGAGGCTTATCTCGAGCCTCCACGCAATCTCCTCAATATCTTGAAGAGGCGGAAAATCTAACTGATAGTGTCATAAGAGACGTGACTGATGTCATTTCAGTGTTGACCTTGTTATCGTACAGTCCATAAACAGGGCAGGAAATCGCCTCTCGTCCACGAAGTCACAAATAATGAACCAAGTCTAGTGCAATAAAAAGGGAAGCTCAGACTCGGCGGCAGCTTTGCAGTTATATTTGGACCGAGCTGAAAGACATTTCCAATCGCACATTTCCTTTCAGACACAGAGACACAAATCCCATGTTGCTGATCTATCGTGTAGTGACAAGCCAAATTTCTCCTTTGAATTCAGAGAAGAGGAAACCAGTGAAAGTTACCTATTCATTAACTTTTATCAGAGGCAACCGGAGCCACCTGGTTTACAGGGAGAGGGCACCAGAGATCTCTCACACTGCTGGAGACTCTGCAGGTGGGGGGGAAAAAAAAAAAAAAAAGAAAAGAGTATGCCACCACAGAGAGGGTGTGTTGAGCATTGAATGGGGAGGCCTCAGTTTTCCTAAGTGTGTTTGTAAAATAAGTGGGGTTTCATCATAGTTTGTGCCCGTGAGCATTATGGCTTCGAAATAAAAGATTTTAAGGTGAAGAAAAATGCAGCTCACTGAATGTTGACAACACCTTTGGTCTTTAAATGCATGAGACTTTCTTCTGTTTTTCTACATTTCTGGTACTAAATTCGAGTTATGCCAAACAGGTGGACGACACTTTAAAGTACCAGATAGTTTTGATTTTACGTCAGTGATCCATGTTATTATCTTTATAGGTTAATTCTTGATCTTTTTCTTTTAATGAGTGTGAAAGATAAAAAACACATTATATATGTTTGAGGGGAGTAATGTATGGAAAAAGTCATTTCTGGAGCCTTATGTTTGACACCTCTGCCATAGACATTAGAAATGTTGAATCCTCTCCCGTTATCATGTATTCGCACAGCGGAAATGAGAATAATTGCCGTTTCCAAAGCTCTGTATCTTTCTGTCCCAGTCTGGGAGTTTTAATTGTCACTTAAATGTTTTTAAAAATCAGTTGCAGGTGTTTTTACTGTAGTGGTTGAAAAGTGGACATGTCAGTAGCCCAATACTAAACAATAAAGTTTCGTATTCGGTAAAGCTTTTATCATAACCTCTACTCATATAAATAAAGAAAAACTGTCAAGTCCTAAAGCAAAAATCAGGGAATAGAGGTGCATATGATGACTTGGCTTCTTTAAAGGTTACAGTCAGTCTTTTAAAGAGATTGGCTACCTCTCTTTTTTCATAGACTCTCATCAGGTAGCTTTGAAGACACACTATGGACGCCCTTCCTGATTTGCAAGAAATTTCAAAGTGAAGCCAAACGCTGGTGGAAAAATCCTTTATCACAGACATACAAAAGCAAAAGCCTTCGATGAAAAAGTCTTATTAAGGTTCTCTTTAACATGTGCAAATCTAATTTTGACAACCTCAGAAGACCTGTGACCTCTGGCGCCCCCTCAAGGGGGTCTTGGACCCCTGGTTGGGAACTTCAAACGGGGTCTTTGTCGGAGCTGAAAGAGGCTACTGCTACATATGTAAAATAATCTTTATATGACTTCGGAGAGCTCTACGAGAAGTCTGAGGAAGTATCTCAAAAGCTGCAAGGTAAGAAAATGAAAAGACCTGCTGGAGTGGGAGTGGAAAGAAGCGAGCTCGCAGACTTTTGCAGCCCACGTCTCTGTTCATGGCGACAGTAGCTGCTCCCAGTGTGGCTCGCCGACGTTTCCTATCCAACTTCTGATGCCTTGGCTGGCTTGAAGGATAATGTAGGCTACAGGCTTTGATCAGGGGGAACAAAGCGTGGAACAAAACACATTATCTCTGGTTCCGCTGTATTAATTCTTATTCTTTCAATTGAAAAGAAAAGTCCTCCGTGCACCACAAGACGTGAGGCATGCTGTGCTCATGCGAGGCGAGGAGGAAAAGCTCTCCCTGCAGAACAAACCTTCCTGCTACACATGAGTACGTCTCTAATCTGAGACTGCAGCACATGATTCATTGTAGAGAGTCTTGGGTTCTCTGACTATTAATGTGCTATAAAGACTTCAGGCAAACTGACTTAACTGAGGCATTCCCCGCCCTTGAGGTCAGCACAGACGGAGGTATTTCTTTTTATTGGATAACAGCTAAAACGACAGCTTTCCTTATCTGTCCTCTTGAAACGCCTTCGTCATGACATCACCGGCTCCCCTGTGTTTGTGCCTCTGGGTAGGAACCGAGACATCAGCGGCCTCGGAGCAGGACCTTCCTATGAATGACTTTATTATGAGCGGCTGCGGAAATATGAAAGAGACGCCGACAACAGACAAGGAGAAGGGGAGGGGAAAAAAGAAAAAGAAAAATCCTGCACATAAAAGAAGACTGATAAGCCATGCAGATTGGTGATAAGACACAAAGACTGTACATGCAGAAACGCGCCAAGACCAGGGAGATTAGAGCCTGTGATAAGAAACAACGAGCTGAAGGTGGCGAAACACAAGCACCTGAAACACAAGCACCTGAAACGCAGCGACAGGAAGAAAGAAAGAATGAAATGAGTCAGGTATGGAGAGCAGGAGATCGGTTGAGTGTGAAGGAGGAGGTGCGTCGCAGTGCTGCACCTGTAAGCAATCTCAGTATGGCGGAGCGCCTCGACAGGCATCGCTATAGGCTTCGCTTACTCCAATAGGGGCCAGATGAATATGTAATCTGTCGGCTTTCATCCGCATCCTTTATTTCCACCCCGGACACTTACAGCAGCCGCGCTCCGCTGCTGAAATCTGCACTGGTGCAACATGCTGCAGACAATAAGCAGCTCTCGGGGTCAGCTCTCCTCACCAAACCAGCCGCCGTGACGGCCATCTCAATCTATTGCTCTTCAAACAAAGACGTATGTCGCAGTGTAGAAAAAGTTACAAAAACAAAAGGAGAAAGGGCAACTGAACAGACTTTTTCACAACGATACAGAAGCTGATAAATACCAATGACTCAACAACGACTTCTCCAGGTGTTCAAATATTTTGGCTTTCAGAAGTGACTGACTTGTCCGGCCCGTATTCTGTTTTGGAACAAATATAAAACTCCCCAGATATTGGAATCTCAGCCCTCCGCCAACACACGTCTCCACACTCCTCCCTGATCTGCCTCATTCTGCACATGTGTTTATTTTAGAGGACGGCGACGCGAGCCAACAGTGTTACATGACTTTGGAGTTGCAAAGGTTGAAAGCGCTCAGTTTTTGGATCCGGGGTCGGCCAATCAGGACGCACATTTGCACTGAACCACAGCCATTCTGTGCAGACACAATCACATCACAGGTATGTTCAAATAATGACAAACACGGTGACTAATGGAAGTCAACGTCAGATTTGAAACTGCCAAAATAGAAGCAGTGTTGTAGGTGAACATCGTTGGATGAGACGATGGCGGAAAGCATGTTGAGTCTGTTCTTTTCATTAGTTGTGTTTAAACTGAGAAAGATGAAAAAATTAAAAAAAAACTCTCAATGGCAACACTTTATTTGAAATCCAGAATCATGCATTTCTGTATCTGCTCCAAAAAACTAAAAACATTTTTTTTCAAGCTCAGTGGCCTCAGCTCTTTTCTTGTTGGTCTTGAACATATAAAATCATGTCCATATATGATGTACATGTATATACTGTGGATGAATGGATGGATGGATGTTGAGAAGTTGGGTTTTTAATTAAAAATCACTAGACAAAAACATTTGTGAGGTGCACCTAAAACAGTATTTATCAGCCCATCGGCAAAGGCACGCCCTTTCCCAACTCAATCTGCGGTGTCTTTAATCGAGCTGCCAGTAAATAAGGATAATAATAATAAGCCACTAATCTCTTGATTAGCAGTAGCATGCTTTATTTGGTCTATTACTTGGCTCCCTGAGCCAAGAGGACCATTGAGGCATGGAGAGATCCTCAATCAGTCTTTAACCACTGGATCGTTGGAAAGGCTGAACAATCTGTCGTTCAGATCTGTGGCAGGATGACAGGATTTTGTCACTCCTGCTGGACTGGGCCAAGAAGAAGAAGAAGAAGAAGAAGAAGAAGTGGTCTCAGTGTTTCTTATTCAGACTGCGTCTGTGTGCACGTGACCCGTATGGATTTTTGGAATTCGGTTTGTCTGCATCATTTCCATCTCTCAGGCTGACTTTGTTCATGTCATCTCCGCTCTCACCTTTACTATACAACAAAAGACCACCATTTTAAATCCACAGCAACGATTCAACAAAACCGTACATAATGTACCTCCACAAAAAGCTCAGTGGATGACCTCACCTAGACCTTTTTTTTTCCCCCTGGGATTTGTGTAATATGGGAGTTCCATGACAGTCTCATCGTCCGGCTAAGACCTGAGCATTATGAGGATTTTGGGACTTCAGCTGCTTTCGGAGATGGTTTATAAAGTTTCAAACAGTCTCGGGGAGCCCGCAGGGATAAAAGTGATAAGAGTGTTTTGTCTCTCGGCAGCAGGACGGGCTTAGGACACAGTGGAGCCCACAGGTTAAAACAGAGTTTATGTTGCAAATTGATGTTGTCACACATGGCGGTATGAAATCCACCCGAGCAGATTAGACTGTGGAGAAACCGAGCCGAACTATGGAAAAAATAAGAAAGAAAGAAAGAAAGAAAAGAAAAAAGAAAAAAAAATCCACTGAATGGAGAGGAAAAACCGACAGCAGAGCGGTACTTTCACTTCATGCTCCGTTAGCCAATCTCTCATCTACTGTAACACCCCGTCCTTCTCCACCAGCATTTGGTTTCTGTGGATTCCTGTCTAAGTAGATTAGGAAAGCACTCTTGTTTTCTTGGAGACGCAGCAAGCTGTCTGCTGTCCATCAGTCCACATCAAGCACATCGAATGCACTGGCCTCTCCTCTTCCTCCTCCTCCTCCTCTAAAACTGAGGCCGAAGACGGGCGCCGTGCCAAATACACCAGATAGTTTCATCCACAGCTGCAAGCAGGCAGCCGCCCTCAAGTAACAATGGAGTCCACTCATTAAAGCAAACCTGCCTCGGACACAGGGACTCGCAGGGAGAAGGAGCAAATACACCTCGTTCACTTACTCTGAACACAGTACTTAAGAAAAATGGGCAAACGGTGAAAATGCAGACGACATTCTGAGTTTTATGAATGAAACTTAAAACCTGATATCAGATGGGGAAAAAAAAAAAAAAACATATCTGGTTTTGTGCCCTCGGGCTGTGCAGAGGACGCCTCCCACGTGGGGGAAACGAAGCCAATCTATCTACTCCTTCAAAAACAGCAGTGTGGCGATCCACAGCAGGGGCAGAGAGTTAAAACCTCCACCGCCGTGCAGCTACCGTCACGCATGATGCAATCAAAACAAATGTGTCAAAAATAAATCACGGCTGACGGCTACTTTCTATTATCTTGTTTGATCTGCTGTGTTGTAGGCATCATAAAAACACAGGGGGAAAATGAGGTTCCAGGACTATGCGGACGTTTAAATGGTCAAGTTGTCGACACCAATCACAAAGTCTTGCTCGTCCTTTACACAACAAAAATGACAATGTTTTTGGAAAAGGCCAACAAATAAGAAGGGGCTGATTTTAGCGGTAAACAGTTAAAACTGACCTTTAAAGGGTTAAAATCCTGATTATTATTATCATTCAGTATTTTTCATATATTCAATCAGGCTTGAAGTTAATAAAAAAAACTAAACTCAAGAAAGCACAAAAGCATTAAACCATATCATTTTATAACAGTTTTGAGGTTATTATTGTTCTTAATGATTTAAGAGAAGAGTTAATGTTAAATCTGATGCTACAAAAAAGTGATTTCAAAAGGTTACATTTCTTAAAATATCAAAAAATCTGTCTCGTTTTGGCGAAATTTATATTTTTGTGTAGTTTTGCCCCAATATTTGTAAATGTTTGTGGCACATATGCTCCCCAAAATCAGCCATTTAAGTGTGAATTGTGCGTTTCTTCACCCGCTCACGTCCAAGTGGAGGTTACGACAGCGGCAGATTCTCCCCACAGATCGGCATTCGGCACCACTCCTGAGGATGCTACTTCACATTGAGGAGCTTTTGAAGGTTGTGTTTGCACTTTGTGATATATATATTTGTGAAAAATGAACAGTTGTTTCCTTTGAGGCTGCAGTTGCTGTCTTTTTTAAAAAAAATTTTATTGATTTTGATGGCTGCTTTGAACTTCAGTCTCTGGTTCCACCATGAACATGTCACTGTGTGAAGGTGTGCATTTCTGACTATGTGCAATCCTTCTGTGGTAAATTGAGACTTCTGAAAGCTGTAATTTGTATACATGAACAACACTGACATCAGTGCCCTATATTTCCTTTGACATGGGATGTTATTGGCAGCGACGGTCTTTGATCAGCCGGAGCCTGCGAGCCTCTCTTACAGTAACATCAGAACCGGCCACATAAGCCTTCATTTACTCGAAGGGGTCCCACCAGCCGCCCGTGTTTTCCTCCGGGAGACTCCAACATTAGAGACCGCTGCTTTCTATTTCTGTCTCGTGGTTAAGTTTTACAGAACTGTGCTGTGACGACCGAGCTGGAAGTCGTAGCTTGTAGCTCGTAGCACGAGGGTTTCTCACCGCGGCCTTCGTTAGCAGCGGGGACATAGTTTGGGGCCGTGCCCGCGTAACCTGACGCCCCCTGGTAATGGCATTTCATGCTTTCACACGAGCCCGGGCTGTCAGTGTGCATGCATGTGTGTGTTTGCTATATAGTGTGTGTGTGTGTGTGTGTGTGTGTGTGTGTGTGTGTGTGTGTGTGTGTGTGTGTGTGTGTGTGTGTGTGTGTGTGTGTGTGTGTGTGTGTGTGTGTGTGTGTGTGTGTGTGTGTGTGTGTGTGTGTGTGTGTGTGAGTTGGGGGTGGAACACTGAGGCGGGCATCTAACGGAGGCCCGAAGCAGGCCGGCAGAGGGCGGGGAACAGCTGGCCTTTCATTGACGGGGTTTTGAGTGCTGGGAGTTAAGATTTCACTCCAAAGGGGGTGGGAGTGGGCGAGCGTTGACACGGTCCCAACAGGAGCCAACTGCGCTCGGAAAAAACATATATAAATACATGTTTAATGGGGATAGAGCAGGCCGGAGGAATGCGGGAGGTATTGTATTGTCAAGCGAGGGGAAATGATGGTGCCTTCACAGAGCTATTGGGAGGACTCACCACAATGACTGCCAACGCTATTTTGAGAGACAAGCAAAGGCTAATCATTATTTGTTATAAAGCTACAAATCACAAAAACCAAGAATCGAATCTGTGATGTTATGCCAACAGAAAACTGCCCATCCCACAATAAAGGCCACGACATTTGGGGTAAAGACATGTTAGCAGAGCTAAAAGCACAAACCAACAGATAGGTTTTTTTTTAATGAGGGAATAAATTGGGGTTTGTTTGATGCATCATAAAGAAAAGAAAAAGCTCCAAAAATGGAACTCTGGTGACCACACGAATGATGATAAGCCAGCGAACGCAAACTAACAATCATGACAGCTAACATTTTTAGAAGCATCAGGTATATTTTCCACAACAAAACCTCCCAATAAGCTGGGGTAAGGACAACGTGTAATTAGGAATAAACAACTAAATAGAAAGCAAGAAACAACTGAAAAGACCTTAAAATTCGGAAAAAGCTGCAATATCATTTCCAGAGCATACAATAAAAATACTAAAATACTAAGAACAGGAAAATGGGACTAAAAACTGTCCAAATAAAACATAATGGACCTTGTTAAAGCTGTCGTAAAAAGATACAAAGATTAAAAGGTTATAGAGCTGCAGAGTATGAGCGAATTCGGCTGGGAACTGAAGTGGGAAATCACCGAGAGGTAACTACCATGGCTCAGGAAATGTTAAAGAATTACAATACGGTTTGAGGACCTTTTCCACCAATGTACACTTTGTTCTGGTTCTGAGCTACTTGAGGATATTCTAAGAACTTAAGCCTGTTTTTCATTACGATAAAGGGCCACGTCACTAAATTAATTTGAGAATATCAAATTGCCCGTTTTAAGTATAGCAACAATAGCAGGCAACATTGCCACCTCACACAAACACCCCTTTTACCACGTTACGAACCATTAGCCAACCTTACCAAAGCACTATTTTAGTTTTATGTTGTAAAAACTTGAGTTTGGTTTTTGGTTCTAGGTTGTCCACCTGCCAAGTACTGAAGCCGTTTTATAAGTCAAAATTTGGTCTGACGTTTAAGAAGGGATACCTAAAGCTAACCACGAGTGGTGCCATCAACCTCTATTGACCTTCACCTCCAAGTTTTTTCCTTTAACAAAACCTTCCAAATTAGGATTACTGGGAATATCTGCAAAACTACCAACTTCATCACCTGGTCTTCAGTCTTTTAGCCCGTGTACACCACCTTCCCTGGGCTCCGTTGTTGAATGAGCATTCATAATCAATCAGAGTCCGTGGTGTGAGACTCTATAGGATTATTCCTATGGAGCAGTTCAGCTCATTCATCATCCAGCCGTACATTACTGTGCTCTCACAGTGCTCTGACACCGGGCGACCTGCTCTGTCCTGCAGCCCCCGTAGAACTAGGCCACCCAGTGAAGACATCAACATGCTGATTGTTGGGCTCCAGAACATTTACCTCATCTTTTTGCCCCCACCCCCCATCCCCTGCATGCTGCCCAGTTGGTTCCCACACTCCGCTATTCTCTAGCAGGCATCACTGCTCCCCAACCTTACCCCCTCAAAAAGGCCAATGAGCAGTGACCTCACCGTGCAGAGACTAATGCACAACTTCACAAGCACATATTGTTGATAAGAACGTACAGGAAACAGTCCTGAACTCACAGGCACACTCCTACTCCCTCAGTGCAGGGCGACCTAAACCAACAACTAAACACAACACTGTGTTCATGTCAAAAGATGGGTCTTTTCCAAGTATAACCATCTAAAAACAGTTCATAGGCGACTGAGATGACAGCAGAAGGGGCTTTGTTGTTCAAATGGACAGCATCAGCAACAAATGCTTGTGATGTAAACACGGTGGCACGAATGAATGTGAAGCTGAAACCTTTTATTGTCACTTGAGGGTCAAGTGGGGATCTGTGCTTTGAGGCAGAGAGAAAAAAAGAGACTGTATTGGAACAGTGAACTCATCACCCATGTTGGTCGGGTTTGCACAAGGCCTCAGTATGGTAAAGAGGAAAAGTCTCTGCTCCCATGCGAACGACGACTTGTTCTAAGTAAACCACTACAATACAAAGTGAACATTATGTACTGACTGTAGTCAGTACATAATGGACCACGGGTCGGCCAAATCTGGGCCTGTTCTAGAGATTTCTACTGATGTAACAATGATTGAGACTCCATCCTGACCAGCTTCAGCATTATCTTTATCAATTCAAGCTACGTTTATAAAATGGAATCAGTGGGCCTTTCTGGGTAAGCCACACGCAGGATTTATTACTCAATAACCGGTGAGTAAGCAATTGATCAGTCATTCATTGGGGTCACCTCCCACACGCTAGCGGACGCATCAGTCCAGTTCAATTGGGAAACATTGTAAATATGACACGTGGAGAAAAGTTACCAGGGAGTTTAAGATGTTGTTTTCCTCTAAAACGTGTCTGATGAGTTTTAACCTGACATATCTGTGTCCGATAATATGTTACTCAACTTGTTGATAATTAACTACCGTTACAGAGTCTCATGAGGTGAAAATATTAAGCAGTCTGAACCCTGTGTTTGAAGTTACTCGCGGGTCAGCTCTTTAAAACCTTTGCTAGGAATTATCTGCCTCCCTCCTCCCATTCAGGAGCAGCGCTGCTCTTCTGGCTGCTTCATTGTGGCTCCGGCCCCCTCCCGGCTTCTCAAGCTTCTTGGCAGAATAAAAGGCCTCACTGATCAAAGAGGCCCAAGACAGGTTCTAACCAACAAAGAAAAAAAAAAAAAAAAAGACCTGCAGGCAGCTATCCAAACGGTTTGTTTGCTCTCTATTGCCATGACAATATCAGATAAGAGATCTAAAAATATAAGGGGCACTGAAGACGCGGGTTGACGGTTATAGAGCAAAGCGTGCATGTTACAATGACTGAATCTGTACGGCAGAGGAAACACTGGGGAGATAAAATTGGGAAATGCCTGTTTCCAATGCTACTGGATACAAAACACAAGCAACAACAACAACAACAGCCTGGGGTCAGCTTCTCGGTTAACTTGGATTATCCTCCAGTGAACTCCTGTCCATAGGTACTTGGAGCAACATACATAAATACTCCCTGAGTGTTAGATTTCTGCTAATGGAATACTTTTTTTTTTTTTTTTTTACACGATAGATAAGAAACAAGCTGGAACAACAAACGTTGATTTAAAATGGTGACCTGATATTAGAATTCTTTTCATTGGTTTACATTAGATAGACTGCGAGACTGCAAACAAATGTTACGGCTCCAATCCACATCTGTAGTCCAGCTCACAAAGGACTGCGATACTGGAAATAATGTAAATTATCACAACCGACATGGCTGAATGGGTTTGCTGTCTACATCTGATAAAAGCTGCACTCATTCATATGAAGTTTTCACCTTTTTTTTTTTTTTTTTTTCTTTTCTAGGAATTTGGTGCTTTAGATTCTTGCTAAATGAACAGATACACACAGGGAAACCAGAAGAGCACAAAAGCAGGTCACAGCGTTTTTCCAGTGTACCAGGGCACAGAGCGTCCGACAGTCGACCCAAGCAAAAGGTGGGGCGGGGAGTTTGTGGTGGGCCGTCCAGTGAAGCACTCCCCCACCCGACTGGCCAATGATCTCCAAGGAAAAAAAGTCACTCACTGGCAGGAATGATTGACAGGCTGCCGCCTTGACTGTTGGTGAATGCTAAGGAGGGAACACAGTGCATACCCGTGCAGCTCGGGAAACATAACTCACAGCTTGGGTTGCCTCCCATGTCTCCAATGCCTCCCATTCAGACCACAGCCGTGCAATACTATACGTGCTAACAAGGCAGCCTGACACTCTGCCTCCACTATTTACTTTCCTCTGTATTTATGATTGCTTGTGCATTCCCAAGCCAACCCCCCCTTGTGTGTCTCCTCATTTTTTGATTCCCGGGCACATTTCCCTCTATTAAAGCCGTGTCGTTTCAGCGAGTCAATGATTTGCCGGGCCCCGCTCCTGAACTTTGAACCCGTACAGGGCAGCACACTGTAAGGAGGCGAGGCACGGCAAGAGGGCTCTGGGTTGGGGGTTAACTCGTTTACGATTCGCACCATAAAGCTTCCTGAAAAGGTCGATCGGGCTGAATGAGCGCCGGCATGTTAACCTTTCACCTTCCCACGCACCAAAAGTGTAGAGTCACAGGAAACGGCAACACGAGGGTGTGTGTGTGCTGGTTTTTTGTGTTTTTTTCCCTCCCTCCCCTCGTTCGTATGGCGAGGAGTATGTGAAAAGGCACGTAGACGTGTCTTTTCCTCCGAAAGAGCAGGTGTTTGTGCAAGCTGTCCCAGGAGAGGCAGCCTGGCTACAGTGTTGTGAGATCGCTCCCACCTGTGAAGATCAAATATGAGACATTTATTATACAGGGGGGACTTATCTAACGCTCCCTATCTGATGGGCTATGTAATGGAGAGGCCCTGGTCAGATCCACTTTCACTGCCCTGAAAGGCTGGAGAGGTGACCCAAAAGGAAATCATTATGTGAGAAAACAAAGGTGTCGTAGGCGTGGAGGAGAAAACCCTCCGAAAGGGCGCTGCCCTCTCTCCTCCCTGCTCGCCACGGAGACTGGAAGCACCGGGTCGCTACGGGGCATGTTATGTCTGTACTGTCAGTGTGTGTGTGTGTGTGTGTGTGTGTGTGTGAGAGTACGGGTGGGTGGTGTGTTCGAGATCTCACCAGTTACCAATTTTCAAGTTGGGCCTAATTAGGCTCTTTAAAGCAATAACTCTGTGTTCAGAGGGTGGTGAGTAACTATATTTTACACATAATTATGCAGTGGCAACTGCAGACGTTTCAGCCGGAGAGTTGTAATTTATCGAGATTGTGGCCTGTGCATCATTACGCGTACTGTATTGTGAAGTCTTTGGCAAGAGCCGGCTGCAAACTGCTGCCACTGTTTGCCCTCAGGGCAACAACCGAACACTTGTCAAACGTAGTCCTCCTCAAACTTGAGGCCAGCCCTTTCAGCTAAAGCCTGTCACAACTAACACACGGCTGCAGTGGAGGTAAATAAACTGCTGAAGAGCAAACTCCTCGGAGCGATGCATCTGAAGTCCTACAGGGTTAAAGGTGGCAGGTACAAAACGGAAAACAGGTTTTTTTATTTATTCTTTTTTCCACCGCGGTACAAATGTGTCAACTTTCACACAAATATCTCCATAATGGGCTCAGCACATTTGTCATCCCTCTGATGTAAACTGCAAACATACTTGAGCATCTGTGCATTAGTTGCCATTAAAATAGTGTTAGGCCATTGTTGGTGCATGGTTACACACACACACACACACACACACACACACACACACACACACACACACACACACACACACACACACACACACACACACACACACACACACACACACACACACACACACACACACACACACACACACACACACACACACACACACACACACACACACACACACACACACACACACACACACACACACACACACACACACACACACACACACACCGGACCATTTGAGACTAATGCTCAGTTTACGCGACAACGTTTTAAGTGAAAACGCATCGTTTTTGCAACGTTTTGAAAATGACTGAAAAGGCGACAACAATATTGTTTTCATGTTGACCCACTAGTGAGTGCCGTTTTGTTTTTGTAATGAAACCCCACACACATGCACGCAGAGAACAACACGCTATAAATATTAACCATGCGAGAACACAGACATTCGTATGGACAGACGACCAAGTTTGTTTGTTATTCTCGGTGACCGTCAACTACAAAACTACCAAGTCCCAAGAGAATATGGACTGGGAGTCATGACGCTCTGGAGGCAAACGTTGTTATTGTCCATCTACCCGCACATGTGCAGAAGAACTATTTAGTTCTACAAACAGAGCAAATGGAAACGGAGCCCGAGTGTTTCCAGAAAGTGGTTGTTTTTATCAGTTTACACAACTATGGAGTATTTTCCAAACGTACCACCTTGGGAGCCGTTTTCAAAAAGTTCAGTTTTCAGTGGCTCTGAGCACCATTGTCGTGTAAACAGACAAACGGAAAACAAACATAAGCTTGTAAAACTTTATGAGCCGTTAAATCTTCCGATATGTCTTTAATTCAGCTATATTGTTGTTTGGAGATTAATAAAGAACTGCAACACCTTTCCACAGAAAAAGTTTGTTTAGGTGTGAAGACCAACTGTTTGGAAGCCACCGTCTGACCTATATTTATCTTTTGTAAAACTTCTACTTCCTGTTCTCCTGTTGCACTCCTTAATCAGCCAATTCGGCCTTAATAGAGCTCTTTCTTTTAATAAACTCCATTCCTATTTCTTGTCCCAAATGTTGTCAGTTTATGATCGATTTTGATTTTGTACATTTTTATGACCATGCAAATTGTAAATTTAGTTTGAAAATGTGTTTATCAATCAAGCTTAACAATATTATTAGATTACTTCTGATAGGTGGTGGATGTCGAGTTTACGATGTTCTTCCTTCCGACACCGGACGTTTGGATGCGCGGCTCATCACAGAAAGACTCAGTGAACATTGAAGTGAAGCGTCGTGCTGCAGCTGATCCAAAACGCAGGTTATTGTGCATCATGAACCGCAGTCGAGGATTAAAGAGTCACAGTGCTGCCATTGTGCGTCTAATCACCCTCGCCCTGGCTTGAAAAGGCAAGGATGACGGGGCAGAGACTAAACACCTGACAGTTAATTAAAAGCTGCAGAGATAAGGCTTGGATGAGGCGACGCCGGCATCCCCGCCGCTCCTTCGGGGTGGAAAAGGCCAGGGCATCTGGGCGAGTGTGTGTGTGTGTGTGTGTGTGCAGTTTATCTCCCCACGTGAACCAGCAGAGGCGGCGGGCTGCGTGGCCCGAGGGTACCTGACATTACACTTTCAGATACAGTCGGTGAGACACACACACACACACACTTCAAAGCAGCTTCTGTTTACACATCAATTAGAAAGAATCAAGTCCAAGTCTGACACACACACACACACACACACACACACACACAGTATGAGGTGTTTAAATGCCACAGACGGTGCCATGTTTGCAGACAGAGCATCTGGCTGGAGCGCGACGAGACAAGGCCGCCACCTGATCAAATACGCCACATAATGCATGACAATAAGTAGCATTGACATCGGCTCCGCTCTCCTACACAATAAATCAAAACAATTTCTCTGTGGAGAGCAACAATGCACCCTCAGACAGAAACAGTCCACGCCATCTAAAATTAGACAAACAATATGGCCGCCACATATCAGGGTCAACCAACAGGGGGCACAGCAAAGCGATCAACTGCTGATCACTGCCCAGAGCAGGACTTGTCCCACATGAGACATTCGGTATTATGTATGTGAAGACTTTTGTTCAGACCGTTTCAAAGTTTAAACAAAAATTATTTGAGGAGCTCATCAATGTTGTTTGGTTTCATTATATAGTCGTCACTTTGTTGATAAAGTTGAAAACTTGTATTGTTTCTTATATTTTATTGTGTTAATTTGTATTAAAAAAGCAACTTCAAGCTTTTTTTTTTATCAGTTTCCAAGCATTTCTTCACAAGCATCAACATTGATGCACTTAGATATTTACCACCCAGCGATGTGATCGTCTAATCGGATGTGCTCATGTAAACATACGTTTGAATAACAATAAATTATCTGTTTTGGTAGCGTCTACAGGCGCCACCTACTATGGATTGGTGAGATAGTAGGTTAATAAAGTCGCTACCTTCAGACATTTATGTTGTATATCCGGCAGAAGCAATACAATGGAGCTTGACGTTACACAGATTGCCAACAGGAGCTGGCTGAATCTGCACTAAAGTGTTATTTGAGGGGTAATTGAACAAAGCCATAGGAGTGGAGAGCAGGTACTCAGGAGAGTCAACATTTCTATCGCGGATGAAGCGCTGTGATATGAGATGGCGAGCATAAAACATTTATGAGCAGCAACATCCTCTCTATGTATGGGTATATAAAGCAGGCCGTGTCTTAAAAGCAGAATAGCACCTGTTTATTACACACTTGCCTTCGTGTATTACGACACTTCCAGCTGACTGTGCATGGTGCACGGCAGCTTGTTGGCGCTGCATCAACCAAAGAAATAGACATTAAACATTTTTTGAGGGCCTTTTTGATATTTTTAATTCTTTTGAGCAGGTTTTGGCCCACAGGTCTCAAGCTTGACACTGCCCATATAAAGTTAATGCCGGCAAGTAACATCTTGACATTTTTCTGATGTGGATCCGGGAGGATTATGTGACACGGTGGAGCTGTGGTTCGCACTGCTGCCTCACAATAAACAGGCCCAGACATTCTGTGCAGTTTTCATCTTCTTCCTGTCTTCAGATTCCTTACAGAAAAATAAAGACAAGCTTATGAGGGAGCCCTTCCGGGATACATGCAAATAAAGAACAGTTATTAAACACACACCCAGTGTCTTGATTCCTGATAATCACAGAGCATTGATCGTTCCTGACGCTGATGTGACTAAAAAGCATGCAGGATGAGTTGTGCCTAATTACATCAGATGTAGTAAACTTGCAATTCAGAAGTTTGAGAACAGGTTTCGTAACATCTGTATCACTGACTCATGAGAGTGTAATTTACCTTAATTTGCCTGTTTTTCAAATCACACTCTGGGAAAAAAACAACTTTTGTCACCAATCCAACAAACTAAAGGTTGTTAAGTTCAGTCCAACACTTGAGGAGGTTTGAATGACGAAAACCGTTAATGGTATAAAGCAGTTATACCGTAGGCTATTATGGTTCAAATCAGTATGTGTTTTGTATAGCCTCCCAAGACCCAAACTAATTTTGTATTGTGGTCTAGACAACTCAAAATAAGGTCCTGGAAGGTTAAAATGAGTAGAAATTGCTTAAAAGCAGTCATCTTCAGTGAAGATTCCTCTTTTAAGTTGTAAAAACAGTAGTCCAGTCAACTGCTGTACAACCAAAAGCAATGTCCACATATGTTGACGCCAGGTAGTCGGAGGACACTAAGCATTGATAATTCTAGATTAAACTTATTGGTCAATATCAGGGGTGTCAAACATAAGCACCAAGTCCCCTGTTGTTGTCCTTAAATATTACACAGCTGCACATCAACAGGCACTTTTAATTACAGAGGATTTAGATCCTATGAAAAAACCCAAAACGTCTGATGGGCTCTCATTTTGCACTTTGTAACCACACCAAAGAAAACAAATGTGAGAGAACATCCAGGGGATCACAAGGTGCCAGTGGGTGAAATACCTGCCAAGGACAGCTCAGCCAACGTGTGCATGTTGCAGCAAGGGGCATGGGGGGAGGAGGAGGGAGACAGCCAGGGGAAAGGAGTGAGAGAGATGGGGAGACAAAACAGGAGGGAGTGCTCAGATAGCGCTGCGGTGCGGGGATAGGTCTCCGAGCGCAAACTGTGGCCCTTCCTGGAAGGACGCCAGGGCTTGTAGTGCAGCTCTTTTTTGATAATGGGCCGCAGTATGTGTAAGAGCGTTGGGCTGCAGCCAAGGCACACAGCCTTTTGGTAATAGTTAACAGAGTGGGCAAACACTGGAAGTCAGCAGCATGGAGGTAGGTCAGGGAACTGCAGTGGATGCACCGCTACCCCCCCCCCCACCACCTCTGTGCTCCCAACACAACCCTCCCGCCCTCCCTCTCTGGTGTTGCACTCTTGGCTCGGCCCCTGGCTCTTACGTTTGGACCGGAGCTTTACAAACACGCCGTTGACTCGCACAGAACTTCCCTCATAAAAATGCAGAGATGTAAACAGCACTGCAACTGCTTTGAAAAAGCAGACTATTTCTAACTTAATCTGTACCAGATGAGGCCCACTTCAAGTCTCGCTTTACTCTGGAAGTTACTGCTGTCATTTGTGTTATATCCATCACCACTGTGCATCTGCCGGCAGAGATTTCCCCATATGAACTGGACAATACTTAGTATTTCAGCAATGTCGATCTCTGAGTTTTGGAGGAGGGGGGGGGGGGGGGGGGGGTTACACGTCAGTTTGAGCCTACATCCTCTTATCTTGTTCGACTGAGGAGAGAGTAGGCACTACAGTGACTCACCACACCATCTTGTGGTGCAAAGTGATATTACAAGAGTTAACAAGCAAGACACTAAGCTATAATTAACTATGCTAGACATCTCTGCAGCAAAATATGTGGAAATCTTTGTTACTCGATGCATCTCCCTATTTTGCAGACTGCTTGAGGTTTTTTTTGAAAACGTCTCAACCAAGGGTGTCAAACACATTTTAGTTTGGGGGCCACATACGTCCTAATATCATCCTGAGTGGGCCGGGCTGGTAAAATAGTGCCCTAATAAACTTGCAATTTAAACTTTACAGTTTTTCTTTCTTGTGGCACAGAGTATACATGAATGTCTATATTTTTCCAAATGTTTTTTTTTCTATAACTTCAAGGAGAAACACAAAAACAAAGAAAGAGGGTAAACATTTTAAAATGAGTAATGGAGACAAATTAAAGACCTATCACATAATTTAATGGAAAAACATGAATGCAACTGTTTCAGACTATATATAAAAACTCACATATTTCTAATCAGAGCATCAAGCCAGTAGAAATTTTCACTGCCTATGGATTTCAACAGCAGATAAAATCGTATGATTTGATTACACAAGTTCAGTATCCACTTTTTTAGCAAAGACACTCATCTTGATGTAATTTATAGAAACATGACTTTGGCTGCATAACACTTCTACTAAGGCCCCTCCGCTTTATTTTCCTATGATTACATATGTGCACAAAGGCTTAACACACTGGAAAATAATGCTGTGACTCAGTGACATGAGTGGAACATTATGTGTCATCGATGCGTCCAAGACCATTAGTGGCTGACCGTGTCACATCTCATTTGGCAGAGATTATAAATGTTATGTTGTTTCTGCGGCCACAATGTCAGCCTGCCTGTTTGGCAATTCTTCACGGTCACAATTGTAGGTGCGCGTGTCTCGCTCTCGAGCAGCATTCGGGGGCCTCAGACGGTCCAAGGACTCGAAGAGCGGTAGGCATGTCATTACCCGATCCGCTGCCAACCTGCAGCTCTAATCTCAGAGCGAGCAGACCAAACACCAGAAACCACACACAGCTCTGCTTTGGTCTTCCAGAGCCAACTGTCAGGGCCACTGTGGCGGTAACACTGTGCTAACCTCAACCTAGGGCCCGGAATACAAAGAGCGACACCATGGTCCGCTTCACTCGCGCACAGCAATCTGGGGGTTTTAATAGCAGGCTGCGGAGGAACGAGGCCTGGCAGCTGGAGTCACCAACAGACCATCTCAAAGCAGAAGGGAGGCCCATATAACTACACAGTGAAAAACATGCCTCGTTAGCTGCCGAGTGCTGCTTTTTCTGTCGCTTTGAGCGGCTTCCAGAGAGGAGGTTATCAGGTGAACGGCCCCAGTGAGACATCATGGCCCTGTTCTCTCAAATACAGACCGACTTTTGATCCGCCCACCTGATTCCAGTCAACCACTGCACACCAAGGGCATCTGACATTCAAACTTTTTTTTTTTTTTTTTTTAACTCCAGGACTAGAGGAAGCTCACTCATGATAGTATATGTAAATACAAATGTTATGTAAGCGAGATGTAGGGTTTATTCTATCGCCTCTCTGAACAGTCCCAGGCAGTGGTCAAGGCCATTCGAAGAGAATAATCAGAGTGGAAAAACCAACAGTGTGCTGGCATGAAAAAAAAACAAAACAAAACAAGATAGTAACGCATATTTTGAACAAATCCAAGTATGAGATCATTTGTGTAGTGGTTACTGGCCGGTGTTAGCTGTTAATGTTGGCTGTGCCGCACTGCAGAGGGTTAAACATGCAGGGAGTCATTGACTGCCCAGGCCTCTCCCAGAGCCCCCTAAACAGCAGCCTGTCAGCATTCCTGATGGGTGCCAAGGTATTTACTTTGGACAAGAGAGGGAGGCACTGTAAGGGACTGCCTCTAATTAGGAGCAGCCAGTCAGGAGGTCACGGCCAATTGGAACGACTCTCCTAGAAACGCAGTCCTCTTCGAGGGATCATCCACCGGGCTCAGTCCTGACTGGGTTCAGTTGTTTTTGGAGCACCCAACAAGGTCAGTGTGCAGGACTGTGGAGTCAGTCCTTCCACCTGGGGTGGACTGAAAAATGTCCAGTGGCAGCGTTGCTGGAACTCGGGAGCATTCGAGTGTGAAGTAAACAGAGCTCTAACATAGTTTCACAGATGATGTAGAGCCTTCAAAATCATAAGAATTTGTTGGAGAGGTTTGGCCAAATACATATGATTGAAGCGACAAGTCAGCTGGTCATTGGCAGTCGAGATCAGTTCATGGGCATGAGAAAACAGGTCAGCAAGAAGAATCCCTCTTCTGTTAACTATATTTCATTACTCAACAAGAAAATGTTCCCCTTTCTGATGTTTGTACATTCATTAGGGATGAACCGATCGACATTTTTTCACTTCCAATCCGATCCCGATATTTGAATTTGGATATCCACCGATACTGATACTATTCTGATATCAGAGCTCTGTTTGCTTTAACATTATCATTATTGATTTTATATGAGGCTGTAATAAACTCCTCTCTACAGTAAAGTATGAAATGTACAAATGTATGCATATATTCTCTCAAAAGGCAACTTGAGATTAGTATAAGGACAGAAAAGGAAGCACTTCAAACTATTTTTGTTGAAGTTGGACAATGTGGGCGTCTGCGTGACGTCATCATCCCATAATAAACTTGATATATCTTTAAAACCACCAGAATCACTTTATTAATCTATGGCGAAATTCTTTAGCAACGCAGCACAAATAGTTGTATTTCCAGCTCTAACCCGGCACAAACGATTGGGACTATTTTCACATAGTTTTGCATGGAGTCGGACGCAGCTTCACGGAGGTGGGAATCGCCTGCTACGGCGGAAGAGCTGCTGTTCATTGTTTTGATGCCGCGGTCAGTGCTGTTCTCGTCGGCGAGCTGGCGTTTTAAAACAGTGACACCTGGCTGCAGAGAAGCCGCCTTGCTGTACAACGGCTTTACAGTGTTTTGAGCATAACATACGTTCAAACAGCGAAATGTCATGAAAAGTTGGCCTGCTCGCTAGCTGCAAACTGTGGAATGGATTTCCTGGCTCATTACTCCACGTCTCACTGAGACCCGCCTCCGTTCAGAAAATCCATTCCACATTTTGCAGCCAGCGAGCGGAGCAGCCTGCAGGGAATCCCCTTAAGCACAGACGAGGCTCGTGGATCGGAAATCTCTGCAGGTTGGATCAGAAATTTCCGATCCATGAATTATGTTGATATCAGAACCCAATACCGATACTGGATCGGATCAGCCCCGTCCTGAACATTCATAGCTGATGTTGTATAGTCACGCCATGCTGCCCCAACCAAAGTAAAAGAAGAATAAAAAGAAAAATGCATCCAGATTTGTTTGGAAGCCAAGCCACCACTGCCTAATAGGTAGTTTTTCCCAACGCAGTGCCAGAGACCCCAACAATTAGTGTATTTCCTCTGGCATGAGCACATAGGTGCCAAACGAATAGACCTATTCAAATAGAAGCTTGTGGCGAATCTCATTCAGATCATGATAGTAAATGAGTGAGGTAGGGTACACAACATCAGGAGAGTTTCAACCTTGGAGTTTTGATTAGAATAAAAACATTTGTAGCCTCATTTGCGAACATGCAAGTGCTGCTCATTCCACTTCAAACCAGCTCTGTGTGGTTTGATTGAGAGATTGAACACAATATAACTGATGTTGGAAGCTTTATTGTCTTACTCCTTGTTGGTGTCTTGACACATTTTCATGAAACGTCTTAATCTTGTCACATAATGTTTTAGTTCAATGTCTAAATACCTTTGTCAACTAGAATCACAAATGTTGACCTGCTTTACCAGGAAACTGCACCAAAGTGTGTCCACAAACTAAATCTGAGATCAATGAGGGTCTCACACTCATCTTGAACACTAGCATTAATTAAGGGTGCTCATTAGAGGTAGAAAACCTGCACAACAACCTCTAGTTTTGATAGAAAGACTGATCAGAAAATCTGACTTTCCTCAGGGAACAAGGCTCTACTGGAACCAAACAAATTATAATCTGGATTGGAAATGGCAAGTTTTTTTTTTTTTTTTTCGGCAACAATAAAAAAATATTTAAATTAATTAAGACACATAAAATAGTCTATATTTGGAATTATAGTAACATATCGTGAGCATTGCGCACTTTGAAGCCTTTATTTACAATCTTCAGCAAATGCATCAGATTTTAAATGGTTTTGAAGTACTAGGCGCTTTGCACTCAGCAGTACCTCAGCATTGCCGTGGTAAGGTGCATTTTCTCCTCATATCCAGTGGGACAAGAGCATATCCCGGTGTGTGCAAGTGTGGCAAGTCAGCCACAGTGTAAAACCGCTTCAACACCAGCCGGACCCCTACACATGAAGTCCTCTCGGAGCTGTAAAGTTGAGCATGCACATAACATAGGTACATGTACAGTAGCACCCAGGACCATGTGACACAGTTCAAATTCTCTTGACGAGTCACATGGGACGTCTTGCCTGCAGGCCTGAGTGTGCGTTTTCAATAAAAAAATAAATCTCCCGGAGGGGAAAACGAGGGAAAGTCTGCCTGTGGAAATAGTCTGCCAGACATTCTCCCTTTGTCTGCTTCAAAAGACAATTTACTTTGAGTCTGACTGAGGGAACAGCCGTCCATTACACTGGCGGGCATGTGACTGGATGTATGATGAGCAACCAGTTCACAGAGCGCCATCAGTCACGTCCCAATCAAACAGCAGTTGCAGATCCAAGCAGCTGCAAAGAGCAAAAATACAGCTTTCTATCAGGCCCAAAGTATTTTTTCCATTTACACTGTAGCATCTTGCTATCAGCCCTCGAGAGAACAACACTGGAGGCTCTGAAAAGTCCCACGCAAATGTGACGCTCAACTGGGTGTTTCTCACTGTATAAACTGCAAATTACAGACGAGCTGCAGCAGCAAAAGGAAACCGACCGTCTTCTGATGATCTTCCAAGAATAGAGAACTGAACTTGTAAGCATTTTCTGAACAACGCGTCCACATTACAACAAAAGAAACCCAACAAAAGAATAAAATCACAATGGATTGATGGGAAATGATGTGTTCATGTAATTTTGCCTCACTGTTTGGAGTTTTTACCTACTAGATATGTTTCAATCTGGTCGTGCTGATGGTTTTCATGAAGCGACTTGAACACCAGGAGGCTATTATTGTGAGATGGTCACTAAAGAAAAAAAATAACATTTCTAAAGGTTGGTGCTGAATGACCGATAATGACTTTGTTTGGCAGCACTACAAACACATGGGGGTGTGCGCCAACTTAAAATATCCTCTAACCTGGTAGATTTATTTCCTCACAAGATGCAATATTCTTCATCAAGACTATTTTTTCACCTAAAATACAGCAAATTGTCCAGATTTTTTTATTATAAATAAATAAATTAAAAAAATCTAGGGGTTATCAAGATGCCTTTTCCCAGTTCATGTTAACTTTTTTAAGAAAACAAATAAATGTTAAAACTGTTGCTTGAGGTCTTTATAGCTCAATTAGTTGAGAGCATAATTTAGCCTAATTTAAAGAAGCCCTACATAAATTTAATAGTATGTTCACATGGCAACGTTTAGAAAATGATGTCCGTTTCCACAAAAATGGAAGAAACGCTCAAAACGATAGTTTCATGTAGGGCCACTAGTAGCTGCTGTTGTCTGTAATGAAACCACACACACACACACACACACACACACACACACACACACACACACACACACACACACACACACACACACACACACACACACACACACACACACACACACACACACACACACACACACACACACACACACACACACACACACACACACACACACACACACACACACACACACAAGGAAGATATGCTATAAACATTAGCAATAGTAAGCGCACGGATATTCGTATGGACAGACGACCAAGTTGGTTTATTATTCCTGGTGACTCAACTGTAAAACTACGACATTCCAGTAGAATATTGACTGGAAGTCATGACACTCTGGAGGCAAACATTGTTCTTATTGTCCATCTATTGGCACATGTGCAGAACAACTATTTACCACTGCTGTGGTGCGCGTGTGCAGCAGCAGTGTTTCAGTGAGGGAGGTCGACTGTTTCAAGAAAGTTGTTTCTTTAAACGACAACGGAGTCGGCACGTTTTCAAAAAGTTGCCTTTTTACACTCATACTGCTTGAGAACCTCAATATTACCACAAATATCTCATGTTGTTAAAAAAACAAAACAAAACGAATACATCCATAAATTCATCATAACTTAGTTGGAGCTCAATTTGGTTCCCCCTGATGATTGTTTGTGTTTCTGCCTCGTCGGAAACAATGTTAGCAGCGTAAGAACGACGATAAGTGAAATTCATGAGTGACTGTTTGTTTGCAATTTAGAAAAAAAAAAAAAAAAAAAACGTGAACCCTGATTCAAAACCGTGATCTCAGCTGAAACGTACCCCAACACCAACGGCTCCAGAAATAAAAGCTGCACAGAGATGAAAACGGCGCCTCCGTTCGCCCTCACATATTTGATGCTGAGGGGAGTACACACAGCCACCTGACTCCACTTATGTACAGACTAACACTAACACAGGCATGATGGGTGGTCTGTGGCCTTCATGAAAGTGACAATGTGTATTACAGTTCTGAGAGGGCAAAGTTGAAAGCAGCCGGTTTCAACATGCCTCCAACCACTTTAGTGCTGCCTCATTGTTCGCTGCGAGACTGAGTCGGGCCGTCTTTGTCGTAGTAAAACCTGACGTTTGTATTCAGCGCTGCTAATTCAATTATGCCCTGCATGAACAGGGGAGTATGAGGACTATTATCAAAACCAACACTGAAGCCTTTCTGGGAAAGACAGCAAAAAGGAAGAAGAAAAAAAAAAAGAAGCAGGTCAAAAACAGGACATGTTTGTTGTTTGGAAGTGACCATGTGACTTTGGGAGACATAAAGCGTTTTTTGTCGGCCGCGTTATCTCCCTGGATCTGGGGTTACAATATGGCTTTTGTAGTCGAGCAGCATTGAAAGATCTAAGTCACTTTGATCCCGTTTAATAGAGTTTGGTAAATGATCTCAGTATGAGAGCTCCGCCACACACACACACACACACACACACACACACACACACACACACACACACACACACACACACACACACACACACACACACACACACACACACACACACACACACACACACACACACACACACACACACACACACACACACACACACACACACACACACAGGTGAAAGCCCTTCCTCCTGCGGATGGTTGATCCGTGCACTCGAGCTGAAAAGCAGTAAATTTGCTGCAGCTCTTCACATCCTGCTCTTCCACAGTATCGCTCTGCGGCTCTGATGCGAAGACGCTCAAATGCCTGAACATGGTGTACACATAGTTTCCAGCTTGTCATAGAAGAGCCCAAACAACTTAAAATGAAATTACTTTTCCTGGGACGTGTTTACTTGCTGTAGTCGAAGCGGCGAGCACAAAGCTGTTTAAAAAAAAAAAAGTCTGCAGGAGTGACTACAGGAGCCACAGGGAGCCGGAGAGAGGGAGGGAGTATGTCAGACAGCATTTATCTGTGGTATGGTGATGACTCTTTTCCTCCAAGCTCTCAGCAAACTAAGCGCTTCCTGCCTTTTGAGTGCTTGTACCCATTTTTGTCCTTGAAACTGAAGCACATGCAATGAATTACAACCGTTTTAAAGAGCTGTCAAGAAACAAGAGAGGAGCCGGTTAGAGGAGACGAGGTGAGGAGGAGGAATTCGGAGCGGTGCTGCTGGGAGAAAAGAGGAGCGAGTCTCGGCAGCGGTATGAAAAAGTGCAAAGAGGCTTCGCAGGCTTTGATGTGAGCGGCAGCGGAGAAGTCTGCGGGCGAGAGGGAAAAGTTATGAGCGACTGACTTCAGGAGAAGAGGAGTCGCTGCTGAGTGACGAAACAAAAAGCACAACGGCGGTCCACCGATTCCAAACACCCGTTTGAATCTGCATTATTTATTTATGCTCATCTAGTCCACAAAGACATCTCGACGCAGCACGTCTGAGACTATCCACCTCAACAGTCTAGCAGTATTTAGTAATTTAGCACGTCTCGGTTGACAGTGTGACCATGTGATGGCGCCATTTACAACCGGCCTGCTGAGTGAACACATCTGGCCCCGCATCGTGTTCGTGCTAATTTCATAGACAAAGATCATGAAGAACTGGTCTATTTGATCCGGTTGCGGCAGATTGAGAAATGACTCTCCAGTGCAGCCGCCACAACATTAACATAGCATAAATGTGCTCGCACTGATCTGCACACCCCTGGGTGTGTTGATCCTCAAACAAAAGGGCGTAATCGGGCACTTAATGTTGCATCACTAACGCACGCCAGTTGAAAATGCGACGCTTTTAATTAGCAGCGCAGTTTATTGTTTAGAAGTACGAAAAGACTGAAGCGTGAGTGCAGCATGCACATTAACATGTGAACGTTTTGTTCTTCGTATCACACTGTAATTTTAGGTTTTGTTCACTTTTGTAAAAAAAAAAAAAAAAAAATGTTGACCTGATGATGGAAATAGAAAACTTCAATCCATTTATTAAAATGAGGAAGTAATTTTTCTTCTTTGTGATTTCATTGAAATTGACAGTTTTAGATTCTGCATGTTTTGAAAAACCAAATTCCTTGCAAAAAAAACCCCCAAAAAACTAAAACAGTCCTGATTGGATAATTCTTTAATTGGCTTATCTTTAAAAAAAAAAAAACAACTAACAAACATAAGGTGCACCAAATAGATGTAGATGGAGCAATTGGGAATGTGAATCAGTGGCGTGGAAATGAATGAAACTTTCCTTCATGAGTTGAGGATTGCAAAAGTTAGAACCTACTAACAGATAAAGCCCAGTTTCTCAGCAGTCACAGGAGAATTGTCCGGACCACATGGTACAATTGTCATCTGTTGCAACCGGGTTCTCTGTAAATCTCTATAAATGTGGCCTTGATCTCCGGGGAAGGGATAGCTTGGCCTCCACAGCCGCTATGGATCAGCAGGCTTTCCTCTGTACTCCTGGTGGATCGGTTTCAACTGGAAAGAGACAGGTGCTTCACTTGACCTGAGCTGTCAGGACGAATTCAGAAAGGTCGCGCGAGATAAACATCTCGCCGAGAATGCAAAAATGCAGCGGTATCCTCGACCGTTCAACCCGCGGACATTTCACATAATTGAATTCCTCTGACCCCCAGAAAGCACACCGGCCACACCTGGCCCGGTGTCAGGTGCGGCGACTTCAAAAGGGGGAAACGTGTGTGTTTTTTAGCACCGTTATAGACGGCGGCGACTCACTCCGCTCCATTGTATTGGATGCGTGGTTGCGTAATGGCACCGCTTTTAAAATGGGGCAGCGTACGTTTCGCTGCCCGCCGTAGCGGTTTCTCAGAGGGACTCACAATAGAAGTAAGTCGGAACGAAGAGCCGCACAAAGCCTGTACCATTAACATTTAAGTGTGTGTGCATTTCAAGATCTTCCACCACTCTGTCTGAGACCACTGAAGTGTTTGAACGTGAAAGTGCGCATAAACACAGTGGTTAAACAGGCCTGGCTTTAATGTGACATTTGGTGAGGCTGTTTGTTTCTACTCGGATGTTCTCTCCGTTCCTGCTTGACGCTGCCTGTACATCCCGTCATAATGCCTTTACCATAGCGCGCCACGCTCAGCGTGGGAGTGTCTGTCCATGCGCTGCAAGAAAAAGTGGAATTAAGTATGCGCGTCCTTTGTGAACGTAGCGGGAGTGGCTGGGTGAGTGAGGCGGAGATCGCAGAGGAGCGTACTGCGAAGAAACAGACAGCGTCCTGGGTTATTTGTACGAGGAGAGCCATGAAAGGAGGACAAGAATGTGTTGTGTAACGTTCAAGAATTCCAGACTTGGTCTAATGGCTAAAAAAGAAGGACGACGGCGGGATTGAGAGATTTGCCATGTTTCCCCAACCTGCCTCTCCCCTACTTCCCTACTTGCCCTAAAAAACATCTCAGCAGTCATCTCTGGTGGAAGAAGGCAGACGGGACCTCGCTATACAGCCCCTTGCTTCCTGTGCTGCAGGCAGAAGGCTTCGGTCAGATCCCTGCTCAGGAGAAACCATTAGTTCGTCCAACAGCCTGGACACACGTGGGTGGGGGGTCTCACTGGAGGAGGAACATGGCAGGCAGGCTGGACTAATCATCATATTGAATTGAGGGTAAACGCGTTTCCAGATCTGTGTTGGCTGGCCAAATAAAGGCATGTAAATAATCCCCGTATTAACATGTTTCTCATGTTGTTTGAAAGTTGGCGTTTGTCCCTGAATGGCCTCCGTTTCGGCACAAACGGCAGTTAATCACAGGCGAGTCAGCACTCCTTTCAGCGGGCGCCGCAGCACAGCAAAGGGGGAAATTGTGAGCTTATGGCGATTTCATTCATACTTTTATGTAACTGCCAGTGTCGCCGGAGGGCGGGCGGGCACGTGACCACAAGCACCGCCGCTTATGTCGAGGTCTCATATGGCGCCCATACTGGTGGCAGCCTCGCGTGCCAGGCGTGAGCACCGCGAACGGCAGAGATGAGCGCTGGCTCCCGTCCGCCGTCGACGTGCTGCTAGAAAGACGCAAGAATCTGCCGGCCAAATGTGGCGATCCGACAGCCGAGGCTCCTCACAGACACAAAGCACATAGGAGGCGGCGCGCATCATTTCACTTTGATTCACTGGATCCCAAGAAACACAAGAGAAAATCTCTGCACTTTGTGAAGTTTATTTCTTCCAATAGATCATGAAGTAATGAAATATGCTCACAGGCAGTGGTTATGAAGTGTTTCCGAGCACATGCAGTAGTTTGAATGGTAGAGCGATATGTCATCAATGGAGTGACGCTCAAACATCACATGCACCCAACAAGCTTGTTCTTCATAGCTTTTCTGGATCCTCGGAATTGTTCACAATTTTATACGGAGACATTAGTTCTGTGTTGTAACACCATTTCCCTTCTGCAACTTTTAGTTGTTTTTTTTTTTTTTTTTTTCTGCATGTAATTTACTTATAATTGTGACTTATCTACATAAAGTAAAACTGTGCGGTGCTGCAGCCCGTGTCCGGCATGGTGGAGCAGCGAGAAGCCCGGAGGAGCCCTGGACAGGCCGTTATCTCATCCAGGGAGATGGGAAGTACGGACAGGAAACCCAGAGGGAGGGGGAGGAGAGGGCCCATATGGGAAGTGCAGTGTAAACAGTCTCGGCTTTTAATCATCCCGGCTCACGTTCGGAACTGGACACACTTTGATGTTCTCCCTCAGCGCCTCCTCCGCCCTCCCATCCCTCGATCCCAAACGGCCTGCACTGAGAGCCAGTCGGGGGTGGGAGCACACATGGCGATACTGGAGTCAGAGCTTCAATTGTTTTTTTTTTGAAGAGATTAAGAAGAGTGAAAAGGGAGAGAGGGAAGAGGACGCCTTTGGTACCTTGTGGGACACCGAGAAGGGAGTTGAAAGAATGTGAAGTGGTGCACAGTTAACTGGTGTTCAGTCGACTGTCGGCCCGGCCTTAATTACAGCCGACATATTCGAAGGGACCTCTCAAAGGTCAGTTCCACATTCCAAACAGCAAAGAGCGAAAAACAACAAAAGCAGCAAAGAAAGGAAATAAAGTCAAGTTGGCTTCAAGTGCAAGGGGGGGGGTGGGGTTCAATTAATTGGGTGCTGGGCCCGGTAAGAGGATAAACTCCATCCTCCGCCTCTGACCTGAGGAAAGACCAACAGCAGTCCTCTCCTGTTCAGGCCTTCCTAAGAATTCCTCCTCTAGTTCTTCAGCTTCAATCTGAGGATCCGTTTGCACAATGTTTAAGTGAAAATGCAAAATTTTCCTTTGCGTCTTGAGTGTTTGATATGAACGAGGCTCAGGGCCTCTGAAAACACTTGGGCTCCATCTCCATGTAGATGGCAGAGACACTGCTACTGCACACCATGGCCGTAGTAAATAGTTCTTCTGACAATAACAACCACATTTGCCTCCAGAGTGTCATGACACCCAGTTTATATTCTCCTGGGACTTGGTCATTTTATAGTTGAGAATCACCCACTATAGCAATCCAACTTCAACGTGTGTCCAAACGAATGTCCACATATAAGCCATTTTAACAATTTATAGCCTCATGTTGGGTGGTTTCAGTACAAAAACAAACAGCACCCTCTAGTAATCCTACATGAAAACATAGCTTTGAGGGTTTCTGTGTAAATGGACGTCCATTTCAAAACATTGCCGTGTAAACACAAAACTTTTCTGAAACGAAAAACGATGCATTTTCACTTTGAAATGTTAAACAAGTGGAGTTTGGGTTGGTCCCATAACGCCTAAACACAATTCATAAGAGGACGTAAAGAACATGTTAATGAAGAACTGCAGCTGTTGTCGTGAATTGATGCAAAAAGCTGAAGAGGAAAATTCTCCCTAAACATGTGAGCTTCATCAGATCCGAGGTAGAAACTGTAAAATCTGTTAGGAGAAACTTCCCCGCTTTCATCCCTCTCATCCACCAGAGGACAAGAACATAAAGCGGGACCGTAAAGCCGCCTGCAGAAGCAACGAGGGCCTGTTCCAACAGGCCTGAGCTACAACAAAAGAGCATCTCGCCGCATAACACCACCTCTGTGTACTGCGAGGGAAGCCTGGGAAGAGTCCAAACTGTACATTTCACACCACAATCGATGGTCTGACAGCAGGAAAGCAAGCCCACCAAACGTACAGAAATGGGGGGGGATATCAACAATCTGAATGCATGTGGAAAAGTATTGACTAAAAAATAAATTTTCCTTCACTTGTTACATAAGAGCATATCAAGTGTACATCCTCAATAAGCTCCTCTGCAAACTGTTCAAGGTTTTAAGTTCACTGGTAAAACAATAAAAAAAAAGGCGGAAATCCCAGAAAGCTGCAAGGGCGTTTGATCTCAGTGGCTGCGATATCCATCCGTAACATGTCGTCAACATCTTACAGACGCGTTTAAGTCAGATCAGCTTCAACCGTAGCGGGAAACCAGCAGCAGCAGCGGCTTTTCAGCCTAATGCCGGGCTTTCTCCACCAAGGAGGCATGTAAATCCTTATCAATTACGACAGCATCGGGCTCGCCATTCACAAAACCTCCCACACCTGGTGAGTGAAGAGAGACGAGCTCCTACAGTACCTCAGATCTGTCATCTCGTTTCTAGGGAGACGGTAAAATCGACAGAGGCACGCTTTACGGGCCGGGAAGCTTAGATATGCAAACTGAGAGCAGCACATGTTTTGCAATGTGATGGCATGCGTTTCTTAATCTAAATAACAAAAACTCTTTGCCTGAATTATAGGTTTACATGGGTCTCGACATGATCTAACAGTCTGTCGGCACACCTTGATGTCAAGTGTGTTGGGAGAGAATCACATTGGCAAAGATAGTTGCAGCAAAACAAAGCTGTCGCCTTAGAGAAAGATCCACCAAGAAAAAGTTGGCAACCTCACGCAAACCGCTGTTTTCCAGCAGCGAGTAAAAATAGACTGAAAACAAACTAATTACACCTGTTTGCCATCACTGTTGTGAGAGGAATTTGAGTGTGGGATCGTGAGCGGATCACCGAAAGCAGTGGCCACTCCGGTATTTGTGAAGGCAGCTGACCACATGTGCAGGTGTCAGCATGGTTCGGATCAGCAGTCATTCTGCACAGGGATTGAGGCGATGAAAGACTGGGTAGTGTTCACTCAAAACTCATTCCTAAATCAAAACCTGGTGGGTGGAAACCTAATATGTGTGTGGAGAAAGGAGATGGGTCTGAATCTGGACCCAGTTTACATGTTCTCCTCGTTTGTACAGGTACTCAGATGTTCTCCCACCTTTCAAAATCACGCAATTGATGCTAAATCCCAGAGTGGATGACTGACTGTCTCTAAGTTCTCTGCCTTCAGCCTTCTATAGCTGGGATCGGATCCTGTGCCATGCAACCCTGAACTGGATGAAGCAGTAAAGAAGGTGACTGGATGGAGGGATTTTAGTTTAGCATTTCTGATCCAGGAGTAAATATGCAAATGAGAGCGACCCTCCAAGCAGCACGGCAGCTGCAGCAGACATCAGGTGAGCAGGCGAGTGTTGCATTCATGGAAAACTTTTCACTTCGTTTCAACCACCTCACCTGCATGAGTTTGCCGTCAGCGTTGCCGGCGCTTCCTCCCACGAAGAGTCCTTCCAAGACGATGGGCTTCCCGGTGGGCTCGTGCTTCAGCAGTGTCACCTTGATGACCGCTCGGAGGGCCGGCCGCTCGGACTCCAGGCCCGGCTGGCCCAGCACCACCTGCAGGGCCGCCATGAGCAGCCACGGCCAGAGCCCGGCCAGGCGCCGCGGGGGGACGGTCATGGCCTCGGCTGCAGCGGCGGTGCCCGGCCGCACATGGTGGACGATCAAAGCAGGCAAAGCACCGCGGATCAACTAAGAAAGAAAAAAAAAAAAAAAAACCCAGGGAGGGAGGAGGGGGGGGTGGTATTATGTAGATCTATACAGGTACACACATGCACGGGTCCCGACTTCTCCTTTCTGCCCCGGTGATTATCACTGCTGGACGGATACAATCCAAACTTTTAAAGCTGCAGGACTTCCATCACGAATCACGCGTGAACGTCCCGAAACTTCCATCCAGCACCAGAGTCAGAGATCGACCTCGGGATACGGTGCAAAGAAAGTGCGCAGTCCTTACGCACGACGCGCGCACAACGTGAGGGAAGCAATAGGAAACGAGCCTCTGATGAACTTTTATCCAGTGTCATTAGCGACGGTGGCGGAGCCCTGCACGCTCCGCTGCACAGTGGCGTGTCAGATCTTCAAGTGTGCGTTTTGTTTCCAGCAGACGTCACTCACACACACACACATGCACACACACAACAAATGTCCTCATTTGTAGCGTGTATCCTCTCTGGGAACGACAGGTCCTGGAAACAGTGTATCCGCGTCGGTGGACGGTCAGCGGGGGGAGGAGGAGGAGGAGGAAGAGGAGGGAGGAGGGGTGATTTTTTAGATCACAGCTCTCAACAAGTTGCTGAAGTTTACGATCCCATTTTGCGCGCAGGTTGACCGTGCGTCAATTGGTTGCGCCACTTTTCCTGCGCGGATCCGGCGGGGAGGCACGCGAGCCGCGGCGTCAACTTCAAAGGCTGAGCTACAGGTTGCCGCGGCGGAGCGACACGGCATGCTGGCGGCCGGGAAAGAGCCAACAGAAATAATCCTCCGAGGAGCTGCGGGAGAAGCAACTAAATCATCAACCGGAGCCGGCAGCCCAAACCCCGTCTGGAACTTGAGTAACAAGCCCGTCAAGTCGTTTAAACCCGAAAAGAAGAACTACAAAAACCAGAGGGCTTTCCCGGAGTCCAAGAGCCTCCCGACTCCCCTGAGAACTCCCGCAAGAAGGCGAGTATCAACGGAGAAGAAACGCCGCAGGAAGCTGAGCGTGAAAGCGGGCCAGCCTCCCTCGTGGTGTCCACTGACAGCGGGCGGAGAGACACGGTGTCCACCAAGTTTTACCTCCGGGACTGAGTGAGCGTCCTCCCCCGGGTCCTCATTGACAGGCTCTACCTGCTCGCTGCGCTGCATTCAGGGACTGTCGGAGAAATGAGTGACTCCACATCAAGCACTGCACACCTGGAGATTTCAAGCCACACGTTATTATTTTAGAGCTACAATTGACGATAAAATACAAAGCTCCAGTTAGTATTTTAACCATGCAGGAAGTCACCTTGATTTGATCTTATTGATATTTTTATTTCGCAAATTCGTAAACATGTACGCAAAATTACCTCAATATCCGAAAACCAATATTTCAGACCACGTTAAACACTTACTATATCATTAATCCTGCTTTTCTAAAAAGCACCTGAAGGCAGCATGAGGCACCGAGGGCGGAGCAGCCAGTGAGCGGCAAGTGAGTGGCGCCATCTAGTGTCCACACAGGTCATCGGCAAACTGCGCTGCTTTTGTAGCTGGACTTCGTCACATCTCAAGCGGCTGAAAAATGAGAAATACGAGCAGTTGTCGAAGATGTTGTCCTTCTTTCTTCTGATTGTGCTCTGTGAAGTTTTAATCAGGTCTTTCCTACAGATCAGCTGTCTTACTCCTGACTGCTTCCTATTTAAACTCGCCACACATAAACTCTGGGGCCTTTGTTTGATTGTGTTTTGTTGTTTCGGTGTTTTGTTTGTAAGTTGTACATGCTCTCGATTATTCCATTGAATTTATAGGATAGACCTTAATAATCACTGGCATCGGCCTATTTCTTATTTTGGTCATTAAAAGTGAAAAGTATTTTGCGTTTGGAATGTGTTGATCCATGAACAAAACTAAACTAATCGTTTGTTCGTTTCACTCCATGGTGTGTTACAGCTGACCAGGTTTTTTCCGTTTCTTGTTTGTTTATGGAGTCTTTTCAAGGACCATATACAAAAAAACACTAATCTTTGTACCAGATTTAGCCGGTTTCCTTCTGCAGCCCCCACACAACATTACAATACATATTACAATGAAGCCTACAGTAGCATCAGCAACATTAACTATAATCTTTAGAATTCATCGGCTGCTTTCCTAAAATTCACACAGAATACTAAATAATATTCTGTAATATATTATACAAATGACACAATGGACAATTTAAAGGGACTAATGGAGACACAGCTGGTTTTCAGGTTTAGAGAAAAGGTGTTTCAATCCGCAGACGACGTCAGACTGTCAGGAAGCTGATTCCAGAGTTTAATAACTTTAAATGAAAAGGCTGTTTGTTCAAAGGTGGAAGATCTTTTGGGCACACTTTCTGTGAGCCGTAGCGGAATGTTCTGGTCGTTCAGAGTAGAGTTTGGCTTTATTTAATTAGTATATCAAATTAAATGGTCAAAAGTGAGTATTTTGTATTCGCTGAGAATATTAGAGATGGTAACGAAAGAGTTTTCTGTCCAGAATCTTTAGTACCTGATTCTGGAGAGAGCTGAGTAGTTTGAGTGTGTCTCATTCGCCTGAGACCAACAAGACAAACAATGTGTGACGTGTGGAGAGATCATGGCAATAAAGCCAGTGAAAGATGCCTCGATGGTCAGACTGTTCCTTATGTGTCTAAATGAGGAGATATTATATTTAACTGAATTACATAGTTTTTTTAAATGTGCTTTTTGAAGCTCGGGCTTTGGTCCAACTGGACCACTAGATATTTCATTTCTGTCACGGGGTTTAATTTTGTTCCATTCACAGAGATATAAATACACCACATTTATTTGACTTTGAAAAATACATTCCAACTGTTTTTTTTTTGTTTTTTGTTTTTTTTTGTTTATTGTTAAATAAAAAGTCAGTTGCTCATTTTGTCGATTGCTGAAGACAATTTAGATGCCACGAGCTCCATATCCCTCCCATGTATGTAGATGACAGCATCATGTAGTACATGATCATCATTTATGTAGATGCTGAACAACAAGGACCCCAGGATTGATCCTTGTCGGACCCCAGTTGGGCAGGGCTTCATGTGGCTAATGAGAGCATTGCACGCACTACGATGATCTGGACATTATGTAAAATTGAGTGCGGTACACGTTCCAACCACTCCCGAGGGAGTATGTGGAGTCGTTCCGTGTTGAGAAGCAACCCAAAGAGTACTCTGTCACCGTGTACCCCTTCATCTGACTACAAACACTACAGTCCGCACACATTGCGCCCGATCTGACAGATTTGACTGCATCCACTGCAACGTCTCTGTGGCAGTAACCTGCGCCACTGTCGGGTTCACCCACAGAGGCTGGACTTTCCAAAACCATTGTTAAGCAGAATTCACCAAACCTTGGATTTTTCACCCACTAATAGAGAATGTGAGCTGGGATTAAAACGTGAGACAGGTTAGTTTTACCCTACTGATGATGTGTTGTAAGTAATCTTACTTCCATAGCTTAAAAATGTGCAGAAATGCAGTGTGTGGTACGTTTTGATGTTAGAATGGTCAAAATTTAATAAAAAGTGGAGGAGAAGTCAGCCAAAAAAAACACACAGAAGATGAGAAAAAACATTGTGTGATTTCTTCCAGCATTCACACAATTCTGTATAAATGTTTGTAAAAAGACTGAAATGGAGGGGCGGAGTTTCTTTTTCCATTTTGGTTGGGGGCGTGGCACAACTTACATATGACATCAGTGTGTGACTCACTTTGCACATGATGTGTGGAGAAGTGGCTAAGATCCCAACATGAAAGTTCATAACACCAAAGTAATGTCCCACCTTTGACTTTGATGATCAAAGCAGCATACGGCTATTTAAGACGCAACTTCAACAGGAACTTCACACTGACTGTTGATTCTAAACGTCAAAGGAGCTTTTTTCTGTTCGTGGCAACTTCACACACAACTATCTCCATCGGGCAGATATTGTGACAGCTACATAACACAAAGTGTCTACTGACTTAGAAGCAGCAGGGATAGTATTTCTTTTAACCTACAACACCATCGTTGAGTGATTATCACCCGGGCAATTATTGTCATTTGTTTGTGTGAGTACTCCTTGTGAGAATTGTTTTCATTTTAGCAAGATATTCTTGCTTCACTGTAACTAATGCAAGAAATGAAATCGTCAACAGGGTTGAAGCAACAAGCAAGTCGACCAGAAATGCAGCGCGCGCTAGATAACGTTAACGGCAGTGAGTCACGGCAAGTCAAGGACTTGCGTGAGGCTTTGCACCACTACCGCACATGCAGCATGGAGACGCTTGCAGAATTCAGCAAGTTGAACCATCACTTCAGCAGCTTGAAGGAGGAGAAGGAGAAGCTGCTGGAGGAAAAAGAGGTTTGGAGGAGCCAGGTCTCTGCTTCAGAGTCCAAAGAACAGCAAATGGTCTCTCAGCTCCGTGAGAAGGACCATCTCCTGCAAAATACGCAGGCGGCGCTCAAGTTGAAGAGCCGATTTCTGAGAGAGTCCCAGGAGGAGGTCCAGGAGAGGGACCGACTCCTGAGAGAGTCCCAGGAGGAGGTCCAGGAGAAAGACCGACTCCTGAGAGAGTCCCAGGAGGAGGTCCAGGAGAGGGACCGACTCCTGAGAGAGTCCCAGGAGGAGGTCCAGGAGAAAGACCGACTCCTGAGAGAGTCCCAGGAGGAGGTCCAGGAGAGGGACCGACTCCTGAGAGAGTCCCAGGAGGAGGTCCAGGAGAGGGACCGACTCCTGAGAGAGTCCCAGGAGGAGGTCCAGGAGAGGGACCGACTCCTGAGAGAGTCCCAGGAGGAGGTCCAGGAGAAAGACCGACTCCTGAGAGAGTCCCAGGAGGAGGTCCAGGAGAGGGACCGACTCCTGACAGAGTCCAAGGAGGAGGTCCAGGAGAAAGACAGACTACTGACAGAGTCCCAGGAGGAGGTCCAGGAGAGGGACCGACTCCTGACAGAGTCCCAGGAGGAGGTCCAGGAGAGGGACCGACTCCTGAGAGAGTCCCAGGAGGAGGTCCAGGAGAGGGACCGACTCCTGAGAGAGTCCCAGGAGGAGGTCCAGGAGAGGCACCGACTCCTGAGAGAGTCCCAGGAGGAGGTCCAGGAGAAAGACCGACTCCTGAGAGAGTCCAAGGAGGAGGTCCAGGAGAGGGACCGACTCCTGACAGAGTCCAAGGAGGAGGTCCAGGAGAAAGACAGACTACTGACAGAGTCCCAGGAGGAGGTCCAGGAGAGGGACCGACTCCTGACAGAGTCCCAGGAGGAGGTCCAGGAGAAGGACCATCTCCTGAAGAATACGCAGGCAGCGCTCAAGTTGAAGAGCCGATTTCTGAGAGACAAGCAGGAGGAGGTCCAGGAGAAAGATCGACTCCTGAGAGAGTCCCAGGAGGAGGTCCAGGAGAAGGACCATCTCCTGAAAAATACGCAGGCGGCGCTCAAGTTGAAGAGCCGATTTCTGAGAGACAAGCAGGAGGAGGTCCAGGAGAAAGATCGACTCCTGAGAGAGTCCCAGGAGGAGGTCCAGGAGAAAGACCGACTCCTGAGAGAGTCCCAGGAGGAGGTCCAGGAGAAGGATCGACTCCTGACAGAGTCACAGGAGGAGGTCCAGGAGAGGGACCGACTCCTGAGAGAGTCCCAGGAGGAGGTCCAGGAGAAAGACCGACTCCTGAGAGAGTCCCAGGAGGAGGTCCAGGAGAGGGACCGACTCCTGACAGAGTCCAAGGAGGAGGTCCAGGAGAAAGACAGACTACTGACAGAGTCCCAGGAGGAGGTCCAGGAGAGGGACCGACTCCTGACAGAGTCCCAGGAGGAGGTCCAGGAGAAGGACCATCTCCTGAAGAATACGCAGGCGGCGCTCAAGTTGAAGAGCCGATTTCTGAGAGACAAGCAGGAGGAGGTCCAGGAGAAGGACCATCTCCTGAAAAATACGCAGGCGGCGCTCAAGTTGAAGAGCCGATTTCTGAGAGACAAGCAGGAGGAGGTCCAGGAGAAAGATCGACTCCTGAGAGAGTCCCAGGAGGAGGTCCAGGAGAAAGACCGACTCCTGAGAGAGTCCCAGGAGGAGGTCCAGGAGAGGGACCGACTCCTGAGAGAGTCCCAGGAGGAGGTCCAGGAGAAAGATCGACTCCTGACAGAGTCCCAGGAGGAGGTCCAGGAGAGGGACCGACTCCTGACAGAGTCCCAGGAGGAGGTCCAGGAGAAAGATCGACTCCTGAGAGAGTCCCAGGAGGAGGTCCAGGAGAAAGACAGACTACTGACAGAGTCCCAGAAGGAGGTCCAGGAGAGGGACCGACTCCTGAGAGAGACACAGGAGGAGGTCCAGGAGAAACTGAAGCTGCTGAAAAGCTCCAAACAGGCAGAGGAGACCTGGACGGCAAAGGAGGAGAAATGGTTGGAGAACCAGAAGAGGACCTCACTGGACATCCAGGTTCTCATAAACCAGATCATCAAGCTCAATGACCTGGCCTCCAAGACTGACAGAGAGAAGAACAAGATGAAGAAGACAGAGGAGAAAGGACGAAAGGCCACCAAGAAGAGAGAGAAAGAGAGGAGAGGGAGGAGTGGAGAACTGGAGATGGAGGGTGTGTCCCAATGGTCCCTCATCTCATCTTCTGTATATTGTTTTGATTGACTTTTCCTCCACTTTTTTAATAAAGTGTGGCCAAAACTTACCACAGACTGCATTTTATCATTTATCATAGTTTCTTCAATACTGCATTTTACCTCCTAAGCAAAAATTATGTACAGTACTAAGATGTGTCACTTTCTATATGCGCTCTGTAATCTTTATTTTTGCATGCAAGAAAGAAAATCTGGTCGCTCCCTTCATACATTTGGCACCCACACAGAGAAATCCAAGATGGCGGACATCAGGAAGCCAGACATTGAAACTCTATTTTGGCTGTTTTAGTGTTGCTTTGCTAGAAATTTATCAGGAAAACCTGTCCGTTGTCCGCGTTTGACATGTTGTCTCATGTGATGTATTGAATAACAGCATATTTTCTCCGGCATATGTTGGCTGTGTCAGAGGTTGCTTCTTCATGAGGCTCGGAGTAACAATGAGCTGTGCTATTTCCAGGCTGGTGGCGCTGCAGGGGTTAAGCTCTGACAGGTAATACTCGCTGCTCTCACAAGAGGTCATGTGGAGGAAAGCCGAGATGACGCTTCATAACTGCAAAGAGTCATCTCAGCAGCCTGGGCAACCACTCTGAGGGTGGATTGGATTACCTTTTCCCCCAGTTTTTAATCCCTTTCAGCTGCTGAAAGCAGCATTTTTACCGTCAGTGTGAGCATATCCCCCGAGGGACAGATTGGTGAATTCACTTATGTGCCACATTGTGACTGCTTCAGAGTCTTGGAGGGCCTCACGCAGCGTAAGAGTTGCTGTGCAAGGTGTTCGACCTGCACTGGGAGCAAACGAGGGTCAGCGTCCTTCCTGAGGGCATTTTGGCACACGGACAGGAGGGGATGGATATCAAACCGCTCGCGTTAGGATTAAAGGACATCCTGCTCTAGATCGGAGCCACAGCCACCACATCTACTTTATCATTTAGTGATACAGGATTTACACAGTAGCGACTTGTTCAAATCCAAAGAAAGTCATCTCGGAGTGTAAAAGGAGGCTTTTCATTCTCTTGTGTGTTTTTTTTTTGGGGGGGGCGGTTTGTGTGTGTTTGTCCTGTCCCGGGTGTAATCTGGGATCAGCTCCAGCACCGCCTGCCCTGGAGTTGTATCAAGCAGAACAGTATCTGAGCAGAGTGAACGCACGGCGTTCTATCAACCTGGCAACCAGCCTGGAGAGAGAACATGCTGCTTTGAAGGCCACTGTGATGCTGATGAGCCAAACTCCAGGAAGAAAAACAGGTTTTTAATTCATGATTAGATGAGGTTAGATTCTTTGATTCCCACTCATCAAAACTGTTAAACATTCAGATTTTTTCCCCCGAGTATATTTCAGCTACAGATGTAGTTTGTTTTTGTTTCATACAGAACAACACAAAGCACGAGAAATTAATTCACCATCATCGACAGGCCTTGTAAAGCGTCACTTTATTCGCAATAGAACATAGACAATCTGTTTGCAGCAAAAATGTCTACAAGGTTAGAACACGGCCATATTTACTACCGTAACTTTCCTTCTTTGTGTAATAACAATCTGTAAATGTTTAGTAAGAGAAAAGAACAGTTAAAAGAGATTTAGGGCAGAATTGTGGCCCCACTGTCATCTGAAGGAAGATTTTAGTGACTCAAAACTTTTCCTTTTGTTTTAAAATGCTTCATTTTTCTTTGATGGGTGAAATATCCAGACCAGGGATCTGCAACCTTTAGGAAGGAACAAAAGAGCCATTTTCACTATTTTCCACCACATAAAATGTGTCTGGAGCGTCCAGACATGTTGATTATCTGAAATAAAGAAGAAAAAAACTTAAAATGTAAACTATACATACAAAACATAAGGTTGAATTAATGGAATCATAGGTACATTGGTACAATTTAGTAATATCATGTTACATCTTTAGCTGTTGTGGCCGTTTTTGAACCTTTTTTTCCACTTTAGCCATTTTATACATCTGAGCTATTTTAGCTTTTTTTTTTTTTTTTTTTATATCCACTCTGTGTTTCCCAATAGAGCAGTTTTAGATACACTAGCAATTTATTTTCTCTTTCATTTTTCATTTTCTCTCAGACTTAATAAATCAAATCACTTCTAATCTCGCCTAAATCACAAAGGTGTACTTTTTCCTGGAATAGAATAGAATAGAATACTGTTTTTAATCCCAGGGGGAAATTCTTTTGTAGCGTTGCACCACACAGAATACATTGATTTGAGGCTATACATTTAAAATAAATCACGGTTCTATACATTTAGGACAAAACATGTACAGTGTGGATAACATAAAAACAAATTTAGTTCCGTTTTGCATTTCACTCAGGCGTCAGACAGAGGCTACTGCGTGTGGGTCCTTCCCGGGGTCCATCCATGCGAGTGAAAACATCAGCGTTAGCGCCAGCTGCTCCGATTCTTATTTAATTTAAATCTTTTTTGTGGAAAAGCCAAACCAACAATGGCGTTGGAGACGGTCCCCAAAGACTTACGACACTTACGAGCGTGTCTGCTTTGTTCTCTGGTGAAGGTAAATATTAAATACCTGAGTGGGGGAACTGCGGCGTTAGCCTCCGTGCTAACGAGTAGCAGCTGAGTTTAACGAATCACTGGAAAAAAAAACTTCCAGGCGACTTAAATTCAGACAAAATGAACAGAACACGGCTCTAAATGTTTACATTCACAATCCAGTTCGTCACTGTTAAATCGATGAGCTGATATGTGCAGGTTCAAATGAGTTAAGATTCAGCCTGGTGTTTTGGTATCAGTCTTGAATTTCTACGATTTCCTCTTTATGTCATTAAACCTGGTTTCAGTTCACTCACGTCCTTTGTGTTTTCCTCAGACCATCGATCAGTTTGAATATGACGGCTGCGATAACTGCGAGTCGTACCTCCAGATGAAGGGCAACAGAGAGATGGTGTATGAATGCACCAGTTCTTCGTTCGACGGGTGAGTGTGGTTCTGATCAGAGTTCACTCGGACGAGCGGTCCTGAAAATGAGAAGATTTATGGTTCAGATCGAAGACGCATCATTTCTACGACATCTCGTTGAGTCCGGAGCATGGAGTGACGCTCCTGGTGATTTTTTAACTACTAATATGACACATCAAGCCATATTTAATTAGAGGAGTTACACTGATCCAGTATCCACAAAGATTGCTTTACATTTGGGAAAATAATTACAGGATAACAAATGTTTTCTTGTATATTAATAAATTCCATCCCCTTCCTTTGACATCACAATCTTTCCTAACAGGTTCTAATCAATTGTTTTTGTTACATCTGTATAGCTTAACTTTTATTTTATGTATTCTTCATTCATTAGTTTGTTGTTGTTGATGTTGTGTGTCCACAGGGTGATCGCCATGATGAGTCCTGAAGACAGCTGGGTCGCTAAGTGGCAGAGGATAGGTGAGGATCAGTGCTGCTCCACATACTTGACCTTCTTTCTCTTGTTTTGTCTGATTTGGTTTGACCTCTTGTCCGGTCGGGTTTTCTCAGGTCTGCCGACCGACATCTTCTGCGAGCTTTAAAATCCAGAGTGAAACACAGGAGAGGTTTTTCATTTGTTTCCTCCAAAGTGGCGCAAACTGCCTCGAAATGCAGCTCAGATTTATCTTATTTAGCGAGACAAAGGTTTACTACGTGTTCCCAGAGTACTCCCAGAGCCCCAACTAGTGGCTGTTTCTAAATATACTCATATATATATATATATATATATATATATATATATGTCTCAACAAGAGTGTTAAACTCACTTTACTTCAGGGGCTGCAGCACAATATTTCAACTGTATCATGTTAAACTCTTCAGTTACAGTCCACATTACTGTGATCCTTCACATCAGTCGTATATTATTATTTTATTTAAATTTCAGGTGATTTTTTTCCCCCGCAACTTTATTCATCTCATGAAATATGAAATCTCTGATTGTTTTTCTGCTTCGTCACGCAGCAAACTTCAAACCCGGCGTGTACGCCGTATCAGTGACCGGCAGACTCCCTCCAGGTGCTTAAATACAGCAATGCAGTGAAAGTTAAGTGTCTGTCTGTGTTTGTGGTGTTTACTGACCTGTTGTGTGTTTGCTCGCCCCCTGAAGGTGTGGTGAGAGAGCTGAAGAGCCGAGGAGTCATCTACAAATCCAGAGACACGGCGGTGAAGACGTGAAGCCGCTGCCAACCGGCCGTCGTGTCTTGTGTTCATTTCTGTCGAGATTAGAATTCTTAGTGTGGATATTTCTTATTTCTGTGGGCAACTGAAAATAAACGTCACTTTTATAGCAAAATAAACTTTGTGTTTGCTTGCGTCTGGACTGAGGCCCTGAGTGACGGACCTCAGACGGTACTGATTCTGCACTGTAAACATCATGTACAGTAGCCTTCATCCAGGTAGGGAAGTAGAGTTAGAGAATATAGAAAATGCGTGGACAGTCTGCCCGCGTCGTAGTGATGAGAAACTTTTATTCTTTCATTTACACTAAATAAAAATATATTAATAATTAGTTTTAGAAAAAAACTAAACTGTGAAAGAGAGGAAAGAAGCCCAATATGATGATATGATATCCTCCACATTGAGAAACTTTACTGTCATGAAAATATCTTTTTTTAAAAACCCAAAGGATTTAATAAAAATGACTTCATCTCAGAATCAGTGGGTTGCTGTTTGGACAGGAGCTCATTCAATAATTCAGCTTTAAAAAGAGCCAAAGAAGAAAGCATTTTAAATGATTTGTCCTTAAAGTTTCAGAAATGAGATGAAACGGTGATGTTTGGATGAATATGAGATCATTCTTTCAAAAAAAAAACAAGAAGTCACAGATCAGAACTTCTGAGGGTCTAAAAATAAAAACGTAATCTTTCTCTGAGTGTGAAGCTGATGCCACAACAGTTTAACAAGAGTTATTTAAAGTGGGGGACTTTTAAACATTTTGTTTTAAGTTGACTCATCTTGAAATAACGACGTGTAGAGCTGACAAAGAGCGTTACTTAGGATACGGCTTCATGGCCGCGCTGCGACGCCTTCGCCTCATTCAGGCAAAAAACAGAGAGACTCAGGTGACGCGCCTTCCCTCGAGCTGCCGGGACTGTGACCTTTGACCTCCAGTCACCTCAGAGACAGAAAACAGACACATGGCTGTCCATCCTGCAGCGTTGCACCTCAGACTGAACGTTCACTCTCACACGCCTGCTGCGTCTCCTCTGTGTTTCTTATATGTCAGATTTGACCTTTTTGTGTTGTTGTATTTTATATTCATTGCCTATTTTGACATTTTGTAAAGTCTGGTGGACAGTCGCTGCATTTTCACAGCCATACTTGTGACAAATAAATAATAATATTAATTGACCACGGTTAAGCTTTGTGCTCCTCAAGGAAAAAGGTTGGGGACTCACCGGAAACTCTCCGCCGGAGCTAATTACAGAGCAGAGCCACAAGGTGGTGCTGTTCACTCAGTATTCAGCTGCTACCACAGCGTGACCTCATGTTCACGGGAAGCTTCTTGGGTGATTTCACTGTGACCCGAAGGACGAGGGTCATCAGACATCCAGGATCTCGGCCCCGGGGAAACTTCCCCTCCGCGTTTCCAGGAGGGGAAACAAGGAGGGAAGAGACGTGATGATCTGATGGAAAGAAACAATAAAAATAACATGAGAGGAGACGTACACATTCTCAAATACGCTGCAACTGCAGGGAGACGCGAGACGATGAATATCAGAGACTCTGCACGTCTCCTGCACGTCCACGTGGCTCGTTTCATTCAGCAGGTGGAACTCACACTTTGTATCTTGAGGTACTTTTCTCATTTTAATGGATTTAAAGTTACATGCCTTTAAAAATGTACACCCATTATTCATCTTTTGTGTTTATTCCTTTAAAGTGTCACACAAAAACCTGCCGTTGACAAGGCGAGTAATCACAGTAGTTTTTGATAAAAGTACATTCTACTAACTTTTCTGGTTTTTTCACCTTTAATTGAGCAAGTGCCTCATTTCTTCCTGTTTCCTTCGAAGGAGCAACAAAGACTTAATGTTCATACAGAAAAATGTTTTGGTTTTTTTCCTTTCCACTGGAAAAAGAAAGTGATCTAACTAATCAAAGTGCTCATATAAGGAATTGGAAGAATGATAAGAAGCCTTTCTTATAAATAAAATATTATTACAATATTATTATGAAGAACATAATGAGCACACAACATGGATGGATGGATGGATGGATGAGTATTTTGAGTATTTCAGTGAGTCCCTTGTATAATCTAATCGTAACATGTGTTGGAAAACGTCAGACAGTTCAAGTACCGAGACAGGTTTTCATCGTCGTTTTCACCGAGGTTCACTATTATAGTTGTTCTTAAAAAGACGCTTGTAACTTTAAAGTGAAACAACACAGAGTTAAATACGTGTTTCTGCAACTACCCTCTTTAATTGTTTATGTAAAAATAGATTCCTCTCTTATTAAAACATAAATATCTTAATTAAATCCCTTGATTTAGGCGTTTTCAAGTAAAATACAAAAGTATTAGTGTGTTTTGGGTGTCGGTTCACTCGACAATGATGCTTGAAACTTTTTGAAAAGTCCTCCCAAGGTGGAAGTTTTTGGAAAAGCACCTGCAGACTGTAAACGAGGGGAAAAAAGCAACTTTTCTGAATCACTGACAATTCGCAGCCACATCACGGCCGGAGTCTCAGACGCCCGAATAAAACAAAGGACCTGCCTTCACTTCACTGCTCCTGAACACTTGTTTTTTTTACAAAAGATTTCCTTGTTTTCTAATAATTTGTTCTACATAACCAACGTGGTCACAAAGGCCTGTATAAATCCAGGTCAGGATTTCTACTCTTTGGCGGTCCAGCGGTAGAAATTCTCGCCTGTTATTTAAAAAATATCATTCAAATATGTTTAGTTCATCAGAAACACACCATGTAAACATTTTCCACTGTGCTTGTCGCCCGCCTTTGGAGAATTTATGTTTTCTTGAATATTAACGCAGGCCACTCTTAAGTTTCAGAGAAAATTCTGGCACCGGCAAGTTTTTGCTTTTCAAGTTTCATTACTGCACATGTGCTTTTTTTTTTTTTTATTTCCAATGAATTTCTGGTTAGAAAACTTAAATTAAACATCAAGAAGTATTTTACTGTTCAGAAAAGTCAACTTGTTTTCCAGTAAGCGGAACTTATTGTCACTTTATTTTAGGAATATTGTTCGCTTTTCAAGTGCTCCTATCATCAGGGGCCACATACTGAGTTTGATCCACGTGTTTATTGTTTGAGACTTTACAGTGAGGAAGTGCATTAAGATATAGAACATCAGAGATCAGAAAACTTCATGGTTTTTTGTGGAGAATACCCTTGGAGATCACGACTCTACTCACCATTACGACCGACGACAAAACTGAAACGCCTTGAATACAAACGGCTCCTCTTACGAACAGCTGCAGACAAAAACAGAAAAAGGATTTTCCAAGAAGAGAAAGAACACTGTTATTTAAATGTAAAAAAAAATTAAATAAAAATCCCAAAGCACAAAGACAACATCATACACGTGTTTGCTTTTTGTTAAGCGACATCATGAGAGCAATTCTCAACATTCCAACTAATGTCATGAAGCCTCAGTTTGCATGTTCTCCATTGGGCCACCCTGATCAGACACCGTTATCCATTGTAATACTGTGAGTGTGTACAAGGAGCCGCACCAGGGTTGGGTTTACTAGGTTTTTTTTAAAAATACATTTCTTAAGCATAGCGGACAAAACAGAACACTGAGACCCGAGCTGAGAGGACGGTGACGCTGCCACGAAAGATAACAACCTCATTGCTTTCAAACTTATTCATTTATTTATTTATTTATTTGCCAAACATGTAAAAAAAAGAAAAAAATCCCAGAATGAATTTAAAAAAAACACTCAAATGAGAAATTCAGAGGTCATTAGAGACACACACACACACACACACACACACACACACACACACACACACACACACACACACACACATTTTACAATATGTGTGTTAATTGTTTGAAAGTGGGGGTAAGAAGAAACTTTTTTTAATCCTTCCCCTTTACATCTTGATCGTCGCAAATCACACAGAAGATTTAATTTAAAAAAATTATTTCACATCAACTAACCTCAAAGCCAGCTGCCCGGGTGTGAAAACACCCAGAATGAACAGAATTTGGACATTTCACTGTGTGTGTGTGTGTGTGTGCGCGTGCGTGCGTGCGTGCGTGTGTGTGTGTGTGTGTGTGTGTGTGTGTGTGTGTGTGTGCGCGCGCGCTCAAAAAGTGAAGTGAAAAACCATTTTTGAGAGTTACAGTTATTCAAATCCTCCCAAAGCAGATTTCTTTTGTTTCTCCAGCGACGCAGACAGAGGGCAGCGGCCGACAGGCGGAGGTTTGAAGACAGTTGGAAAACCAAATGAGACGTAGAAACCACAGCTATCAGTCTGCACGCCTCCGTGTGTGTGTGTGTGTGTGTGTGTGTGTGTGTGTGTGTGTGTGTGTGTGTGTGTGTGTGTGTGTGTGTGTGTGTGTGTGTGTGGCAGCACTGTAACGTTCACTCTCCCAGCACGGTGTGTTGCTCCACTTCAAAGTGAGCCGCCGGCTCTCCGGCCTCTCGGGTTTCCGCCGTGCGAGTTCGACCTTTTTCTCGCCCTCACACTCATTTCACCAGAGCACAGGACTCAAAACAAAACCGAGACGTCGGCTTCTGCCACCGCAGGCGTTGTCAGGAAGGCCTTGCAGCTCCGCCCAGGAGCTGCCTCACACACATCGAGTGTCGTAGTGTCACACACACACACACACACACACACACACACACACACACACACACACACACACACACACACACACACACACACACACACCACCGAGGCCTCACTGGTGCTCACAACCGTGGCTTTTGCCCTTATTTGGCTCTATGGAGGCTGAAAGAATAGATGAGAAAATGAGGTGTTGACTGGAGGTTTCACAGAGCGCCGTGACCTCCGTCTACAAAGAGAAAGAAAAGCCTTCTGGAAGTTTCTTTGGCTCCTTTAACAAATGTTTCGAGCAGGAGAAAGGGAAGTGAGGGAATGTCCCTCACATGGGGGATTGACATCACCGAAGAACACACACACACACACACACACACACACACACACACACACACACACACACACACACACACACTGAGTGTGTGGGTGTCTTTGTTTGAACGTACTTCAGGGTTACGATGTGATTCTGGGACGAAGGTTCCAGTTAAAGAAAGTTAATTGGAATGTCCCACAAAGACAAAGCTGGGTGTGTTTTCTATCAGTCTGAGAAAACTTCCTCTTTCTCACTCGGCAGAAAGCAGCAGGAGAAGCGAGAGCAGCTCGGCGTCCTCCATTGTCTTCAGAACAGAAAGTGAGAAAGGCTTTTGGTTCTCGTGTTGTAATAAACTGCTGTGTGACTAAATGAACCCGCTTTCCTCATCTAGCGTTTCTAGATTTGCTGGTCTAAATGTGTTTTACATTTAATATTCATCAAGACTGCACTTTTATTCATTGAACCACAAACTGATAAAAAAAAAAAAAAAAAGAAAGAGAGAGAAAACTCAAATTTCAGAGCTGTGGGACTCGCGTAGGTGTTATGCAAAGTTCTGCATCACTGCCAGGAAGTGCTTTACTATCCACTGCAGATTGACCGTTATCAATCATGTTTATGTATAATCTTTAAACTCTATCACATCTAATTGACTCGGCTTTAGAGTTAAATGATGATGCTAAATGGTGACGGTTAAAGTCAGTACACTTTCCTCTAAACGTTCGTTCACTAAAGACCAATAATGTCATTTATAGCAACACTTATGAGATTTAGTGGAGACGACATGAGCCGCTTTCAATTAATTTTCTAAAATGATCTCCATTTTCTTTATTAGATGATTTTCTATGCATAAAAATCCCAAGTATTTGTATAGTTTAGCCTTATGTATGTATTTGTTATTAATAATGCCGTTGCTTTTTGTTTTGTTGTAATGACTTCCCGCCTCTTCTGATCTGTATTTTTCTTTGTTTCTGTCTTTTCAGACATGATTACAGCTTCTGTACATGTTTGAGTGTGTGTATACACACTACGATTGTAGAGATATAGGTGTATTAACGCAGTTTGTTTAATTTGCAATGATCTGCACGAAAGAAAATCAGCTTGTTATAAGCAGAGCGTTGTTGTAAAGGTGCTAAATGGAGACAGAATCAGTAGAAATGGAGGTAAATGTTTCCCTGTGAGCCGTGGAGGAGCAGAGGTGTCAGTGGATCGACTTTGTTCGGTTTCTCTCTCTCTCTTTCTCTCTCTCTCTCTCTCTCTCTCTCTCTCGCTCGCTGTGTGGACATCAGGGCCGGAGCTCAGGGAGGGGAAGTGGCTGCAGGCCCAGATAAGGTCTATCACGAGAGGCAGCGTGGGGCTGGAGAAGGCCTCCGGGTGTGGAGCGTACTCACGCCTCACACGGGGAGCTGGGATCACTTCCTCACCGGCACACACACACACACACACACACACACACACACACTGAGTGTGTGAGATGAGGGGAGGGAGGCGAGGGATTATCCAAAGCGCAGGCCAGAGCGGTCAGAGTCTAAAACAAAATGTGTGTGGCTTTTAAAGACCACATATGCTGCGGACTGTGACAGATGGGCTCGGTTTGGAGCCGGAGCACGACGGGTGACCCTCCCGAGTCGTCGCACGGGCGTGACTCCCGCGGGCAGCGGCGCAACAAAGGCACTCCGGTCGAATCCCATGATGTCATGCGTCGGTCCTTTTAGTGGGCCGCGGCCTCCCGCACGTGTCTCACGGACCGGTGAGCTATGTGGTGCACCTTTTATCACCTCCACCTCAGCCTTTGTTGTGGTGCACTGGAAGGAGGTTGCTTTTCCCCCCCCGTCCACACTGACGTCCGCTCCGCTTCTCTCGGCCATCGTGGGAATTCACTGATATTCCGTCTAACTGTGTCACCCGCTTCCCGACGCACGCACATGCAGCCACGTTGGCCACGGTTTACTGTGGGAGAATACCCGAGGTCGTCTGAAGAGGGTCATCTCCATGTATCACGTACAAATATACATATTATATATTGCCTTTTTTCTACCTTTGTGTCAATTTCCCCTCTTATGGCGATAAATCTGGATTTATTTGGATTCAAAGTCTCTTAAAAAAATATGCAATATGCGAGTTTTTCGGCTCCTTTTTCAAAATAACTTCCAGTATGTAGAATTTCTTCCACAGATTCAATGTTGTCAAATCTTCAAACTGTCCTGCAGTCTTTGTGTATTTCTTCAACAACCTCTCTATATAGACTCAAGGCTCCATTTCTCTTCTTTACGTAAATTATTGTATTTTCTACACATCATAAACAGTCCAGGAGTTCTGGTTGTGAGAGATCTTACAAGCCGAATCCCGTCAGAGGCAAAAGGATTAAGAGGAAAAGGGTGAAACACACGATTTCAGTCAAACGTCACCATCATATCACGTGAAATCAGGTCAGACGTTTCACAAAACAAAAGTTTAATCCTCCTGTTATGTTCACTAGTGAATAACAGCAAAGAAGAAGAAGAAGAAAAGAAAAAGATCCATAAAACAGCATCTGCACATTTAGGCACTTTTAGATTAATTGATCTTTTCAAGCATAAAAAGATAAATTAATGTAAACACAAGGCACAGATTTATTCCTTCTTACAGAAATAATTTAAATTTGATGTGTCAGCACTATAATGTCAACATTATAAGATATATAATTGTATTTTTCTTCATTCAGTTTTTCTTTCTCGTATTGTCAACTCTGAGATAAAAGATAATACTACTGGAAAGATAATTCTTATTTATTTATTATGAAATGGAGCAAAATCTCTGGTCAATATTAATGAATGTAGTGGAAAACAAAACACAAACTCAAAAGATTCAAACATTTAAATATATTTTTCGACACGGGGTGAGAAAAGGTGTTATTTAAAACATTTTAAGAAGCGAACCTAAAAGTAGGCCACTCCTTTAATACATTTTCTACCGTATTTAAATGAGACTTTGAGTTGCGGCTCTCACGACTTTCCATTATGCTCAAATTTCTGAAACAATAAAACATCAGTTTTGTTTTGAATTTGAATCGTTCGCGGCGTTTTTTTTCTCCTGATGAGTCAAACTGAAGTAAACCGGAGGAGTGCGATGGTTGAAAAAAAAAAAAAAAAAAAAAACCTGATTATCGCAGTGGCGGCGCCAGTTTGAACCTTTTAATCAAACATGAGGCCCGTGGACCAAAACTGCCTCCGACCCGACTTCAAAAACCTCCTGGAAAATTGTAAATATTTCAAAGAAAACATTGATTTTTTTTAAACATATTTCTTAAGAGGAGTGACACAACACTAAATAAATACAATATTAATATTATTAATATCCAACCATAGCTCTATTCTATCTTAATTATCTGTTTTAATTATGTAATATAAGAATCCATCCCCTCTCCCACCATATCAGTGCCCTTAATATCACCCTTACTGTGCTTTACATTAATCTTCTATATATTTTTTGATAGTATCGCCTTTAAAAAAAAAACATTTAAAGTGCTTAATATTTGTGCTGTATTTGATTTCTTCAACCTGTGATTCCAAAAAGTCACACACATACTTTTGCATGGAACTGTTTCATGTTGGATTCCTCTGTTAGATTGTAACCCCCCCCCCCCCCCCCCCCCACCCCCACCCCCGCCTCTGTTCGTAAATAAGTTTTGTATTTTTCCTTGAAGTAAATTGTTTCTTGCCTTATATATAATTTGCAGTTTTGAATTTGACCAGGTCATGAAATATAAACAGGTTGTTGGTGTGTTCCTGGCATCCCGCATTATAAACAGTCCTCATGGCTCTTTTTGTGGAGAAAACATACGTGTTTTCCAGACGGTAACTTAAATGTGGTAACATTAGAGACCAGCAGAGAGTGTACCTTGTCTTTGGATCCAGGAGGAGCTGTGCAAAGTTTATCTTGATGAAACTGTGCTGCGTGTGAACTAACATGTGTTTGACACCTCTGTTCTAAAAGCTTTACTTATTTTAAGCTTTAAGTTAAAAAAAAACCAAAAAAACAACTGGATTGCAGACATTTACTCGCCTCGATCTCTCGGGACCAGTGGGGGGGGACTCGACCTTCAGGTTGGAAACCACAGCGCTGCTCTCGGTTTACATGAAATTGAATATAAAAGTAGCTGGAGTCAGATCCAGCACCAAGAACTAAAATGAATTAATTCATTCAATCTCTTCCACATCTTCTTTTTTTTTTTTTTTAACACATTTACCTTCCACATATCAATATAACATCCTAATGCAGAAAATGCAGATTTTGACACAGATTTGAACAAAGGAATGCATTTTTCATGGTATAAATCTGTGTTAGGTATTTAAAGTAATAAACATTTCAAATCAGGCAGGAACCAACACCTGCTTTTTGGTCACCCAGTATCACATCCTCATTTATTACCGTTTCACAAATACACGTGTACACGGAGGCCACAGTGTAGCACAGACTCGCTCAGTCACTGCACGAAATAAAGCTGCTAAAACAACGGCGGGCGGATGGTAGAGCTGCTTTTCTTTTCTTTTTGGGTGACCTACATTAGACTGCAAACCAGCAGAGGAAATAAAGAGGCAGCCATCACTCTGGCAGAGGGAGGCTGCAGGAGTTTTTAAAAGGAAAGATGTTACATGAAAGCATTCAGATCTCAAACTCAACGATAAAAGATTAAATTATAAGCAGTTATCTTCCACTCCTGCTTAGTTATTTCGAAAAATGACTGCAGCTACTTCAACAGAGAGATGTTTGAGCAGCATTTGTTGATAGTTATTGGCTTTCAAAAGGAAAGAATTATAGTAAATCTGTGAATATTATAGTCATTTTGCATTTAATTTAGTCAACACTTACTATCTTGATTAGTTCTCCTCCTTATTTGTTGATCTTTTACCCGATTTTACCACATACTCGACTTCAGCAGCTCACCTCAAAGATGAGAAAACCCAGGCATGCACAGGGACAACATGGACACTCCAACCAGAAAGGCCAAAATCCCAGTGTGTCCCCTCCCGCCCCCCCACCCCCCGGGACTGTACGGTGACTAACTACAGTTCCACTGACGGGGAATAGAAACCCGCCACCTTTCACTTTTAGCCCCCTGACAGATTGACTGGAGGAAGAAAAGCATCATTCTGGCATGAAAACACAGTTACTAGTTAGTGTTTAGTTCTTCCTGCAGTAAATGCTGAAGCAGCTGAAACTCTATGATTATCACTGAAACCATCTTTCCACCGGAAACTGTCCCATGACCTGTACTTTTAAAGTTGTGACACCAAAACTCTGCGTGGACGTACAGATGTGTGAAGTCCAGTGAAAGAGAAACGCCGTGTTGTGTCTCTTTTCCCTTCAGGCCTCATCGGCTGAACTCAACTACAAATATCATCATCGGAGCCAAAAAACTCCTGAAAGAAATTGGGGGGGGGGGGGGGTAAATAAAAAAACAAACTAACTCAGGAGGACTAAAGTGGATAGAGAGGATTCAGATTGTGACAAAGAAATGTGGGACGTTGACGAATTGTCTTTTTTTTTGTCCTCACTAAAAGGCATCTGCAGCGAGGCGGAAGGGGAGAACGAGCGCGGCGGTGACTGTTAGACCTCTTCCTGTGGTTGCGTCACGTGGCTGCTGAGGGTTCAAAAGGAGGCAGCTTCTTCTTCTTCTTCTTCATGCGCCGCCCGGACCGACAGAAGACACCTGCAGCCGGAGCCGCCGGGAGAGGAGGAGGGTAACGTATCGACCGGCGACGACCACTCACTTCGTCGGTGGGGGAAATGGTAAATGACTGGATTTATTCAGTGGAAGAGCAGAAAGCCATTCTGCTCCAGCTTTCATCGCTTTTTCATTTCGTGCAACTTCTTGTGAAATCTCCTCTAGTCAGTCTAAATTAAAGAAACATCAACGGCGATGGTTTTAAAACCGGAAACTTTTACGAGTTCGGTTTCTCGCCTTTGAACCTGTGGCTGTTTTTGTAGGTTTTACATGTGTGAAGAGGTATTTTTGTTTGTTTTCACTAAGAAATAATAACAATCGGGTGCA